>NC_134091.1:19825309-20539476 GCF_000715075.1 Nicotiana tabacum
ACTATTTCTCCCGGGTTAGGCTAGATACTTACTGGGTACATGTTGATTACGTACGCATACTACACTTGCTGCACATTTTTGTGCAGGTACATATGTGACTAGTGGCCTTGTGAGAGCAGAGGCGTGTATGCATGCGGGGACTTACGTGAGCTGCATTCCATATTACGACCCGCATCCAGCAGAGTCTCCTTCGGAGTTATTTGTATTTTTCCTGTCTAAGTTGTATTCCGGACAGATGTTATACTTTATTTTACTTCTTAGTTGATGCTCATGCACTTGTGACACCGAGTTTTGGGATGATTATGGGTTGTTCTGTATTGAAATTGTTAAGAATATTATTATTTACACTGTAAATTCCATCTTTTACTATTTAATCGAAGGAAAATATGATTTCAAAAATATTAAAAATGAGAACCAAATTAAGTATTTATTTTTGGCTTGCCTGACATCACTATCCGATGCCATTGCGGCCTTAATGAATTTTAGGTCGTGACAAAGGCGTTAAATATTATAGAAATGGCTTTTATGTGATTCCAATTTTATACATCCTACATGCAGTGCTTGTTGTTTCAGACTATCGAATTTGCAGATTGCAGGTATCATAAAACCTATAGAAATGATCTCTAAGTTATTTGTGCCATGGGGCAGTAAAAGCTATTAGGAAACTCGAAATTATTTGGGTTTGATCCTATAGACATCTTTTCTAGGCGAGTAACAGTATTCTATAGGCAGGATCTCTAATAGTTGGTATTTAAACACATATTCATCATGCATATCCCTATAGACATATTATCTAGGCGAGCAGTGTAATAAAAGCGACAAAAGCAATCGATTAATTAATTAATTAAAGACCTATAAACATGGCATCTAGATGAGCATTAGCAAAAACATGTATTATTGTGTCTTATGGGCATGCTATATAATAATTACATTACTAAGCAAACAATTATTGGCGTTTGGTTCCTTAAACCAATATGCTTTTGGATAATGCACGGGTATTAGACAAGTGAAGTGAAGTGTATGATTTCATATTGGCATGATTTCTATTAGTGTGGCACGTCAAACAAGCAGTAATCAAGGCAATTAAATCATGTGGACAGGTTTTTTACCCGTTCATGCAAGACTTAGGATAACCCAGCCCCATTTTTACTAATTTACCCATCATTCGCTATTATAGATTATTACATGCCCAAATAAAACAATTACAAACTTAATAGGGCGACTACATGCCCAAACACAACAATTACAGGTCCAGCACAGGTACAAAGTAACCCAGTAGTGCCCTTCTGGGCCTTCACCAGCCTTACTATTGCATATCGAACAGGCCCAATGCCAAAGCTCGCAAACATGTATGACCAATGCTCAGATCCAATAACACGCACGACACGATAAGTCAGGCCCCAAACATGAAGACAATTGTCTCGCTTACCCATTAACAAACAACAGGAACATGGGGACATAAAACATGTCATTCAAATAACTTAGAGTTCAGGCAAAGACACAGGGATTCCTATTATTGCAATCATCAGTAGAAAGATTTTCTAAGTATCACCATAGAGGTGATGTCTAACAGTTGGGAGGACACAGATGTACAAGGAACTTATAATAAGCACATAAGTAGGGCTTTCAAACTAGCAAATAAGTTCAAAGCATAAACTTCTTAAGATACACCTGATTAGTTATAGGAAACATGCATCCATAAAGCAAACAACTAAGCATGAGAGTTAAGAGCATGAATTGATTCTAAGGAGATTAATAGGTGACAATGACATGCTCATGAAACTCTCCTTGGGATAGATACACAACAACCTTCCCAAGAAGAACATAAAATGCAAGGCAGGACATAACTAAGAATTGTAGGCTAATTCAGGGCAAGTAGAAGTGCTACTAAGGAAACCTATTAAAGAAACTTAGGGTCAACAATATCACAAACTCAACATCACAACCAATCAGTAAACAAATACTTAATACAAGTTGATCACATATAGCAAGTTCGATTATGCACATTAAGGACTCCCTAGTCATTACTCAAGAAAGACTAATACTAGCAGATATGAGTCTACAAAACATGATGGTAGTAAAGCAGGCAATTATAATGAGGATTGGGGTTCACAAATGGTAAAATAGCATGCTTGTCTGAAGAGTTCAGAATTCATATAGACATGATCAAGTAGCACGTTATGCCCGAATGGCTTAGCATAAAGAAGTACAACCGAGCAAAGTTTGGGCATGAATAAGTATCCTAAGAGTTTTAATACAATAATTCAGAGCAAGGCATGAACATGGTCAAGCAACAAACATAGGAAACTCATGTGTGCATAAACATAGTAGATTGCGCATGTTCAAGATGATCAAAAATATACATAGTGAGCAGACGTCCAAGTATAGGATTTAGGCAAGTTTAGATGCCAGAGAATACATAACTATAGGCTAACTTCAAGGTAGATAGGATTGCAAACAAAGGTAACATACTATAGTCATATAGGTTCACAAATTCAAACAAAGATGGGTATTCAGGGCATTACTACAACTAAGAATAGAATTGCAAGAGTCAAGGTACTCACCAGTTGCAAATTAAACGAACAAGAAAATTAATTTCCAGCAGCAACTCAACTAGCAATAAACAGCAGGACTCCCAGAATCTCAATGCGTCGGAGTTCCCAAAGGTCTCGAATGAACCTCGAGTACTGCTCACATTGAAAAAGGAGCAACAATTAAATTTCGGTGGCCTTGGCTTCCAACCGGCCAAGGTCTCAAATTTCAGAATAGTAGAATGATTGAGAGTGGGAGAATAATAGTAGTAGCAGTAGTTATAGCAATAGTTGTTAAGTCTTCGAGGGGAAACGGGGAAGGGGGTTTATATAGTAGTAAAAAATTAACACACAAATAAGGAAATATAGACAATCAAACATAAACAAGGAAAGAAGAACATGCAAAATCAATTTAAAATAAGAATAGAAGAAGAAACCAGATAAACCATAGTTTGACAAGGGTTCGAAATTTGTCGTAGATCTTGGTGAATCGGACCCTCATAGCTTTGCCATGGATGTATACAGACGAAATACCGTCCAAATCTTGAAGAGTGAAGTCGATTTCCTTTGATTCGAAAACTGGTACTCGCCAAAAAAGGGGCAAGCACTAAGTAACACCATGGTCTTATAAGTAACAATGAGATAATACGTAAAAGGTAAGTAAATCACAGAAGAAATTCATGATTTGATCAGATTCAGAGAAGATTGAGGGGAGGCGGCTAAAGTTTCTGAAGAAGGGAGAAGGAGAGTGTTTAGGGGTGGTTGTCTTAGAGGAATGGGTGTTAGGGTTTGGGGTTGGGTAGTTTAAAGATGGGAGATGGCTTGTGGGTCGTTGATCTTTGAGGTCAACGACAGAGATAGAAGGAAAAAGTTGGGCGAGTTGTTTAAAACGGGTACCGACCGGGTTAACTAAAGGGATTGTTTGGTTTGGGCTGGGGGAATTGGGCTAAGGATTTTGGGAGTTTGGGCCATTAAATTGGTCCGGAATTTGGCCTATTTTTGGCCAGCTTTTAAAATACCCGAATTTAATTAAAAATAAATTATTAAAATATCTAATAAATGGTAAAAATATTATTTATGCTATGAAAAATGCTTGAAATAATAAATCAATATTATAAAAATATAAAATGCTATTTTTGCATAAATAATACAATAAACGCAATTATTTATACGATATAGGCTATTATTGTAAAAATTGTGTAAATAGTTCAAAATATAAATATAACTGTGTGAAATAAAATAAAATGTTATAAAACTTACATGTGGGTATAAATAATAAATTTTTGATGACTAAATCGCCCCAAAATAATTTGAAAGGATAATTACTAAATATTTGAACAATTTAAATGCAAGAAAAATAATTTTAAAGCTTTAAAAATTATAAAAAATTATAGAAACTACTTATATGACTCTTGTAAATTGGATAATAATGCAAAATAATATTTTGAAAGTATATATAATACTTTATAATATATAAGGGAAAATTTGAGTATCAACAGCTGCCCCTCTTTACCCGGGAATGATGAAAGAGTTATCGGGTAAAGAAAATGATGACCAATTTTGTCCGAATGGGCAAGGATAAGTTTTGTTTGAAATAATGGAGGTCGTACCCTGGTTCTTGAGTTACCTACATATCCCCGTGTGTAGTTCTGGATCCAACGACGAACGAAACCGATTGAGTTGTTATAAGAGTGGTCGCGTCTTTCGATAAAGGATCTCTTCGATAGGATAGTTTCGTGAGTAACAAATAATTTTAGGTGAATCTATGAATGTGAATTTGAATGTTACGAATATTCGAGATAAATATTTGGGCGGTTACGAAACAAAGAGTAATCAATTGTCGATCATTGGTTACGTTTGAGATAATCAAAGGATGTGAACATTGTGAACAGAATCCGGAGCGAGAATTGCTCCTATTTGTAGAATGGTTACCTCCCGAGTTACCTACAAAACTTAAAACACAATGCACGCGAGTATAAAGGGTTATTGTACATGAGAGTTATCTTTGGACGATGAGGATGATATCCTTCGACCATGACGTCCTGGGCCATGAAGAGTATAATAAGGGATTCACAGGCCATGAATTGGTGTCCTCGGGCCATGAGGATGGTGCCTCTAGACTATGACGCCTTTGAATAATGATATGTAGTTTTGAGAGATCCTCAGGCCATGGCATGATGTCTTCGGGCTATGAGGAAGATGCTTTCAGACTATGACGCCTTCGGACAATGTGGCGATGTTTCAGCCCACGAAATGCAAAGATGTGGCGATATAAATCGTTTGATAGAGGGACCATGTAATTCTTAGTTATATGCGAGAGCGAGACAAGATAATGCTTAACCGTATGCCAGTGATGAGGGCAGTGCTTAGCCCAAGGTAGAGGAAGGCAACACTTAGCCTTATGCAATAATGGGGGCAGTGCTTAGCCTCATGCAAATGTAATGGAGACAGTGCTTAGTCTCGTGCAAAGAAAGGCAGTGTTAGCCTTATGCAATAATGAAGGCAATGCTTAGCCTCATGCAATATAATGGAGACAGTGCTTAGTCTCACGCAAAGAAAGGCAGCGTTTAGCCTTATGCAATAATGGAGGCAATATTTAGCCTCATGTAATATCATAGAGACAGTGCTTAGTCTCATGCAAGGAAAGGCAATGTTTAGCCTTATGAAATAATGGAGGCAATGCTTAGCCTCATGCAATGTAATGGAGACAGCGCTTAGTCTCATACGAGGAAAGGCAGGATTTAGCCTTATGCAATAGTGAAGGCAATGCTTAGCCCTATGCAACGTGATGGTGACAGTGCTTATTCTCATGCAAGAAAAGGCAGCGTTTAGCCTTATACAATAATGAGGGCAGTGCTTAGCTCTATGCAAAGAATGAGGGCAATGCTTAGCCCTATGCAGAAAAGGCAAAGATTAAATATGAGAGAGAAAGTGGTCCTTAGCTTGACGTTTGTGCCTGGTGGCTTCTGCCGGTGTGAAGTTAGTAGTTTTGTTATATTTTCACGGACGTGCTTGTTATGTCCGTTATACTTGTATCCAAAGAAAAATCATGAGTTTTTGGGGTGAAAGGTTGGTCTGTGCTTTTGATTCCTCATTTGACCTTTGCTCCTTGTCTTGACGTCTTGTTCGAGTCACCCTGGGTAACATATGGCTATCACAGAAATGGAATTTTCGTAAATATGCATTTGTGATAAATTACTTGTAAGGGATGCAGTTGTTCAAAATATGTGATGATGCATAAAAGAAAATAATTTTGTAGAACCATAGACTGTGACACGCTTTGAGACATTGCGGCCTTCTTAACTCGAAATTTTGAGGACCCTCCTCAAAATTCCACCCCAGTTTAAATGCAAATTCAAGACAATGCCCTTCTTGGCTACGTATTATGATGAGGCCAAACCCACAGGGCTGCCTACATATCCTCTCTTAAACGGGAATCAGGTCAAGCATAGTTTATATTACATCAAATTAAAGTGCAAATACAATCTTAAACATAATATCTCTTGATGGCGTCCGAATTGATAGGTTTTCACCATATTTCTCCATCCATCTCAAGTATAAGCGCCTCCTGTCAGTACTCGGTGGACCATGTAAGGGCCTTGTCAGTTAGGTGAGAATTTTCCTTTTGCTCCGTCCTTGTAAGGACCCGTTAAAATTTTCTAATGATTTAAGATTTTAAAGTGCGCCAGCAGTATTTGGGAATAACGTATTCGAGTATTAAAGGAGTTCTATAGGATAGAACCACGTCATTTTGAAATGAAAATATATGTTTAAGGTGTGTTGGAACATATTAAGGAGTTTTGTGAATGGGAAAAATTTGTGTGTAACAAGTTGGATACATTAAATGGAAAGGATGTTATTATGTAAACATGGTTTCATACTTATACGAAGGTTTGGAAGTCAATTTGGGTCTATATCATAAAAAGGTATCAATTGAGGGTGAGTGGAGAAGCAAGAAATGGAAAAGAAAATAACTGGGAGTGTGCTAGGGTCCGTGCACCGCGGATTGTGGCATGTCATCCCTCTCAGAAACTTTGAACAACCAGTGAAGTATAGGATTTGGCACTGGACCTGGAAAGCTACCCCACCTGAAGCCTTTTTAAGTACTCACCTTGGGGGTTCATTTCCCCCCCTTTCACTTGGACGGATTTTGGAGCTCTTCTCTACTCTCTCAAGACCACCAACTCCTCTATTCTTCAAGGTAAGCAATCCACATTGTCTTGGTGTGAAATCCTATCATTTCCACACTAGAACTAACTCAAACTACCATAAAATCCTTAGATTTTCAAGAAATTTCCTCAAGAACTCAAAATGAGGGTTTTGCAAGATTTCTTCCATATGGTAATCCTACACTCTTAGACTTATATGCATGGATTTATTATGGGAATATGAGTATTAATTAAGTATTGGAACTCATGGTATGGTGATTGGAAGCCATAATTTCCCAATTTAAATACATAACCATGGTAGAGATTGAAAGGTCATTATTTGATGGAATTTTGTTGGTTGGGTGTGGATGGATGGTCATGCATGTGAAGTTGGAAGTTATAAAATATTTAAGAATGATGGTGGGATAAATTGTTGGTAAATGGTAGTAGTTGGATGAACTAATTCTATGGCTATGAGATGTAGAGATTTATACCTACTAGGTGTTTGATAAAGTGTCGAAATGGTCTAAACTATGGAATTTGTTACTAATGATGGTCCCATTGGATGTTGATATTGTATATTGAAGTTGTTTAGTGTAGTGGATTGTTGTAGTATCATTAAGGGATGGATTTTAGGTATGTTGGCTAAACTTCCCTCTTAGAATTGAATCCAACGATGTTCTTGTAAGTCCCGAGTTGTTCATTATAAATTTACTATTCTGAATAAGTTTTGTGCCGAAAGAGATATGTTCAATATGTGTTCCGAATGCTCTTATCATGTTATGTTATCCTTCGGGAATGTGTTTAAGAATGATATATGTATTAAAATATTATGGTTTTGAATCGTGTTTCAAATGAAAGTTATGATGCCAAATTGTGTGAGAAAAACTTGATGTGCTTAAGACTCTTAATTGCTCATATGTGTACCAAAAGTCTTTATTAGAAATGCCTTGTTGTTGATAACCTATAAAGATGATGGAAAGTGAAAGAAGTGGGTAGGAGATGTAAAGTGTGGCCACCGTGCCAATAATGAAAGTTATACTTGTGGCCAATGGTGTCAATGAAATGAAATGATGTGAGAAAGGTTATAAAATGAGCCTTGATTCAACTGTTCCAAAATGACTTCAAAAATAGATTTGCCTAAAAGCTTATGTACTCAAGTCATGCCCAAATGTGATTGTTTTAACTAATGTTATGCTTTGTAAGTATTTCCAAGGTGTTTTGAGTTCTTACATATTCATGAGTTGAAGTTGTGTATTGCTCTTTTTGGGAAAAAGTATTTCAAGGATAAATGGTATGTCAATCATTTATGATTTTTACTTGCGCTTCGATTTCTAATTATCTTGCTCCATTTTATTTTTGGAAAGGAATCTATTGTGTTTAAAGCCTTCATTACTAATGGACTTAAAGTCGTGATTTCCGGAATATTCTATATGTTGATGTTTATGAGGATGATACTTGAAAGTAAAGAAATGAAAGTGTGGAATATGAGATACGGCCATCGTGCCATGAATGAAGAATCATATGTATGGCCAAGAAAGCCAATGAAATAATTATTTTGTAAGTGGTTTAAAGTACGAATAAAGTGCTATATGGTGTGAAAGGTTATGAGATGAACGTATTTGTATTTTTGTTTCCAATTTGTTATAGGCTCCTACATTCTCATGAGTAAAGGCTATGGTGTTCCTAAATATTTTACATGCTCTTATGTTCTATGGTCACCCATGGCAAGAAAAAAGAAGTGATAGTATGAACATGAAAAGTGGCCGCTTGCCAAAATGAGAATTATGAGGCATTATATGTTCCAATAGGTTTCAATAATAGTACGTATGCTTCAAAAATAATAAATGCAAATGACCTCGATGTTAAGTCCCCAAGAATCATGAACTTAGCTAATAACATTAAGATGACAAGCAAGTGAATAATGAGATGAAAGGGAGATGTCCTATGCTAAATGATGATGAACCTTAAGAAAAGAAATTGGGCCCATGTGCCATTGAAATCGACTTATTGATTCACCATGCATGTGCTAACATAAGGCGATATTTTTCTCCATGATGAGCATGAACATGAAGTATTTCAATGATCCGAGAACCTACGACCTTAAATGTAATGTTAATCATATCGCTTTGAGTTTATATATGATCATGTGCATAATGAGGTGTTATGTGAACCCTATGGACGGTATATGAAACACATAGGTGTATTGTATATGTAATCCTATGGACGTCTATGAAACACATAGGTGTATTGTATATGTAATCCTATGGACGGTCTATGAAACACATAAGTGTATTGTATATGTAATCCTATGGACGGTCTATGAAACGCATATGTGTATTGTATATGTAATCCTATGGACGGTCTATGAAACACATATGTGTATTGTATATGTAATCCTATTGACGGTCTATGAAACACATAGGTGTATTGTATATGTAATCCTATAGACGATCTATGAAATGCATAGGTGTATTGTATATGTGATCCTATGGACGGTCTATGAAACGCATATGTGTATGGTATGAATAAACACTATGGACGGTCTATGAAACGCATATATGAACGGTATGGATGAACACGTGTATAGTAAGAGAGGATTGTGGACGGTCTGGTGAGGCGCGTAGCCAATATGAACAATAGATGCCACTTTCATTGCCCTTATTTGTGCATATTGTTACATTTACATTATATTTTGTATCCCACGCATAGTTCATATGGCACACTTGATCCCAAAAGAAGTTAAGAATAAAGTAAGTATAATAAGACTTGAAATGTGACTCTATGGGTCGTTTATAGTTTCTTGATGTGCTTTATTTGCCTCTTATTTGAGTTACCGTATTTTCATATGTTGTTTTGTCTGCCTTACATACGAGTACTATTCCACATGTACTCACGTCCCTTTTTGCCGGGGGCGCTGAATCTTTTAATGGATGCAAGTATACTTCTACATGATGATATGGATCTTTGATAGGGATCTTCTTCACTACTCAACTTATGGTAAGCCCGCTACAGTTCTAGTGAGTGTTTGGGTCTAGTTCGTTTTATTTATTTAGGTATCTATTGTCATAGAAGCTCCATGTACACTGTGGGTCATGTAATTAAAGTTTTAAGTTTTGTCATGTACTTATGTTCACAGTATTTACAGCTATTTATAAAGTTGTGTACCCATCATGAGAAAGAATTTTAGGCCATTGAGCCAAATGTATTCAATTTAAAAGTCAAGATCTAATTATATTATGGTAAATCATGCATGAGTAAAGATAGGAGGTTGATGTAAAGTAGGCTTGCTCGACTAAGTTTACTCGGTTGAGCGCAGGTCGCGCTCCCCGAGGTCGGGGCATGACAATCCTAATGCGGGAAGATCCACTTTAACACCAATTTCCCTGGTGTGAATTGCCTCGATCTAACCTTCTTATTGAAAGCCCTTGCCATTCTATTCCGATAGAGTTGATCGTGACACACTGTGTTCATCCTCTTACCATCAATGAGAGCCAGTTGCTCATACAAGCTTTGTATCCATTCCGCATCACTGAGCTCGGCCTCATGTATGATTCTTAGGGAAGGAATCTTCACCTCGGTGGGTATAACGGCTTTAGTACCGTAAACCGGTAGATATGGAGTTGCCCCAGTTGACGTGTGAACTGTGGTGCGGTACCTGAGCAGAGAAAATGGTAGCTTCTCATGCCATTGCTTATAGTTGTACACCATCTTCCTTAATATCTTCTTGATGTTCTTGTTGGTGGCTTCCACGACTTCATTCATTTGCGGCCTATATGCTGTAAACTTCCGGTGCTTGATCGTGAATGTTTCGTACATAGCTTTCATCAGATCACTGTTGAGATTGGCGGCATTGTCGGTAATGATTGACTAAGGTACTCCGAATCGACAAACAATACGATCTCGAATAAAATTTGCTACGACCTTCTTGGTCATAACTTTATAAGAAACGGCTTTGACACATTTAGTGAAGCAATCTATAGCCACCAAAATGAATCTTTGTACGGTTGAAGTAGTGGGTTCAATTGGTCTGATGACGTCCATACCCCAGGCAGAGAAAGTGTCACGCCTCGAACTTGGGGAGCGCGACCGTCGCTCAACCTAGTGAACCTGGTCAAGCAAGCATGTTTGATACTTTCTACCTAAACTCACTTATGAATAAAGATAATACATATTTTCGTTAATTATACAATAAAGAGATCATGTATACAATACCAATTCATTACCATTAGTTACTTTATTTTAAAGTCTCAAATTACACACATTTTTATGGTCTGAAGTGGAACAAGTAATTCAAACACAACATAACTTGTTTGACTTCCCCAACACTAATATACAACCCACACTATGTCTACGGAGTCTATAATAGATACAAAAGAGTATTATGATAGTGCGGGCAACAAGGCCCCGACTATACCTCAAACACAATACACACGGAACAAAAGATACATGACCCCGAAATGAAGTGGGGCTCACCAAGTCAGCTGGGAAGAGGGTGTACCGCTATCACTAATCAATGTCTCCTGCTGTGGAACCACTTGCATCCATTGAAGATGCAACTCCCCCGACAAAAGGGATGTTAGTATATGTGGAATAGTACTAGTATGAATGACAAAACACCCTCTCAATAGAACGATTAATAATACAAGCAAAAACAATCATAATATCAGTGGAAGCCTCAAACAACATCAAACCTCAAGTTAGGGCCAAGACAGTGTTCAAATAAATTTCCATATTTTAAGTTGGGAGACCTTTAGTACCAATATGCCACCATTCACAATACCACCATACTTTTAGCACGGTGTCTGATCACGACCCGATCGGATAGGCCGTCTCATCCGAGACATCAACCATAGTCACAATTTTAATTATAATTTCCAGCACAATCACCACCATGTGTGCGGCATGGCATCCGATCATGACCCGATCGGCTAGGCCGTCTCACCACATTGATGTGTGAATCGACATCACCCTTTTCTACCAATCAACTCGTTTCATACTTCTTTCACATCTTTTTATTTCATTGGCACTAGTGGCCACAATTAAAAAATTATTTTTGGCACGTTGGCCATATTTAGTATTTTATGCTCACCTTTTTTACTTTCAAACATCATCATCATCAATAACACAAGGCATTTCAAATAAATGTTTTTAGTACACATGTGAGCAATTAAGAGTCTTAGGCACATAAAGATGTTTCATAAAATTTGGCATAATAGCCTTCGTTTGAATTTGACTTGAAGTCAAAACATTTTTAATGCACAGACCATACTTTGAACACATTCTCAAATGATAACATAACATGATAAAAGCATTTGGGGATACATATGGAACATATATCTTTCAACACAAGCTTATTCGGAATAGCCAATTTTATAATGAACAACTCGGGACTTACATAAGTTACATGAATACCGTGGGATTCAATTCTAATAGAGGAGTTTAGCCAACATACCTAACTTGAGTTTTCCTTAGCTTACCACAACGTCCCAACAATTCTAGCAATTCCAATCAACTAGAGATATAATAAAATTGGACCATAATTAGGGAGAGATTCATGATTTCAGCTCATTTGAGCATTTTATCAAACACTAGATGTGCAAATTGGTTACAAGGTTCTTCCACAAGATTTCTTTCACTTCACAACCCAATATTTACCCATTTGGGCTCAACAATCTTTCCACAAACCTTATTGGTACATGCATGTATACATAATACCCTCACACCCAAGAATCATACTCTCAATCACCCATCTTTTATCCCGAACTCGAAATTGAAGACTAGGGTTAGAACCTTACCTCTTGAGTGAAGATCTTGTGAGATTTCCTTGTTGGATTTCAAAGATTTGGACAAGATCTTGATGAACAAAGCACTTGAGCTTCTCCCTCTCTCTAAAACATTCTCACTCCTCGATAAAAATATCACATTTTTGCCTTCAAAATGAGCCCTAAAGGTTATTTATCAAAATGGGATCGAGTTATAAAAATCAGAAAATGGACCCTCCAATTCCAAGTCTGCAATCGCAGAGTTCATGTGCGGCCCACAAAAAGGACCGCAAAATTGATCTCCAAAAACTAGGTTATTTCGGGTTGGGTCTGCGGCCCGCGGACCTGTTCTGCGGTCGCATAATGCACCACAGAACTTCCCTACAAAAATCTCCATTATTATTCTGCGATGTATTATGCGGTCTGCGAAACGATTATGCGACCGCATAAATGTCCTAAAATTAACTCAAGTTTTTGCTTCACTCTGCGACGCTTATGCTGCTCGCGAAAAGGTTCTACGGTCGCAAAATAGACCGCAAAATTGCCTTCTTCTTCCAAAAACGTTTCTTCAACAATTTAGTACAATCATCAACATATAAGTCTATCTTAGCACCACAAAATCCCGAATTTTTGGTAAGATGTTACGGGGCCTTACAGAAAGGCCATCGTGAACTCGTTGCGTTGAGTTTGCTGGGTGGCACCCATATCATATCAGTATGTATTTGGCATTGGTGGCACTTTTGAGAATATTTGATGTAGTCTATCTCCATAGTCATCCAGAAATACCCTGCCCTTAATATTTTTTTGGCCAGAACAAACCTGTTCATGTGAGGTCCGTAGGTTCCGGCGTGTATCTCTTCGAGCAGCCTAGATTCCTCCTTGGCATCGACACATCGTAGTAATCCCAAGTCAGGAGTCCTTCTATACAGAATTACTCCGCTCTGAAATAAGTGGTTGGCCAATCTTCGAAGCATGCACTTCTGAGTGTGTGTAGCATTTCCTGGGTATTCTCCTTTCTACAAATACTCCTTGATATCGTGAAATCATGGATTTCCATCAAACTATTCTTCAACATGAGCAAAATAAGCTGGTTGCTTACGAATCTCTATCGGAATAGGATCAACGAAATTCTTGTCTGGACGTTGTATCATGGAAGACAAGGTAGCCAGTGCATCTGCGAACTCGTTCTGAATTCTCGGAACGTGTTTGAATTCTATCTTTGTGAACCTCTTGATCAAATCTTGCACACAATGCAAGTATGGCAATACTTTAGTATTCTTGGTAACCCATTCTCCAAGTACTTGATGTACCAGCATATCTGATTTTTCGATTACCAGTAACTCCTGAATATTCATGTCGTTAGCCAATTTGAGTCCCAAGGCAAGCCTCATATTCTGCTATATTGTTAGTGTATGGGAACCTGAGCTTTGCGGATACCAGGTAGTGTTAACCGATTTCTGATACCAAAACAGCTCTGATGCCCACTCCTTTGAAGTTTGCAGCTCCGCCGTAAAACATCCTCCAACAATAATATGTTTCAGCAATATCTCCTCCTACAAACGTCACTTCATTGTCGGGAAAATACGTCTTCAATGGTTTGTATTCTCCATCTATGGGATTCTCTGCCAGGTGATCGGCCAATGTTTGCCCCTTGACCGCCTTTTGAGTCACATAGATGATATCGAACTCACTTAGCAATATCTGCCACTTTGCTAGCTTACCCGTAGGCATGGGTTTCTGAAAGATGTATTTCAGCGGATCCATCCTCGATATGAGATATGTGGTGTATGCGCAGAAGTAGTTTCTCAATTTCTGAGTTATCCATGTCAAGGAACAACAGGTGCATTCTAACAAAGAGTATCAGGCTTCGTAAGGTGTGAACTTCGTACTCAGATAGTATATCACATGCTCTATTCTCCCGGTTTCATCATGTTGCCCCAGGACGTAACCAAAAGCTCCATCCAACAAGGATAGGTACAACAGTAAAGGTCTTCCGGGCTCTGGTGGGACCAAGACGGGCGGGTTAGACAAGTACTCCTTGATTTTATCGAAAGCCTTTTGACATTCTTCGGTCTAGCTCGTCGCAACATCTTTCCTCAGCATTTTGAAGATCGATTCACATATCATCGTTGACTGTGCTATGAAACGACTGATATAATAGAGGCGTCCCAGAAAAGTCATCACATCCTTCTTGTTCTTTGGCGGTGAAAAGTCCTAAATAGCTTTGATTTTTAATAGGTCTAGCTCAATACTACGGTGACTGATGATGAGACCCAGCAACTTCCCAGCGGTTACTCCGAAAGCATATTTTGCAGGATTTAGCTTCAGATTATATTTTCAAAGCCGATCGAAAAACTTCCTCAACTCTGCTATGTGATCCGAACTCCTCTTAGATTTGATGATGACGTCATCCACGTACACCTCTATTTCCTTGTGTATCATATCGTGAAAAAGAGTAGTCATGGCTCTCATGTAGGTTGCCCTGGCGTTCTTCAAGCCAAATAGCATCATTTTGTAGAAATCCCCATAGCTTGATGAAGGCTATCTTTTCGGCATCCTCTTCATCCATCCAAATATGGTGATATCATGCGAAATAATCCACAGAGGATTAGAGTTCATGCTTGGCTCAGTTGTCGATCAATATGTGTATGTTGGGCAACGGGAAATCATCCTTAGGACTTGCTCTGTTCAGATCTCGATAGTCAACACACACTGACTTTCCCATCCTTCTTTGGAACCAGCACAATGTTGGCTAACCAAGTTGGGTACTCGACCACTCAAAGGACCTTGTCTTTGATTTGCTTGGTGACCTCTTCCTTTATCTTCATACTCATATCTGATTTGAATTTTCTGAGCTTCTGCTTTACCGACGGACACATGGGGTTGTTAGGTAGCTTGTGAGCCACTATGGATGTGCTTAACCCAGTCATGTCGTCGTAAGACCATGCGAAAATATCCTCATATTCCTTTAGAAACCTAATGTACTCTTCCTTCTCTGATGACGATAGATGAATGCTAATGTAAGTTTCTTTGACTATTTCAGAATCCCCTAAGTTAACTGCCTCAATTTCTTCCAAATTGGACTTTGGTTTGTTCTCAAAATTCTCTACCTTTTTGATAATTTCCTCAGGTATTATATCATCTTCTAAATCTTCTGAATCACTTTCCTTATGTTGTGTTGTCTCATTACATGTCACGGTCATAGGTTCATCAGGATATGTAATAATTATGCTGAAAAAGAATGTAGAAAGATAATAATAAATAAACGAAAAGCAATAATGCATTAATAAAATTTAAAATTGTCAACAAGTACGACTCGATGTCTCGAGTAATTATTCCAAAATAGAACATTGAAAATGTCTTAAATGCCCAAAAGCAATTGAAAAATAAATCATGTTAATTCAGCCACAACTACCCAGGTACTCGGCGAGCCCGGGATGGTACATTAGTCCAATTCCTGAGAATAACTCCTTCTCCCACTGTCTAAATGGTAAGGTCTTCCTCTTTCTCCTCCTCTAAAATTGCACTGCAGTCCATACCTTCCTCGTCCAGAAACAGCTTCCTCATGCTGGCCAATACCTCATCTTCCTCGGATCCCCAAATCACATCAGTCTAACGGAATGTCTGGTGCAGTGGTGGTATGGGTTGTTCCAATGATTGGTAAAAGTCACGCCACGACGGTATCTAATACTGATATTCTTGCAAGATATATTTATACCCGAGACCAAAGGTTGTGCCATGGTATTGTGGTCGTATTGGTTCCGTGATCCCTTAAAGCTTTGGACCGAGACCATTGCCTGGTTCATACCCTAACCACATTAGTATGCTCTCTATCTTGTTGCTCCACCATCGACCCTTCTCGATTGCATTTACTCGCTCAATATTGTGGTATATTTCTCTTCCCAATTTCCTCCCGTTCTCGATAGCTGGCACAAAATGGTTGGTGTAGATAGGGTTACTTCCATCTCCGTGAATAATCACCTATTGGTGGTTCCACTCAAACTTCACAGCCTAGTGTAGGATAGAAGCGATTGCCCCAGCTGCATGTATCCATGGTTGTCCCAGTAACAAGTTATAGGTGGCAGATATATCTAGCACCTAGATATCCACATCGAACCAAGTCGGGCCCATCTGCAGATCGAGGTTGATTTCTCCGATAGTGGCTCTCTGAGACCCATTAAATGCCTTCACATTCATACTTCCCATCCGTATCTCATGCAGTCCTATACCCAATCTTTTCAAAGTAGTCAATGGGCATATGTTCAGACTTGAGCCCCCATCTATCAGAACCCCGGAAATAAACTTGTCTTCATATTGCACAGTGATGTGCAATGCCTTGTTGTGACTCAACCCCTCCAGAAGTAGCTCATCTTCGTGGAAAGTAATCTTGTGGCTCTCCAGTATCTGTCCTACCATATTAGCCATCTCCCCACTGGTGATATCAGTAGTCACATAAGCTTCACTTAATACCTCCATCAAGGCATTCTTGTGCGCATCTGAGTTTTGCAACAACGATAAGATGGATATCTGGGCGGGAGTCTTGTTTAGGTGATCAACAACAGAGTATTCCCTTACATGTACCTTTCTCCAAAGATCATTAGTGCCTATCTCCATGACAGGTGGCTTAGATGTGGTCTATTTGCTTGTTCCTCCAAGATTCTCGAGTGTGTAAACACTGTGTAAACTCTGTCAGTTCTGGTCATTCCTTGTGCAACACCTGTCTCTTCCATCTTGGCTTTTCCTTTTCTTCTTTCCTTCGCCACATAATCCCATAGGAAAACATCATACTTTTAAGACAGTGTTGGAGCTACCATCACAGTGAAGGGTGTAGTAGCTACCTTGACCTCAAACGGTGCATGGGTTTGCACCACAATCGGTGAGAGCATGACATGAGATGTTTTGGGAGTTCCCCCCTCTCGAATAAGTCCAATGGATCCTTCATGATCCCATTCTTCATCAGTTTCTATCGCATTCACTCCCTCGCCCCTATGATCAGGAAGAGAGTTATTATGAACATTTGGCGCAAACTCCTTTGCTTGTATAACTTTGGTGTCAATCAGCGTCATTCAATATGCGGCTTTTCTCAAAGGTATGACCCTTCATGCCTGAATGGTAGGCACAAGTTTTGTTGGGGTTAACTCATTGGGAAGGGTTTTTAACAACGACAGCAAGAATGGGAGTGATGTAACTATCGGCCTTTAGTCACTCACACAGTTGGGCTATGGGTTCAGCGATACGGGTGTATTTTATGGGAGCTCCGCGGTCAAAGTTTGGTCGTGCCTTTGGGTAGTTTTGGCGGGCGGGAGGAGGTGAATGGTAATATACAGGTTGGGTTTTATAGGTATGGTAGGTGGTGGCAGGGTATTGGTATTTTTGAGGTGAGGATTGTTGTGTGGGTGAAGGTGTTTGGTAGGTAAGAAAAGACTTAGGGCCCTGGGCTACCATTACGGCATCCACTTCCTTCTTCTTCAAAATACCTCCCGAATATAAGGCTTTGTTGGTGGCTTGCAATGCCTTGAAGTTGGTCACCATACTGCTCTTGACCCATTCTTCTATCCTTTCTTCCAACTTGATGATGTCGGAGAACTTGTGATTCTCTATAACCATTAGTCTTTCGTAATATTGTGGATCCTGAGCTCTGACGAAGAACTTGTTCATTTGTTCTTCCATCAGTCTTTCGTAGAGTGGGAGTAATCAATAGAAGGGAAAAATAAAAGGTAACCAAGTCAGTAAGACGAAGTAAAAGAATGTTTGCAATATTTAAACAGGTGTCACGTAAGGTCATGCAATAATTCGCGTCCTAATTTGGGGACCTCATTGTACCTGAAGTAGGCCTAAGCGACATATAGACTTGGAGAAAATTCATGCCAATGTTGCCTCATTCCATTAATGAGAAAATAAGCCAAATCAATCTTTCACTAAATCAAAATAATAATTATAAAGTCACTAATGGCATAAATCCTTATTACATCAAAATCTAACGAAATCTAATCTAGAAAGCAGTAAAGAACATTATCTCCTAGTCTACTTGGTCTCAGAAGGACCTTCTCCATGCTTGGCTCTTTTGACTCCAACAATCACATTTCCCAGATTGCGCATGTCGAGTGGAAAGTAAGCCATTGCCAGCTTCCCTCCTTCATCATAGTCCATGCCTTAACAATCCCTAATCCTCTATCTCATCTTCCCCTCTAGTTTTATCAATCCTTGCTCTAGATGCTCTAACCTCTCTGTGGTCTTGTTTGCAATCTCCTTCCATTCCTTGATCGCCTCCATATCCACCTTATGTTGTTCCAGATGCTTAGCTTCATATTCGAACACCCTTTTACGTAGCCTCTTGTACTTTATCTATGCCCCACCTACCTCATCTATGATCCTATCTTTTAGATTGACCCTCGGTTTGACGTCCCCGTCTATGTCGTCTTCCAACCATGAGAGATAGTATTACATATGACCGGCGTGATACATGGAAGCATGCTTTATGCAAAATAGTAACATATTGCCAGATATTTGCATTATGAAAGTGCATAAAATAGTAAATAATATGAACATGAGAAAGAAAAGAAAAAAGGAAAGACAAAGGAGAGAAACAGTTTAACTCATGAATATGTGCGAGAACGTAATTAAATGAAGCAAATAAGGAGATAGAGACAGGAGAGACATGATATAGCAATCTTAAACAAGATGAAGGAAGTGGAGAGGGGATGTACATATCAAAGCAGTTTAAGCAAGTAAGGGGAAATAGGGAGGGGATGTACATGTCATCATAAGTCAACTTCATTATGGTAAGAGCCTAAATATATCCCCAGCAAAGTCGTCATGCCGTCGCGCCCTGTTTTCTTGTGAAAGCGGGTTTCGACATGTGACAACTTTTTTAAATGGGTATTAAAAGATAAGAGTCACCACCTAACGATTTTTAAGGTGCGTTAGGGTATATATTTGCAAATAACTCTATTTAACTAGTCTACGCCACCAAAGATCAGGTAAGGGATCAAATTACCTCAAAGAGAAGGTGTTAGGTACTCTTCGAGGTCCACAAATATGGGTCCCGACCGAAATTAATGCTACGTGGAATTATTGGATTATAATTGTCCTATGTGATCATGTAAGTGAAGGGAGACAAGGAATTTAAAAGTTCAACTATAATGTAAACAAGTGTAAAGAAAATCGCACATGTGAAGAAATTAAACTATATATATAAATGATCAATACAAGTCTTTAGAGGCTGCAGGACACAACCTAATCATTCTAAGTTCAAAGAAACAAAGCGCGAACAATAAACATATAAAGGAGGGGGGTCCTAAGTATTTTAGCCTAAAGGATCACCCCGTGCAACATAAATAATACTTCGCAACTCCCTTTGGGTAGGGGTTGCTCATATTATTCAGTGGGCACAGACTATCATCTCCAGCTACCCAATTACTATGTTAAAGTTGTTTACATAAAGCGCTCTAATTCAATTCTAAATTGTGTCCTATGCGTGCACTACCCGTCTCATGCCTATGGCCCAGGAGGCTTTGGACCTACTATTTGGGTGGTTCTAGACTTTATTGAGGGTGCTCAAAAGATAAAACTAGGCACACATTCAAAACATGTAGGACTACACGTAGAATCAATAAATGGCTCAAGTTAGCCTCCACACATAAACAACAAATGCACGCGGGCAGATTTTTATATTAGGTTGTTTGAGAATTAAGGCGTTAAGTCCTATAGACATGGCTTCTATGTGATCCCAGTTTTAAACATCCTACAGGCAGTGCTTGCTGTTTCAGACTATCGAACTTGCAGATTGCGGGTATGATAAAACCTATAGACATGATCTCTAAGTTATTTGTGCCATGGGGCAATGAAAGCTATTAGGAAACTCGGAATTCTAGGCGAGTAACAGTATCATATAGGCAAGATCTATAATAGCTGGTATTTAAACACAGATTCATCCTGCATATCCCTATAGACATATTATCTAGGCGAGCAGTGTAATAAGAGCGACATAAGCAATTCATTAATTAAGTAGTTAAAGCCCTATAGACATGGCATCTAGATGAGCATTACAAAGATATGTATTATTGCGTCCTATAGGCATGCTATCTAATAATTATATAACTAAGCAAATAGTTATTGGTGTTTGGTTCCTATAGACATATTGTCTAATAGCGCACAACAGTAAATATGAGAGCAAGTAAAGCCATTACTCCAACCAACATGCTTTTGGATAATGTACGAGTATTAGACAAGTTAAGTGAAGTGTGTGATTTCCTATAGGCATGATTTCTATTAGTGTGGCACATCAAACAAACAGCAAGCAAGGCAATTAAATCATATGGACAAGTTTTCTACCCGTTCATGCAAGAATTAGGAGACCCCAGCCCTCTTTTTACTAATTTCCCCATCATTCATTATTACATATTATTACAGGCCCAAATAAAATAAGTACAGACTTAATAGGGCGACTACAGGCCCAAAAATAATAATTACAGGTCCAACACAAGTACAAAGTAACCCGGCAGTGCCCTTCTGGGCCTTCACCAGCCTTACTCGTGCATATCCAACATGCCCAATGCCCAAGCTCGCAAGCATGTCTGACCAATGTTCAGATCCAATAACACACACGACCCAATAAGCCAGGCCCCAAACATGAAGACAATTGTCTCGCTTACCATTAACAAACAACATGAACATGGGGACATAAAACATGTCATTCAAATAACTCAGAATTCAGGCAAAGACACATGGATTCCTATTATTACAATCATCAGCAGAAGGATTTTCTAAGTATCACCTTAGGGGTGATGTGTAACAGGTGGGAGGACACACATGTACAAGGACCTTACAATGAGCACATATGTAGGACTTTCAAACTAGCAAATAAGTTCAAAGCATAGACTTCTGAAGAACACATAATTAGTTATAGGAAACATGCATCCATAAAGCAAGAAGCTGAGCATGAGAGTTAAGGGCAGGAACTGATTCTGAGGAGATTAACAGGTGACAATGACATGCTCATGAGACTCCCCTTGGGATAGATACACAACAGCCTTCGCAAGAAGAACATAGAATGCAAGGCAAGACATAACTAAGAATTGTAGGCCAATTTTGGGCAAGTAGAAGTGCTACTAAGGAAACCTATTAAAGAAACTTAGGGTCAACAGTATCACAAACTCAACACCACAACCAATCAGTAAAGAAGTACTTAATACAAGTTGATCACATATAGCAAGTTCAAATATGCACATCAAGGACTCCCTAGTCATTAAACTCAAGAAAGACTAACACTAGCAGATATGAGTCTACAGAACAGGATGGTAGTAAAGCAGGAAATTATAATGAGGATTGGGGTTCACAAATGGTAAACTAGCATGCTTGTCTGAAGAGTTCAGAATTCATATAGACATGATCAAGTAGCAAGTTATGCCTGAATGGATTAGCATAAAGAAGTACAGTCGAGCAAATTCTGGGCATGAATAAGAATCCTAAGAATTTTAATACAATAATTTAGATCAAGGCATGAACATGGGCAAGCAACAAACATTAGGGGTGGGCGTCGGTCGGTACGGTTCGATTTTCAAGAAGTTCAGTTCATTTTGTTCGACTTTCGGTTATTGATTTGGTGTACCGAAAACCGAACCAATATAAATACGGTTTTTTCGGTTTTTAAAACATCGGTTCGGTTAATATTCGGTTTAGTTAGGTCAGTTTTGGCCCTGCCTTTGGGGTTTTCTCTATTGAAAATCAAGTTTCAGTTATTAAAAGTTAGCTTAATTTTTCTCTTCAATTTCACATGACAACATAATTGTCGTCTCTTATGAGACACAGTGTCACGACCCAAAATTCATTAAAGGTCGTGATGGCGCCGGACACCGCTGTCAGGCAAGCCAGAAATAAATACTTAATTTGGTTCTCATTTTAATATTTTTGAAATCATATTTCCTTCAATTAAATAGTAAAAGATGAAATTTGCAGAGTAAACAATAATATTTTTAACAATTTCAATACAGAACAACCCATAATCACCCCAAAACTCGGTGTCACAAGTGTATGAGCCTCAACTAGGAATGTAAAATAAAAATACAATATCTGTCCGGAGTACAAATTGGACAGAAAAAATATAAATACTCTGAAGGAGACTCTACTGGCTGCGGATCATAGTATAAAATGCAGCTCACCTAAGTCCCCACGATAAACACGCCTCTGCGCCCATAAGGCCACTAGACACATATGCACCTGCACAAAAATGTGCAGCAAGTGTAGTATGAGTAAGTAAATCAACACGTACCTAGTAAGTATTCTGCCTAACCTCAAAGAAGTAGTGACGAGGAGTCGACTTCGACACTTACTATGGGTTATGAATAAAACGTCGATGATATAATTAAGCATGGATTACGTAGAACGGCTGTAAGCTCAATGTCATGAAATAAGTAAACAATTCTTTTGTTCATAAGAAATTTCCAAATTTATTTTCGTCATTTAACATTTTTGTATCTCGGGCCAATGAAAGCAATATCAATTCCAAAAATATATCATGCGGAAATCATGCCGAGGTTGTACGGCCCGATCCAATATAAATATTTAAACTGTGCACTGCCGAGGGTCGAACGGTGCTAACCATAGATGCATCTATTTAATCTGCCGAGGCGTTCGGCCCGCTCCACAAAAGAGAAAATACATTAAACAATCAATTCAAGATTTATTAAGAGGCAAATATTCCAAAATTTCAAATTCTCATTTAACTGTCAAGTAAATGAAGTTTAACCTTTTTTAAGTTCCTTTACCAGGTTTCTATATGATTTAAGCAATTTAAATTAACAAGTAGGATGCAAGCATCGCAATTATAACATGATCTGGGTCCTAGACTACCCAGACATAAACATATTAGTAGCTACGCACAGACTCTTGTTACCTCGTGCGTACGTAGCCCCCACAAATAGAAGAACATATTGAATTATTTCATCTATGGGGTTAATTCCCTCTTACAAGGTTAAAAAGGAGACTTACCTCGCTTCAAAATTCCACAACCGGCTCCCAAACCCTTCCAACAACTCGAACCGATGCCCAATACTCCAAAAGTAGTCAATAAATGTGCAAACCCATAAATATATACTCTAATAATCATTATAATTCAATTTACAAATATTCCTAACTACTCTTGAAAAGTCGATAAAAATCACCCTCGGGCCCAGGTGCCTGGATTCTGAAACTTCTCAAAGATAAACTTTATCCATGACACCACGAACTCAAATATATAATTTATTCCAAATTCCATGTCCAATTTCTTGGTCAAAATCAAAAAATATCAATTTCTAGTTTTTTCTTCTAAAACCCAAATTTCCACAAATTTTCAAGTCTAAATCCATATATAATCCAAGTATTTAACTTGCAATAGGTGTGAATCACTTACCTTGACATAGATGACGAACATATCCCTTCCAAGAGCTCCAAAAATCGCTCAACCAAATGAAAAATGGAGGGAAAATGGCCAAATCCCGTATTTAAATCTTCACTGCCCAGGTTTGCCCTTTTTCGCGATCGCGGAAAGACCATCGCGATTGCGAAGGCCAAAGAAGCACTGCCCTCCAAATTTCCTCACGCGACCAAAGCCTCACGTTCGCGATGCCTTCAAGCCCTACTGATTCGCGTTCGCGGTTGAAGCTTCGCTTCGCGAAGGCTAAATGACTCTTGGCCCCTGCTCACTCTCTTCATCTCGTTCGCGAAGGCCTTCCCAGCTACTGCCTCGCATTCACGTTCGCGTCCACGGCCTCGCGTTCGCGAAGGCCAAAACCCTGCAGCCTCAAAGTTCCTCTTCGCGAATGTGGGACTCCCTTCACGTTCGCGGAGAAGGAAACCAGATACCAGCAACAGCAGTTCCAAACAACTCGAATTGATCCGAAATAACCCCGAAATACACCCGAGGTCCTCGGGACCCCGTCCAATCACACCAATCAGTCCCATAACATAACACGGATGCCTCAAATTACATCCAACAACATCAAGATCATGAATCACACCCCAATTCAAACTTAATGAACTTTTGAACTTTAAACTTCTACATTCGATGCCGAAACCCATCAAATCACGTCCGATTGAACTCAAATTTTGCACACAAGTTATAATTGACATTACGGACCTACTCCAACTTCCGGAATCGGAATCCGACCCCGATATCAAAAAGTTCGCTCCCGGTCAAACTTTCCAAAAAACCTTCAAATTTCCATTTTTCGCCAAATGACCCCGAAATGACCTACGGGCCTCCAAATCCACTTTAGGGCGTGCTCCCAATACCAGAATCACCATACGGAGCAATTCCCAGACTCGGAATCCCAAACGGTCATTGATAACATTGAAATGCACTTCATCCCAAATTTACGAAATTCTTCAAAAATGCCAACCTTCCACAATAGGCGCTGAAACGCTCCTGGGTCATTCAAAACCTGATCCGGGAATACGCCCAAGTCCAAAATCATCATACGAACCTGTTGGAACTTTCCAATCCCGATTCCGAGGTCGTTTACTCAAAAATAAAACCTTACTCAATTCTTACAACTTAAAGCTTCCGAAATTAGAATTTTCTTTCCAAATTAACTCCGTACTTCCCGAAATTCAATTCTGACCACGCGCACAAGTTATAATATCTGAAATGAAGCTACTCAAGGCCTCAAACCGCCGAACGACGCGCTGAAGCTCAAAATGACCGGTCGGGTCGTTACATTCTCTCCCGCTTAAACATACGTTCGTCCTCGAACATGCTAAGAACTGCTTTGGAGTTGTCCAAAATCATTGTTTAATACCTCGTGCACCTACCACAACCCAGTTGAGCATATTAGCTCGAGCAAACCCGAAAATCCTCCCTTTTATCTATTCAAATAAGCCTTAGAGCCAAATTCCAACATATGAAATTCTCTACTAGGTCTGTTTCCAACATACGAACACCGTATCCATCACTACACGATGCACCAATACATGATTGCATACCTTTACTAAACTCATACCATGCACTATGTAACTCACATGACCATAATAACATCTTATGACAACGATAGTCAAAATCACATGAATAGGATGCCCACACGCACCTCACGAAGCATATAAGTCCCGTTTGAACTCTCGCAATACTGCCACAACAGAAAGTATCTGTAGAAATTCATAACCAACTTCCGAGTCAACAAAACATTGAGTCCCTCCTCCTGACAAGGACCATTACCCCATTATGAACCAAATAACGATATTTGCTTTTTAACATGCCTCATATAATCCGATCACACTAATTCCAGGTCCAATAATCTCGTCTCATCCAGTATAAGTTGTTCTGGCAATAAGCCACCACAAACACTACCAAAGGTCTCATATGATGCCACCATGTGCCAACAATCCACAAACTCGCATATGATAAATAAGGAAAAATGAACTCCGGAAAGAACTGTTCAACCCACGTGACTAATTAAACAACCGAAATGATATTATAAACCTTCCTCAGAAAATAAGAAGCAAAACACACAAAAATAGGTACAGGGAACTGTACTCAACATCACACTGTTGCGGCGTGCAACCCGATCCATACATGATACCGTTGCGGCGTGCAACCCGATCCAACCATGATACCCGTGGCGGCGTGCCACCCGATCCAAACAACGTACCCGTGGCGGCATGCCACCCGATTCAAACAACGTACCAGTGGCGGCGTGCTACCCGATCCACACATAATAATCCAAAGAAAACACACCTCGAGCCGTAACATGCTCATACTCACAAAATGCCCGAATATCAACCCTAAGTACGCCAAGTGCATAATACATATCCTGGGGAGCGTCATATGCTATAAAACTCAAGCACAACTAAGGTGCGATATATGATCTGCATCTCGAGAGCCACCCTGCTCACATAACACCACTGCTATGCGGGACCTCAACATATTGTACAAATAATCAAGTCGTCTCACAACCCACACGGCATAATAGAGTATTACATGAAGTAGTTGACGACGAAAATAACATCCAACGCCCAAATACTCCTCGATAAGGAATGATATGCTGAATGAACACACCTAGGCTGGTGTAGAGTACACATCCACTTTTGGACCCATCAACGAACCCCAAACCGATTTTGATCATACCATGCTTGGGCAAATACCCTCTCAAGGATTCACAATAACCTTTTTCCCATGACACACAAGAACAGCCGTCGAATCTGAAACAAACTTCCACAATTCACTACCAACTGAATAGAGCGCCTTTCAGGCCTAAACTCTCACATTAGCGATAGTACCAAATATCCATACTAATCTTTAATCAATCAAGTGACTACATGTTACACTTATACAATATTCTCGTGGGATACTCTCCCACGACCTTCCACACCAGGTAACAAGTCTGCAAATCCGTACCACCGGCCACACTAATGTTGTAAAGCAAATCAAAGAGCTGCAAATCAGTACACAAAGCCTCTTACACAGGACACCTATCTCAGGTGGCGCTAAAGACACTACCAGCTTACTCTAAACATCTGAATTATTCCCTGATCATCCGAGCTCGTGACATTCTTGTCAACACCGAACCGCAACCTTGATCCTAAGCTTCCAATTCCCCATGCCGCTCACTGCACCTAATATGCCAATACGTGAGAGTACCAGAATTCCATAATAACCCTTGAGCCACTAATAGGATAAACACTTCATCATATAGAAACCTTTTACTTAGCTCATTTCAGAAGAACCAATGCAACACACAACTAAATTTCCAAACCGCAAAAAATAAAACCTCATGTCATAATCTAAATTGTCATAACTCTTCCGGAAATCCCTTTACACAACAAAGCCATACGAATCGAATATCTCCCAAATCAACCAAGTTGTGGTGGCGCTCAAGCCCAAGTGTACAACCACAAACTACATGTATAACATCACGCTGGAGAAATTGGTCGCTGCCATAACCGTGCTGATTCAACCATGACTAACCGAGCCGCTGCCATAACCGTGTTGATTCAACCATGACCAACCGAGCCACTTCTTCTAATTTACTCGGGACTTGCCCTAGAAATAATAATAGCTCCATTCAAAACATCATGAACCCAAATCCGCACTCATCCTGAGTGACCTTATTTCATGAGACCATGTTGTATCCAAAGCCCATAAACCATCTCATACCCTCCTTATGTGCATATTCGCATCTTCAACTGGTACACCCATTCTGAAAATCGCTCTATGAATCCGAAGTTATTTTCTCCCATTCCTCCAATGCCATACCGCAGACCGAAGATAACGTAGAACACTTCAAGCCACTTTTCATAATCCACTACAAAAGCTCAATACTTAACCATACTACTGGCTCAAAATTCTTAGGCACCGCATTTTGAATCTTTGAACCCACTAGAACTATTGTTGAGAGTCACCCATTCTGACTTGTTCCCAATTATGATCAAAATCCAAGGCCCTGCTAGCACATGAACACCTTCTAAAAGAAGCACTCGACTGACTCACTTTCCTTGTACATCACATCTACACGAAGCATAAATTTCGAGTCTTCCCAAAGCCTCAACATAAATTGATAAGGCCAATTGTAGCACATATTCCTCAAATCCCTGGCTCAAATCACCACTGATGTTCTCTTTCCTTAGTCATAACAGCCCACCAATATGCCGATAACCAGAAACCTCACAAGTAGACAACCATGCAATCCAATTGTAGGCGGTGGGGCTCTCCCACTTAAGCTTGAAGCTACCATTATATAACCCCGGAACCTACCAAGATTCCTTCTTTCTTACCAACATGACCTCGCGCAATCGACCTGCCAAATTCCTCCAAATCCCTATTTTAACCATTTCATAAACGCTCTGAATCACTAGCCACATTTACATATTGGACCTCTTACTGGATACCCTCGAAGAAGTAGTGACGAGGGGTCGACTTCGACACTTACTATGGGCTATAAATAAAACGTCGATGATATAATTAAGCATGGATTACTTAGAACGGTTGTAAGCTCAATGTCATGAAATAAGTAAACAATTCTTTTGTTCATAAGAATTTTCCAAATTTATTTTCGTCATTTAACATTTTTGTATCCCGTGCCAATGAAAGCAATATCAATTATTATCAATTCCAAAAATATATCATGTGCAAATCATGCTGAGGTCGTACGGCCCGATCCAACATAAATATTTAAACCGTGCACTGCTGAGGGTCGAACGGCGCGAACCATAGATGCATCTATTTAACCTGTCGAGGCGTTCGGCCCTCTCCACAAAAGAGAAAACACATTAAACAACCAATTCAAGATTTATTAAGAGGCAAATATTCCAAAATTTCAAATTCTCATTTAATGGTCAAGTAAATGAAGTTTAACCTTTTAAAAGTTCCTTTACCAAGTTTCGATATGATTTAAGAAATTTAAATTAACAAGTAGGATGCAAGCATCACAATTATAACATGATCTAGGTCCTAGACTACCCGGACATAAACATATTAGCAGCTACGCACGAACTCTCATCACCTTGTGCGTACGTAGCCCCCACAAATATAAGCACATATTGAATTATTTTACCTATAGTGTTAATTCTCTCTTACAAGGTTAGAAAGGAGACTTACCTCGCTACGAAATTCCATAACCGGCTCCCAAGCCCTTCTAACAACTAGAACAGATTCCCAACGCTCCAAAACTAGTCAATAAATGTGCAAACCCATAAATATATACTTCAATACTCATTATAATTCAATTTATAAAAATTTCTAACTCCGCTTGAAAAGTCGATAAAAATCACCCTCGGGCCCACGTGCCCGGATTCCGAAAATGTTTGAAGATGAACTTTATCCATGATACCACGAATTCAAATATATAATTTATTCCAAATTCCATGTCTGATTTCGTGGTCAAAATCCAAAAATACCAATTTCTAGGTTTTTCTTCAAAATCCCAAATTTTCACAAATTTTCAAGTCTAAATCAATATATAATCCAAGTATTTAACTTGTAATAGGTGGGAATCACTTACCTTGACATAGATGACAAAAATCTCCCTTCCAAGAGCTCCAAAAATGGCCCAACCAAATGAAAAATGGAGGAAAATGGCCAAATCCAGTCTTTAAAACTTCACTGCCCAGGTCCGCCCTTCTTCGCGATCGCGGAAAGACCATCGCGATCGTGAAGGGCAAAGAAGCACTGCCATCCAAATTTCCTCTTCACGTTCGCGACCAAAGCCTCGCGTTCGTGATGCCTTCAGGCACTACTGATTCGCGTTCGCGGTTGAATCTTCGCGTTCGCGAAGGCTAAATGACTCTAGGCCCCCGCTCCCTCTCTTCATCGTGTTCGTGAAGGCCTTCCCAGCTACTACCTCGCGTTCGCGGAGGCCAAAACCCATCAGCCTCAAAGTTCCTCTTCGCGAACGGGGGACTCCCTTCGCGCTTGCGAAGAAGAAAACCAGATACCAGCAATAGCAGTTCCAAACAGCTCAAATTGATCCGAAACACACTCGAGGTCCCCGGGCCTGCTCGAGGCCTCAAATCACATCCAACAACATCAAAATCATGAATCGCACCCCAATTCAAACTTAATGAACTTTAGAACTTCAAACTTCTATATTCGATGCCAAAACCCATCAAATTACGTCCGATGGACCTCAAATTTTGCTCACAAGTCATAATTGACATTACGGACCTACTCCAACTTCTGGAATCAGAATCTGACCCCGATATCAAAATGTCCGCTCCCGATCAAACTTTCCAAAAAACATTCAAATTTCTATTTTTCGCCAAATGACCTACGGACCTCCAAATCCACTTCTGGACGAGCTCCCAATACCGTAATCACCATATGGAGCTATTCTAAGACTTGGAATCCCAAACGGACGTTGATAACATTGAAATGTACTTCAACCCAAATTTATGAAATTCTTCCAAAATGTCAACCTTCCACAATACGCGCCGAAATGATCCAGGGTCATCCAAAACCTGATCCGGACATACGCCCATGTCCAAAATCATCATACGAACCTGTTGGAACTTTTCAATCCCGATTCTGAGGTCGTTTACTCAAAATTCAAACCTTAATCAATTCTTCCAACTTAAAGCTTCTGAAATTAGAATTTTCTTTCCAAATCAACTCTGAACTTCCCGAAATTCAATTCCGACCACGCGTACAAGTTATAATACCTGAAGTGAAGCTACTCAAGGCCTCAAACCGCCGAACGACGCGCTGGAGCTCAAAACGACCTGTCGAGTCGTTACACGCAGCATAGTCAAATTCCTGGTGTTTCTACTTATTTCTTACTTTTGTTGTCAAAGTTAACCAAAATATATAAATAATAGCTTTCATTGAGCCCGTTTGGATTGGCTTAATTTAAGTAGCTTTTAAGCATCCAGTGCTTAAAAGTACTTTTTATGTGCTTGAGCTTAATTTTTAAATAAGCAGTTATGTGTTTGCATAAAGGTGTTGGAGCTAAAAATAAGCAGTTGATGTGTTTGGAAAACATATGCTCATAAACACTTTTTCTGTTAAAATGACTTAAATACCCTGAAACTATCAAGACTAAATCAATTCATACTGTCTTTTCTTTCTTTCTTTTTTCATGGGGTCAAAACAAATGAATAGGTGTAGATTCTCAAATCAAGTTGATTGCTAAGCTCTATTTTCTTGAAAGTAAGATGTATTTATACTTACTGGAAGAAACGCATGTTATTAACTAAAATTAATTTGAACTTAATTCAAAGATAAATTAATTTTTGTCTCAATTAAAAGCTTCATTCTTCCCCACCCAAATCCACCTACCACGAGAAAGAAATAGATAACTCTACAAAGAACAAGACGTTGTTCATTTTTCACTCTCAGGAATCCAAAATCAAAAGAGTCACTAGAATTAATTTATCTGTTAGACAAAAAATAAGTAACCAAAGACTTGCTTAAAGGAAAAAAAAAAGGCACCAAGGACTTCAGTTCGGCAGAGATGGAATTTGGAAGGCAGAGATTAGAAATGGCGGAGGAAAGGAGAAAAAGAAAATATTATGGAATTTGGAAGCCAGAGATTGGAAAAGGCGGAGGAAAGGAGAAAAAGAAAAGATTAGGGTATTTTGAGAATTATACATAAGTATTAAGGATAGCAATGTAAAATATTTGGTCAAAGAGGGGTGTTTTTTAAGCTAAAAAAAAGTTGGGATTACCCAACTTATCACTTTTGGCTTATTTTGGACCTTTTGGCTTAAAAGCATTTGACCTTTAAGCAAATTTTAATTTTGCCAAACACCTCAATAAGCTAAAAATGACTTAAAAGCAGGTTTGACCAACTTAAAAGCCAATCCAAACAGGCTCATTGTCCCTAAATACACCTAATTGTACCTTCTTTATCCCTCTACTACTACAAACATTAAACAGCATCGTCTATTTAGGGGTAATAGGATGGAAGCTCACACAAGCCAACAAATATACTTTCTGCATAACGAATTAAGCATAGCAACATATTTACAAAACTTCAATTTTTCGGTTAACCAAAAACTGCAACCCCAAAACTGATCACCGAATCGAATACCGAATTTTACAAAATCATAAACCGCTAACCAACCGAAAAATCAAATACACTAAACCGAATAAACCAAAATTGTCAGTTCGGCAGATTTTTTCGGCTCGGTTGATATTATGCTCATCCCTAACAAACATAGGAAACCCATGTATGCATAAACATAGTAGGTTGAGCAGGTTCAAGATGGTCAAAAATATACATAGTGGGCAGACGTCCAAGTATAGGATTTAGGCAAGTTTAGATGCCAGAGAATACATAACTATAGGCTAACTTCAAGGTAGATAGGATTGCAAACAAAGGTAACAACATACTGTAGTCATATAGGTTCACAAATTTGAACAAAGATGGGTATTCAGGGCATTAGCACAATTAAGAATAGAATTGCAAGAGTCAAGGTACTCACCAGTTACAAATTAAACGAACAAGAAAATTAATTTCCAACAGCAACTTAACTAGCAATAAATAGCAGGACTCCTAGAATCTCAGTGCGTCAGAGTTCCCAAGGGTCTCGAATGAACCCCGAGTACTGCTCACATTGAAAAATGAGCAACAATTGAATTACGGTGGCCTTGGCTTTAGCCGGCCAAGGTCTCAAATTTCAGAATAGTAGAATAAGTGAGAGTGAGAGAATAATAGTAGTAGCAGTAATTGTAGCAATAGTTGTTAAGTCTTCGAGGGGAAACGGGGAAGGGGGATTTATATAGTAGTAAAAAATCAACACACAAATAAGAAAATACAAACAATCGAACATAAACAAGGAAAGAAGAATATGCGAATTCAATTTAAAATCGGATCAGGTAAAGAAACCAGGTAAACCCTAATTTGACAAGGGTCAGAAATTGACCGTAGATCTTGGTGAATCGGACCCTCATAGCTTTGCCATGGATGTATACAGACGAAATATTGTCCAAATCTTGAAGAGTGAAGCCGATTTCCTTTGATTCGGAAACTAGTACTCGACAAAAATGGGGCAAGTACTAAGTAAGACCATAGTCTTGTAAGTAACAATGAGATAACGCGTAAAAGGTAAGTGAATCACAGAAGGAATCCATGATTTGATCGGATTCGGAGAAGATTAAGGGAGGCGGCTAGGGTTGTGAAGAAGAGAGAAGGTGAGTGTTTAGGGGCGACTGTCTTAGAGGAATGGGTGTTAGGGTTTGGGGTTGGTTAGTTTAAAGATGGGAGATGGCTTGTGGGCCGTTGATCTCTGAGATCGACGGTTGAGATAGAAGGAAAGAGTGGGGCGGGTCATTTAAAATAGGTACCGACCGGGTTAACTAAAAATGTTGTTTGGCTTGGGTTGGGGGAATTGGGCTAAGGATTTTGGGCGTTTGAGCTATTAAATTGGTCCGGAATTTGGCCTATTTTGGGCCAACTTTTAAAATACTCGAATTTAATTAAAAATAAATTATTAACACATCTAATAAATGGTATAAATATTATTTATGCTATGAAGAATTCTTGAAAATTATAAGTCAACATTATAAAAAAATAAAAAATGATATTTGGCATAAATAATATAATAAACACAATTATTTGTAGGATATAGGCTATTATTGCAAAAATTATATAAATAGCTCATAGTACAAATATAATTATATGAAATGAAGTAAAATATTATAAAACGTACATGTGGGTATAAATAATAAATTTGGATGATTAAATTACCCAAAAATAATTTGAAAGGATAATTATTAAATATTTGAATAATTTAAATATAAGAAAATTAATTTTAAAAATTTAAAAATTATAGAAAATGCTTATATGACTCTTGTAAATTGGGTAATAATACAAAATAATATTTTAAAAGTATATAGAATACTTTATAAAATATGAAGGCAAAATTGGGTATCAACACTCACCATGGGAGGAGCAGCATCATCAACACTTTCTTTATTTTTCGAAGCACTAGGATTTCTGGAAGAGGAGGCCATTGTTATTAGAAGAGAATAAGGGCTTTTCTCTAAAGAAGAAGATTAGAGAAAGTGAAAGACAAGTATGAGTTGAGTAAAGAGAGTTTGAGAGAGTTTGAAAAGTTATGAAGTATAAAAGAAGAAGGTTGATGCGTATAAGTAAAGGAATACGCGGCTAAAATCGTGGCCATAATTACCTCGATAACTGGCAGAAATGTTGCTAAATTATGGGATGACGCGTGTTCGGGGCATTAAATGCGGAGAGATGTGCGTCTAATCAAGCGCCAGAAACTTTTCAAAGGGGGTCAGAGAATTTCCCGCTAAGAAAAGTATCTTCACCAACTTCCCGGTGACACAAGGTTATGCCACCGGAAAGCAAGGGGACTGTCTATATAGGGCAAAATATGTTCATATTAAATGCTCGCATGATAAAGAGATACGTGGAGCCGAAAACAGAAGGCAATCAGGTCTGAAGGCAACGATCTCATTTGTTCCCGAAGGGAATAGTGTTTATAAAGGCTAAATAAATGTATGTCACCCGGTAGCATTTAATGGAGAATATTCTATAGCATTAAATACATAGTCTGTTGCAGAGAATATGGCATTCACTGCCTATCGTTACACATTCTTCAATGGCCCTCATAATTTTCCTTTAAAAGTGGCTTGATCCTAGGAGCTTGTTCCCTAGGTACGACTATAAATAATAAGCTCAACAGACATTGTAAGGACATGAATTTTCTAACAAGCTCATAGTGTACTTTGTTCAAAGCTCAATAGTATTTTATCTTCTTGCTTATTAATATTATTACTACTGCCTCCGGAAGCTCTGGTCCCAGAACCAGGATTTTTGTTGTCTTATCTTGATTTCAACGCTAAGTCTTACATTCTTGTTTAATTTATTTATTATTTTGGGATCAAATCGATTCAGTTGTCTATAAACCACGTATGAATTCAACTATATCATTTTACGGGTAAACATACATGTGCTAAGGTTCCAAGTACCCGTGTTAAGATTGAGAACTCGGGTTGAGATTCCAAGTGCGCGTGCTGAGTACAAATAGGTATGACAAAGTTTACGAGGAAAGAAATTCGTAGTTATTAGAACTAGAGGTATCTTATTTCAAAAGATATTAGAACTCAATATTTTTGACATTGACACCTCAATGTTGCAACTAAAGCAAGGCCTCGTCGACCACTCGATTATTAGAACTAGAGGTATCTTACTTCAAAAGATATTAGAACTCAATATTTATGACATTGACACATCAATGTTGCAACTAAAGCAAGGCCTCGTCGACCACTCGACCTTAGTCCGAATTTGTTACTAATTAACATATAGTTAAACATGAGTCAATAATTTTACTAGGACTACTATGTAGTTATAAATGATCATTACGCACTAATGCACATCCTATCACCATCTCTTACTGCAACCAAATACCATATTTGAAATGAACATTTTAAATTGGATTTTTTTTTTATACAATGTGTATGTGATACCAAACACGCATTGAGAATTGGACTTTGGAACATTACGCTGAGCAATATATTACGAATTTTGCACTCATGTATAGACAAAATCTTAATGTGGATCACGGACTATATGAAACCAAAATAACAACACAGATGGCTTGACTAGTGGTTCGTCAATACTTTTCCCTTACATTGAGGAAACGATAAGAAAACAAGAGTTGTGAATTAATTAGTAAGACTTTAGTTGAAGATATATTGTCCGAATCTGAAGAGATACTGTTGCATCATCTAGTTGACAAGCTCAGAGTCCTTAACAGAAGTGAACATAGAAGTTAGAGACATGAATCAAATGCCGAAGCTTTATATCCTGTAATAAAAGGTGTATCCCCAGAAATGGGTTTATTAACTTATTATAGAACATGCAGTCACGAGAGAAAAAAATTTCTACAACTCATGTATAATAATTAAGGACCATTCATATATATATCCTAGGCTCCTAGCTCGTGACTGTCCACTGTCCACTATATATCGTTTTGTCAACCAATTATGGCTGGCCCATGTTCCTGTTTTTCTCTACGGAACTCCCTCTTCATGTTTTAAGTAGAAGATACAAATATGAAATTGTGAATCACCAAGAAATGTGAATATGGAACGGCTAAAATTCTCTCACCTTTAATAAGAGGTCTTGAGATGCCACTACTAAAAAAAATAAGAATTAGCGACAAATTATGTAGCTAAAGAGAAAATTAGTCGCTAATCCTATTTAGCGACGAATTAATGACAAAAAAAATTGTTAGATACGAGCAATTTAGTTGCAATTCGTAGTTAATTTCAATTTTTTTAGTTAATTTCGTAGTTAATTTCGGTTCTTTTAGTAGTGTGCAAATTTGAATTAGTTGGGCCGATAAATTTCAGATATTTGATGAATAAAGGAAAAAGAAAGAAAAGAAATGAAGATATAAAGATATATGAAGCTCTATGTGTAAAACTATGCTTTGCAGCTTTGGGAAAGGGCAAGAAAATCAAGTACCGGATCAAGAAAAATAGAATAGATTAATTAAGTATAAAAATTTACGCATGAATAAACTCTGTCTTAATAAGATGAACTTAGCGTGATTATTGATCCATTATTAATCCGGGCTTGTGTTTCTTCATCGGGATATGAACACTATGATCTATAAGCTCCTTTTTCTTTTGTTTTTCTTTACTTTTTTGGGGGGAAATCATTAATCAGAAACTGATAGGATATAAGTCATGCATTAGGGTGGAGAAACTAATTTTCAAAATGTTACTATACATTGATCACATGTTTATAGGATTTTCTGATTCTTATCTTCTTTCACTTAAAATGGATATAAACAGATTCTTTTAATCCTGTCAATCCCTTTACTATATGTACATTTTACTCTCCAACTTTTAACACATCATACTTTAAAAAAAACGTTATTAGTATATGCATGTTCATCAATTATGGCACAATAGAAGATGAACATAAAAGAAGTGATATTGGGAAGGATAAAATGTTATGAGCCAGATAGACTAGCTAGAGTAACTAATATGCAAAGAGAAAGCGAGATGAATTGAAAAATAGGTAACATTTTAACAATTTGAAAGGGAGCCTTGTAGCAACGATAAAGTTATCTTCGCGTGACCTATAGATCACAGGTTCGAGCCGTAGAATCAGCAACTGATGCTTGCATCAGGGTAGGGTAGGTTGTCTACATCACACTCCTTGAGATGTGACCGTTCGCAAGACCTTGCGTAAATGCGGGATGTTTTGTGCACCGGACTGCCATTAATTTAATAATTTAAAGCTTCAATTTGGCTCATTTCTGGTCAAACATCAAGGCAAAAAGAAGTTAATACTGTAATGTCATCCTGGAGTTTAGAGTCAAAAGTCGTCGACATACGGAATTGGGAAAGCTGAATCTCCGGAAAGATATGAGTTAATATTCTAATTATTCAATTTTATCTGTCCAAGTTCACAACTAATATTCAGTTAGGTGTTTGATAAGTTAGAGTGATACTGAAGCTCAAGTAATCTGCCAGTCTTTTTCACTAGCTGACAGTACAAAAATAATGGGAAGAATATATAAGTTTATTTCACAATTGTGTGTTACAATATCATATTTAGAAGACAATTAGTTGGAGATTATTGAACAATCAGTTGTGTCCTGTCAAAGGATCTACTTTTATGCTTGTGGCAACAATTGGACTTCTAACCACATATTTACCTTCAGTTTCTACCCAGCTCAAAGAACCATAAACCACAATATCATCCATAACTAATGGACCTTCTATTCTTAGCTTGTAGCTCAACTTTTCATACTTCTCTTTGAAAACCAACTTTTCAGGTACAAGATTAACTTTAAATTTACCCATTGTGGTCAATTTTGCTGTGTATACTGACATACCATCTCCAATATTAGTCACGGTCCTCTGGAATTCTTGTATCCTTCTAGGATCCGACTCGCTGCTGTTCCCATTGAAAAATCCAATGAAAGATGGATAGTTTAAGTCCAATGATGGGTTGGAGCAAGTATAAGATGAGGATCTTGTGATGGTTTTTATTTGTTTGGATGTGAAGTTCAGAGCACAGAGAAGATTGACATAATCTTGTGGTGTCGCATCATAGATAAGTCCAGGATCTAGTGCCTTGTTTGGATCGATATGGCCAGCTCCCATGGCTAGAGGAGTAGCAGCAGCATTCTTACTACCTGTTGAGATATAATATAATTAAATGATTAAATATATGCTCTCTCTAACATATAAGCTTACTTGATTCAACATAGTATCAGAGCATGCAAGAGGTCCTAGGTTCAAATCTCACCGCCACCAAAAAAGTCATAAAATAATTCCAAGTGTTTGGTCCATGAAAAAAAATCAAACTTTTAGATGAGATGGTCACACAATTCAATATTACCTATGTCTCGGATGGGACTTTGTGTGTTGTCCATCGCATTGGAAGTGGTCATCATGGCAGATCGGATGGCTGCAGGGCTCCATTCAGGGTGTGCGGCTTTTAGAAGTGCTGCTACACCAGAAGCATGTGGACATGACATTGATGTACCAGATATAATATTGAAGTTACTAAAAAGTTTTCCTGAGGTAACATCAGTCACTGGTGATTGTTGTGGCCATGAAGCTAGTATTAAGGCACCAGGAGCCATGAGATCAGGCTTGAGGATACTTGGACAGCTCGGTGACGGTCCTCTTGAGCTATAGGTAGCAACTTTTGGTGCTGGTTTAGCACCAATATGTGTCACTCGGAATTCAAGTTTTCCTTTAGGTGCAGAGTTGCTCTTAATGTACTCTAGAACTTTATCACCCTCTTGTAAGTTCAAGAACACAGCCGGGAATTCGCTTTGGAGGTAGAATTCCAAATCAGTTATATTAGTTATGAAGACAGCCCCAGCAACTTTTGAATTTCTCACATTGTACACATGCTCACTGACCGAATCATTCTTGTCAAGGCAGACAACAATATTGTGTGCACTTTTTTGCAGTTCCTTGTCATCTTGGCATTCAACATAGACAATGGAGCTTTCACTTGAACTAGAATTCCCAGGGTAGAGCGATAAGCCAGTGACTGAAACTCCATTTCCAAGAGTTAATGCGCCAATAAATTCGCGGTCAACTGTGCCAGCTGCAACAGTTAGCACCCAAGGTGTTCCATTGTGCAAAGTCTCATAATAAGGCCCTTCATTTCCTGCAGAGGTGGAAACAAATATACCTTTCTCCAATGCAGCAAATGCGGCAATTGCCACAGGATCTTCGTGTAGTGGAATCGCGTCTATGCCTAATGACAAGGATAAAACATCTACACCATCTGTAATTGCTTGATCAATTGCAGCAAGAACATCAGACAAGTATACACCTTCTTCCCATAGAGCCTTGTACATAGCCACATGAGCCTTTGGTGCTATGCCAATAGCAGTGCCGGTGGCATAGCCAAAATAAGATGCACCCTCGACATAACTTCCCGCAGCTGTGGAAGAAGTGTGAGTTCCATGTCCATCTGTATCTCTAGCAGAATTCATTGAAATGTTAAGATTTGGATTGTTGGCAAGTAGGCCTTTATTGAAGTAACGAGCGCCAATGATTTTCTTGTTACACAAAGAGGAATTGAACTCAATGCCACTTTCACATTCTCCTTTCCATCTTGATGGTACTTCACTAATCCCATAATCACTATAGCTTTTACTCTCTGGCCATATTCCAGTATCAACTAAGCCAATTATGATATCTTTACCATAGTCGGACGTTGGCCATACACCAGACTCAGAGTTTAGGCCAAGGAATTGGGATGTGTGAGTTGTGTCAATTTTAACTGACATATCCTTAATTGAAGAAACATAACCTGGAGAATTTTTTATGGCTTCAAATTCAGAAGGAGAAAGACTTGCACTAAAACCATTGATGGCATTAGTATAAGCATAGACTAGTTTTGAGGACAAGAATTCTTTGTGATTTGTACTACTGTCTGATAAAGAAGCAAGTGTTGTCAAGTACCAATTATGATGGCTAGCAAAAGCTTTTGGCATGGCTGACAAATCCATATGAATGATATATGTTTCTGGCTTTGCTAGTGAAATTATAGAAATAAAGAAGAAAAGCAACCAAATACACAAGGTAATATGACTTGCCATGTTGAGTAATATATTGAAGGAGGATATTTTTTTTAACATAAGCTAACTTACTTATATAGAGAAGTGAGAGGTATGGGAAGCCAAAGAATTCCCTTACTTCCAACCTGTCCATTAATTTGTCCATAATTTCACTATGTACCAAACTGGTATATTATTGGAAGCTTGCAACAAGTTAAACTCTGCACCTTTCTTTAATCTATCATTGTCAAAATTGCTTTAGTTCTTGACTTGTAGTTTTCGTCTTTATTTTTGGAAAAAGCTTCTTATTAATCAACTGTTAAATTTGGCAATCCATGTCTATGCTTTTAAGTACTTATAATGCTCAATGGTGGAACTTAAGATGCAGACAGGGAGTACCACCAAACCAATTGAGATGTAGATGATGAACCATAACTAGGGGTATTCATGGTTCGATTTGGATCGGTTTTTCCCTAAAAAGAAACCAAACCAAGTAAGTCGGTTCATCAAATATTGAAACCAAACCAATTAAGTCGGTTTTTTATCAATTCGGTTTTTGTCAGTTTTTGTTGGTTTTTCGATTTTTTCGGTTATTTATCGGATTTTTCTCAAATATGAGACATACACTATCAAACACATATTTCGGAATCTATCATTTACCAAAATATATTGATGATAATTGAATCAACTAGTGATGAATAATTTAAGTACTCAATTAAAAATTGATTATTTTTAACATGAAATAAATTCTTGTACTTAGCAAAAGAAAACTACCAATCAAACTAGAATATAAAGGCAAAGAATTAGATTATTATAATAGCAAAGAAACTAGACTAAAAATATAAATGACTAATATGTACCATAAAATTTTAGAAACTTTATATATATATATATAGTCGGTTTGGTTCGGTTATTTTTTTATAGCTACTTCTATAGTCGGTTTAGTTCGTTTTTTCGGTTATTTTTTGATTAAAACCAAAACCAAACCAAATTTGATCGGTTTTTAAAATTCAAAACCAAAACCAAACCAAATCTAAAAAGTATCGATTTTTTTAGTCGGTTTGATTCGATTTTCGATTTGGTTCGATTTTTCGGGTTTTTATGAACACCCCTAACCATAACCAATCAATTAACTGTTCATCAAAATCTCACTAATACATATAGTATGCTTAATGTCCTAAGTCCTCTAGAGAAATTTTCTAGATTAAGAATCAGAACTCCAATTTACGCCACTGATGTTTGCATTAGAGTAGCTGCCTACATCACACCCCTTGGGGTGCGGCTCTTTCCTGGACCCTGTGTGAACGCGGGATGCTTCGTACACCGAGCTACTCCAATTTACAATTTTATTTTTCTATTAATATCTTCCCCCATTCCTTCTTTTATCAATCTTTTCTCATTTTGATAGTGACAACCAATATCATAGATAGCTATGATTGCCATGATATGGCCCATTAATCATGAAGAACATTGCTTACATATATGATCCAGACAAAATTGTTAAGCCATGCATGTTTTTAACTAAACAGAAGTTAAGGAGTGACTAATTGATAAAATTGTTAAAGTAAAATGAAGTTTTGATAATTAAGAGGACCTTAAAAATCAAAGAGTGTTCATAAATGCAGCATAACAAGAAAACCTTCATTTTTTTATTCTGTCGGGTTCTTCAGTTAAGAAAAAGGGTCTTGACTCTAGAGCATGACAAAGGGTGTACTTCAATCTATGAATTTGGGAAGAAGAAAGATAATACTTAGTTACTTCTAAAAGTTTAAGTTATATAAACATATTTACAGAATTGGATCACTTATAAGGTTAATTACAAATACTAATCTTTATAATAAGCAATAAGAAGCAACCTTGGAAAAGTGCTAGTAACTAATTTTTTAAGTAACGTGCATTCCGATTCCAATGTACTTCAATTTGAAACAAATTAAAGCATAAGCGTTTTCTTATTCAGAAGAATGAACCAAAATTCTAAGTTATCTGTTCGTGAAAGAAACACCTACTAGGACGATGCTAAATTTGAAAGAAACACCTACTAATTTTCTTATGGAAAAGCAGAACCAAAACACAAGTAACCGTTTAGTTGAAACAAAATACAGAGACAAAGGGACAACAAAAATTGACACCCGTTCTATTCTAAGTAAGAAAGGGACAACAAAAATTGACACCCGTTCTATTCTAAGCAAGAAAATTCAGTTTAACCTGATTTTATTAATCACTAAACCCATGTATGATTATCATCCTACATTATTATCACTATCACTATCTTCATCAGCAGCAGCGATGCATTAACTTACTTTTGTTTCCATAGCCAAAAAGAAAAAGTAAAAAAAAGGAAGAAAAAGAAATGTATTCTTAAACCTGTAACTGTCAATACCAATAAATGTCTTTTCTTTCTGAAGAGAAAGGCAAAGGAATTTCGAGCACGTAACTGAGAATAATTTTATGAATGAAAATACAAGGCAGTAGCATGTCGTCTAATAAAATATTGAGGCACTTGCTTGTATGGGGGAATCATGTGAATCTACCCCAATTATATAAATTGGTTAAGAATTGAACAAAATAAAGCATGTGACTCTTATTTTTTTCAAAGGACACTTCGTAGTCCTTTTCATGTTTTCGTACATAATTAGTTACACAAGTAGCAATCAGCTTTAGAAGAAAAAATAAATTAAATGACAATTGGACATGGAAATTATTTTCCACTTGAATTATTGGCAGCAATTTTAGAGGGATTGGAGGCAAAGAACAAAACATTTTCCAATTTTTTTTAAAAGATTCTTTATCTGCTGCAGCGATGGTCGTTCAAGCATTAAAAAAACGGAAAAAGAACACTATAAAGAACAATGGAAGGAAACTTCTGATTCAGAATTTTACTTTTTGAATAAACACATTGTCCCGATTAATTCATATTCGCGCTGAGTAGACTTTTGATTCAAAATTGTAAAATTCCTCACATTTTGTTATTACTCTCTAGTTATTTATGTACCTATTTTTGGTGACTAGTTTCTCGGCACGTGCGTTGCACATGTATATCGAGTCATATGGTGTACGATTTTGTATTGGTCAAATAGCTATGCGTGAAAAAAATAAAGTATAGAATATGTGGCTGATTAATGTGGATTGTCATATGGTGACTTGTTTGTCGAGATCAAGATGATTGGTTATTGTCTAAACCTAAAAAGATAAATAATCAAAGTTTCATTAGATATATGTGATTTGTTTTTCTTATTTTGATTTTTATGAGGTACAAACATACAACAAAATGCATCTCACCTAATACTTCCTTATATACGACATTTCTAGTGTATGTTCTTTTTATAAATTTAAGTTACTCTATAGTAATCAAGACATAGAGTAACAATTATTTATGTTCATGCCTCGATTGTCTTTTGTTTAATCGAACAATATTTTGCTTCAAATAAATTATTAAAATCAATTGTTGATACTCAAATTTATGAAAATAATGAATCATCTAACTAAACAGATATAATAATATAGAATTGATCATTATACTTATAGTATGGATTAAGTTGACATATTTTTTGAATGAATAATAATCTTTATATGAGAATATCGATAGGTAATTTGTGAAAATCAATAGAGAATAAAAACATTAGAAGAATTATGAATCAAAATGATGAAAGTAAGAGTACAAATTAAATTTTGAGTGCTATGCCAACTTAAATTACTTTTATATGAAGAAAAATGCTAAAATTGATATTTAGATTGACACACCAAAAATATATTTTTTTTGACAAAATACAACTTTAAAAATCAAATTAGTTCATAGTTTTCATTGTAAAAGAAGGACCACCATTCTTTTTTGATTTTAATAGCTTATTAGTCATTAAACATGGATCTCTATTGTTCTTTTTGTCTTCTTCCTTTGTATCGTTGCAAATTTATCTTCTTTCCCAAATGCGGTTGCATCTATATTTTCAAGTTCATGTATCACTATAGCTTTTTCTTTTGTTTTTTTTAGGGATCTAACATGAGATGCAGAATATGCTCATATTCATCCATTAGGATGTTCCCCTCTTCAAAAGCCCCCCTTAATGGAAAAAAGGCTAAAACAAAAAGGCTGAAGTAATTTCGTATATAAAAGTATGGATTTTTAGGGTTAAATTGAAATTATATCCCCTAAATTGATAAGAAAATTGAATTTAATCTTTACTCAACATCACTTTGTGATAATACTTAGATTTGCAACATTAAAATACAATTCATATGTTAGAATTAATTTATACTTTTGAGATAGTTTAAGAGACCTCCCCTTACGTTTGGCTTCATAATGCTAGGTTACGATATTACACTTATCTCTCTTATTTAAAAATTTTATGTTAAAATTCTTTCACCTTATTTATTTTTAATTTTAAAAATTATGGTTTGGCAAATTTTCTTTTTAAATATTTTTTATTTAATTTATTTTGCAAATATCTTATACGAAAATTCTCTGTTCAGCCAACCATCATTGGTCTGATTATTCTGGCGATGGTTAAGTTTTCTCTCTAGCATCGCTGCCTTCACCGTTGTGGCTTTTATGTTTTCTGGCAATGTCACATCATGATAGCGTGAGACAATTCATTCTCCATCCACTCTATTTCTTATTATATTTCTTTTATAGTGTGTGAGCAACTCTTTACCGGCTACAATTGATTCGCTGCTGCATTTGCTACAGTTGACCACTATTTTATTTAATAATTGGGGTGTCCAAGCCAGCTTATACTCACCTCAACTAATTAAAAATATTTATCACCTCCCACCGGCGTTAAACACTATTGTGCTATTTTTTATGTTAGAATCAATATTCCACTATTATTCGTTCACCTTCATTCTTCGACAAAAAGAATCTTTTACTTATTTCAGTAACCATGAACCATTAATATCTTGATTCTTGTGTTATTACTGATTGTGTCTTTTTCAAATTTAAAGTTTCAGAGAGAGATGCTTTGTAATATCATAATTTTTAAAATTTATAATAATTAGGCTAAAAGAATTATTACAAAGAAACTAAAAGAAGAAAGGTAAACATAATATTGTAAACCACAGGAAAGATTAGTGTTATGCAGTCAAATTTAAGGGGACGTCTCTAAAAGTATTCCTATATTTTGAAAAATAAAAACTTATTGATCAATTTCTCTTCCTTTGGTTAAAGTAATTTGAAACTATAAATATACTAGTAAAATTTTAAATAAATAATGTTCTAATTTTCTCAGAGGTTGATTGAATATGCTCTTTGACATTGCAATATAGTAAATATTCCGTTAGTCATTCTCCATATCACAAACTTTAAAGCCTTACCATCAAAGAATGTGGTGCAGTGGATGAGACTGCTCTTCCCTTAAATAGAGGTCTCGGGTTCGAGCCTTGGGTATGAAAAAATCCTTGGTAGAGAGCATTTCCCCTTGAATTGGGCCATACGCGGCGCGAATCCGGATATAGTCGAGCTCCAATGCGGGTACCAGACACTAGATGGAAAACCCAAAAAAAAAATCAAGCCTTAAGAAATACTAAAATGTTATTAATAACTAAACAAATTAATAACTTTTTTTTTCATGAAATAGAAAAAAACTTTTTAAATGCATCTTACCTTCAAAATTCTCTATGTTACAATTGACACCTTGAAAATCTCCTTGCCTCACGTCACTATTGCCTCGGCATAATATAGTAGACATTCATGAAAATCTCTTTGTCCATTTTAGGATATTATTTTAATGTCTCTGCAGTGATTTGCTTCTTTAAAAAAGCCATCAAGAACTTAATTTTGTGTACATGTCAATATAAAATACCTAGTCAAGTCTTCAACTAGACAGACGAATTATTCCTTGAACAATATGTGAGTCACCGTAAAAAACATTTCATTTACCGTCTTTTCTTATTATTAGAAATAGGAACCTTGGACAAGAAGACAATTATCCAAACGATGGCTTTTAAAGTGTCCTTTGAAGCGTCACTTTGTTTAGCAATAGGTGGAAATATGTGAGTTATATTAATTATATTCTAGTCGGCACCATTTAGTTAATTTCAAGTGAAAAATTAAATTAATAATTTAAAAAGATAATTTAGTAATTTATTTTTTAACTTAAGGGCTTCTCACTTTTAATATAGTATAGGTTAACAGGTATGAATCATTGGCACCAGGAGAATTGGACTTGTCACAGCATAAAGACCAATTACATCCACCCAAGTAAGCGATCAAAATGCAGTTTCTCCAGTTTCATTACCGTTATATTCCAATGTCAATTAATGTTTAATTTAAGCTTCTCATAGTTGCTGGTGAAGGACAATTCTTGGATAAAATTGTTCATTCTCGAAAATTGCAGGATTTTCAGAGATGTATAAAGTAGCAGGGGCAAAAGATTGAACAATGATATTGATTTGCTCATAGAACAATGACATTGTGTGTCTACCTGAAATTGTGATATTGGGATTTGCAGCTTTAACTCCTTTACTGAAGTATCGAACTCCAATTAACTTCTTGTTACATATTGAAGCATTAAATTCTTGACCAGGCTCACATATACCCTTCCACCTTGAGGGTATTTCGATCATTCCATCGCCCTTGAAACTTCAGAGTCAAGAGTGAATGACACCAACGATCACGTCTTTACCATAATCAGAAGCTGGCCATAGTCCCAAATTAAAACCAAGAAACAGATGTGTGAGTGTTGTGTCAAGAGTGACTATTTTATCAGTGTAAGCTGAGACAAATTAAACCAGGCAACTTTTCAAGAGCTTGTAGTAGTTCATTATCGGACAAGACAACACTGAATCCATGAAATGCATTGTCATATGAATAAAGAAGCCTTGTCGGATTGGAGGAGCTTTTAATTAATGGTTGTGTCTTTCAACTTGACAGTGTCAAGAACTGAAGAGTGCCATTGCTCATGACTAGCAAAAGTCTTGGGCATGAATGACTTGTCCATGTGTATAATGTAAGTGGTTCTTTTAATTTGCTGAGACTGAATTAGCTAAGTTCAACCATGAGAACAACCACAAAAAAAGAGCAATCCCTTTAACTAACCCCATTTTTAGATTTAATTTTTGCTTCTGGGGTTTATTCTTAACTTGGATTAGACCATTTTGTTTTACTTTATTTACAAATTGCTTCACTTCTATGCTGTTATAAATTTCCGCACTCATTTTTAACTCGTTATAGCTTATTTGTTGTTAATTACTGAAATGTGAAAGAATTGGCTTAATGATTCTCTAACGTTGGCTTGCCTAGCAAGTGAAATGTTATGCGGCATCACTTGTGGCTGCAAGAAATGCTGATCTTATTCACCCAGGAATCAAGGGAAGACTACTCCCACAACTTAATACTTGTACGAGATCTTGTACTTCTGATAGCGATTGCAATGTTTGCTGGACTTGTTGTCATTGTGGATCGGTGTTAGGTTTTAGTCCTTTTTGTAAAACTGGCTAATTATAGTGAAGTCTGCTGGGGAATAATCATGGATTTGAATAAACAAGCTAGATTTGCTAGCTTTTCAGTTGTACTTGCATGATTCAGTACTGTTGGCGCATCATATTTAAGTATCGATGCACCGCTTACTGAATCTACTACGTTTCTTTTATCTTATTTGTCTTATTTATAATCCTTTAGTTTTACCTTTTCCTATTGTAATATTTCTTTCTAACAATTCGTGCAAGTCTTTTCCTTTGTTTATTGTGCTCTCGTTTTAAATCTTTATTAAAGTAAATATTAAACAGAGATGATCCAAAATTTAGAGGTTGTGGTGTCACAATATTTCCGAACATAGACATGTTGGTACTTATATGGTCCAAATGAGGTATTTAATTGATTGGTTTCATCAATTCCGAGTTCCAGTTCAAATTATTCATCTTTTCGACTTATATAACAATTGATTGAGCAATAAAATACTATTTAATAATTATGACAACCTAGAGTAAAGTACAGACTTTCCTTGATCTTATATCACAAAAAATAGGAGATCAATCAAACTCCTTTAAAAGTAGTTTGGATCAAAATTAATAACTATAACATTCATGAAAAGACAAAAACTACCAATTTAATGACATTAGAAATTGGACCTAGTTTAATCTTATTTGGCAAACTGTAAATGTTGCTAATACATTAGGCACATTTACCGTAACGATTCGACCGGTTGTTTTGAGCATTTGCGCTTCGCTCGATAGTTTAAGGGCATGAGTAGCTCCGTATGATGTATTATGACTTGTGTGAATCGTCGGTTTTGGTTTTCAGGTTATTAGGAAGTGATTTGGAAGAATGAATGTCATGTTTGAAGCTTTAAGTTGGAAGAGTTGACCAAATTTAATTTTTGTGTATTTGACTCCGGAACGGAGTTTTGATGGTTCCGTTAGGTACGGATGATGATTTTGGACTCGGGTGTATGCCCGGATTTGCATTTGGATATTTCTAGAAGTTTCGGCGCGAATTGGCGAAAGTTAGAAATTTGAAGGTTTGGAAAGTTCATAAGTTTGACCGGGAGTTGACTTTGATGATATCAGATTCGGATTGTGGTTCCGAGAATTGGAATAGTTTCGTTATGTCATTTAGGAGTTGTGTGTAAAATTTGAGTTTATTGCGGGTTGATTTGATATGTTTCGGCGCGAGTTTTGGGGGTTAAAAGTTCATTTAAGTTCGAATTAAGGTGTGATTCGTCGTTTCGATGTTGTTATATGTGATTTGAGGTCTTGAGTAGGTCTATTTTATGTTAGGGGATTTGTTGGCATGTAGAAAAGGAAAAGTGAAAAGTGAAAATGATTTACATTGCGTGTACTTGTTTCATGAGAGAGAACTTTCTGTGGCGGAGAATGTTCCAAACAAATTTTTCTTTTATTGCGGCCATCACTCACGTTTTTAGATATTTTTATTTACCAAAGTTATTATCTTTAGAGTAGTACTCTTTATTTCGATTCGAAAATACAGTATTATTTTTAAAATTAAGAATTTATTTTAAGTAGTTTGACTTTCTTACTCTAAAACCTATTTTTTCTTTTTCAGGTAAACGAAGGAAAAATTTAAACTTGTTATAAAATAAAAACTGTAAAGTAAAGACAAGTATAGAGTGAAACTGATATATTATTCAACTTTCAAACTTATGTACATAATGAACTGAAAACTCCTCTATTTATAGAAGAAAGGAAGCAGCTGCGAGGCTTTTCAGGAAGCAGCTGCAAGGCTTTTCTTTAGCTGCTTGTAAGCTGTCTGCATGAGCTGCTTGCAACCTGCCTGTTTAATAAGAAGTTGCTGCAAATTATTTCATTGAGCTGCTTGCAACCTGCCTGCATCAGCTGCTTGTAGATAAATTTCAACAGAGTACTAAATGGATAATCTTCTTCAGAAAGATTATCTATAGCGGAGTAATAAATGAACATCCACAATATAATTATTTGCATAAAGATTCTTTCTTAAGATATTCGATTGCCTTTTGGAGCTCTTCTGTAGTTCCAACAAGATTTATGTCATCAACATAAACAGCAAGTATAACAAATTCTGATGTCATTTTCTTTATAAAAATACATGGACAAATAACATCATTTATTTAACCCTCTTTCAATAAATATTCACTAAGGCGATTATACCACATGCGCCCAAATTGCTTTAAACCGTACAAAGATCTTTGTAATCTGATTGAATACATTTTCCGAGATTTCGAATATGCTTCAGGCATTTTAAATCCTTCAGGAATTTTTATGTAAATCTCATTATCAAGTGACCCGTACAGATAAGTTGTAACCACATCCATCATATGTATTTCAAGTCTTTCACGTAAGGCTAAACTGATGAGATATCGAAATGTTATGGCATCCATAACTGGTGAATATGTTTCTTCATAATCGACTTCAGGTCGTTGTGAGAATCTTTGTGCGACAAGGCGAGCTTTGTATCTTTCAACTACATTTTGGTCATTTATTTTTCGCACAAAAACTCATTTATGACCAACTGGTTTTACACCAGCAGGTGTTTGGACTACTGGTCCAAAGACCTCTCTTTTAGTAAGTGCGTTCAATTCTGATTGAATTGCCCCTTGCCATTTTGGCCAATCAGATCTTTGTTGACATTCTTCGGCAGATCGGGGTTTACAATCTTCACTATCTTGCATAATAATAAGTGCAACATTATATGCAAAAATATTATCCACCACTATTTCAGATCGATTTAAATTAATCCCATCACCAGTAGAACTTATTAAAAGTTCCTCACTCACTTGAGTCTCGGGTTCATTAATTTCTTTAGGAATCTCAGAACTAATCAGATCTTGGGTCTCTTCAGGAGATCCCTTCATAATATCATTTTGATCATTTGTCGATTTTCTTTTTCTAGGATTTCGATTCTTAGAACCCAAAGGCCTACCACGCTTCAGGCGTGCTTTAGGTTCACTAGTTCTTATGCTAGTAGATGGTCCTGCTGGGACATCAATTCGTATATGCACATTCTCTGCAGGGATATGTGACTTAGTTATCCTTTTCAAATTAGTAAATGCGTCTGGTATTTGATTTGCTATATTTTGTAAATGGATGATCTTCTGGACCTCCTGATTACATATAGGGGTACGTGGATCAAAATGAGATAATGATGAAACTTTCCACACAATTTCTCTTTTGATTTCCTTTTTCTCTCCCCCTAATTGTGGAAAATTTATTTCATCAAATCGACAATCTGCAAATCGAGCAGTAAATAAATCTTCCGTCAATGGTTCAAGATAGCGAATAATAGAGGGTGATTCAAACCCAATATATATTCCTAACCTTCTTTGGGGGCCCATCTTACTGCGCTGTGGTGGTGCTACTGGCACATATACAGCACATCCAAAAATTCGTAGATGGGCAATATTTGGTTCATGACCAAAAACTAATTGTGACGGAGAATATTTATTATAATGTGTTGGTCTGAGACGGATAAGTGATGCTGCGTGCAAGATAACATGGCCCCAAACAGTAGTGGGCAATTTTATTTTCATAAGTAGTGGTCTTGCTATCAATTGCAGATCTTGAAGATGCATCTATTAGGACCATAAAATATCTAAACAGCCCACTTGGTGGGTGAATATGTCCACATATATCCCCATGTATATGTTCTAAAAAGGTAGGGGATTCAATGCCAACCTTTATTGGTGATGGTCAAGTGATCATTTTGCCTTGATAACAAGCATCACAAGAAAATTTATCATTGTAAGAATCTTCAGGTTCTTTAATGGATGCCCACTCGAATTTTCAATAATTCGTCTCATCATTATTGATCCAGGATGGCCCAAACGGCCATGCCAAAGCACAAAAGTATTTGAATCAGTAAACTTCTGGTTTACGATAAAGTGTGCTTCAACTGTACTAATCTTTGAATAGTATAAGCCAGAAGATAAAGTTGGCAACTTTTCTACAATGCATTTCTGGCCAGAAATATTCTTTGTAATACAAAGATATTCCACGTTCATTTCATCTATTGTCTCAACATGATACCCATTTCGGCGGATATCTATAAAACTCAACAAATTTCTTCGGGACTTGGAAGAGAATAATGCATTGTCTATAATAAGTTTTGTTCCCTTAGATAGAAATACAATAGCTCTTCTGGAGCTTTCAATCAAACTTATATTACTAGAAATTGTAGAAACATTTGCTTTTTCCTTATGCAAATAAGAAAAGTATTTCTGATCTTTGAATATGGCATGAGTTGTTCCACTATCAATTACACAAATATCTTCGTGATTGGTCTTTGATCCAAACATAATTTGAGGATTATCCATATTCTTCAAAATGACATAAACAAAATAAATATGATAGTAAACATTATTATCAAAGCATAACTTTTATTTATATATAACAATTACATAACCATACTATCTACTATAAACAACAAAAATTAAAATATTTACATTTTTACAGATTCACTACCGATCACATGACTTGTTTCTCCTTCTGGAAGTGCAAAATAATTTGCTACATCCAAATGCATGAAGTCTAAATTATCTTCAGAAATAAAATTTGCTTCAGCATTTTTCTCTGTCTTCTTCAGGGAGGCTTGTTACAGCTCAACCAGGTGCTTTGGCGTACGACATGTACGTGACCAGTGCCCTTTTCCTCCACATCTATAGCATGCATTTTCTGGCTTTGCTTCTTGCACCGCTTCATGCTTTTGTTCCTTCCTTTTTCACTGTTGATGGTGAGGAGGGTTCTTTGGTGCATTGTTATTACCACGATTAGAGTTTCCTCCCCGACCACGGCCATGACCACGACTGGGGCCACGTCCTCTTCCACGCTTAGCTTGGTGGAAGTTCATCTCATTCACTTTAGGGAATGGACAAGAACCAGTAGGTCGGCTTTCATAGTTTTTCATTAATAGTCCATTATATTGCTCGGCTACAAGAAGATGTAAGATAAGTTCAGAATACTTTTTAAATCCTATCTCTCGATATTGATGCTGCAGGAGCATATTCGAGGCATGAAAAGTGGTGAAAGTTTTCTCCAACATATCATGATCAGTAATACTATCACCACATAGTTTCAATTGGGAAATAATTCTGAACATAGCAGAATTATACTCACTAATAGATTTAAAATCTTGTAGCCTTAGATGAGTCCAATCATAACGTGCCTGTGGAAGAACGACCATCTTCAGGTGGTCATAACTATCTTTCAAATTATTCCACAGTATGACTGGATCTTTAACAGTAAGATATTCCATTTTCAGGCCCTCATCAAAGTGATGGCGTAGGAATATCATTGCGTTGGCACGGTCTTGGTTTGATGCCTGATTTTTATCTTTGATGGTGTCTGCCAGACCCATCGCATCAAGATGAATTTCGGCATCAAGCACCCAAGACATGTAGCTTTTGCCCGATATATCCAAGGCTACAAACTCAAGTTTAGAAAGATTTGACATTATTTAGAAAAAGAAAGTTCGTACCTCTGATACTTTCAAAGTATTTTCTCGAGATGGCAGAATCTCGTGCTGATAACGCGTTATAAAATAAAAACTGTAAAGTAAAGACAAATATAGAGAGAATCTGATATATTATTCAACTTTCAAACTTATGTACATAATGAACTGAAAACTCCTCTATTTATAGAAGAAAGGAAGCAGCTGCGAGGCTTTTCTTTAGCTGCTTGTAAGTTGTCTGCATGAGCTGCTTGCAACCTACCTGTTTAATAAGAAGCTGCTGTAAATCATTTCATTGAGCTGCTTGCAACCTGCCTGCATCAGTTGCTTGTAAATAAATTTCAACAGAGTACTAAATGGATAATCTTCTTCAGGAAGATTATCTATAGCAGAGTAATAAATGAACATCCACAATATAATTACTTTCATAACAAAACCGTTCATTTATCCTCTTTTTTTAAGCACTAACAGGATTTTATATTACTTACTAAAAAGAGTTTAACATATTACAAGTCGTAGTGTCAAATGTGGTGACATTAGGGTTAGGTATCCCACCGGAGTGGCCGTCCATTTATCCTTACTAGCGTTACACGTGATGTATTTGTTTTCTTTTCATATTTTTTTCGTGAAACTAAAATATTCTCAAAGAAAAATTCTACTACAATCATTAAAAACTATTTATGAGAAAGCGACTATACATACACTTATATACTCCGTATGTGTCTGTGTATATAGAGAGAGAGAATTCGTGCGAAAACAATCTTTTTATAGTTGAAAATATCGCCTTTTTAGGCACATTTCTAAATTGTCTTTGAATTTCTCCTAACGTGAAATTCTCCGGTAAATCTAGAGAATTGTCCAAAAGCAAACCAGCGTCTCTTCCCCTCTCTCATTCACATACAGAAATGTCAAAAGGTCAAAAAGAGTAAACAGGCTCGTAAAACAAATAACCACCTAAAGACTTGCCCTATAACGACCTTTTTTTCATATTATGACAAAACCAGAAAACATAATAAAATGCGTGGGTCCAAAATCCCAATCTCTAGATGTCAAAAAAATTATCTCTAGTAGCTGCCAAGTTCAAAGGACACCTACCTCATTTCCTTTCTTTTGTAGCATACTCTAGACTTTATTGCTCGTAGGGACAGGTGAAAATCCCCCCCCCCCCCCCCCCCCAACATTTCATTAATGTTCAAATTACCCAAAAGAATATTTGCATTAACGTTGCCTGATTAAGGAAAAATCAACTTCAGACATTATCATGGTCAAGCATTTTGACTAATTTCAGTTGTTAATTGCTCAAGAATCCTCCATTTCTGAAATGTAGCTTTCTGTCGGTGACAAGAAAAGGACCCGACATCTAATTTCTGTCCCAAAAAAATGTACCTTTGCTTTTCTAATCCAGGTAAAATCCATACAAGGCAAGACACACAATACTTTTACTACTACTACTACTTTCTCCTCAAGTCACTATCCTTTTTTCTTCTTTTTTTGAGTAAGTAAAGGCACTATCTCTTTTGACCTCAATGTTAGAAAGAACTTAAAAGGAGATAATTATATTGGTACTTGGTGGTGGATTTAACTTACATACATGAACAACGTAAATAATTTTACAATATCAGTGTATCTTAACGGGTTATAGCAGGTTAATTACTGCATTTTTTAGGTTAGCAAATTAGGATTAGTAAAGAAATTTACCTGTTGTTGTATCGTACAATGAGTGCACCGAATAACTGTTTGTGGCAATACTATCCAATCATGTCCTTTCATTTGGGCAAACGCCTCAAACCAACACACAGCAAATAAAAAACTGAGAACTCACAGATAAGAACAGCTATGCTCATAACAAAATTGAGGGCAATTACATACACTAATAACAAGAGCTATGCTACAAAACCTACCGTGAGTCCGTGACTGCTGAATTAACCCAAATGCAGAAGGGAAGTGAATGATATTTACATGTACTATCTCCAAAATAAGTGGCAGAAACAAAAGGGGTTGGAATTGACCTCCTAATACTCGTGGTGCGGCTACTGGTGCTCATCATCAGTTTCTTGCTTCCTCAAGAAAGACCGGTTGGTGTGCACACTACTTTCGTATCCACTGCTATCACCTGATTCAATTATACGCTTGTCCATTACCCTCTCTTTCACGCCATCACGATATAAGCGACCATGTTCCCTCGAAGCTCGTCGCTCCTGTATCAATTCAACAGCTATTCAGAGGAAGTGAAAATGAAATATCGACTAACAATATTGATTGGAAACTGATGCAATGATCCACGTACTAGTTAACACAGGCGCTATGCAAAAAAAAATTAACAAGTGTTGGTCCATAATGTACTAAAACAGACATCACATAAAACAGATTTAAAATAATGCCATGTGATTGGTACTAGAATACAGAAGGAGGTTCATTAATGTGATTGAATTGTGGTGTAACAAGCATAATTCTAGCACACAATAATGCCATGTCCTGCATTAAATGCTCGTTTAGAAAAGTAGATACCTGAGTCATGACTAGATCTTAGTAAGAGCACAATTACATCCAAATTGAGTTCTTATATTTAGTCCACTTCATTGAGTTACCAAAAGAGGCATTCTTAGCTATCGACTATCGTGACTCATGAAAACGTGACATTTAATTTAAGGGCGTGAAGGAAAACTACAGCTTACATCACGGAAGGGAAAATCATCAGCTTCAAGCATGTGTATCACATGTCCCATTTTTGGCCTCTTCTGAGCATTGGGGTCGACACAGCGTAATGCTACCAAAAGGACACGTTTCAGTGCTCTTGAAGAAGGCTTCTCCGCCAACTTGGGATCCAAAACACCCTCCGCATTCCGGTTTGAAACCATTATTTTAAGCCAATCAACCAGAGTTACCTATGAGTCAGATCCATTAAACAGAGTCAGAACAAAACTGGAACAAATATCAAAGAGGTTTTCTGAAACAAGAAACTAACATTAATGATATGAGACAAACCTCTCCAGGAGGACGGCTGTAATCCACCGGATTCCTTCCACTAATGATCTCCATAATAAGAATTCCAAAACTATACACATCACTTCTCTCATTCAACATGCCAGTGCTAGCATATTCCGGAGCAACGTAACTGATAAAAAAGGGGCCATTTGGCAATTTATTTTCCATGAGTAACTTAACATTAGCAACAAAACAGTGTAGTTTGGAATGTCAAGCACTAACCCAAATGTTCCCATAACCCGAGTAGTAATGTAGCTCTTTTCAGCGCCCAAAAGCTTTGCCAAGCCAAAGTCTGACACCTTTGGATTCCATTGCTTATCGAGCAAAATATTGCTTGATTTAATGTCACGGTGAACAACCTTGGGTTCGAGGCCCTCATGCAGATAGGTTAACCTGTAAGCCTCACCAATCTTTAGGTACTCCTTTTAACACAATATAGAAAAATAATTAATGCTCAAGAACAAGTTAACAAATACATTAGCTGTAGTATACCCTTTAGCTGTTCCAAGAATGATATTCATTCTAATTTCCCATGTAAGAGGACTGCACGGCCCTACATCTCCATGGATCCACTGTTCTAAGTTCCCGTTGTCCACATACTCATACACAAGAATCCTAAGAACAGCAAATTGACATATTGAGTAATCTCCTCTCAAGCTCAAAACCGGAATCACCGGAGTTGATAGGTCCAACAAACCGTAAAGAAAAACCACCACATAATGCTATAACCGACTGAATTAAGCTGCAGACAACTAAAATTGAAATTACCTGTGAGCTCCCTCAGCACAGTAACCGAGTAACCTCACCAAATTCTTATGCCGAACTCGACCAATTGCTTCAACCTCAACCTTAAACTCCCTCTCTGCTTGTCCCCTGAAAAGAAAACCACACATGGAAACTTAAAGACAGACAAAAGGAACAGCTTTCTCCACAAACTAATACTGCAGTTTAAGTTCTAAACATTATCGGTATAAAAGATATTACACAATCTCACTTATTAAGTAATTACATGTAAACCTCCTGATAAATTGGTAATTTGACAAAAATGGTACCTAACCATCTATTCCAAAAAAAACTAAGATCTCATTGTGCGCGGATCCGGACCACAAGGTTCTATTCCAGGTAGTGTAAAAAAGTTTTACATTGTCGGTATATATAACTTAAATACTTCTGTATTTACCCATAAAACTACAGCTATTATTTTAGTAATTAAGACCCATAAACCCTAAAGATACTTCATTTCACACATTTATGCCACATTACAATGATAGAGCATACATTTAACATAAATGACATGCAACTACACATGCAAGGCCAAGAATTATGAACATATTTGGACAATATGCAACGAAAAGGAAAGAACTTTGAAAATTGCACCTGTTATTGAGCAAATTCTTAACAGCAACATTACTGCTATCTTCCATAACTCCACGGTAAACAATTCCATAACCACCTTCACCAATCACATTTTCATCAGCAAAGAAATTAGTTGCAATCTCAAGCTCTCTCAGTGTATACCAATGGCCCCACCCCAAATGTGAAACCTCAGGCACAGCAATAATAGCCTGCTCAACAGAACATACTTCTCCACTACCATGACTTGACCCGCCACCTAACCCGACCCGATCCGGATAGGCAATCTTATGACCCTTTCCGACTTCAATATGGATTCTCTGATGACCACTTGAATTCTGGGTGTCTTCCTCGGGTTCGGGTAATGGGTCCGGAACCGGAGGTGGGAGTAATTTCGGGTTTTCGGGTAGAGTCCGTGATGGGTCAATTCGGATTTCTTGAATTTCTTTGGATACCTTAGGAATATTGGGGTTGTTGTTTTTGTTTTTCTTAGCTGAAACTGAAAGAGTTGTTTTTTTATTGTTACGTTTTGTAGTGAACCAGAGAGAGATAAGGAAGAGAACTAACACAATTGCAGCTCCAACGCAAATACCCAAAACGACCCATAAACGTAGACCAAAAATTGAGGTTCTTTTTGAGAGTTCATCGCTCAGAAACCCAGACATCTTTTTTTTTTGTTTCCCTCCTACTGAGGAGAATTTGGTTAACTGATACTATTAGAAGACATTAACAAAGAAGAGACCGTTGTAGGAGAAAGACAAAGAAGCATATTAGTAGTAATAATAGTATATGGTGGTGAAATAATGCATGTGGCACTAAGGTGGGGACTATGGATTCTAGTCTAGTCTAGTGTTTAATAGTAGTAGTAAAGATAACTGTGGCTTGTTAGAGAGGGAGATCATATTTGGAGCTAAGTTGAGAGGTATTTCTTTGGGAGTTGGGACCATTGGAGAGTGGGGTGGGGAGGGGGAGCTGTAATGATGGGACTTGTAAAAATGGAGAAATTGCCCCACTCGTGTTTGATTATTTTACTTTATTGTGACATTCTAGTTGGTGGCATTTGTTTATTGAAGGGTGTGATGATCTTTATTATCAATTTTACAGCCCATTACAAATATTTTGGTTACCCTTTACACAGAAAATCAAATAGAAGATCGGTAAATTTGTAGAATTATTTTTTTTACTAAAATTATAACGAATCATATGAGATCATTTCCTCTGGTATTGATTTAATTTATGTTTCTATGTTTTTTTTTGTTGGATTGTTTGGTTAGATAAGGGTCATCAAAAATTTTGCTTAAAGAATGTTGGTGGATTACTTTAGCTCCATTTTAATTGAGCTTGATACCAATGCATCCCTACACCCTTTTTCTCCGTTTATTTTTTTCTTCCTTTTGATAATAATTGTGTCACTCTTAGTTTCTTTTTTGTTAATTAAGACTTAAGAAATGATTAAAGAAGAATGTCGTGGAGTTGGTGATCTAGTTAGTTCACCGTATGCTTCTCCTTTTCTGATATTTGGAGTTCCTCCTTATTTTCATTATTGTTAGCGGACCTTTATTAACTTTATTCTTGTTTTTTTTTAACAGTACTTAGAAGATGCTACATCCACTGCTTATATTGGGAAAAAATTTGAATCTTGTAGCGGATCCATTAGGAGATAGTTTCAAAAAGGGACATAGACCTTACTATAAAAGAGTTTATACCTCGTTTCAGTCCTTACAATTGCATGTAGTCTGTAAACAGTAATACATTGACACTAATAATGACATGTCCGTCACAGTGAAACTTTCACTGTGAAAGTGGTAACCTCACTGTAAGTATAACTCATTCGACTCCATCTGCTGAGTGGGACCACAAAGGCAATTCATAATTACATTATAAAGAAAATAAACCAGAATATCTGTACTGCACTGTAATTTGCGGAGTTACATTTTTAGATTCAACTAAAATTTGTCCGGATTTGCATACTTAAAAAAACTTTGAATAACAAGCACCCTGCATTTGATATTCTGAAATTGCAAAGAAATAGCACGCTTTGAAAACAGTAGTATATTTTCATTTTCAAGTATGATAGTGGAAGAACTTGAAACGTCCAACACTACAAGCATCTAAAAAGCTTGAAAGGTTATTTTGTCAACACTAGTTATCTTGTCAAATTCAAGTTTCAGCAGTTACAAAAGCACAGTACCGTTTATGCTCATTGAGCATAACAATTAAGGATATCTCAGCGACCATTAGGCTAATATTTTAACTTATGATATGTAAAAACAATTGGAGTTTCGCAGTATCACCAGTTAATTCCATCTACACCAACTCCTCGAGTACTTCATCTTTATAGATTTTGGTTAAGAAGACACCCCTGAAGAGGAATTGTTTCCGGAGCAACTCATATCCAAATGCAATCTTGATAGTGTATCGCCTCGGCATATGTCCTGAATATAAATAAAAAAATTGCTTTAGCTTCTAACTTACAGGATCTGAATGAAATACCACAGGCAGCTTACCTTAGAAGATGCTAAATGGTTAAGAAGTCCATAATGATTCTGAATCGTAGTTTCAAAAGCTAGTGAGTTTTCTGCATTATTTGAGGTTACTGATGGTTTGCCTGACAGATTTTGATTGGAAATTTCAAATGCAGTCTGCGGCATTTCTCGATTCCCAGGAAGTGTGGCTCCTCCATTTGCACTCAGCATAAAACTTCTCCCATCAAATTCGTTACCAGATGGAAGTTGCATTGACTGCAAAGACCCAGGGACATATCCCGGGTATAAACTCAATCCATTCCTCAAGGTAAGCATCTGAAAAGCCAAAGAAAGTGAGGAGACAAACAAAGGTTCTATTATGCAGATTTTAAAGAGATATAATGACAGATATGATATAGTAGTAGTGACTTCATTGTAATCAGCATACGGTTAGACCTCGGAAATCACTTGATGATACTAGTCATAACTTCTGACTTCATTGTCATCACCATCAAATATCAGCGGTCCCAAAAAGAAAGTTTAAACATTTGATCTTTGAGATCGATGGCACAGTGAGGAGTATTCTTTTTGAATTTTAAAGAACTGCTGTACTTCTTATGTACTACTTTTTATTTGCTAGATTAAATCTTGGTATGTTGTTGACCACATATAAGTTATATCAGTGAACTATTTTCCTTTACTCAGCAAGCTATATGGAAGTACAAGTAATTAAAAGATCTTTTGCACCTCTCAATTTCTAGAGCCACAATATATGCAAACACCTCATGTTCATCACAAGTGCCCCTGTCTACTAACCAGTGAAAAACGTCAAAGGATTTGATAATTATAGCAAAAGATTACCATTTTCACAAATCAATCATAATAGGAAGAGCTAACTCTTCAAATTAGCACGAGTACGCCAGGAAACTTGCATCCATTCATATTTCAGGAGGTTTCGTAACTGAAATCATCTATTCAGCAAAAGGTTTAGTAATTCATATTATAAGGGGGAAACTGAAAGAAACCGCAATATGGATAAGACAACAAGATAATTTCACTAATTGTCTAGATTTCAAGTATGGAGCATATCACACTGCCCAACCACATCATCTTCTCCATTTTTACCCTATGTTATATCTTACTTCCACTGGTGAATGTTCTACATATGGAAGCCATCAATGGAACAAGAAATATGCACCTTGAAGCCCTCACGGCCTCACCATTTATTTCTTTCTTCTTGAGTTTTTCCTACCCTAGGATGAAAATGTTGAAGCGAAACAATGCTTATTGCAAGATAGAGAACTGACAAATAGCATGAGCTTCACTAAAAAGCAATTAAATATGGATCCATTCTAGCTAAAAGAGTAACAAGAAACTAGTGAACTTAGAGGTGAAACGTCAACACACCTGTCGAACTATATACAAAACAATTCTTAAATATAAGATAGGTTTTTCTTCATTTTCACTTCTCAATTTAATCCCTTTTCCTTTAAGGGGAGCCTTGGCGTAACTGGTAAAGTTGCTGCCATATGACCAGGAGGTCACGGGTTCAAGCCGTGGAAACAGCCTCTTGCAAAAATGCAGGGTAAGGCTACAATAGACCTTTGTGGTCCGGCCCTTCCCCGCACCCTGCGCATAGCGAGAGCTTAATGCACCGGGCTGCCCTTTTTTAATTCAATCCCTTTTCCTCTAACCTACTTTAAGCCATGATACTCCCAATAGTAAGAAACATAATGAAAGGTCATCCAGACAATATACTTTCTCTTAACTTGTCCCACTAATTTTCCGTAATGTACTGGCAATGAGTCGAACTCCTACACCAACATCTCTGTGTGTTACGAATTCAGAATCAAATTGTTGGGAACTGGGATCAGTAAACATAGCTTGTACAGCTTCTATAGCACTTGGTCCCATGTTCTTTCTTCTTCTTCTTTTTTTTCCTTTTTCCTGTTTTGATTTGATTTTTCAAAGCTCCACTGCCCCTGTGTCTTTCATCTAACCAGGCCGAGAGAGGAGACAACGATACTAGCAAGAGCAAAGTCGTGACTTTGTGGAAAACTTTCAACGATACAAGACTAATCACACCTAAGAAACAAAATCTTCCAAAAGGGGATAGAATACAAAAGTATTACTTATGCCTTTTGCTTTTGATTCATGTATAAGACTGCTTTAAATAAATATAAGTGTTCATTGGAGGGGATTTCAATGGCCATATTGGGGCTAATGCTAGGAGTTGATGATGTACATGGAGGGTTCGGTTTTAGGGATAGGAATTAGGGAGGTACCTCACTTTTGGATTTCGCTAGAGCTTTAGATCTGGTGAGAACTAACTCGAGTTTTCCGAAAAGAGAGGAGCACCTGGTCATCTCTTTTGAAGTTCGGTGGCCAAGATTCAGATTGATTACCTTCTCTGCAGGAAATGTGATAAAGGTCTATGCACTGATTGCAAGGTCATCCCTAGTGAGTACCTCACAACCCAACATAGGCTCCTAGTAATGGACCTGGAGATCAAGAGGAGTAGGAGGAAGAGGGCGGTGTGCAAGCAACCAAAGATCAAGTGGGGTAACTTGACTAAGGACAAAACTCAAGAGTTGGGGAGAGGTTGTTGGCTATGAGGGCCCGGAGGAGTAGAGGAACGTGACTAGGATATGCACCACGGCATCGAATTGCATTAGGGAAGCGGCTAGAGAAGTCTTAGGGGACACAACGGGCTTATTCTGAGGGTCACAAAGGGGACTAGTGGTGGAATGTAGAGGTTCAAGGTAAAGTGGAAGCCAAAAAATGGCTTATTTGAAGCTAGTGGAGAGTACAGACGAGGAGAAAAAAGGACATATCAGGAGTGTTATAAGAAGGCAAAAAAAGAGGCGAAGTTAGCAGTTACAGCGGCTAAGACTGCGGCGTTTGGACGTCTGTACGAGGAACTCAAAAGCTGGTACAAGATGCTATACCGGTTGGCCAAAGTAAGGGAGATGCAGGGTTGTGAAAAGCGGTCGCTTCCTCGCTTAAAGCGAGAAGCGAAGTGAAGCGACCCTTTAACCGCTTCTGCTATATGAAGCGACTCAGGTAGACAAAAGCATGTGCTTCCCGCTAAAAAGCGAGAAGCGACGAAGCGAAGCAACCAAAGCGAGCGCTTCTCTGTTTTAAACAGCTGCCAGCCTATTTAATTAAAAAAGAAAGGTGTTCAGTGTTCTTTTATTAAAACACGACCAGCAGCAACAGAGATTCTAAAGAGGCGACTAGGGTTCCCTTTTCAACTTCAATAGAGATTCAGCACCAACAGGTATGTGATGATTTCTTCCTCTTCCTCCTCCTCCTTCTTCTTCTTCTTCTTCTTCAGCGTCCAAATAGCAGCGAAATGCTGGCGAATTTTTTTTTTACCTTCGGTTCTTCTTTCTCAGTCTTCTCCTCTTCGTTGAAATGCTGCCCAGTTCTTCTTTCATTGTTTTTATAATAATGATGACGAGCAATATAATAATGATAGTGGAATACAAGAATTTGACAATCTTGCAGAAGAATAGAATGCTCATTTTTTGCTTTAATTGATGCTACTCTTTAGTTTTTACATTGAAGTATTGAACATTTGCTTACAGTTACATGTGTTGTCTATGCAATATTTATTTTAATATTTTTTTTTAAAATTCCGCTTCACTTTAAAAAAGCGAGCGCTTCGCTTCTCGCTTTAAGCAAAATGGGGGTTCTCGCTTTACCTCGCTTCACGCTCTTCACAACACTGGGGAGATGAAGGCATGTGACTTGGACCAAGTGAAGTGTATCAAAGACGAGGACGGCAAAGTATTGATGGACGAGGCACATATTAGACAAAGATGACAGTTATACTTCCATAAATTGTTGAACAAGGAGGGAGAAAGAAGCATTGTGCTAGGTGAGTTGGAGCACTCCAAGAATCGGCGTGATTTTGGGTATTGTAGGCATATTAAGATAAAGAGGGTGGAGGAGGCGATGCGTAATATGAGCGGGGGCAGAGCGACCGGACCAGACGAAATCACGGTGGAATTGTAGAAGAACGCGGGCCGAGCAGGCTTGGAGTGGGTTATTTAATGTTATTTTTAAGACGAAGAAGATACCCGAAGAGTGGAGGTGGAGTACGATGGTTCCTTTGTACAAGAACAAGGGTGATATCCAAAATTACAACAACTATAGTGGCATAAAGTTGTTGAGTCACACTTAAATTTTTAGATAAGACAATTCACATAGTTCAAAGGAGGGTCCAATTGTTCTCAAATAAGTCAGTAAAGCACAAAGGAATTTATGTGTTGATATTAACATTCTTCCTTCAAGTTGATGTCATGCATCTACAATAATATCACTGGCAAGCAAAGACCTTCGTGAACCAACTGCCACCAAGAAATGTGATCCAAATCAAACAAAGAACACTAACCTCTAATCTATTTCAAAGAGTTTACTACAGAAAAAAAAACTTCTATTATAACAAATTGAGCATGTTTTAGGCAGATATAAAAAAAATAGAAAGATGGCGCTAAATTGAAGTTTCCAAAGAAGACGCTCTTCAGAAAATAAGTATATTTCTTAAATGTTATGTGCTTGACCAAACGAATTACAATATGTGACTTGTTTTAACATAAAACACACACCTTAGTACCTACTCCTGCTGAGCAATCATTACCATAAGCCTACCTAAATGTTCGTTTCACATGTTTGAAAACATAAACACAAGATCTAGCAGACTACAAGCAGCTAGAAATAGTCAAAGGGAAAAGGCCAGAACTGAAACCTGAACTTGCAGTTGAAGTTGCTTCAGATACTCAATGGCTTCATCAAGCATAGATGCCTTGTCAGTCTGTGATATAAATAAAGCTCAAACATGAGAGAAAAGGAAGAAAAAACAACACACAATTTCTCAAAGGCTGAGGTATTGAAGAAATACTTTGTTGGAATTTGGGATTAGAGTCTGCAACGCTTTCAGTTTCTCATTGATCCTACTCCTCCTCCTCTGTCACACAAATTTAATCATGTATAATAATAACAAATCATGTATTTTAGACAGAAAATTATGAAATTAAAAATTCAAAATTGAAGCAAACCTTTTCGGATAAATTATGAACTTCAGCAGATCTACTCCTCTTGGAGGAACGTGAATGATTCTGATTAGCTGGCATGTCAAGTCCATCACATTCCTAAATAGATCGTAAAAGCACAGTATAATTGCGGATTCAACTTGAATCATTTTTTTAAAAAAATAATAAAAAAGGAAAATGAAACAAAAATTTCACCTCGCTACTAAAACCGAAGTTATCGACCTTGTCATCTTCTAGAAACTCTCTCCTATTAGCTGAATCCATGGCGTCACAATCCCCGAGGCCAGCTGAAGCAAACACATTCTCAACGCCTTCTTTAAACTCCGCCGCATAAAATCGGCCGGGATCGGAGAAATTGAGGTTAGATGATGAATCAGCCGCCGTTTCTGGCGCCGATCGGTGACAGAACCCAGCCGCAGCCGCTGACGTGGAAGCAGATGAATTTTGAAGAAAATTGAGGAAGAAAGAAGACATGTCTTCGGATTCGAGAGGTGAAGAAGATGAAGCGTGAGGGTGAGGGTTCGTTCTGTACGGATCCGCCATTGACAGTAACCACCATCACAAAGTGATCATTTTCAGAAGTGTAAAATGCGTGTTGCGTTGGGTTTGGGTTTTTTCAGTTTGCACGAAGTTTGACTATGGGGAGGACACACACTCCTCTTAAGTCTTAATAGTGTGACTGGGAGATTAGTTCAATGTTCTCCCGCCTTAATTACGTAATTTGCTTTGTTTTTGAAAAATGACTAATGTTACTTTATCACCTGATAGATTATTAAATTACACATCACATCCTTCGATTGTGAGAATGGACAACGGAAACCCAGCAGTTTCATTTGTACCACTTAACTCCCCTTTTTATTTCTTTCTTTTTAGTTTATGTTTAGTTTAGAATTTGGATCTTAAGAAGATGATGTGAAATAGAGAGCCGAGAATAAAAGAGCATGAAATCTTAGAAATTATAACGAGATGGCTCAAAATCATCCTATTCATTTATATACCTCTCTCTAGTAATATAAAGAATTATTTTACAATCAATATAAGTTGATTTTTTTGTTTAATCATGTTGTATATAGAACAGAATAGGTCAACTATTTCAAATTCGTGTCGAGTACATACACTCGGTAGTCAGCACATTTGGAGAGTAAAGTACTCTCTACCAAAGAGTTCTTTATTTTCAAGACTCAAACTCGAGAAGTTTGGTTAATGATGGAAAAATTCCAATCGCCCCAGATAAATATAAGTCAATAGATTCAATGGTTGTCCATCATTTTTTTTTATGTAACTAATTCAATTCTGTGTGGAATACAGAATGTTGATTGAAATTAGAGAATTTGTTAAATAATACTGGGAAAAAATAAAGTAAGCAGCAACTACTGAGTCTCCTCTTCTTTGTGCATATAAAAGTGATTTTTTTTAGATATCAAGATTGTGTTAAGAAGTGGTTGGAGAAAAGTTACGAAAGATCCATGTTGATTTTCTGCCAGAATGATGATCTCTTTAGATTTTAGCCAGCAACCCAAAATTGAATATGATTCTATTGAATGAATCATTCCACCTTTCTTGTGATAACCTTATCCATTTGGATGCCAATAGGAACTGAAAATTGATTTATTTAACAACCAAGTTCTATTCCCGAGGTCGGTGTCTTTCCTTCTTCTATTTGTTTATTTTATTATTGTTAATATTCGAGTTTTTGTCTCTTTTTTTCCCTTGTCAAATGGGGTTGGTTAGGACATGGTGCGAGGGTTCTATAGTCTATGGTCTAATTAGGTATAATTATGGATTTAGGCTGTCGACATAGTTTAAGTGTTGGTTTGGCAAATTCAAGAAACACACCCTCTCGTAATGGCAGAAAAAGTGAAGGGGCGTTGTCAACTTTCTTTGTCACCAATTAATTTATCTTTAGTTATGGTCTGTTTTCCTACAAGTGGCCATAGTCAAATGCTTGTTCTGCTCGCCATCTACCCTAATATTGTTTTTCATTATTTCATATCTATACTAATATCAATTGGCTGCCAATTGTATACTTCTTTTACCACTTACAAATCTTATTAAATTACTATCAATTATGTAATGCGAACAAACGAATACGTTACGTCTCTCTATACTTTTCTTCCTACTGGCCCAACTACTGTGCTAGTTGCACTGTGGCCAACAAGCTCACCTTTTAAGTAATTTAAAGTCCTGTTGGGGCTCTGCCATATTCGTTTCTTAGATGTTGGGGTAATGCCAATCTAAAATTATACAGTTTACTATTGTTCGTCGTGTCTTAATATGAAACGACTGCAATTAACTGCCAAAAAAGAGTTACAAAAATTGGTTTGATAAGCTAATGATGCAATGACTAATATTATTATTGATCGTATAAGCCATATTGATATGTTGTTCAAAACTCATAACTAACAGCAGGCCTCATCTCTTTTCCTTCTTTAAGGTGGTTTGGTTCATGGCTCAGGCCGGAAAGGACAAAACAATTTAGACATGAACTATTATAGCATTGATCAGGACCTATCAGAGCAGATTAGGCTCCCATTTGACCATAAATTTTGCCTTTTATTTTTTCAAAAAAAAATAAATTAAAAGCATTGTTTGTTTATGAAATATGATATGTTTTGAAAAAAAAAAATTAAACACAACTTAACTTTTCTTCAAATAATAATCCCACAAGTGGAATCCAAACGCAACTCAATTTTCAAAAATTATTTATAAACGCAACTTCAAAAGCTCTTTTCAAATTTCAATCAAATGCAAGTCCAAACACTAGCTAGATCTTTCACCAGCAATACATATAGGACTTCTCTCCATATGAGGTTTATGCTGGGTGGCATGAGAACCATTCAGAGGGGGTAATTTAATGCATTTAGGAGATAACATAAGAAGAGGCCAAAAATGAACCAAGTATATTCAAAGGTATCAATAAATTGAAAGGTTGGATGTAAATCTCCAAATGGAGTAACCAAATAATGTAACTCTTGCCTAAGGAATCCCTAATGTTGCTAGTGCTTCTAGCTCTAAAATAACTCCTCTAAACGGAGATCACAATAAAATAATTGAGAAAAATACACAGATCTTTCTCAAATAAATCCTGGACCAAAGGAGGAGACCCACTTAGTGTGCCACCCTTCGATAGCCCAACCGATACATCCAACTTGACACGAGAACACTGTTCAACGCTTTCCTCAGGTTTTCAGCCCTGTTGTTTTGCAAATCGGGCACAAATTCTTCTGCATGATCCACTGTTTAATGCAGTCGGTATGAAAATCATGGCCGCAATCCAGTTTCCCAAGATCCTCACCATCCTTGTATTCTTCCTGAATTTTTAATAAACCCATTAAAACTCCTCGCTCCGAGGTTCAATCTAAACGAAGAAAGCTACACAAATAGGATGAACTAAAATTAAAGTAGAATATTAAGTTGATACCTGACAAACACAGCATGGCTCAGCATCCACGGGTTCTTCTGTTTTAATGCATACATACTTGCGTTGCTTCAGACGATTCAAAATGGTTTCTTCGCTAAGCCCGGTGCAGACGTTCCCAATGCGCTCCTCAAGTGCCAGTAATTCCTGTAAATAGAATGCACGTTGACAATTTAGTATGTCTTTCCATAGAAATGAAATGTAATTCTGCTTCCCCTACTAACCTCATATGACATGTTATCGACATCGAGCCGCATATCCCGATGGCGATCATGAATATCCGCCATCCCAAAGAAGACTGACTGATCGAGGATCATAACATCCTGGAATACAAGGACTTTTAATTTCAGAAGATGTGATCTAATAAGCTAATCTATCAACTCAACTTCTCACTAAGACCAAGAAGAAAGCTACGAAATATAAAGGCATATAGATACTGTAGGTTATCATCCTATCCTCTTCATGTCCCCTCCCCACCCCCCCACCCCCATATACAAAAATAAATAACTAAATAAATGCCCCACAAACAACAGGAATAAAGGAGACACAAAGAGAAAGAAATTGGATAGCAAAATAGAGAACAATATTATTATCGAAGTTCCAGTAACAGCAGTAAAGATGATTTGCTTCTTGTTCATTTTAAACACCTCGTTCTTCCTAATGCAGGATCCAAGAAAAAGTGTACAAGCTTTCACTACAGGCTGAATATGTGTTGAGATTATGGGAAACAGATCGCACAACAGGGCAATTGACCGGGAAATCCAAGTTAATTATCGTTCCCTTCCCTTTGTTCTTGTTTCTCGAACGCCCTATTTTCGATAAATCACTCAAGCTCATTTAGGGAGCATGAAACCTTGGACTTCGTTGAGAAAGAGAGAGCTCCAGATCTCTGCAATTCTTTGACAAAATCTGTGCTTTCCCATTTTTCTAATTAATAGGAAGCTATAATTTAGGTTTTCTACAAGGACTAAATAACATAAATAAACGTATTAAAGGAAACCTACAGCAATTAAAACACTGGAGCATTAGAATTAGTGCAACACGTCTAGTATAGACATGGCCTAGAAAGGCATCTGTAACAATTATTCCAATATAAAGCCAGTGTCAAAAGTATTAGAAGAAAAGAGAGCGCCAACAACAATGTATTTCAGTTTTAGCCCTCTAGTCTATCAATTTTTTTTATAAAGAGCCCTTTGGTATATCATGTCAATTCAGGTCCATGCTTCCCTTCAATACAAGAGGAAACGGCCAAATGGTGTTGAAAAGCTTAGGCAAAAAATAGGGAGTTTTGGCTGTTCAGAGAATGTTTAGGCTAACCATGGGGGCCAAAATCCAGGTTCTGTCTTTGTACTAACATTGCTTAGCCAACACCATCCCCAAAGTAATAAAGGAAAAATGAAGAAATTTTATTGATTTGTAACGATGTCGTGACTCGGCACATGCCTCACCACACTAGGTTATAAAGGAAATCTAAAAAACATATCAATGATGCAAAAGCAAATTAGCCAATTGACAAGTATATTTGGAACCTGATGAACTCATCAACCTATTCAAATGGCTTCAAGGAATCTTTAAAATAATCAACCTATTAAAAAGGCTTCAAGAATTCTAACCTCGAATCTTAAGGCCTCTCCCCTGCGCATAAGATCCAATACATTGCGAATCTGTTGAAAAGAAAACGAAATAGCTGTAAGTAAAATGACAATGAATGGAAAAATTACTTAGAATGAGAATTTTCGCTTCGTTGTGCTTTTACAACTAAATTTGTATAGAGCTCAAGCCAACACTAACAAAAAGAATACCAACAAACAAGATACACCTTTAGTTCCTTATCAAATAATAAGGTACACCTTTAGTGCTTTTTCCCTTTCTGGAAACTTTTGCATGTCCTAAATTTAGTGATATTTGAAAATGGTACTTTGTTCAAGAATTGACCCTTAACTTTAAACGCACATTTACCACAATAATGGCCTTCAGCTCTTTTTCTACAAGAAGATTAATAATCAAGGAGATCCGGTAAGATTCTAGTTACTCCAGAGTTCTTTAGTTCTGATGCATTCCAAAGTTCTTTCCTATTTGTAAGCAAGCTTCTAAATAACGAGTCCAACAACAGGTTCCCATACCCCCACCTCCCACCCCCACAAGAACTTCAATGAAACCCGTAAAAATCACGGTGAAACGGAAACCCCTGATGTCCAGTGTATGAGGGCTGAAGGAAAAGAAAATACTATGACCTGAACAATGATCAAAGGCCAATTTGCTTTTGCGCAGCAATTCATTTTGCCCAAGTGAGAATTAACAGAATATTGGACCAATAACAAACCCAATATCATACCTCGGAAACAAGCCTGCTCCTTCCTTCACTGGCAGCAGCCAAAGACCTCCAAGAATATGGAACTCCAACAGCGCCATCGAGTTGTCTCTCCAACATCAAGGCCGACCTTGAACTTGACGGACGATGCCCATGACGACCAGAAAGTGCCATCTCCTGTGAGGCAGCAGAACCCAAAGGTGGTGGGGCGTTACCATTCTGACCTCCAGGTTCACTGCCAGCTGAAGACAACAAAGATCTACGAACATATTCTGAGAGTCTCCTGGGATGTTGCGAAGGATTTCTGTGTTGCACCCAACTAGGGGAAGCGGAAGGAGCTCCTGAGCTGGGACTACCCCGAGAAGTAGATGCAACATTTCCAGCTACAGCAATATTTCCTCCAGTCAAACTCCAGTTGGCAGGATTTTGGTTCAAATTTCTCAAGTCAGTAGCGGGTATGAACATTGGATGCTGTGAAATGTTCCTGGGAACACTTCTTGAGCTTGGTTCTTCATATGCTGCAGAATCTCTCTCCCCAAAAACAGAAAAACTTGAAGAACTGCCAGCTCTTGAGCTTGATGATAAATCCCACCTCTGCGCACTTCGTCGCAGAGAAGGAACCTGCACCGCTACAGGCTGGCCTCGAGGAATTCCATTATCTGCAGCAGACACAGACCTCAAATCCAAGGATTCATTACGAAGCAGCCTCGATGAATCCCGTTCAGATGGCATGCTAACACTTCCATCATTACCCGCAGTACGAAACAAATTAGTAGGAATAGAAGCTTGCTGATGAGAGCCATTGATCCTCAGCCTGAAATTTCTTCGGAAACTTTCTGCACTTGTTGAAGCAGGCAATGCAACAGGACCTTCCGCAGTGGCTCCACCCACGGTGAGCCCAAGTCTTGGATTCACCTGCTCCGACAAATTGATGTTTCTGCTACTTTCTGTTGGTGGAGGGATACTCGCACCTATAATCATATTATTTGGAGCAGGTAGTGAATGCCATAAGCTGTTTTCTGCGCATGGAAGATAATTTGAACTTCCGCTTCCTGAAGATTGCCCTAGATGTCCTTCAAGTGCTTTTCTCTTACAAGCCATTCTTCGACCATCCAATGAACAGCCTGGCCTGCCATCAATTTCATCCATCAGAAATCCACTAGTAGCAGAAGGCCCAGCAAAAGGGTTGGAAGAAGTATTCGCGGTTGACATCCGTTCTTTTCCTGGTGCATCAGATGTGAATGCTGGGGTGCACTCCATCACTTGGCAGTCATCATCATCATCTTCATCGTCATCATGCCCCTCAAGTCCAGAACTTCTATTTAGATCATGAGGAACAGTGCTAGAAGTAGAGCCTTGAGAAAACAAAGTGTGGTTAGCTATCTGGTTGTTCAAATTTACTTCAACATCACTCAATGAAAGAATGTTGGTAGACACATATTGCTGTTCAGCAGAGAGGTGAGAAGGCCCAGGACCGGCACTAATTGCAGATGACCATCCATGATCTGTTTTACGTTCGCTCCGACTAACATTATTTTGTGTACCGGAGGAGCTGGATTCTCCTAAATTCCAGCCAATTATATTCTGTCTTTCTTGGTTTGCAGGACTAAGAAATGGTATGTTTGTCTCGCTAGAAGGTACCATATAATCTGGTAGCCGACTTTGTGCAGGATTCCGCAAATTGTTCCAACAAATCTGCTGATCCATACTGCCATCACTCGATGTTGAACCATGATTGAAACTCAAAGTTTCTGGCAGGGAACCGATGGTACTCCGTTGCCCTTGCATTCCACCTATACTCAATTCACAATCTCCAAAAGACTTTGAGATAGTAGTAGTGCAAGCAGGGACTCAAACTACAGCTAAGCAGACCTGAAACAAAGTCAAAAACATAATTTTGACATAACCACTCCTTAATCTGAGTAAAGAAGGTAAATTAAGGCAGTACATTAATAGGACGTGAGAATCAAAATTCCTGTTCGCATATTCTGATATATTAGGTAAGGGAAAAGGTGGGAAAGAACATGTTTTTATGAAAGAAAGATTAATTTGGTGATGAGCTCAGAGACCAGCTTTAACCACCGCATTGATATATGACCTAATCTAGTTGATGCCACAAGTTAAAACATATCATCCTCCCCGAGATATCTATCTAAGTTGCGTAGCAACGAGATTTTTCAAGCCAGATATGGGTACCAAAAACAAGGCTTTATGCAATGAACAATATCGCCTTAAACATCCCAAAGAGTAGAAAACAAGGAATAGATAATTGTCTTGAACACAAACCTATAAACTTTGCCATACAATGAATGTAGCTGATTTCAGTTAAATTGAGGCAATAAGAAAATTCTCAAAAACAACATACACTGTATAGTCCCACAAGTGAGGTCTGGGGAGGGTAGTGTGTACGCAGACCATACCCTACCTTGAGAAGGTAAAGAGGTTGTTTCTGATAAACCCTCGGCTCAAGAAACACATAATGACAGAAAATTCTCATCAACAAGAATTTGAAGAGCTTGATACCACAACTACTTCACGTACCAAATACCATTAAAAGTCTGGAAAATAGCAGCCTTTAAATTGAAGCAAAGACAAAATGGAGCAATCACCAACTAGAAACCAGCATTACACTAGAAAAAATTGGAGCCTCCCCTTATCCAAAAACATTTCGGGTTAAAATTAAACATATATACTTACCAATAATCACGGACTCAAAAATAAATATATCTGCAAACTTCAGAAAATCAACTATCCTCGATCAAAAAAGAGGCAATCTCTCTAAAACCATTAAAAATCAGATCTTTCATAGTAATAATTATCAAACATCAGAAAAAGTTGTATTCTTCAATAGAAGAAAGTGGTTAACGCATCCCCCTCTAAATCAGCTCAATGTAGAAGCATACACAGCCAAAAAAAAATTATATATATATATATATAGTAAAGGTAATAACTTTGTTTTTCAGCTTAATTTCCTGGGAAAAAAGAGAAGCCTTTGAAGCATTAAATGCATACAGTCAAACAAGAAAAAATAGAACCTTTTATACAGCAAAACCAAGGGAAAAGAATGCCCATTGAAACATATATCTCAAATAAAAAAAGAATTTGCAGATAAACCCAGAACCAAATGAGAAAATCAAAAGCTTGAAACAAAGAAAAAAAACCCCAAAGAGAAAGCAGCCCAAAAAGAAAAAGATCGGGTAACAGAGGAAAAAGTATAAGAATTTTACCTGCAAAACTGCACCAGATGAAGCAACAGATCTAAGGTTACCACCTGAAAATCCAAAACAAGCGTTAGACAATAAATGGTTGATAAATCTTTTACCTTTCTATACAAAAAACCCAGAAAAGAGAACAATCAACACAAGAAAAACGTACAAAAAGAATCACCTCTTAACAAGAAATGAATGAAGAAGAGAGAAAACATCAAAAGATGAAATGGGAAAACAAGAATGAGAGAGAGAGAGAGAAAAAAGAAAAAAGAGGTGGCCTGACCTGGTAGACTAAAGAGAGGGGTCAGTAATCTTTAACACAAAAAACACACCCTTTAATGAAAAAGATTTATGACCCCAAAAATCAATCAGTCTCCAAACAGAGAATTAAATGAAATGGAAGGAAAAGAAAAGAAATAAACATGGGTAAATGGGAAGAGAAAAAAGGAAAAAAATGAAATGAAATGAATAAAGAAATGAGTTGTTGTCTGATACTGCTTACCAAATGGCTTCAAAAAAAGTACAGTAAATGATAAGATGTCTAACTTTGAAAACTCACTTGTTTCAAGGCAAGAAAAAAATAGAGTAAAAAGTACTCTCTACTATTTCTTTGGAAGGAAAATAAAAGTTTAAGTTTCTCTCTTCTTGTCACACTGTCTCTCTCGTTTTCATCTTCACGCCAAAGCACCTGTCCCTCTTTCTAATCACATGCCTGTCTTTGTACTCTTCTCTTTTTTATATATTTAACGTCTTCTCCCGGATTTTCTGTGTATTTTCGGTCATACGTATTTTTTTCCTTATCTTTGCACTGGTTTTTCACTTTTGTTTGGTTTACATGTGGAAGTTGGAATCATTTCCTCTTAACACTTGGAATATTACTAGTACTATTTTTTTTTCCTATTATGTCTTTTATTTTACTCAAGGAATAATATCTAGAGAGAAATGTAATTTGGGAATATAATTTAATTCAAATATTATTTTTAGAAAAATATGAAATTTTCGAATTTGAATTCTAATATGATTTTTTTTCAAATTTTGAATTTTCATTGTTAGTACATGCTGACATGGAATAATATCTATACATAAATATAAATAGGGGAAAATAATTAATTCAAATATTTTTTAGAAGATTTTGAAAAAAGCAAGTTGTAATAGGAAATCTTATTATATGAGTTTGATTCCAAATATGACATTTTCAAATTTTGAATTTTCATTACTGTTAATACTGATGGTGAATGCACAGGAATAATATCTAAAATATAAATGAGGATAATTATTTAGCTTAAGTACTAATTCTAGCAAAAAATAAAAAATTCTAATAGATGTAGGAAATCCTATTATTTGAATTTGATTTCTAAGACTTTATTTCAGAATTTAAATTTTTAATATTTCTCTTAATTTTGACCAAGATGTAGTTGGAAAATTTTCATATTTTTAAATATTCTATAATTGATATTTGGGTATTAATAATGGACATTCAATTTCATTACTGTTAATACTGACAGTGAATGCACAGGAATAATATCTAAAATAAAAATGAGGATAATTATTTAGCTTAAGTATTAATTTTAGCAAAAAGTAAAAATTCTAATAGATGTAGGAAATCCTATTATTTGAATTTTATTTCTAAGACTTTATTTCAGATTTTAAATTTTCATTATTTCTCTTAATTTTGACCAAGATGTAGTTGGAAAATTTTCATATTTTTAAATATTCTATTTTCGATATTTGGGTATTAATAATGGACATTCAATTTCATGTTCTTAGATTCAAATTTATTTCCCTCCCTATTCATGCTATTACTCCCTCTATCTCAAAATAAACGGATGAAATTGTAACACGAGAGTAAAACGCATAACTTCAGTCAAATCTTAGATATTAATTGTTTTAATTTTTGAAACTATATTAAAACATTTAAAAACCTTTAAAAAGTATTACCTACTATAAGTCAAAATTTGAATCATTCAAAAAAGTCAAATTTGTTATGTAGTTAAAAAAAATTGAGATTATTTGATAATTTTGTAATTACACAAAAAGCTATTTGAATTCCTAATGGTTATGTGGTTATATAAAATATATGTCAAAATGAAAGTGTACTTATGTTAAAGAAAAAAAAAATTGTTTTACTCAAGGGAATGGAGGAATAATATCTAGAAAGGAGTATAAATTTGGAAGATTATTTAATTTGACACTTAATTAGTTTCAGTAATTTTGAAAAAAAAAAAAAAAAGATCCATCAGTAAGAAATATTATTGGGAATTCGATTTCTAAATTATGGCTTCTTTCAAAATTTTCATTATTACTCGTAAATATGGTCAATACTTGGAATATTTTCTTTAGCTTGAATTTGCCATTTCAGATTCGGGTATTTTGGTTATAGATATTCAATTTCCCATTTAATGCTCTTTAATTCAAACTTGTTTATGTTCATGATATCGCTTCCTCTGTCCCATAAAGAGAAGTGGGATTCGGAACACGATGTTAACACACCTAGCTTTCAACTTAATTTTAGTATAATTTCCTTAACTTTTTAAAATAATCTTTACACATTTAGAAATTCATAAATAAAAAAAAGTTACTATAAGTCAGAGCATGTTATAGTAAAAAATAATTCAAAATTATTTGAAACTTTCTTAAGTACACAAAGCAATTTAATTCTTAAATGGTGTTGAGGCTATATAAAATATGGCAAATGAAGTCCGGTTATGTTTAATGGCGGAGCCATACGTATTCGGAGGCTGTCAATTAAAATTCTTTTATTAAAAAATTATACTATGTAGCTGGATACAGAAATATAACGAAAAAACACTTATACAATGGCATGATTTTGAACACATATGCCTAATGAGTGGGTCCTACAATGAAATGTAGAAATGAACTTACCAATTGCATTATGGCTCTAATAGATTTTCTATACGAAAATATCTCATGTACTATTACTATAACTTTAGACCAATTATCATTTTCCATGTTTTTCCTATTTAAAATTTTTGGTAGCGACTGATACTTTACCATTTATTTCCCTTGGAATTCCCAAAAAAAGGAAATTACTTATGCCCTCGTTAGGTGTTGGCCCGAGGCTCTAACAGTCTAACAAATTTTTTTTTTTTGGGGGGTTGGGGTCCTCTACAAATTCCTTCTTCTACATTTTGGCAAACGCAGTTACACTCAAACCTCTCTGTAATAAATTTGTGTGTTCCGAATATTTTTTATTGTTATAGTAAAATGTTGTTATAAAAAATATATTGTATACGGTTAAAACCGAACTCGATATTCAATCGAGCTTCTGAACTCCCTGATTAGACCAGGGCCGAAATATATGTGATATGGTGAAGTCGAGCTCAAAGATCAATCTGACGACTAACACCACCAACCAAGATCGACACGTGGTAACTATGATCGAACCCAAAGTACTATCAAAATTAGCCATCGAAACTATTAGATTTACCCTCGAGTTTGCCGAAGGCGTGACCGGTCATGTTTCTAACGGTCTCGAAGAAAGTTTTGCCAACTCATCCGATAAGGGTCCGTAATTCTCGCCATTAACCAATCATTGTGCCGGAAATCACAGAACGACTCAAAAAGGGAATCAACGGTCAGCAAATCAAGGACTTTTGCCTTTTTTATAAAACAATAAAATAATATCTCAAATGGTAGATCTCCCCTAATATATATAAAGGGGGGAGGGGGACTTGATAATTCATAATGGACATTGTAACATATACGGATAAGCAATACATTTTTCAAGCTCCTACTCTTTGATATTTTTTCTATCAATAAAAGTGTATTCAACTCAAGGGTAGCTGACATTCCGAAATTGGAATCATTCAATTCATGTGGTTTGCAGTTATTTTATTATCATTTATTCCAAATACAATCTAATTTATCGCTTTGTATCAAATTATATCATGTATCCTTAAAATCACGTACAAATTCAATTGTTATCCGATTTTTAGGGTAAACACATATATTATAACATAACACGAAAAATGGTTCCGAAAAAATTTAGTTTTTATAAAAAAGTGTTGTTATATAGAAATGTTGTTATGCAGAGGTCTGACTGTACGAATATTATAGTTTTGGCAACTGTGCTTGATGCTGATTATCCATTTAATGATCAAAACTTGGTAATTTCCGTCAATTATATCGATTAGCTTCCCTATTTTCAAATGTTGTTTACTTACTTGGGTGGTTTGCTTTGACATAAAAAACAGCAGTACTCTAAAGTTGTGTGATATGTATTATCAATTAATTCATGACTCTTAAAATTAAATTAAATTAAATTACTTAGTTTGGTAAAAATAACGGATACAAGATAGTATTTTTCTGATTTTAATGATAAATTCCGCATTATTACCTAGGTAGCTGGCTAATATGTCTTGTCTCACATTAATAATACTTGAATCAATTATGCAATAATTTTTTACACATGATAGCAAAAGAAAATTATATCACGTAAAGCAATACAATTTAGGTCATGTCTAACGAGGAAGCACTCACAATTTTTTGCTTGATTTTTCAGTGGCATTTGAGTTTTCATCTGTATTTTTCGGTTTTGTTGATACAAAGTTATATTGGTGATTAATACAAATATTTAGTTTCCAAAAAAAAAAAATCTATTAAAAATCTAAGACATAGTCTACATTATACTCATATGTTCAAATTTTAATACAACGAACCAAATATCTGATAACTACGAATAATGCAGCGATCATCATACGTAATTCTCAATAATCATAATTTAGGAAGAAGGAGAAAAGATAAAAAGTAGTGTGAATAAAAGAAAGAGAGGGGAAATGTCTAATAAAGCGGTAATATTGCAAGTGTTAAATGGTCCAAACAACTTTTTAATTGCTGCCTGTGAGCACCTTAGACATGGCATATACTATTAAGTGGACCTATATATAATTATTATATTATTCTCTATTTTTCAAATGGTTGTAATTTGGCTTTTGGCATTGTTTTTTATGATTGAAAAAAAAGGAGAATTTGGATTTGATGGTTTAGATGATGGAGAACAAGCATCCAATCTTTTTCCATATGGTCTACTTGAACTACCATTGCGTAATGGCTGGTTGGAAAAATATAGTATTACTTATTAACAAAAGAAGATAATGATTCCCCTAAGCTACAAATCCGTCATTATTATTATTATTGAAGTTTTCCATGCTATGTGAGGTCAGATATGGTTGGCAAGAGGCAAAACCGAGTGCGATTCTTTTTCCTCTAATTAATTGTCAATTTAAAAGTTGAAACTAGTTGATGTGAGCATCTTTTTAAAAAAAAATTCACCTAGTCCCAACCCTCTAGCTTCAACATAATCCATTCTTAGGTAGGAACTGTAAGCATAAACTTTAATTGCATACCAGAATCTTGAACATGATATCTTATACAAAATCGTATAGAAAAAATATCTAAATCGTAAGCCATCATCGTGAAGCGGAAGCGTTAATTCAGATTGGTCTCTCGCCCCTTACCCTAACTTTTGTTACCGCCGACTTTAGTGATACAAGAGAAAAAAATAAAATACGGTAACCCTAATGGGTGGGGAGAGGACCAATTTATACATGTTCTCATTTAATCAGGTACGTCCATCAAGTAACCGATCAGACGGATGAGATTTACTCATTAATTAAATATTAATTATGGGCCTTAAACTTATTGGGCCACCAAAACGTAAGAAAATCTTACATTCTCCCACTTGGCCCAATAAACACATAATATTAATATTTAATATAGGAACATTAGTTGCGCATAAACAAATCTCTTCTATAATGTCCACCATAAATACCACAATACGATAAACTAGTAAATGTGAGTTATGGTGGTTATATATAATTTGTCTACATACTCCCTTCCATATACTACAATATTAGTAATTTATCATATCATGTTCATAAGCTACAAAATATTATGGTCCACAATAATGTCTCATTGAGACTTATCCTGTAACATCTCAAAACAATAATGTGTACACCATTATGAGAAGCAGGAAATTATTAATGTATATCAGAAACATGTAAATGAGCTCAGAGTGTCAAAAATCATAAATACATCAATCATAAATACAGCCAAGACCTATTTTATGTACATGTTCCTTAAATGTCTTTGGCTATCTGCAATCATGAGATCAGTTCTAATATGCTAAAGTGACACTCTTTGTTTCTGAACTTCCTCCTTGACGGTAAAGTACTTTAATTCCATATGCGTGGCACTTTTGGAGTACTTATCATTCTTGAAAAATAATACTGCTGCAGAATTATCACAGTAAATTTTTAGCGGCTTGGTAATGGTGTCGACAACCCCAAGTCTTGAAATAAAGTTTCGCAGCCATAATGCATGAATTGTGGCTTCAAAACATGCCATAAATTTTGCTTCCATCGTGGATGTAGCAATGACAGACTGTTTGGCACTCTTCCACGATATTGCTCCTTCAGCTAATTGGAACAAATAACCAAACGTGGATTTTCTAGTATCAATATATCCAGCGAAATCTGAATCCGAGTATCCAACAACTTCTAAATGCTTGGATCTCCTATACATGAGCATGTAATCCTTCGTTCCTTTCAGGTATCTCAAAACTTTCTTTGCAGTTTTTCAGTGATCAATTCCTAGGTTACTCTGATATCTTTCTAGCATTCCGACCGCAAAACTAATATACGGTTTTGTGCAAGTCTGAGCATACATCAGACTACCAACAATTGAAGAGTAAGGAATTGATTCCATTTCCTTTCATTCTACATCATTCTTAGGGCATTGCATGAGACTAAATTTGTTCCCTTTTTGAATTGGAACAATTCCTGCTGAACAATTGTTCATATTAAATCTCTTTAGAATTCTTTCGATATAGCCTTTCTGAGACAATCCCAATAATCCTTGTGATCTAACACAGAATATTTCTATTCCTATCACATAGGATGCCTAATCCATATCTTTCATTTCAAAATTCTTGGAGAGAAAATCTTTAGTCTCACGCAATATGCCTAAATCATTAGCAACAAGTAGAATATCATCAATATATAGGACTAAAAATATAAACTTGCTCCCACTAATCTTTTGGTATATACACCGATCAATGGTATTTTTCACAAATTTAAAAGATGTTATGGTATCATTAAAGTTTATATACCATTGTCGTGAGACTTGTTTAAGTCCATATATTGACTTCTTCAGTTTACACACCATTTGACATTTTCCTTTAGTTTCGAAAGCCTCTGGTTAGTCCATATAAATTTTCTCCTCGAGGTCTCCAATAAGAAAGATAGTTTTCACACCCATTTGGTGTAACTCTAAATCATAATGAGCCACCAAAGCCATAATAATTCTTAACGAGTCTTTCTTTGAGACCGGTGAAAATGTCTATTTATAACCAATGCCTCATTTTTTAGTATAACCCTTGGCAACAAGTCTGGCTTTGTATCATTCCATATTGCCATTTGAATCGCGTTTGGTCTTAAAGACCCATCTACACCCGATTCTTTTAGAACTTTCTCGCAATTTAACGAGATCCAGACTTTATTGTATTCCATGGATTTTAGCTCTTCATTCATGGCATCAATCTATTTGTCAGACTCATTACTTTCTATGGCTTGTGAAAATAAAACTGGATCTTTATTAAGACCAATGTCAAAATCTGACTCTTGCAAATAAACCACGTAATCATCCGAAATAGCCGATTTTCTAACTCTTTGAGATTTTTTTAATGGCATTTCTTGTGGTTCATTTGTGTTAGATATTTGTGAGTCAGTTTCTTCATGAAGTGTTTCATCCAAATATTGCTCGGTGTTGTCAAAATATTCTTCAACAACTGGAATAATATTTGATATTTGTGTGAAAGTAGGCACATTCGTGTGTAATAGAATATTGACCCTCACCTCTTTTATTTTCACACTTTGCTTTTCAACACTCCCACTGACTTTACCATTCTCAATGAATCTTGCATTACTAGTTTCAGCAATTCTCGAACTATGGTTTGGACAGTAAAATACATACCCTTTAGATTTCTCTGGGTAACCAATAAAGTAATCAATTACTGTTCGAGAATCTAATTTCTTTTCTTGTGGATTATAAACTCTAGCTTCCGCTGGGCAACCCAAACATGCAGGTGCCTTAAACTAGATTTTCTTCATGTCCACAGTTCAATAGGGGTCTTTGGAACTGCCTTACTAGGAACCCTGTTTAATAAATATACAACGGTTTTAAGAGCATACATCCACAATAATTTGGGTAACGAGGAATTATTCATCATGCTCCTAACCATATCCATAAGTGTTCGATTACGCCTTTATGCAACACCATTTTGTTGAGGTGTTCCTGGCATAGTATAATGTGCACATATGCCATGTTCCTCGAGGAACTTTGCAAATGGACCTGGACATTATCCCGATTCATTATATTTTTCATAATATTTACCACCTCTATCCGACCTAATAATTTTTACCTTTTTATCTAATTGCCTTTCAACCTCATTAACAAATACCTTGAGAGCATCTGTTGCTTGAGATTTTTTTTTCAGCAAATAGATGTATCCATAACGTGAAAAATCATCGATAAAAGTGATAAAATATTTCTCTCCACCAAAAGATGGAACATCAAAGGGTCCATAAATATCGGTGTATATAATTTCAAGAAGCTGGGTGCTTCCTGTGGCACCTTTCTTACTATGCTTGGTTTGCTTTCCCTTAATGCAATCCAAACATATAGTAAGATCAGTAAAATTTAGATTCGGAAGAATCTCATTTTTTACTAATCTTTCTAACTTTTCTTTTGATATATGACCCAAACATCTATGCCACAAGTAAGCAGAACTTTCATCTAGTGAATTGCGTTTAATTCCAACATTATGTTGAACATTAAGAAAGGATTCAGAAAAACTAATATCGAGTTTCAATTTATATAAATGATCAACAAGAAAACCAGAACCATAAAAACAACATTCTTATATAAATTGAAACATCTATTTCCAAACTTTAAATCAAATTCAGAAATATCAAGTCTTGAAAGAGAAATCAAATTCCTAGAAACTGAAGGTACATAAAGAGTCTGTAATAGATCAAGGTGACGTCCAATCTCCATGATCAAACAATAAGTCCTTATGCCTTCAATTGGAGCCTTCGTACGATTTTCCATAAATAAGAAATCCTTATCTGGATTTGTAGTTTGGATCGTAAGGAATTTCTGCAACGTAGTAAATACATGAGCAGTTGCACCATAATCAAGCCATCAAGTATTATTAGGAACTTCAATTAAATTTGATTCGAAACAAACAAAAACACTAATTGTACCTTTCTTTTCGAACCAAGCTTTACGTTTCAAGCAATCTTTCTGATAGTGTCCTTCCTTGTTACAGAAACGACACGTATCTGCCTTATCTTCCTTCTTAGCATCATGTGGAGCTTTAGCAGGTACTTTCTTCTTCTTGAACTTGTTGGGCTTCACTTTAAGTCCTTTACCAGCTCCTTGACCCATAAGGTTAATTGAATGACTCCCTTGTTTCTTAAGTCTTGACTCCTCCTGAGTAAGCATACTGGACAGTTTACTAACATTTCACTTATTCTTAATAGTGTTATAGTTAATTTAAAAAGGTCCATACTCAGGAGGCAACGAGTTCAGAATAAACTGAACTAAGAAGGAATCATCCACTTTCATCCCCAAGGTCTGAAGTCTTGCTGCAATGTTAGTCATCTCGATGATATGGTTTTGCATACTACGCGACCCATCAAACTTCATGGTCGTGAGTTCAGCCATTAGTATACCAGCGAGAGACTTATCTGCAGAACGAAAACGTTCTTCCACAAACTTCAGGTATTCCCTGGCACTTCCTGTCTGTGGAATAGTACTCTTAATGTTGTTGGCAATATTCATTCGCATAAACATAAGGCTTAGCTTGTTAGAGCGTTCCCATACTTTATGGAAAGACTTCTCATCCGCACTGCTCGAATGAGTAATGGCAGCGGGCTTATCATTCAGCAGAGCCAAGTCAAGATCCATCACACCTAAGTGAAACTGGGCTTGTTCACGCCATTCAGAGAAGTTCAATCCGTTGAACACAGTAACAGACGAAGCAAGCGAATGAAAAGGAATAGCTGCAAAATAGATAATACATGCTCACAAATCAATATGAATTCAACAAAACAGTTAAAACATATCGTAATTCTCCTTTGGATAAATATTACGACACACTATCATAATTTAAATACCATTTAGTCTTTAATAGTTAATTAAATATTTTTAACCAAATATATATGTCATCTTTGGACAGACAATATATATTTAACTAAGAATATTAATTTACCTCATCATATTCACTATTCATAGAATAATTGATCCACCTTTGGGTAAATCCTTAAGTTCTAGCAATAATAAAAATTAATTTATCCACTAATTTTTAATTATTGGTATTTCATTAATTTCATGGATAAATTATAATTGTATGTATACATATTTTTCATGAACATACTAGTTTGGCCACTTTGGTGACTAACAAACTATATAAACATAAATGCACACATAAAATAAGCATCAGGAAATTTTATGTATGTGAATATTTTAAACAATGTAGTTTGATCACTGGTGACTAACAAACTACATAACTTCAAAATATACATTAATTAAGCACTTTCTGCTAATAACGTTAAATACCTAATATTTAATCCTTAGATGACACTGAAACTCTAATGGAGATCAAACAACTAATATTTAATCCTTAGATGGCACTGAAACTCCAAAGGAGATCAAACAGGCAACGCCATCGGCAGTAACATTAGGCAAACATGCATGCTAGGGATTCAACATCAAATCTCCTTTTATTTAATTTATAAATATCATGGCTCCAAATTGCTTAAAAGTAGTAACAATCATCAGAATTTTTCGTAATCTTAATCAATATATCTTCATTCAATGCTGAATCACATTTGAAAAGGGTAAAGATATAAATAAATATATCTCGGCACTTCAACACCAAACCAACAAAGACTAGTATTTTAATTCTTAGTATAGTGTTGTATTATTAATTGCACAAAGAACGTGAAGTCCGAAAACGGACATAAAACGCAAACAGAAAACAATTGTGCATATTAATTTTCTTCCATGGCTACAGTAATCCATAAGGTGGCACACATATTACATATATGTGTTTAACGTTACATTCTTTATCGAAGATTACCAATTCAAATCTCAGGCTCATGATACCACGTGTAAGCATAAACTTTAATTGCATATCAGGATCTTGAACATGATAATTTTACACAAAATCGTACAGAAAACATACCTGAATCGTAAGCCATCATCGTGAAGCGAAAGCGTTAAGGTAAACCTGGAGATGACCAATTTATAGAGGTTCTCATTTAATCTGGTACGTCCATCAAGTAATCGATCGGACGGATGAGATTTACTCATTAATTAAATATTAATTATGGGTCTTAAACTCATTGGGCCACCAAAACGTAAGAAAATCTTACAGGAACCTCCCTCTCAATAGGGAAATCATTAAAAAAAATACTATAAAGTAATAGTGATGAAAGTTATTTATGGTGGTGTTTGAATATGCTTTTTAATTTATTTACATAAAATCGTTTTAAAATAATGTTGCGTAGCCGAGTTACCTCTTGAGAAATATTTATACTATTATTTGAGAAAAAACACATTTTATTTATAGCATATATAAAGAGGCAATCTTATAGCATTCTGAAGATAATGGACAAAGAAGAGCATTTTGCATGTGGAAATCATCACCATCCAAATTTAAGTAAAATCTGTTTGTTTGTGTGTATGTATTTAAGATCACGATAGTAGCCAAAACTTGCTTGGACAGGCCTATATCTACGTAGTAACTATTTAGGGATTTAAGATCAATTCAAACTCAACAACTATGACGCACCACGCTTGTAAATTGTAATAGATCCTTAGGAGTAGTTTGGTACATGAAATAAATATAATAATTGTTAGACCCGCAAATATTGCTGTATTTGTAAATATTAATTCTGTAAAATATAAGTTATCGTAATAAAACAGTAATTAATTTGAGCCCACTGAATTGACCAAATCCGAAGCCGAAGCCGAAGCCGAAGCCGAAGCCGAGCGAGCGACGACGACGACGGCGCGAGGCTTGCTTTCTTCGTAACTCTTTAAGAGCTACAAGAAGAACAAATATATATATACCCACCAAAAATCTTTTCCTCTTCTAATATGGGACAATGTCTCATTGTCAAGAGGGGAAAACTTAAAATTTTACTCAAAAATTTTATTTTTCCCTCCATTTCCCATTCACCCTCATTTTAAGACTATTTCATCTTAAATAACAAAAACCTCAACAATAATAATTTTGGGATAAAATTTGAGATTGTACCATTAAACTTCTCTATAACAGCATCATTCATTCTGATAATCTTTTGGCTTTTTAGTGAATGATTGTTATACACGTATAACAATATTTGACGTTTAGATATTATTAGGCATTATAGAACAATATTATCCAAAAATATTTTTACCCACTTTTAATGTTACATAAAAAACAAAAAATAATTATTCAAATTTAAAATCTCAAAAGATATGCATATTTTACTAATTAAATATTAAATAAAGCTAATATAGTATTAATTAATTTATAACTAAATATGCAAAAAATTAACTTTCGTTCTATGAAATTAAAATATACAAGCATATTTAGTAGAATTTCATAAAATCTTTAATTATAGAAGTAACAAAATATTTTTTTTTCCATATGTGATGCATTAAAATTTTAAAATATATGGTCATCTTTATACTTATTATTGGTAATCTTAGAGATTTTACATGGATGTTATAGAGGAGGAATTTTATAAAGAGTGTACTACTATAAAGAGGAATATTACTGTTATAGGTAAAACATTGTTATATAGAGGTAAAATACAATATAAAAAATCGATTCTGAAAAAAAACTTGACTTTTATAGTGAATGACTATTATATAGAGATGTTGCTATACAGAGGTCTGATTGTATTTATTCCTTATTTCAATAAGTATTAACTAATTCCATGATAATTTTTATATTAAAACGGTAGGATTAACTATCCCATATAAAAGGTAGGATAACTAATCTCGTAAGATATTTAGCCGTATGAGATATCCTGAAATATGTCACCATTGTACCAAATAACCCCTTAATATGTAGAAGCGGACAAAAGTTCTTAGGGAGGTTATGTGAAGATGCTTGGAGGCTAGAGGTGTACATGTTGCATACACTAGGGCGATTAAGGACATGTACGATAGAGCCAAAACTCGAGTTGGAACGGTAGGGGAGGGGGACTCGGGACACTTTCCTGTAGAGGTAGGGTTGCATCGGGGATCAACCTTTAGCCCGTTTCTATTTGCCCTGGTGATGGATGAGTTGACGCGACACATTCAAGGGGAGGTACCTTGGTGCATGTTATTTGCAGCTGATACAGTTCTGATTGACGAGATACGAGGCGGTGTTAACGCTATGCTGGAGGTATGGAGGCAGACCCTAGAGTCTAAAGGTTTCAAGTTGTGTCGGACTAAAATAGAATACTTGGAGTGCAGGTTTAGTGACGTGACTCAGGAGGATAACATTGAAGAGAGGCTGGACACACAAGTTATACCCAAGAGAGATAATTTTAAGTATCTTGAGTCTATAATCTAAGAAAATGGGGAGATTGACGAGAATGTCACATATCTATTGGAGCGCGTTAAATGAAGTGGAGGCAGGCATCCGAAATTTTGTGCGACAAGAATATACCACTAAGACTCAAATATAAGTTTTACAGAGTAGGGGTTAAACTGACCATGTTGTATGGGGTGGAGTGCTGGGCAGTCAAGAACTCTCATGTTCAAAAGTTAAAAGTTGCGAAAATAAGGATGTTGAGATTGATGTGTGGCCATAATAGGAGGGATATGATTATGAATGAAGAGATCCGAGATAAGATGGGAGTGTCCTATGTGATAGACAAGATGCGAAGAGGAGATGGTTGAGATGGTTCGCACACGTGAAGAGGAGAGGCACAGATGCCTCAGCGAGGAGGTGTGAAAGGTTGGCTCTAGCGAGTTAAAGGAGAGGTAGAGGTAGGTAGAAGAAATATTGGGGAGAGGTGATCAGACATGATATGGCACATCTTCAGCTTACCAAGGACATGACCCTTGATATGAGGATGTGGAGGTCGAGGATTAAGGTTGTAGGCTAGAAAGTAGCCTGGCGTCTTTCCTTTTCAAACTTGTACTTCTTTCCATATTTGTAGTACTAGCCTTATCCTCGTTTTCACTTTTTTAGATCAATATTATTACCTGATGTTTTCTTTATTTCCTTCTTTATTTTCTTTGACTGTTGTTACTATCTCGTTTTTCATAGTTCTTAACTACTGTATTTTTGCTTTATTGAGTCGAGGGTCTTTCAGAACAACCTCTCTATATTCACAAGGTAAGGGTTAAGGTTTGTGCACATAACAACCTCCTTATATCCCCAAACCCTATTAGTGGGAATACACCGAAAAAATGTGTGCTTTTTGTGTATAAATATGTGTCTTATTTTTCCTTTTTCCTTTATTTTCCTAGAAAAGGAACTAACTTGCCTTTGAGTACTTGCCTTATCACATGGGCCCAAGGCTTTTACAAGCCCCCCCAAAACCCTGAAGAAAAGTAGGTATCACAGTGACTCTACTTGGGCAGGGAGGCAGAACTTTGTTACCCTTTTGCTTGGAAGATGCGTCCATTGATTGTAACTTCCCAAGGATTTGAATTGTTTTAAATGACCACATCTTCCATAATCTCACATTATTCATGACCATAAGAAATTTCTTGGATATGCTGCTTGTGTGTAAGACAATAACATGTTTAGACACAAGAAACCATTCACCCTTTTATTTCAATTGTCCTAATCTTTTGCATGATTCAAGAATGTACATTGTTGGGAAAGAGAAGTAAGAGAAATTGCTTCGAAAATGTAAAAAAGGAAATGCAAAGGAAAGTCGGCATATTAGAAGGTATTAATATGAACACGTAAAAGACGGGGTCAACAAAGATGGTTCTCTAAATTATCCTCTCAATTAGCTTGCTTTTTAGCAATGATCAAATGACGGGGGAAAAAAATCTTTTGGTGCCTTCTTGCTCTATAAATTCCTCCACCTTTTTAGAGTCTATTTGGAAAGCCACCTAGGAATTGAATTTGGGTTTAATTGGGTGTAATTACAAAGTTTGGCATATTTGTTTGACCAAGTAATTATTTAGTCAACATGAAATTAAGTGTAATTGGAGGTGTAATTACACTCTCCAATTCTCAGGGGAGGTGAGAATTGGTGATAATTATACTATGTAATTACAAGGTTGCTTTTTAGTTTCTTTCCTTTTTGTTTTTATTTTAATTTATTTTCTTTATAACTTTTTATTTCTATTTTTTACATTTAATTTTTAATTTTAAAATATATTTTTCTTTGTACATTATTTATCTTTTATTTCTCTATCTTTACTACTTGTGATTCCATGTAATTGCTTATATTTTATTTTTTATTTATTTTATTATTCTATTTTTTGAAACTACACCTCCTAATATTAGAAATAATGAGTCATTAACAAACTTGACATATAATGAGTGATGCAATTAAAGTATAATTTTATTGTTGAATGTGGTTATAAACTTATTATATTTTCTAATTTTAAGTTGTAGTGGAACTTAATATTATTATGTTGCAATTTGACGTATGTTAAACAATTTTTTTTTTTGAATTTTAAAATTGTGTTATATTCATGGTTCCAATTTATTTGTTTTAGTAGTATTGGTTCACATTGCATGTTGTTCATTTTTTAGTTAGAATTAATAGACTAATTTTGTCAAACATTTGAATAATGTTATGACATTATATTTATAAATATTAATTTATTTTATCAAACATGAATTCCATGATGTTCTTACAAAACATATGTTTTTAGTTTTTGTAAGTATCTAAACTAAATATTATTAATTTGAAATATATATATATATATATATATATATATATATATATATTAGTTTTACAATATTAGTTACTACATAAATATATGATTACTGATTAATATATATTCGCAAAAAAATATACATTTTAAATACCAAATATAATATCATTTATATTTATAAAAATTTATAGGCATATATTTAGTATATTAACTTTTAAGTTTTAATAATTATTTTATTTAAAATTTAATTTAACTGTGTAATTACACTTGTGCAACCAAACAGTAAACTTGTAATTACACTATGACAAGTAAACAAGTCGTCGTAATTACACAACTGTTACACCAATTCCAATTACCTGATGACTTTCCAAACATACCCTTATCGTTAAAAGATTATGAACGCGAAAAATATATGGAATCAAATATGTAATCCATATATGTGATACCAACTACTTAAATTGAGATAGTGTTGTAGTTATACTTACATTAAATTCAATTAGATATAAGTACTATGAGATTTAGAGAATCTCTAGCTTTATAGATCTTCTCATTAGTCTTAAAAGTCAAACGATTACCCTTACTGAATTAAATTGGCCCGACTATAATACAATAAAATATAATATGCGAAATCGATATTCTATATATAGCCGCCTTTTAAAATAATAACAAAAAAAATATATTTTTTGTATATTAATATATAATATGCATATTTTATACATAATAAGTATATATTTTTTATAATTATTTTCGGTCTACTGGCCAAATGTACTAAAAGCCCAATAAATATAAAGAATTCGCATAACAAAGTCCAAACAGTTTTGAAATGAGAATGGAAAAATGAAAATGCAAAGGAATTAGGGAGTTTTGACATGAAGAGGTAAAACATGGGGTCGACAATGGACAATTTTCTGAGTGTCAAAAATAATAATGGCCAGAGGAAGGTATGACAAAAATATTTGCTAGGACCGACAATGTATTGCAGCTACCAAACCGCAGAGAATTGCCCCTTTAAACACTTTGATTTGGAATTATGAACATTAAAGAAAAGCACCTCTCTTCTGTGAAAAGAGTAATTTTTGTACCAACCTTCAGTAGCATAGAATCTTTAAATCATTACCACACATGTCCCCACTAAGCAATGAACACATTTTACACAAACACCATGTATTATTGCAGGAAGGAAGAAAAGAGAAAGACGAACAAAAATCTGGGAGAGAATAATTTTCCATGATTATTACATCAACTATGGGTGCAAAGACAAAGTGTATCAATTTTAGTCCCCTACTCGTACCAATGAGTTTTTCAGTTGTTGAATAATTAGTTAATCCTCTACGTCTCAATCCTAAATTAGTTGAATCGATTATATGAATATATAGTGTATGTCAGTTTCATCTATTAACAAATTTTGTATTCATGTAATTCATCGTAGCTAGATCCAGTATTTTCTTAGTTAATCCTCTCTGTCACAAATCCTAAATTAGTTTGTGTATTTACTAATCATTAATGTGTATCTCTATTCTCTACCATTGATAATTGTTGGCTGATCAAAGCAAATGTTAGCTGGACTTTCTCAAAAATAGAACCAACACCTGCACTATCTGAGTCCAACGTTATCAATAGAATACTTATTTTGGTGGGTAATTGTCTCCTATGAGGAAAGTAACAAAATTTTATTCATGTGAGTCCAAAATTAGAGAGAAAATTGGAGATTGCATCCTCTTGACTGACTATACTATCGCTGCAGCGCAGAACATGAGGAATGTGTCATGTAGCAAAATACTTTAAAACAAAGAAAATAAACGAAAGATTTTCTGCAGCCCTCCTTTTATGATGGGGAAATGAGGTGTGGGTTGGGGCGAAATGGGGGACAGAAACACACAGCATCAAAGCATAAACATGAGAGAAAGCGTGATGCTTCGTTAATGAACTACGTACTCCAATCAATTGGCTGCTTGCTTAAATAATACTCAACAGGCATGCATCAATAGATACAAGACTATAATTCAAAGTCCTCTCAAGGTAAAAAAGTAAGATCCCAAGAGTTACGGAAGATCAAAGCCAATCGAAGGTGATATGTCTAATAGGGACAGGGACAGCTTTAACACAATTGTTATCTCACCTCAAGCAAATCTCCAGAAAAGAGGCATTATTCATACAGTATACTATAGCATGGCTGAGGATCCGAATTATCTATGTTACACTTCTCAGGTGCTATTGCATATGTCCCTAAACTATTCATTGTGAAATTGGTCATGTCATAAAATTTCTTGCAAATCGTCCACGATGTTTCTCAAATCTCAAATCAAAATGATGGTGAATGTCATTTCTATTTCCAAAACTTGCCAAGTGCTAGGGATGATATTCTTTTATTTCAGAAAACAATAACTGTTGCTTGAGAAAAACAAAAAAAAAAAACTTTCTCGGTTCTCAATTCAGCCCATTTGTTTCCACACAGTCTTCTGATTTCCTTATTTAGTTAATTTTTTTACTTCGAAATTTGTTACATAAGAGCCAACATGACACCATCATTAACCAAATTTTTGCTGCCGATTAAAGGACCATTTAAAATAAGATGAATGGGACATAATAACTAAATATGAAGATTGATTAACGATTTACTCAAACCAAACCATCTCTTCATTTCCTATTTGAAAAGTGTCTATTTTCCTTTTTCAAAAGATATAAGAAACGTTTTGTTTTTGCTGACTGAATTTTTTTCCATCCTTCTCTGCCCGGATTCCTGCAGTGCAAGAAGACCGTAGGCTATCTTCTTCATATCTTGCAAGGACAAAAACTATTGCATCTTATCGAAAACCCAAAAACTTGGCTGAAACTTTGCTGGAGTCATTCTTTTTCCAGAGAAACAGAAGATTCACGACGCCCAACTATTTCTTTGAATGTTGGGGTTAAGTTTGGATAGTCGGGGGGAAAGACAAGAGTCCCTCGTTAAGGAGTACAAGTGTAGCAACCAAGCACCTTAACTGTTGAGTTTCATGAGTGTTTCCCTAACAGAAAAGACAGTCCAAGTGCCAGTAATACTTGTATACCACTAGCTCCTCTGGCACTCGTACTGTGAATAGAGTAAAACAACAGTTTCAAGCTTCACAAACTACAGTCAGTGCATAGGAAAAGATCCTAGAGAACATATCGTACAAATACCCAAAGTACTTAATCTGAAAGAGAATCAGCAGATTCTCATAATGCTACCATCTTGTACTAGGATTTGTTAAAAACATACTTATCTGGAACTGGACTTTGAAGTTTTACATTCTCCCCAACTTACTACTAGGCATGATCGCTAGAAATTGGAAGACTTGTGAAGCAAAAAAAAAAAAAAAGGCAATGTTGAGATTTTATCTTACACTGCCGAGTTCGCCAAACGTACCAATAACCTTAACTATGCTGCCACATCTACACCAAGAGCAGAGTCTACTAAGGAGCCAAAATTGCCGGTCTGCATCACAAATCAAATAGGAATCAATGCTTTTCTGCATCAAAATATTGTTAAAAAAATACAAAATTATGTTAAATACCTGAAAGCAAGAGAACTTGGGTCCTGACAAACGGGCCAGCTTGTGCACACCTCGACTATTCCACTAGGTACGTGCTTGTACCTGCTCTCTCACCAGCACCGGTCTCCTCACATTTTTGTCACCTCATAACCAACCGACATTGTCACATCCTATGGACTTTGGAGCTATTTGTTAACTCTTCACCATCCAACTTGCTTAGTATTATGAGATACTTGTTGTTGTTGCTGCTGTTAACTTTTTACCATATACAAGATATACATCCATGTTGGTGCTCCCGTAATTAAGTGTACACCATACACAAGATATCCTTCCCCACATATGAGATGGCCATCCATGTCATTGCTATAGCTGTCATTACTTGTGTTGTTAACTCTTCACCAAATACAAGATGTCCATCCAGGTAGTTGTAATATGTGAGCCATTACTTACCCATCTAGTGTCTTGAGCTGATGCTCAGCATTCATGACATTTCTAATTATCCTTGTTTTGATTTGAGTTTGGTGTTTAAATTTCATCCAAGCTTTACTCAGCCGATCTATTACCTCTGAGATATTTAGATCATGATACTGTATGAAGTGACCTTATAACTTGATAACTGTTACGATATCCATCCAGGTCATAATACAACCATTACTCACCCAGTCTAATTCTCTTCAGCTGATCTGCAGCAATCATGACACTGTATTAAGTTGATTCAACTCTCAACCATATCCAATATATCCATCCAGGTAGTTGCATAATTGTAAAATGTGAACCTTGCTAACGTGATCTATTATCCAGAGCTGATTTTCAGCAATCTCTGACACTGTATGAAGTGACCTCATAATTTGATAACTGTTGAGATATCCATTCAGGTAACAATATAATGCTAGCCATTACTTACCCAGTCTAATTCTCTTTAGCTGATTTTCAGGATCATGACACTGTATAAAGTGACTTAACTCTTTCAGCCACTACTCAAGATATCCGTCCAGGTAATTGTATAATTGTAAATTGACCTTATTACTCACTCCATCTGTTATCTTGAGCTGATCTTCAGCAATCATGAAACTGTATGAATTGACCTCGTAATTTGATAACTGTTTAAGATGTCTGTCCAGGTAACGTGAGCCACTATTCATGCAATATAATACTATTGAGCCAATTTCCATGGTTCATGACACAGTATTAGGTAACATAACTCTTCACCCATAAACAAGATATCCTTCCAGGCAATTGTATACTTGAAAGTTGAAAGGTGAGCCTCATTACTCAACCCATCTACTCTCTTGAGCTGATTTTCAGAAATCATGCCGTTGAAGTGACCTAATAGTTTGGTAACTGTCAAGATATCCATCCAGACAACAAAATAATGTGAACAATTACTCATCCAATTCTCTTGAGCTGATTTTTAAAAATGATGCCTCTGTAGGAGGTGACCTCACAGTTTTGATAACTACCACTCTTTCATTGACCTATTATAATTTCAATTTCTATTGCTCTGAAAAGTGACCTGAATACCATTATTGTCGCCTTTAGTGATATAATCCGGCTTAAACTTGATGCTATACTGATTTCCAAAAATAGGTTGCTCGGGATCTTATCGATTTTACTTGCTTGGGATTCTTATCGATTTTACTTGCTTGGATTGTTATTGGTTGTACTTGCTTGGGATTGCTGTTGAACTTTTGGGATTGTTGCTGTTATCTTCTTTTAGTTAATGCCGGAAAGCGGGCATAGAAGGTCATCCAACTCTATAAAATCTCCTTCTAAAATCGCCGTCAGTTCCTGAGCAGAAAAACCATTGAGAACTGGAGGTCCGCCACTCTCAAGATCAATCTGCTGCATGAATCAAAAAGGGAAAATGACATTGTATAGCAGCTCTCAAAATAATAGCCAACAGAATGTATATTTTTTTGTATATATATACATTTTGTATGTTATATACAGAAATTATACAAGTTTTATACACTTTTTCGGCTACCAAATGTAAAATAGTTTCTGGCGCGGGCTAAAAGTGAAAAAAGCCCAATCAAAAACCCACATTAGGCAGGCCCATTTATATTGAAAAAGAATAGGAAAAGGACAATCACCACTTACTTAACAAGCTAACACAATTGAAGTTTGAAGGATGAAAAGTTTTCAATTAGCTAATAAAGAAGGTACACTGAAGGTAGACCTCTTAAGCCTACATTATAAGAACCTAAATGCAGAAACATTAACTCAGATTCCATTCCTAACAAAAGATATGGAAAACAGAAGAAGAAAACATTCATTAATAGAGGCAGCAATTCAAACATTTTACTCCAGCCCCAAATTCTCCAAGAGGTTTCTTGTTTTCAAATGTTAACAAAATGAGTAGGTAAATTCTAAAGATAAAATGCATATTTTGTGCGTGTCAACTATTTGATGAGCATACATATTAGTCAGTGATGATTTCTGAACCAGCAACAAACAAGAGAAGCAATTCAGCATGAAAGCTTGGCATAGTGAATGAAGCAAAAGGTAACTAAGCACCTTTAAAATACTAATCAGAAAAAGCTTTCTTTTCGGTATACCTGCTTGGCAACAGGTTCTATAAGAGCTTGACTATCATTCTCCAGGTCAACGGTATTTTCATCATGCATTTTAGACTCAGTAACCGATACAGCAGTTCCGTCACATTGAATACCTACATGACGTACTGCCGCCAAAGTTTCTTCACCATAGGAACTAAATACATGCTCTGACAAGTTATTTCGATAATGAGATTTGATAAATACTCGGCATAGAACAAAAGATGCCTGCACACAAGTAGAAGCTGGAGACATGTTACATGTAGCAAATATCTTATACGCAGCAGGATACAGACATCTGCATATAAGCAGAACCACATGATATTTTTGATGACCGTAGAACCATGAAATATGTAGCAACAATGGTAAACACAGTGAAAATGTGGAAAACTGCAACAACACGAAAAACGCTCTAACTCTGAGTACCATGATTTGGTGAATTTCTACCTCAAACTTCTTAATATGTAGATTAAGCACAGCCACAGACTAAATGCAGAGAGAGATATGAGAGGTACCAACATAAAAGGCAGAATTTATGGTTAAACTCGGATGTGTCACTTTAATAATCTTTCTTAAATGAAAAAAAAAAAATCATCAAGACTTCAGAACAATAACACAAACCCAAAAGTGGAAGCTAAATAAGAAGCCGCTGACACTCAATGATCTGTTTCAGCAATCACAATCAAAATTATATCAAATGAAAGCATACGCCCTAATTCCAGAATCACCAACCCTCATCCCTACGCGCCCTTATTAATATGGTGCTTAATTCAGTTAAAAAATCATATAACACACAAGTATATCTGACTCGCCTACTCCATTTGAGATGCAGAGGAAACTGTTATATCTTACAATGTTTTTCTTTAACATAACTAATAATGGGTGACAATATACCTAACAAAACAAGCACATCCTGAATACCAAGCTAATTACATAACCTGCGTGTAAAATCAGAGTGGTTTTTAGCACTCCAAGAAGGGAAATAAGCAACACTTGCCAAAGTCAGCTTGAACACAATGTGCACTAAAAAAACAAGCATTTGACACTGTATTCAAGTAAAGACCAATTCCACAGCAAATTAAAAGAAACCCAACTCAGAATTGATTCAATAAAAAAATTCAAACCCCTATATAGCACCATTGAAGACAGTGGCAGATCCAAGATTTGGAACTTTATGGTTTCGGTGAACCCACTGACCATTTAAATTACTGGGTTAGAAATTTAATATAGGGTATGAGCCAAAGCTACTAGGTTCTACTAAACACATAGCTAAAACTGTACATCGGCCCCTAACTGAGGATATAACCAAAGACCCACATAATGCATGTATACATAAGCGTATATATATAACACTTCATGTACGAATACGAAAAAATGATATAACAAAGATTGTAGAGCAGAATGTACCATAGGATTTCCAGTTAAAGCGTACTCATACATCAACAAATCAGTCTTCACAGCAGTCTTAATACAATCGCCTAAATAAAAAACAAAACTTTTTCGCGTACCGACCACAACTTTCCCTGCACCCTCACCCATCACATCCCTAATTCTACCTCTCTTCTTCCAGTACCCACCCCCAGCTCTCCTCCGCCCTCCTTTTAAAACCCTAGCCACAAAACAAAACCAGTGCCTTTTAAGGCTGCCGCGTCCATATTTGAAACAGGCGGAATCGGGTAAGTTAAACGGGTCAAAATTGTAGAGATCAATTTCACGAATTAGGTTAAACTGAAAGTCGTTCCGATGATCGGCGCTGTTTTTTGAGGATAAATAGTAGCAAATGAGTTGTTTGTCGGAGGGGTAAAATCGGGTACCGGGAGGAAGTGAAAACGACATCGGATTAGGATCTCCCATAATTGGGAGAGAGTAAGATTATGCTGAGTGTTCGATTAGGAGCAGTACAGGTGGTGGGGTTTATATAAGAGACGAAGCGTGGCTGTGAAGTTTCTTCAGGGATTTCTAGTGTCACCCTGCTGTGTACGTACTCCGCTTACTAATCTCACGTGTTTGGCTCAAATTAGTTTTTATTTTAATTTCCGAGACTAAATTAGTTAAAAAAAGACAACACGCATTCCGCTTTCGCGTGTGGTGTGATGTAGACTGTCTCTCATAATATAGAGCCACGTGTGTTATAGACAATCTACTCTAATATAAATATTAATGACTATTTTTACAATTCGAATCCCGTATAAATCAAACAAAGACCCAAGCTTCCCTCCTGAAACTCAAATTAGTATTTCTATAATTATTACGTTCATTTATAGGGGTTTTAGCCATTGTAATTTTCTCAATTCAGGTAAGGTAATGCTCCTAGTATTACCACGGCATGTCTATGATTTTTGTAGCGAGTGCTAAAATTAGAAACTTCCATTGTTTAAATTGTTTTATCAAGGCACATTAGCGGTTAACACAATATATTAGTGAGACAAATTGGAAATTTTCGTTTTAAAGAAAGAAAAATTGTTAAATACAAGGTCAATTACACATTGAATGAGAGTGATAGTTCTTTATTGTTTCGCCTTTCTCTTTTCAATCTATATCCAACTTTATATTAATTGTCAGTCAATTAGTACAATATTAATGTCTTTTACTACTGATACTGATGGTATGTCAAATAGTTAAGGAACTTGTGTTACTGTGTCAATTAAGCTCTCGTTTGGACATACAATTTTTTTTTTCTAATAGTTTAATTCAAGCTCCAAAAACTAGTTTGGGCCAATTTTTGGGTGAAACCTTTTCTTTCACTCACAAAATTTTAACTTTTTTTTCAAGTAAAATGCATGTCCAAACATAATTTAATTTTCAAAATTATTTTTGATACAATTTTAATATTTTTTTAAAATTTTCAATCAAATTTATATGAAAACGCTAGATAAGTAGTTGTTGGGCTATTTGAAGTCCAGGCTATTCAAAGCGATTAGTTTGAGAAGGTGAGTCTATCCCCTATATGTAGAATGTATAATCAATTTTTCGGTATTAACTTTTTAAGTTTAGCTTTGATAAAAATTAAGGGTTAATCAAACAGTATAGAGAATCAGGTTTTCTATCAGTTTCCTCAGTAAACAAGCAGTAAGTAAATAACACGTGATATTAACGTGGAAAACTCTCTGCTCGAGAGATTAAAAACCATGACCTACCCTAGTAGGATTTCAACTCCACTAAACTGAGTAAACTTCATATTACAACCTATTTCAATCTAGAAATTAAACTCTTAATCCCTTACCTCTCACAATAACTCTATTGTAAGCCATTTGTAATAACTCTGTTACAAAGTAACGCTTTTGACTAACACTAGCCAAACAACCAAAGTAATAATGGTTAAGTGATGTCCTACAAAATACTTCTAGAAAGCCGTGTAGGTTTACAAGTAAAGAACAAAAGACAAAGACTAAACAAACATAAGGATTCAAGAGACATCTTTAATATTGGGATCTCGTCCTTAGTTTGTATCGGCGTTGTTCTTGAGTGCACCTGAGGAAAACAGTTGCGGCTGGCACTTGATTGTCACGACCCAAAATTCCACCACAGGCCTCGTGATGGCACCTAGTCTCTAAGACTAGGTAAGCCGATTTCAATTACAGTTTTGAAGCCATTTTAAAAAAAAAAATTAAATAGGTAATCAAAACTAACATCGAAACAAATATGAATATACAACATCCCAAGATTGGTAGTACTGAGTCACGAACTCTAACTGAATATATGGGATGATCACGCGAACCGAATATACAATATTGTTTGATTAAAAATTAACAGTACAATGAAAGAAAAAGACTCCAAGGGACTGCATCGACCAAGCAGCTCTACCTTGAATCCTTACGTTTCCGCTTTAACTCTACTCAAGTTCGATATCTCCAATACCTAGCTCTGTACAAAAAAATGTGTAGAAGTGTAGTATGAGTACACCATGGTCGGTACCCAGTAAGTATCAAGACAAACCTCAATGGAGTAGAGACGAGGTACAGTCAAGACACTCACTAGTCTAATAGCATGTGCAATATAATATACAAAATAATAGAAAACAATTAACAATAAGGGCAACATAAAACAACCAGTGATATGCACATCAGACAACAAGAACACCATTAATATCGCTCAACAATTAATAAATACAGTTACACCCAATTAATTCAAGTTTTTCAAATAAATATCTTTTACATATAATTCTTCCAAATAACTCTCTTTCAAATATAATTTCTTTAAATAAATATCTTTCAAATATACTTCCTTTAAATAAATCTCTCTCAATTATAATTTCTCTAAATAAATATCTTTCGAATGCAATCCTTTCCAATAAATCTCTCTCAATTATAATTTCTTTAAATAAATATATTTCAAATATAATCATTTCCAATAAATAAGTCACCATGTGACACTTCATTTCATAATCATTCAACCACGGGTCTCAGCCCATTTTCATATTTTTTTTTCATAAACACGGGTCTCAACTCTCTTTCATATTTTCACGGCATTTCGTACCTATAGTTAAATCATCATATTTTTCCGGCACCTCGTGCCCTCATTTCATATCACAACTGCACGGACAATTCACGTGCCAATATCATCATTATTTACTTACGGCACTTTGTGCCCACATTTCATATCATAATCCGTCTGGCAATGGCCACAGACCCCAATCTTAACATAAATCAAACTATTACCAATTTACCAACAACAAGACCAATGGCATAAGATATAAAAATAAATACAAGAAAAATCACAATATCACATAATAATCACCAACGCAACAACTCCACATCAGCACATATCACACTGACAATAGCCACCATTATCCTTCATATAGCCACCCTTATCCCTCCGCCCTGACAATATCAATAGCCACCCTTATCGCTCCTATAGCCACTCTTATCTCTCCTATAACCACCATTATCGCTCCTATAGCCGCCCTTATCGCTCCTATAGCCACCCTTATCACTCTGTCCCGACAATATCCCAACACACATAACAACAATGAAATGCCACCCTTATAACCACATAATATCAACAATGGAATGCCACCCTTATATCCTCAAAATAACAACTCACACAACACAATAATTTACACGAAAAATTATCACGACAACATAACAAAAATCAATTCACATTACAGTTTGCCCAATGGCCATAACAAATTCCAAGGATATAATACAATCAATTAATTTCACAACAAATAGCCCAAGACTCCACACAATATATGTAAAACCTCAAAAACAATCAACAGAGATAGAAAAATAATCAACATAGGGCACACCTTCCTTAATCCAAATTTAGATAATTATATTAACACCTCTTCTTAAGCTCATTTAATTAATTATTTGTAAAGGGAAAAATTCATAATGAAATTAGATCCCACGAATATCAAACCATCAAACTCACGGAATTCACAAAAATATACAGATAACATGCACATCAAATCGTCATATAAAAATAAATTCAATAAATGCGAATTGAAGCATGGCAAATATATGACTAAATAAATGCCAATATTTATTTAATTTACTACACAATATGCTCAAGATTTAACTCAATAAAATTTACACATATAAGCCGAGTACGTACTCGTCACCTCGCGTACATGGCTTTTCACATTTTACAAATGGCACATAAGACTTGATGCCTAAGGGGTAATTCCCCTACTCGAGGTTAAGCAAGACACTTACCTTTTTGAAGTTATGCCGATATTCCAAAATAGTCGTTTTGCTTGAATAAATCCTCCGGACAGCTCAAATCTATTCAAATTAAATTCAATTCAGTAAATACTAATTATAGGAATAAATTCCATATGTAAATAGTAATTTTTCAACAAAATCCGAAATTTAACTCAAAAATTGTCCGTGGGGCTCATGTCTTGGAACCCGATAAAAGTTATAAAATCTGAAAGTCCATTCAATCACGAGTCTAACCATACCAATTTTACCAAAATCTGACCTCAACTCGACCTCCAAATCTTCAAATCTTATTTTCAAATCCCTAAGTTCAAACCCCCGATTTACACCTCAAAACACATGTAATCTTGTAGGATTATTCGATGATAATTCAATATTATGGAGTAGAAATGATCACAAGGGACTTACCTCAAGTTTTTCCGTGAAAACTTTGCTCAAATATTGCCCAACCCGAGCTTGAAATTCCCCAAAATGGCAAAAGTTCGGAACCCCTCTGTTTTTGTACTGCCCGGGGGTTTTCGCACCCGCAGTGATTTCTTCGCATATGCGGTCTTCGCACCCGCGGCAAACCTCTCGCGCCTGCGATGTCCGCACCCGTAGTGATTTCTTCTCACCTGCGGTCTTCGCACCCGCAGCAAAACTCTCGCGCCTGCGATGTCCGCACCCGCGGTGATTTCTTCGCGCCTGCGGTCTTCGCACCCGCGACAAAACTCTAGCGCCTGCGATGTCCGCACCCGCGGTGATTTCTTCGCGCCTGCGATCTTTGCACCTGCAACAAAAGTTTTCGCACCCGCGGTGCCTGGCCAACCCATGCATTTTCGCTTCTGCGACTAATGCCTCGCATCCGCGAGCTCGCACCTGCGGCCCTTTTTCACGCAGATGCGATCATACCAGATGCCCAGCTGCTTCAGCTCCTCCTCCAAATCCAAATTCGATCCGTTAAGCATCCAAACTCACTCGAGGCTCCTCGAGACCCCAACAAAATACACCAAAAAGTCCTAAAATATTATACGAACTTAGTCGAGCCTTCAAATCACATCAAACAACGCTAAAAACACGAATATACCCCAATTCAAGCCTAATGAACTTTGAAACCTCTAATTTCTACAAACGACGCCAGAACCTATAAAATCAAGTCCGATTGAACTCAAATTTTGCACACAAGTCATAAATGACATAACGGAGGTAATAAAATTTTCAGAATCGAATTTCGACCCCTATATCAAAAAGTCAACACCCCAGTCAAACTTCCCAAAAATTCGACTTTCGCCATTTCAAATTTAATTCTATTACGGACCTCCAAATAATTTTTCGGACACGCTCCTAAGTCCAAAATTACCATACAGAGCTATTGACATCATCAAAATTCCATTCCGGAGTTGTTTACTCAAAAGTCAACTCTCTGGTCAACTCTTTTCATTTAAGCTTCTAAATAAGGATTGTTCTTTTAATTTAATTTTGAATCTTCAGTAAATCAAACTCGATCACATTCGCGGGTCATAATACATATTGCGAAACTGCTCGAGACCTTAAGTTACTGAACGAGGCATAAATTCTTAAAACGACAAGTCGGGTCGTTACATTCTCCATCTCTTAAATAAACGTTTGTCCTTGAACGTGCTAAGAATCTTTTTGAGGACTTTAAATTGCTGAGTATATTCTTGCACACATACTTGTTGGTGATTCTACATTCTCGCAATTTAACACGGGTCCGACAACACCATCTCAATTGAGATTATTTCTTTTCTCCATTTTTATAAGCTTTAGAGCAAAAATTCCTAACTCTCCAATCATTTGCAAAATGCCTGATTTTCACTTCGACGCACGGTATTAGTCTTAACTGGCTATAGCAACTCGTGCCTATGCACACATCAACTTTCTTGATAGTATTGAAGTACTTCAAAAATTTTCTGGGGTGTTTCATTCTTCCCCGCTTAGGATCATTCACCCTCAAACACATAACATAATTTGTCTCTTCTTTTGCACGTCTCAATCCCCCAGATTTTTACTAACTCCCAAATTTTTCAAAAATTTTGGCAGAGTCTCCCTTGTAATTTGGCCTAACCACCTGCTAGAGTAACACCAAAATAACTCCTACAACACATCCATAACCCAACAAAACACCACAAGGTATATATCAATAACACTAATCTCAACATTGCATTATCATAATGATATCAGAATATGAAGCACATCATATGTATGCTCATTACCACATCTCTGGTCTTAAAAGTTGTTCATAATTAATTCCAGCATCATCAATTAATCTCATATTAACCACCCTCGTTTCAAATTTTCACAACACTGACAACTGAATGTGAGGCTTGAAAACCTCATGATTACTTACTCGGATTAATGAGTCACATTTAACGCCACCTGGGCACTCACCTCATAGGCTAAAACTCAATATTTACAGCACGAACATGGCTGAATATGAACAGAAAATATACAAGAATTATCAAATAAGCCTAACAGGCGTGACTCCCTATTAATATTATTCTACAAATTAAATTTGACAAAAGGAGAATTTTAAACTCATAAATATTTCACCACAAGGACCTTGTCCTTATATAACTTCCACCGCGGCTTGTAGCCCTGTTTAAATATTTCACATCATATAAAAATGTGAGGATCTCGTCCTCAACTCCGAATCACAAGTATTTTGCACATTGTGCCAACTGAAAATTTTAATTTCCTTTCTTTTCTTCTGTTCAATATATTCATAAATAGTTTTCACAACACATAATGAACCCTCATACTGGTAGGGCATATAATTCATAAAAATTAGAATCAATTATTCCGAAACATATTAAACCCATTGTGATGAATAATAAAAATTACTTTTGGACTTATAGCCCTCAATGGTGCACAAAAATAAAAATGACAGATACGGGCTCACATCCTCAATTCTCCCAACATGGATAACATATAAGTGGGTCACAAAATTACGAAGCTTACCCATAAGTAGAGCATAATAGGAGGACTCACCTCAATATTCAGAACCGAATCAAATTAAGGAAAAATATCCTTTTATAACAAAATCAGGATCGTGCCTGTAACGACACCATCTGGTGTATTTGCCTCAGCCAAATCATAGTGATTATATTAACGGGTCGGGCCTCCACCTCTTAGACGCCCACTACCCGCCTGTCCTCCACCGCTAACTGGTTGCGTACGTGGAGTAGTAACTGCATTGGGGCTTATAGCCTAAGTGTCCTGATAAAATCCACCCCTCCCAAGTCTGGGACAATCTTTCATAATATGTCTAGTGTCACCACACTCATAACAGCCCCTCTGAGGTCGCGGTTTCTCATACTGAGTCTGTGCCGGATAATTGGAATAACTATTACAGGAATCCCATGCCGGTACTGGAGCACTCCGAGTAATCTGATGTGCGGACTGAGCTGGCCGACTGTTCGAGCCTCCACTATAATGGGTCCTAGCTGAAGAGTAAAATCCACTGAACCCTCCAGATCTTCGAGATCTTTTGGCCTCCTTAGACTCCCTTTCCTCGCCTAACACACCCTCAATCTTCCTTGCAATCTCCACTACTTGTTGAAATGGAGTATTAGTTTACAACTCTCGAGCCATGCATATTTTAATATCATAATCGAGCCCCTCAATGAATCTGCAGACCCGTTATCTGATTGTAGGAACTAAGATAGGTGCATGACGGGCTAACTCACTGAACCTGATAGCATATTCTGACATTGTCATAATGCCCTGACGCAACCGTCCAAACTCTGTGCGCCACACATCTCTGAGAGTCTGGGGAACAAACTCTTTCAAGAACATTTCCGAAAATTGAGCCCAAGTTGGTGGTGTTGTATAGGTTGGTCTACCTTCTTCATAGATTTGCCACTACCGATACGCTGCGCCTGACAATTCAAATGTAGTAAAGGCAATTCCGCTCACTTCCACAATACCCATGGTGCGGAGAATACGGTGACAATTTTCTAGAAATCCTTGGGCATCCTCTATAGCTGTGCCACTGAAAATAGGTGGACTATACCTCTTAAACCTCTCAAGTCTCTTTTGTTCTTCTTCTGATGGTTCTCGCCTGACCTCAGGCCGAACCGGAATAACAGGTTGTACCGGTACTACACCCGGAGTCTGACCAACGTGAACCTATTGCTCTGGAGTTGTGGTAGGAGTCTGAGCCACTCCCCCAATCCGCGAAATATTTGGTGCAACAGAGATCAATCTCGCCTGAGTTAATGTACCAAACATACTCAGGAATTGTGCTAAAGTCTCCCGAAGTCCGGGGGTAACAACATGTGCTTCTGGTACCTGTCCCCCAACTAGAGGTACTAGTGGCTACTTAACTGTTGCTCTGACAGGTGCTCTAGTCGCGGCACGTGCCTTTCCTCGACCTTTGCCTCGGCCTCTACCTGGGCCCCAAACTCTTGCAGCCCTAGCAGTATGTGCAAATGCCTGCTTAGCTAACCCGGTAGCACGTGTCCTCACCATCTATGAGAGAATAGAGATACAAAGGCTCAAATTTCAAATTCAACAAATTTCTCCCGACACGAATGAAAGAAGTGAAAATTTCCTAACAGTTCTATAGCCTTTCGAAGATAAGTAAAGACGTCTCTGTACCGATCCGCAAGACTCTACTAGACTCGTTCGTGACTCGTAGAACCTGTGAACCTAGAGCTCTGATACCAACTTGTCACGACCCAAAATCCCACCACAGGCGTCGTGATGGCACCTAGTCTCTAAGACTAGGTAAGCCGATTTTAATTACATTTTTGAAGCCATTTTTTTAAAAAATTAAATAGGTAATCAAAACTAACATCGGAACAAATATGAATATACAACATCCCAAGACTTGTAATACTGAGTCACGAACTCTAACTGAATACATGTGATGATCACGAGGACCGAATATACAATACTGTTTGATTAAAAATTAATAGTACAATGAAAGGAAAAGACTCCAAGGGACTGCGTCGACCAAGCAGCTCTACCTTGAATCCTTACGATCCCGCTTTAACTCTGCTCAAGTCCGAGATCTCCAATACCTGGCTCTGTACAAAAAATATGTAGAAGTGTAGTATGAGTACACCACGGTCGGTACCCAGTAAGTATGAAGACTAACCTCAATGGAGTAGAGACGAGGTACATTCAAGACACTCACTAGTCTAATAGCATGTGCAATATAATATACAAAATAATAGGAAACAAATAACAATAAGGGCAATATAAAACAATCAGTGATATGCACAGCAGACAACAAGAACACCATTAATATCGCTCAACAATTAATAAATACAGTTACACCCAATTAATTCAAGTTTTTCAAATAAATTTCTTTTACGTATAATTCTTCCAAATAACTCTCTTTCAATTATAATTTCTTTAAATAAATATCTTTCAAATATACTTCATTTAAACAAATCTCTCTCAATTATAATTTCTTTAAATAAATATCTTTCGAATGTAATCCTTTCCAATAAATCTCTCTCAATTATAATTTTTTTAAATAAATATCTTTCGAATGTAATCCTTTCCAATAAATAAGTCACCATGTGACACTTCATTTCATAATCATTCAACCATGGGTCTTAACCTATTTTCATATTTTTTTTCATAAACACGCGTCTCAGCCATCTTTCATATTTTCACGGCACTTCGTGCCTATAGTTAAATCATCATATTTTCCCAACACCTTGTGCCCTCATTTCATATCACAACTGCACGGACAATTCACGTGCCAATATCATCATTATTTACTCATGGCACCTCGTACCCACATTTCATATCATAATCCGTCTGGCAATGGCCACGGACCCCAATCTTAACATAAATCAGACTATTACCAATTTTTCAATAACAAGACCAATGGCACAAGATATAAAAATAAACACAAGAAAAATCACAATATCACATAACAATCACCAACGCAACAACTCCATATCATCACATATCACCCTCACAATAGCCACCATTATCCCTCCTATAGCCAGCCTTATCCCTTCGCCCTGGCAATATCAATAGCCACCCTTATCTCTTTTATAGCCACCCTTATCGCTCATATATCCGTCCTTATCGCTCGTATAGCCACCCTTATCACTCCACCCAGACAATATTCCAACACACATAACAACAGTAAAATGCCACTCTTATACCCACATAATATCAACAATGGAATGCCACCCTTATATCCTCAAAATAACAACTCACACAACACAATAATTTACACGGAAAATTATCATGGCAACATCACAAAAATCAATTCACATTACAGTTTTCCCAATGGCCATAACAACTTCCAAGGATATAATACAATCAATTAATTTCACAACAAATAGCCCAAGGCTCCACACAATGTATATAAAACCTCAAAAACAATCAACATAGGGCACACCTTCCTTAATCCAAATTTAAATAATTATATTAACACCTCTTCTTAAGCTCATTTAATTAATTATTTGCAAAGAAAAAAATTCATAATGAAATTAGATCCCACAAATATGTTACACCCTATGCTTCCCAAGATGACGTAATAAATATGAGACTTGTTAATCATTATTTAAATGATTTTAAAGTCATAATATGGCTATATATGATGTTTGGATAGAAAATATGAAGTTTCGGAAAAATCGGATTAAAGTTGCGGAAACACCGACTATCATCTCGGACATGAAATCAAAAAGCGATAACATTAAAATGATCCCTACGACCTAAGTATCGCTATATCGCTTCTCTTTTTCTTTGTAGTTTGAGTTTTGGAATGTATTTAATAGTTAATAAAAATTCCTAATTTCTCTATTTAAGCTTTAAAATATCAAGAAAAGTTCATAAATTCATTTTATAATAGTTAGAACTCACGGGACGGTGATCGGAAGCCGTGAGTTCGAGTTATTTGATTTATAGTGGACTATTTTGTGAGTTGTTTCGTGTTGCCTTTGGGCTATATATTTTTCTACTGTTTAATAGAGTTTTGGAGGACAAATGGTGTGAAGAAACATCACATAATAATGGAATGGTGGGCTAGTCATTCGTCGTTACATTGTTTAAGTTGTTTGACACTACTTTAGTTGTCGTTTTATGTATGAAGTGATTAGGGTGTGTGGGATGTTTTGTGGTATATTGTGATGGAGATAAGGTTGAAAAATGGTGCTTACATGTTGTTATAGTTGTGTTCTTGTTGTTGTTGGTATATGGTATTGGAGGAGGGCCTAGTTACAGGGGAGATGCTGCCCAAATTTATGTAAATGAGCAACTAGTTTAAGCTGTGGACTTAGCCGTTACTCAACACTGATTTTGAATCTCCTTGTGATGTGGTAGATTGAATTGAGTTGTTTGAAGAATTTCTTGGAAGGTATTAAGGACTCAACAGAGTTAAGGTATGTTAAGGCTATCCCTTCTTTCTTTTTAGCATGATCCAAATAATACAAACGAAACGAGCAAAATACGCAACTTTCATAAATGACTCTATTCATAGAAATACTAGGGGTGTCTATATTCTTGATTCCCCATGTGAATTATTATTATATCCTCTATTCATGGGTCTCAGAAAAATACGTATTTTATAAAGTTTGTCCGAAAGGCATATTGATTTTATGATATTCGAGAAATCTTATTAACGTATTTCTTATGCATTTCATGCATTTATACATGTACATTGACCCATGGCCAGAAGGTGTTATATACGCGTATATTGTATGTATATGGGATATGGGAAAAGGTTACAACATTATATACGCACCACTACCTGATCAGCTGGTATACGTTGATGATTTTACCCATAGTGGCTGAGATGATATGATGGGATGCCCTCAGAGGCTTGATGATGTTATGTACACATATACCTATGCATGATATGGCATTTATACGCACATGCATGACATTATAAATTTTCATGATTCATAGAGCTATTCAGAATTTCAGGTTGAGTTCTTTACTCCATGTTTCTTTCATATTTTTTATATACTACTGTAATACCTTACATACTCGGTACTTTATTTGTACTGACGTCCCTTTTGCCTGGGGACGTTGCGTTTCATCCCCGCAGGTCCCGATAGACAGGTTGAGAGTTCTCCTAATAGGCTATCAGCTCAGCAGAAGGTATTTGTGCACTCCACTTGCTCCGGAGTTGCCTATTTGGTCAGTATGATTTGAATATGTATTGTTTGGTATGGCGGGGCTTTGTCCCGACCTTTATGGTATTTATGTACTCTTAGAGGCTTGTAGACAGATGTCATGTATACGGATACTGGTATGGCCTTATAGGCCAGTACGTCATATGTATAAGTCGGTATATCAAGTTGGGTCACCCTATAATGAGTATTTCCTAATGTTTTATTCTACTTATTTTACGATAGCCTCTCTGGCTCAATTACCTATGATAGTATGATACGAAAAATACGTTACGTTGGTACTCGGTTGAGTAAGGTACCGGGTGCCCGTCACGGCCCATCGTGTTTGGTCGTGACTGAAGTGGTATTAGAGCAGTTCTGTCTTAGGGAGTCTACAAGCCGTGTCTAGTAGAGTCTTGTTTATGGGTGTGTTGTGCACCACGCTTATAAGCAGGAGGCTACAAGGCATTTAGGACTGTCATTCTTTCGTCTTACTCTAGATCATGTGGTAGAGCTCAGTTGTGAGAAATTCAAACTCCTAAGTTCTAATTTATTCGTTATACAATGATATCTACATCCAGAAAGACAGTTGGTAAGAGATTGAATGTGGCTGTGGAAGAGTTGAGTCAGAGGAACTCGATTTTGCGTCATGCTTATGATGAGTAAATGTAAAGCCTTCAGTAGATTATGTGTGTAATACGACGCGTGAGCTTCTTGATAAGGAGCCCTAAGGTATGAATATCTATCTACCCCTATCGTAAAAAGCAACGAGAGAATCATAAGTTAGATACAAGTTTCAACAAGTAAAAGAAGCTAGGTGAAGAAGGATACGAGGTACCGAGTTAGTGAAGATTATCTGTATTTTCAATTCAGGTAGAGAAATATAAGCATTCTGAGTTACTTTCAACAATAACAAAGATATATTCACTTGACAACACCCATTTCAGTTATGCCCTGTGGGAGCTAACATATATAATTTAAGAGAAGTATGGGATATCATCATCCAGCTGGGGTTAAAGTAACCCAAAATTATGGATGGATTGTTATCATTAGCTCACATTTTCGAAGGATATTGCAAACGTGGTAATGGTTCTCCTTGTGAGGCACCCATATGGTGCACTCCAGAATAGTACAATCAGATATGAATACTAGAATGTTGACAAATTTCAGAAGATTGGCATTGGAATCCTAGAAGAGATAAATATTTACCTTTGTATGGCTCTCGTCCCTAGCAAAAAGTCATGTCCCCATTTCGAGAAATGAGTTGGTGACTCACACATGATTACCAGAAGGAAAAGTTAGACCCCGGAGTAATAGAAATTAGTATGGGCTAGTGAATACGATGAACTGAACATGAATTCGGGACCTAAGAATTTGATAATAGTTGACATCGCGAGAATTTCAGAGGTCGCATTCCGACGATAATTGAATGGACAACAGAAAAATAACCTTTAAAGGTCATTCAGGAAGATGCTTCCCTAAAACAAGCGCTGTGAGCAGAGTTAAGCTTAGGGGATTAAGTGTGACAGTTACACTAGGTGTCACCTTTGTGTGTAAGAAATTAAATTATCCCTGGTACAGAAGGGTTACCACAAGGCAAGTAAGAGTCCGTGAAGATGTGAAAAGATGCCAAATATGAAGAGGTAAAACATTTATAGGTAAATCTTCATAGCAATAAATGTTAGTACCCCCCTAAAGGGGGGAAGATGGTGTGATATGGCATTAAGTCGGAGTTATGTGGTTAAGGTAACTATGGAATAGTAAAGAAAGAATGTGGTAGAAAGGCAAAAGGAATGAGATTGCATTTATTCAGATCTTACGGATATGATACAACTCCAGAATATTATGTAAGCATGACAACGGGGAGAGGCAGTAAGGGCTCCATCACTAGATGTTATTGATAAATAAGTGCAAATGAACACAGGATACGTAAGGAGCCAGTGTGCGGGGTAAGTTAAGACAAATGATATAACCTAAGAGAGATTACGCAGAATATAGATATGAGAATGGACTAACGTGTAGTTAGTAGTTGATTCAGGAAGAGTCTAGCCATGGCTAAACAAGAGGGTACCGACAAATCAGCAGGTTGTGCAAGATACACATAGCGAAACCCAGCATAGGGAATTTAGTCTCGTAAATATGATGACATCGTAATCCTTGATAAATATTCAGATAGGAGTTGGGGTTGTTAAAGGTACCACATAAATGTTACGGAAAAAAAAATGGTGCCACTGAGAAGACAATCAAAATATTTTAGTTCAGAATCAACCTTACGAGCACAAGGGCACGAAGGTAAGTAATTAAGGATAACTATAGGTGAGTAAGAACATCAAAAATTTCTTTCGGGTATACGATGTAATAAGCTCGCAGCTTTACAGGAGTCAAAGAGTCTCTCTTAAGTACTACAAAAAAAGACTAGCTGAGGGAATAAGGAATAAGGCTTCAACTTAAGCATAGTGACATAAGAAAGAAATGGTCTTGTAACAACAGTCTTACAACAACATTGTATGCACTCCATAAGAAAGTGACACTTATCGTGGCTAATGAACGGGAAGGACAAAAAAAATTAAAAGATGATATTTGAGATCATATGAGTTACAGAAAATTTCAGTATTTGTGGGCAGTGAGATAAGGCATGTATTCATGCAACAAGTGGAAGAACGACCATAAAAAGTAATCGCATATGTTTAAATACAACTAAGAAAGCAAAAGAAGAATTATCTGACCCACAACTTAGAGTTAGCCGCGGTGATTCATGCACTAAAGATGTGGAGGCACAATTTGTATGACATTTATGTTGATGTCTATACGAATCATAAGAGCCTTCAGTATATATTCAAGCAAAAGGAATTGAATTTACGTTAGAGGCGATAGTTGGAGCTTCTAAAAGACTATGATGTTGATATTTTATACCATCCGGGGAAGGCGAATGTAGCAGTTGATTCCCTCAGCCGTAGATCTATGGGTAGCCTGTCATATTTATAGCCAGAGAAGTGTGGGATAGCCTATGAGATTCATCAGCTAGCTAGTCTTGGAGTTCGATTACTGGACTCAGGTGATACCGGAGTTACTATTCAGGACACGGCAACATCTCCTTTAGTAACTGAAGTGAAGGAACGCCAGTATAAGGATCCTGTGCTAGCTTATTACATAGATACATCTCCTCAAAAGGAGAATACACCATTTGAGATTATAGGAGATGGAGTCCTCAAATATTGAGGTCGATTATGTGTTCCTAATGTAGCAGGGTTGCGCCAACAGGTTATGGGAGAAGCTCACTATTCTCGTTATTCCATTCATCCAGGAGCGACGAAGATGTATCATGATATCAGGGGAATATACTGGTGGGACGGAATGAAGAAGGATATAGCAGAGTTTGTTGCTCAGTGCCCTAATTGTCAGCAGGTTAAGATTGAGCATCAGAAACCCGATGGATTATTACAGGCTATAGAGATTCCGACTTAGAAATGGGAAGTGATTAACATGGATTTCATCATAGGCTTACCTCATACCTAGCGTAAGTTCGATTCTATATGGGTTATTATTGATAGACTTACAAAATCATCCCATTTTTTGCCTGTCAGGACTACGTATTCAGCAGAGGATTATGCAAGGATTTACATTAAGGAGATAGTACGACTTCATGGTGTCCCTATATCTATTATCTCAGATAGAGGTGCTCAGTTTACAGCTAATCTCTGGAGGTCCTTCCAAAAAGGATTGGGGACTCAGGTAAGTCTTAGTACAACATTTCATCCCCAGACAGACGGTCAGGTTGAACGTACTATTCAGACATTGGATGATATGCTATGGGCTTGTGTGATGGACTTCACGGGTATCTGGGATGATCATCTTCCATTTATTGAGTTTGCATATAATAATAGTTATCATTCCAGCATTCAGATGGCTTCATATGAAGCTCTTTACAGATAGAAGTGTAGGTCACCTATCGTATGGTTTGAGGTTGGGGAAAACCAAGTTAGTATGACCAGAGTTGGTACAACAGGCAGTTGAGAAGATTAAGCTTATACGGGAAAGGCTATTAGCAGCTCAGAGTCATCAGAAGTCCTATGCATATAATCGACGACGAGACTTGGAGTTTCAGGTAGATGACTGGGTATTCCTAAATGTATCACTGATGAAAGGCGTTAAGATATTCAGTAATAAAGAAAAGCTTAGCCCTCGGTACATTAGACCTTATAAGATTATACGCAAAGTAGGCCAAGTAGCATATGAGTTAGACTTGCCTTCCAAATTGGAGTCTGTACATCCAGTATTTCATGTGTCTATGATCCGTAGATGTATTGGAGATCCCTCTAAATTCAATCCAGTTGACGATGTTCAGGTTACAGAACAACTATCATATGATGAAGCTCTCATTGCTATACTAGATAGATAAGTTCGGAGATTAAGAACTAAGGATGTAGCTTCGGTTAAAGTACTTTAGATTAACAATAATGTGGAGGAGATGACTTGGGAAGCTGAATAAGAAATGAAGACTAGGTATCCTTACTTGTTTCCACTTCCGGAGGAGGATCAGACTGAGACATCATAACCTTTAGGTACGTATATGGTACTTGATTCTTATGTTAGTTATTGTTATTGGTCGTGTGAGGCCATTGGTGTTATTGATGATTGTGGCCCTGTGTGGCTTTGTATTGTTAGGTTTGATGTGTGACAGGTTGGTAGTAGTACCGTTACAGAGGAGACTGCCAAAATTTCTATAGATTTCTGGGAGTTTAACATTCGAGGACGAGTGTTTCTAAGGGGGGAAGATTGTTACACCATGTGCGTCCCAAGGTGACGTAATAAATATGAAACTTGTTAATCATTATTTAAATAATTTTAAAGTCATAATATGTCTATATATGATGTTTGGATAGAAAATATGAAGTTTTAGAAAAATCGGATTAAAGTTGCGGAAACACCGACGAAGGATTTGCCATGTAACAGAGCTTTTTGAGAAATATATTTCGGATGCTATATGAGGTCTTTTGGTATATATTATATACCAAATTGAAGGTCTTGTAATGTGGTTTCCAACACACTTAATCATTCATTCATACGACATCCGGATAAAAAGATATAAGCGTTGGAAGATGGACGAATGAGAGGGTGCCAAGCTAGCACCTTTTGACTTTTCAAAAGTTGATATATATTTTGTTAACTCGTCTCTTTCTCTTTATTTTTACATAGCATCTGACCAGAGAACTCCATAAAAACGGTGCTTGAGCTCTCTAATAGTGCTTCAAACAATACTATCATCTCGGACACGAAATAAAGAAGCGATAACATTAAAACGATCCCTATGACGTAAGTATCGCTATATCGCCTCTCTTTTTCTTTGTAGTTTGAGTTTTGGAATGTATTTAATAGTTAATAAAAATTCCTAATTTCTCTATTTAAGCTTTAAAATATCAAGAAAAGTTCATAAATTCGTTTCCTAATAGTTAGAACTCACGGGATGATGATCGGAAGTCGTGAGTTCGAGTTATTTGACTTGTAATGGACTGTTTTGTGGGCTATTTCGTGTTGCCTTTGGGCTGTATATTTTTTTTACTGTTTAATGGAGTTTTGAAGGATAAATGGTGTGAAGAAACACCACATAATGATGAAATGGTGGGCTGGTCGTTCGTCGTTACATTGTTTAAGTTGTTTGACACTACTTTGGTTGTCGTTCTATGTATGAACTGATTAGGGTGTGTGGGCTGTTTTGTGGTATATTGTGATGGAGATAAGGTTGGAAAATGGTGCTTACATGTTGTTATTGTTGTGTTCTTGTTGTTGTTGGTTTATGGTATTGGAGGAGGGCCTAGTTACAGGGGAGATGCTGCCCAAATTTACGTAAATGAGCAACTAGTTTAAGTTGTGGACTTAGCCATTACTCAACACTGATTTTGAATCTCCTTGTGATGTGGTAGATTGAATTGAGTTATTTGAAGAATTTCTTAGAAGGTATTAAAGCATTGACGACTTGAGGTATGTTAAGGCTATCCCTTCTTTCTTTTTGGCATGATCCAAATGATACAAACGAAACGAGCAAAATACGCAACTTTCATAAATGACTCTATTCATAGAAATACTAGGGGTGTCTATATTCTTGATTCCCTATGTGAATTATTATTATATCCTCTATTCATGGGTCTCAGAAAAATACGTATTTGATAAAGTTTGTCTGAAAGGCATATTGATTTTATGATATTCGAGAAATCTTATTAACGTATTTCTTATGCATTTCATGCATTTATACATGTACATTGACCCATGACCAGAAGGCGTTATATACGCGTATATTATATGTATATGGGATATGGAAAAAGGTTACGGCGTTATATACGCACCACCACCTGATCAGCTGGTATACGTTGATGATTTTGCCCACAGTGGCTGAGATGATATGATGGGATGCCCTCAGAGGCTTGATGATGTTATGTATACATATACCTATGCGTGGTATGACATTTATACGCATATGCATGACATTATAAATTTTCATGATTCACAGAGCTATTCAGAATTTCAGGTTGAGTTCTTTACTCCATGTTTCTTTCATGTCTTTTATATACTACTGTAATGCCTTACATACTCGGTACTTTATTTGTACTGACGTCCTTTTTGCCTGGGGACGCTGCGTTTCATGCCCGCAGGTCCCAATAGACAGGTTGAGAGTTCTCCTAGTAGGCTATCAGCTCAGCAAAAGGTGTTTGTGCACTCCACTTGCTCCGGAGTTGCCTATTTGGTCAGTATGATTTGAATATGTATTGTTTGGTATGGCGGGGCTCTGTCCCGACCTTTATAATATTTATGTACTCTTAGAGGCTTGTAGACAGATGTCATGTATACGGATACTAGTATGGCCTTATAGGCCAGTACGTCATATGTATAAGTCGGTATATCAAGTTGGGTCACCCTATATTGAGTATTTTCTAATGTTTTATTCTACTTATTTCACGACAGCCTCTCCGGCTCAATTACCTATGATAGTATGATACGAAAAATACGTTACGTTGGTACTCGGTTGAGTAAGGTACCGGGTGCCCGTCTCGGCCCATCGGTTTGGGTCGTGACAGAATATCAAACCATCAAACTCACGGAATTCTCAAAAATATACGGGTAACATGCACATCAAATCGTCATATAAAAACAAATTCAATAAATGCGAATTGAAGCATGGCAAATAGATGACTAAATAAATGCCAACAATTATTCAATTTACTACACAATATGCTCGAGACTTTAACTCAATAAAATTTGCACATATAAGCCGAGTACGTATTCGTCACCTCACGTACACGGCTTTTCACATTTAACAAATGACACATAAGATTCGATGCCTAAGGGGTAATTCCCCCGCTCGAAATTAAGCAAGACACTTACCTTTTTTTAAGTTATACTGATATTCCAAAATAGTCGTCTTGCTTGAATAAATCCCCTGGACAGCTCAAATCTATTCAAATTAAATTCAATTCAGTAAAATACTAATTATAGGAATAAATTCCATATGAAAATACTAATTTTCCAACAAAATCCGAAATTTAACTCAAAAATTATCCGTGGGGCCCACGTCTCGGAACCCAAAAAACATTATAAAATACCAAAGCCCATTCAACCACGAGTCTAACCATACCAATTTTACCAAAATCCGACCTCAACTCGACCTCCAAATCTTCAAATCTTATTTTCAAATCCCTAAGTTCAAACCCTCGATTTACACCTCAAAGCACATATAATCTAGTCGGATTATTCGATGATAATTCAATATTATGGAGTAGAAATGATCACAAGGGACTTACCTCAAGTTTTCCCGTGAAAACTTTGCTAAAAAATTGCCCAACCCGAGCTTGAAATGCCCAAAAATGGCAAAAGCTCGGAACTCCTCTGTTTTTGTATTGCCCAAGGGTTTTCGCACTCGCAGTGATTTCTTCGCACCTGCGGCAAACCTCTCGCGCCTGCGATGTCCGCACCCGCGGTGATTTCTTCGCGCCTGCGGTCTTCGCACCCGCGGCAAAACTCTCGCGCCTGCGATGTCCGCACCCGCAGTGATTTCTTCGCGCCTGCGGTCTTCTCACCCGCGGCAAAAGTTTTCGCACCAGCGGTGCCTGGCTAGCCCATGCATTTCCACTTCTGCGACTAATGCCTCGCATCCGCAAGCTCGCACTTGTGGCCCTTTTTCGCGCAGGTGCGATCATACTAGATGCCGAGCTGCTTCAGCTCCTCCTCCAAATCCAAATTCGATCCGTTAAGCATCCGAACTCACCCGAGGCCCCCCGGGACCCCAACCAAATACACCAACAAGTCCTTAAATATCATACGAACTTAGTCGAGCCTTCAAATTACATCAAACAATGCTAAAAATACGAATCATACCCTAATTCAAGCCTAATGAACTTTGAAACTTTCAATTTCTACGAACGACGCCAGAACCTATAAAATCAAGTCCGATTGACCTCAAACTTTGCACACAAGTCATAAATGACATAACAAAGGTAATAAAATTTTCAGAGTCGAATTTCGACCCCAATATCAAAAAGTCAACCCCCGGTCGAACTTTTCGAAAATTCGACTTTCGCCATTTCAAACTTAATTCCACTACGGATCTCCAAATAATTTTTCGGACACGCTCCTAAGTCCAAAATCACCATACGGAGCTATTGACATCATCAAAATTTTATTCCGGAGTCGTTTACTCAAAAGTTAATTCTCCGGTCAACTCTTTCCATTTAAGCTTCTAAATAAGGATTGTTCTTTTAATTTAATTTCGAATCTTCAGTAAATCAAATTCGATCACACCCGTGGGTCATAATACATATTGCGAAGCTGCTCGAGACTTTAAGTCACTGAACGGGGCGTAAATTTTTAAAACGACAAATCGGGTCGTTACATTGATAAGATATGATTTTTAGAGTTTTAAATGTTAGGTCAAACCTTGTATAATGTTGTTTATATATGAGAGAGTATGTGTGAAGAGATAGATACATTTCATTTTAACAAAAAAAAAAATTCTTTTCATGTAGAAATATGAAGTGCTAGGAAGTTTCGATTGGTCAAACAGAGAAAGAATCAAAGAAGAGAGCAATTATTTATACACCAACTCTGATTCACCATTTTTGGTGAGTGAGGAAACAAAGAGCAATTTTCTTCTTTCTTTTGTTAGTAATATTTGTACAGGAAAATAATTCACATAAATCTAGCGTTTACAATAGGTCAATTAATAACTAACATATGCTTTGACATGCACTTTTATTACTAAAATATAAGTAATTAATACACATTCATAGCTCAGTTTATTTCTTAACCATGAAAAAAAAAATATATATGTTTGATGTAAATATTGATGCAGGTAAATTTTTACCCGCTATCGTCCAATAAAATCTATGAGTGCAATTTAATATGCTGTGCAATGTTACTTGAGTCATTTTCCGGATTACTAACTTTATTTATTATACCTGTAAATATATTTTAAATGATCCAACATTATAAAAATACTTTTACATTTGGTGTATAAACATTAAACTAACGGAGGAAAGCAAATTTTGTTTAATCCCCAAAAGTCAAACTGATCAATATTGATCATACACCATTCTTGAAAAGCAAAAATTCTACAATATCAAACACAGACAACATACTTGGTGTATTCCCACCCACAAATAGGATTTGGGGAAGTTAACAGTATGCAACCTTATTAAGGTAGAGAAACTATTCGGATAGACACTCGATTCAAAGCAAGCTTGTATAAAAGATTCTACAATATCACAGCACCTAGTTAACTTGACAAACTGTCTATGAACTCCTCATCAGATTCAAGAGAAGCCATAAACTCAGGTAAAAGGCAAACTTCCAAATCCATACTACCATCACCTTCAATTCCTTGATACAAAGACACTTTCCCATCAAATTTATTTGCATATCCACTTCTCAATGCCACACCTTTTCCTAATCCAAATTCATTTCCATACATATCAAATCTTGGTGAACTCCCCATCATAATACTACAAGGATCAAAAAATCCCATCTGATAAACCATACCAGATTCCAATTTCTCAACCCATTCACGAATTTCCTTATTGTTATGATTAATCACAGATTTATGCAATTTCATAGCTGCCCAGCCAAGATTCTGATCAAGAAGTTCACTAGCTGTGGCATTTCCTCGAACAGTTTGAATACAATTACCAAAATATTCTTGTGGCAATGGAGGGTCTAATCTTGCTCTGTTATTTATAGCCATTCTACAACTTGTCATTTGATCAGATGGAAAATTTCTAACTTTAGTTATGCACCTCCACATATGAGCTGACAAAGCTTGTAAAGTTGAAATCTTGGTTGTATTACACTCTATATTTGCTTTTGCTTTGAGTTTTTTCAAAGACACTGCTGAAAAATGGAAAAATCTTTCCCTCATATTTGGAGCTTCATGTCTACTAGTGAATTGATTATGGTGAGTATAAGGAAGATTAATAATTGGACCATGTCCTTTTGGAAACCAATGGTTATGAATAGGTGGTGATTTAGAAATGGAAATTGGAATGTTCTGTTTTTTCTGTCCATTATTGGCTTTGAAAATTTCAGAAAAAGTATTAAAGAAAAGCCAAAAAGAAGAACCATCAGCTAATACATGGTTAATTGAACAACCAATAAAAACCCCATCAATTAATTCTGTAACTTGAATAGTTAACAAAGATAATTCATGTCCATCGTGATTAATTGCTTTATCATGATCAAAAAATGATTGAACTACTAAAGGAACATCTTTTGGTGAAAGAATATCAGAAATAGTTAAATCAAGATTAGCATGAATAAACCTTGCACCTGGGGTGTTAACACAGTCAATAAAGACAGTGTAAAGAGGAGGATTTTCTTGTTTAAGTGTAGAAAGTCGACCAGCTAAGGGATAAAATTGGACAAGGGTAAGTGAGAGGGATTCTTTAAGTTTTTGCAAAAAAATATCAAGTTTAAAAGATGAAGGTTTAGTGAAAAGCAGACCTTTTTGGATGTAATGAACTGAGAGCATTGCTAAATCCCATGATGATAAATAAACAGGTTTTTTAGATTCCTCGGATTCGTAAAGTGGTTTAATGAAACATTCTGAGAAGTGCTGAACAGTAGGTGAAGAAGAAGACATTTTTCTGCGTGTTCTTCTTATTTTTTCTGTATGAAGATTGGGGTTTTTATAGAGAATTTGATGTTGTCTTACCTACACCCTTACCAACCTGTTGAGGGGTTTCTAGGAAAGTTTGTAATTTTCTTTAGGTAAAAATAGTAGTTTTAAATAAGTAGATAATGGTTGGTGACATCTAATATTTGCATAGATTATCTTGACGAATCGCTCGATTGTCAAAGCCAAGATATGGTCAAAAGCCAATTACAATAGTCAATAAATAAATAAATGAGTTTGAATACTAAGAATCTCTTATAAGTATACATTAGCAGTGTAAAAGAAGTTTTACGCTATAAATATATTTTAACCTATTATCGTATGAACTTGCCTTATTTTTTAGGTTACTATGCCCATTCTTTTAATAAATTAGCTGTTATTTTCACATAGGCGACTTAATAATGTAAAAGTTATTTTGCATTGATAAATTCATTGACAGTCACAAACAGCTGAAAAAAGGTGCACATAAAATACTGGGAAGTTGCGAAAGTATTTTATATTACTGTCGTTTACTTCATCATCTTGGCTGTTTTAGTCGGAAAAATGTACTTATAATAGTAGGTAGCTGACACCACAGTAATGAATAGTACTGCTTGCTGAGCAAGTATTTCTTACCAATTTATTCATATGATTTTTGAAGACTCAACTAGCTATTTCGAGTCAAAGTCGGTAACAGGAGTTGGAGTTGCTGTAATGAACCATTCACTTGTGTGGTTGTAGACTAGTCTAAAACTAAATCTTGTTTTTGGAAAGTTGACTTGGGGAGGCAGATCCTATTCTTGTTCTTCATTTTTAAGTCTCATAGTCAAACTAATCAATGTTTCATCGAGTTAAAGTTTAAAGTTCAATTGTGATTCTCTCTTAAAATAAATTAATGTCAGTTATTTTATAATTCACACAAGATCACATGGATGTTTAGTTCTAAAAATTGATAAATTGTGTATATCAAACTTAAATAGAGGTTCTAAGTTCTAATAAATAAATTAATGTCAGTTATTTTATAATTCACACAAGATCACATGGATGTTTAGTTCTAAAAAATGATAAATTGTGTATATCAAACTTAAATAGAGGTTCTAAGTTCTAATAAATAATTTGAGCAAGAGGAGATTAACTTTAACACATACACATAACGTAATTATGAAGCCGACACTTAAGACTAACATTTGGCAATTATCAAGTTCTTCATCGAACCAAACAATTCTAAGGTAACCTAGAATTAATAATTAAAAAATTTGCAGAGCCAAACACTAGGATATAATTCAAATTTCCCATTTTCTTAAATACTTATCTCAAAATGAGTTATAACCCATACCACCGGTCCCACAAATCTTTTGTATCCACAAATGTAGTTAAAAACTAACCATTATTCCGCCAAAGATCAAATTTCATAGTGCCGATGCCCGGGATCAAACCTGTGTTGCCGGGACTTGCCATTGTAATACAATATTAAAACCCAAAAAGACTGAAAAGATGGCCGGCCCGGATAGTGAAATTCAGAACACGAAAGCATAATAGATTCAAGACTGGATAACATAACATAAAAGGAAGATAACTTCCACAATGTATAAAGCTAACCGGAATCCAAAATAAAACATCCTATAACGAAAACCTAAAAAGTTATCTCGAAAAGGTCATCCTAGCAAAATCTATTTCACTACTAAGGAAATTATCTAATCAAAAAGGAGACTTCCGCATTACTTGGACAGCGCATAATCACTCAAGACACAAGGTTGTCATTGAGGGAAAGCGAGGCTAGTTGGTCAGCAGGGCTATTAGCCTGCTGAACATTCTTCAAAACTTCCATAGCCTCATTAACTTTGGCCTTCAACGCCTCTGGTGATTCAAGCAGATGCAAGACCTCAGTTTGATCCATCTCAAGAAGCATGCCCGTCACCTTTGCTGCATGCTCGTGCTCCAGCTGATCAACAAGTGGATACAGACTTTCACCCAACATCTGCAACATAATGCACAATGTTAAAAGAAATCAAACTAAAGTGGGCAACAAAATAACAATGCAACTAAATGAACTTTACCGTCCTCTGCTGTTCAGGTGGTGCATTTGCGAGGGCAGAAGCCAATGCTGAAATTGGCATAGGCTGTCCCATAGCAGCTTCTCGAGGCAGCATGCCACCCATGTCATATGGAACAGAAAGCATACCCCCTGCCAGGCCTGGTATTGGCGCCTCCTGCCCATTACGACCAGGTGGATACCGATACATTCTTCCCCTTGGGAGTATCTGAAAAGATGATTTCAGAATGACTTTTCTTTCATAAAGATAAACTCTACAACAGAGATAAGAGACTAACCTGCTGCTGCATCATGGGCATGGGCTGCTGAGTTTGTTGCACAGGCCCTGCACCACGTCGACCACCCGGTCGCTGGCCTTGCTGACCCTGCTGGACTAATGGCATAAAGAAGTTGGGCAAAGGAGCTCCTCCAGGCCGCATTCCAGGAACAAGCTGCTGTTGATAGCCAAAACCAGCCTGAAACAACACTCTTTTTACTATACAGAACACAATTCTCATAGAATCCTAATTTTTCTCCCAAAAGAAAGAGTGACTTTTATTACTTTTTATTGACTCAACCACATGAAGTTAGGCAATCCTGAACCTGTCTTCTTCTATAATCACAAACCAACCATCCAACCAAGAACATAAAAAACTGTGCAAATGACATCCAGAAGTAACCAAAGAACCTGATGTCAAGAAGAGTTTATAGTATTGTTACTCAAACTTAGGCAATCCTGAACCTTAGTCTTGTCCTCTAATCAGAAACCACTATTCCAACCAATTACATTAAACTATGAAACGGATGTGCAGAAATAACCCAAGAGACTGAGATCCACAAGCATTGCTAGTATTGATACTCCAACCAAAGGGAAGATGGTTACCTGGGGTGGTATCATACCAGGAGGAGCCTGCCCATAAAATAGTTGCTGTCCAATACCAGGAGCACCAGGAGGATACATTGGCATACGAGGAGCCATAGATGCAGCCATTGCAACTGGCCGCAGTTGTGAAAATTGTGCCTGTGTATACAAGAGCAGTGCGGCATGCCATACATTACACAATTTTTTTATTTGAAGTCCCACAAGGGACAATATAGTGCAGATTGAAGTGATCAGCAAAGAGGACATATCAGCTATTGAGCCACAGTTCAAAAATACCTCTTTTAGATGCCTCACCAGAAATCAGCCAAGAAGATAAAGTTTGAAAAGATACATTATTATCTGCTAGAAACTATGAGCAATCTATAGAGCAGTATTCGAAAATATAATCTATATGTCAAAAGAATGGGACCGCTTGGATTCTTACCTGCAACCTAGCTCTTCTCTCCTCTTTGCGCTGAGCAAGTGCAACATAGAGTGGCTTGCTAACTATCATTTTCCCGTTCATCTCAGAAAGCTTGAACCCCCAAAAATTTAAAATGAATGTGTCATCTTAACCAGCATTTCATCAACCCAAAAGAAAAACTCACACAAACAATAACTTACAGCTTTGGAAGCTTCTTCTGGAGTTGAGAAAGCAACAAATCCAGATCCCTTGCTGATTCCACTAGGATCTCGCATAACCTGCAGAATACAGTAACACAACAGGCCTAAGGCTTCAGCCAATGCCGAAAAGTGGTATGTCCAAGAGAATTAGATTCCTGGATATACGCAGTTTACCTTGCAAGAAGTAACTGTGCCAAACTCCGAAAAAAGTTCCTTGAGTTTATCATCGTCAATGGTATCATCCAAATTTTTAATGTACAAGTTAACTCCTTTGTATTATCTACTACCTCCTTGGCTGTCTGCTCAAACTTGCTTTTCAGTTCTTGTTCCCTTTCAGACTTCTTCTGAGCTTTCCCAACATACCACTCTTTATCATCAAATTTCTTCCCGTTCAAAGCTTCAACAGCCTTAGCAGCATCATCAGCATTTTCAAAATTGACAAACCCAAAGCACTTGGATTTTCCGTCGGCATCCCTCATCACTACTGCACTAGTAATATTACCAAACTCACCAAAAGTTTTTTTCAGTTCCTCATCTGTTGTGGACTCTGCCAAATTTTTCACATAGACGTTATTGAATTTAGTCTTGCTAATTGCAGAATCTCTTTCCTGTTTGCGAAGAAAATGCCCAACATACACCTGCTTATCATTCATAAGCATGCCATTCAACTTAGCTATTGCACTTGTAGCAGCCTCTTCACTGTCAAATTGTACAAAACCATAGCCCTTAGACTGACCATTAGAATCAGTAGCTATCTTGCAAGAAAGAATGTTCCCAAAGCTTGAAAAAGTGTCATGTAAAGCTTTGTTATCAATAGATTTGTCCAAATTCTGTACAAGAAAACCAAATGCCCACGTGTAAGAAAACAATAACAAATCAACATCAAGAACAGATGCAGGTAACACAGGGATTAAGATATTCAACGAGATTATAAAAAAGATTATTTTAATCAGCAATAAAAGAAGCATTGCAGATGTTTCTCTAATACATTAGCTTTACAAGGACAGAAACACATGAAAGAGACTATATGACGTTGAGTGAACGTTACAGTCAAAAGTATTTCACTTGGTCCATGAAAAAAATTGTACTATTCAGCTATATGTAAGCAACAAATACTGCAGCCCCGGATAGAAAATACATATAACCTATTTCATGCTATACTTAAATGTTCAAGCAAGCTCCAGCCATGCGGAGAAGGCATCAAATGATAAACCAAAATGTTCTTGAAAATTTCAGGTTCAGCTATAAATACCTTAATAAAAATATTAGCTGCTCCACTCTTACGGATACTGGGGTCTCTATGAGAATACATTATCCTAATGGACTTCCCATTAATAGGAGTGAAGTTCAACACCTCCATTGCCCTGGCGGCTGTGAATTAAAAAAAGGCAACAAATGTAAGACGTACATTATTGTTTGGAAACGAACAAATACATAAGCATTATATCTTCACCGGAATATTATTACCAGTGAATCTGTGTAATAACCAATTGAAACAACAAAGGGAGAACAGAAAAACAAAACCATATGAAACAACAGAAAAATGAAGAACCGAAAAGGACCATTCCCATTCAACCTAACTTGTAACCATTTGGCACATTCTATTCCACACAGCAGTGAGCAAGTCATATAGAACTAACAACATCACAACCTTAAATGATACATCTCACTCCAATTGAAATTATTACCAACAAATTTTCAAACAAAGCAAGGGAAATTCTGCTCTTTCAGGAAAAAAGACTCCCAAATGATCAATGACGCCCACATCTACGTGGAACATTTTGATAAGCACTTGTGCTGTGTAATATTCACAAGCCTAGTATATTAGTGAAACTAGGCAAAGGTGTTAGTCCATTATCTATCAAGTTTCGTACCGTGCTACACTGGAGCTCAGGGATTTCTCGATTATCAATAAAAGAAAAATAAAAAGATACTCAAGAAACACAAGCAAACTTCAACAACCACAGCGCGCAAGAAGCTGCTACCTAAGAGTCATTTCACCTTAAATGTAACCCCAAAAAATTTGAAAATTCCGGACAGATTATTTAGTAGTGAAATGATATGGTATAATGGTACAGAACTAATACAGGATCCATATAACCAACCTCAGCTAGTTAGCATTGCAGCTTAGTACTATCAATTGTTCTAGAACACATAATATCAACATTAAACTCAATAAGGATATGCTAAAACCAGTGAACATTAGACAGTTTCAAGAACAGTACTAACCATCTGTCGGGTTGCTGTAGTTCACGTAGCCATAACCAAGGGATCTCCTAGTACCCAAGTCCCTACAAACCCTAACTGATACTACCTGACCAACCTGGTTAAACAGATCATATAGCTGCGAATCATTCACGTTAAAGTCAAGGTCACCCACGTACAGTGACGTCGACACAACAACCTGGCTGTTTCCTACCACCGGCGGCGATGAACCGACGGCGCCGCCGCCGCCACCAGCCGTTGCCGCCACACCATTTTGACCCGCCACCGGAGTCTGTTGCTGCACTTGTAGCGCCATAATTCTCCAAATAAAGTCCTTTCTTCCTTTTATCAATATCCAAGAACAGTAAAATTGGATACAGAGTGAAATTCTAGAAGATTTTTTGGAAGGATAAAATGGGGATAAATTATCGTCGGAGAACCGAACGGTGCCGGCGGGAGGTGAGTAAACTGAGAGACAAAAATATATATGAAAGAAAAATTAGGATAATTTTTTGCTTTGGGGAGGGCAGAGAAAACTGCACCGCAAACCGGCAAAGAGGAAACTGTGAGGTTTTTATACTGCCGGAGACGAGAACCCTAATATGATGTGATTAACAAATCTGGACCGTCTGTTATATTTTTTGGATGATCGAAGCGTTTTGGCTATTTCAGCAAGTGACGAAAAGGACGTGATCCAGTATTTCGCATTTGTTGACTGTTTCGGTAGATCTTGCCACGTATGCTATGAGCACGAGTCTTTTGGGTACGTGGATTTCTGTTTATTTTCAGGTTTATCCGGGGATATATTACGGGGCAGCGAAATTTACCACGCCTTTTTAATTACCCTTAGATTAAAAAGGACTGAGTTTTACCGCTTTTACTGGAAAAGTTGTTGAATTAGTAAGGTGATTTGTCGAAAGTACATTTATTATTTTTGAGGTCAGGATCACGCGTTTCGGGAAAAAGGAGAAAAGGTTATTGTGCGTGTCATAAAATCTAATGCAAATAAATATTGGACTAATTCTAAAATTTTCATCTCGTATATCATAAAGTATTCTATTATTAAAATAATATTTGATTGTACCAAAACGGCGAGACAAATTCTAAAGCAAAGGGAACGATGGTAGTTCTCATTATTTTATCTACTTAGTAAGTTAGTTCCAGGAAATTTACACAGTATATATATATATATATATATATATATATATATATATATATATATATATATATATCTACTTAGGTTTTTTATACTTAATTAGTATATATATTTTTGTATATTTTACTAGTAACTGTAGTTACTTTTTTGATATAAATTACATCAAGTACCCCACTCTAAAGGGCTGCTATTTAATTTTAGTTTTTTATTTTAATTTTTCAAGACAAAAATATTTTGAATTGTCCTAAAATTGAGATTTTTAGTTTAAAAATTTAGGACGAAATAAATATTGGCTAATCTCTAAATAGCATCCCTAAAAATGACTATTTGTACACTTGCCTCTTATTTTTGTCGACGGTCCAAATGCATCAAAAGCCCAAAAAGTTTCTCGTAGGTGTACCGGAGGATTTGCAGTCGTACCTTATATTTGTGTCACCTTTTAACTTGTACCCTATTTTAAAAAATTATTAATTTGGTAGTCATTTGACAAAAAATCCTTAATAATATGACAATTACACCCCTGATAGTATTAGCATTAGCATGCTACTTTGGAGATGACCTCATTCGCATTAGCATACTGTAAAACAAGCCCTAATAAACGTAGCAGCATTCTAACGTTTGGAGATGACGTTGTTTTACAGTACTAGGGGGTTGTTCATTAGCATGCGAGATGGTGTAAAACTTCAGCCAATTATAGTAGCAGCTGAAGTTGTTTTACGTTGAAGCTAAAACTTCATGTTAATGTATGATGAAGTTATTTATCCTGCATTCAACAGTTTTGTCATGAGTTTTATCCAAAACTTCAGTCTAAATATGCTGAAGTTATTTAGTTCATTTGCTAAAATTTCAGTTTAAACATGTTGAAATTATTTAGTTCATTTGCTAAAACTTTAGTTTAAACATGTTGAAGTTATTTAGTTCATTTGCTGAAACTTTAGTTTAAACATGCTTAAGTTTTTGTCTTGCAATATGTAATTTTCTAATGAGTTTTTGTTAATGCATGCTGAAATTATTTAGTTCATTTGCTAAAATTTCATACAAAATATGCTTAAGTTATTTAGTTCATTTGCTAAAATTTCAGACTAAACATGCTTAAATTATTTAGTTCATTTGCTAAAATTTCAGACTAAATATGCTGAAGTTATTTAGTTCATTTGCGAAAACTTCAGACTAAACATGCTTAAGTTTTTTTCTTGTAATATGTAATTTTCGAATGAGTTTTTGCTAATGCATGCTGAAGTTATTTAGTTCATTTGATAAAATTTCAGACTAAACATGCTTAAGTTATTTAGTTCATTTGCTAAAATTTTAGACTTATTATGCTTAAGTTATTTAGTTCATTTACTAAAATTTCAGACTAAACATGCTTAAGGTTATTTAGTTCATTTGCTAAAACTTCATGCCAAAACATGCTGAAGTGTTGTCCTGCAGTCTACAGTTTTGTCAATAGTCCTGAAGGGCAAAATCATCTTTTTAAAATGCTTTTAACAAAAAAATGGGTACGGATACAAACGAAAAAACAAAACGGGTATAAGTTGAAAGGGGGCGACCAAATAGGGCGCCCCATGCAATTTTCACCAGGTGTACCGGACAATAGCCTTTGGGCCTTGACCCACAGGCCACGACATACGAGAATCAATTGTTTGCCCATGTTTTCCGCCTATGGAAATGTTCGCTACTGGGCCTAATTTGTCACTTAGTTTCGCGTGAGATCCAAATTCCATATTTTACCTGTGCTAGGCACGTTCCTATAAGAACATCTAAAAGGTAAATGTAAAATCATCGAAAATTTACATCTTTAAGTAAATAAAGAATACAGTAAACTTTATATTCTAAAAAATAAGAACAGTATGTTGGATAAAGATATTGTAGTTTTCCCTGAAAATAAAATTTGTAAAGAAAAAATGGAAGGATTTTAAGTTTAAATGTGGAATTGATCTTCTTACCCGATAGTTCCTTGTAATGATGCTTATTATAAGCTGCAACTTATGTAACTGTTTTTTTTTTAATGTTGGATTTAAGTTATAAACAGACATCGTAATAATTCTTTGTACGTCGTTAGTGTAGTTTAAGTATATGATTTATTATTAGTCTTCTTATTATGCTAGGAAGAACCTTAAATGTGTGAAATAATGTTGATATATGAAGTTGTTTTGCATGGTTGTCATTCAATCGACTTCTATTTTCGTTCTATGAGGTATGTTAGATTTGAGCTTTAATCTGTTTTAGCAAGTTCAAGTGTTATATAGTACTGCAACTTAATGACATACTACCGATCTCAACTCAATGACATACTACCGATCTCAACTCAATGACATACTACCTCTTAAATTTGTTACTCTATCTCTCAATTTTGATACCTTTTTTTCTTTGTATATGTGTATACGGGCCTCTTAACTCCATTATCAATAATCAAACTAAACAACAACAATAACAACATATCGAGTGTCATCCCACGTAGTGAGATACGGGGAAGATAATGTATACGCAAACTTTACTCCTACATTGTGGAGGTAGAGAGATTGTTTCTAATAGACCCTCGACTCAAAGAAAGCATAAGCACAATAGTAATGGTAAGGAAAAACGATACTGTAAAAGTCATAAAAATGAAGCGATAACAACAACAATGATAAGTTATGCACATTTTGTTTTGATGATTTAACAAACTTAATATGAGAACCATATAGGAACCTGATACAACTAGCCTCTCCGCGTTCAGAATAACAAGTTAATGCCTGGCACAAGTTTTAATGAAATCAGTTAAGGGAACAGATATATATCAGCTCCTCCAGTCACAGTATAAGTCAACTCTTACATCTTGTTAAAGTTGATGCACTGCACATGCAACAATATAACAGCATTGTTGAAGCATGCTGTGTACCGGGCACTCCCTTGTATCATCTTTGATGACCACACTTATATATTACCAACATGAGGTAAGGGATTACCCACACTTGCAAAACCTAAAACATATTTATGTGCAGCCACTTGAAGAACAAAAACATCAACATAACGAAGAAGGACCAGATCCCAGCATTGATTACATCGTGTATCCTTAGTATTGTTGTGTCTTTACTTATGTTATTCACTTGTAACTCCTATTCAACATATTTAGAAGCATTTCGTATGACACTTTATAAATCATAAACCTTGTATTTGTGTTGACTAGAGTTAGTCAAGTGGTTAGCTTTGTAATAGAGTTATTACAAAGGAACTTGCAATATAATTATTGTAAGTGAGTAAGGGATTAATAGTTTAATTCCTAGGTTACAATATGTTGTAATCTAAAGTTGCTCAGTTTATGAGGTTAAAATCCGACGAGTCTAGGTCGTGGTTTTTAATTCCGTGAGTTGGGAGTTTTATACGTAAATATTGTTGTGTTATTTGCCTACTGCTGTGTATTCTGTGGGAACTGATAAAGAACCAGGTTTTCTATACAGTTTGATGGACTCTTAGTTTACATGAAACAAGATAATAAGAAGACAGGGAAAAAAATAATAAAAGGTAGTAATAGGAACCTAAGAATAAGAAAATACGAGAATACATATTAATACTACTGGTATGAAAAAGAAGAAACTCAGACTACCCACTAACCTCTTGCCCTAATTTTCGACCTTCACTCGACAATCAAACTACAACTTTTAAATAAATCGTATCTCCTTGCCGTGATGTTCATAAGTTATACTAGCTTATCTAACTCACAATCTAACTTATATTTTTTGATTGAGATTCCTCTCTTCTTTTGGTGCCTCTAAACTCAATTATCAATTAAGTAGTTAATTATACTAACTAAAGGAGAAAAGGACAAAGATAATCAATCAACTCCTTTTTTTCATCCACCAAATCGAAACTCCATCATGAATTATCTTTAATTATTTGTGTAATTTTCATCGCATACAGTTTGGTTGTTCCAAACTGCACCCTACTCTTATTTTAAATCTATGTTTTCTTTTGCTTTTCCCTCCAAATTCGTATCTATAAACTGATCTTCTACCCCACAATCCATTAGTCAATATTTTAAAATTAAAAAATTGCATGTCTTCTGATTGACATGCCAAGTTACTTTATCAAAGTCTTCCCGAAATTACTAAAATATTCAAACATCAAACTATAGCATGAAAGTAAAGATCAACCACTACTTCCTATCAATTTTGAAATTCTCCAATAACAACAAAAGATAAAAAAGAAGAAGAATTATGTAAAGATATGTGCGTGGACTTCAGCGTCTTGATCAGCACTTTAGTCAAAAGTATCATCTACAAGAAAAACAGAAAAAATAAAACGTAAAAAAAAGAAGGAAAGTTGGAAGTGGTAGTAGTATAGTTAGAGGCGAAGCCAGTATTTTAAAATTATAAATTTAAAATTTTAATTCTTTTAAGTTATTGAATTTTAAAAGTTATATACATATTTAATAAATTTATTAATATAAATACAAGGTTTGGACAATTAATTATATATAATACACTACAAGAAAATCACTTAAACAGAAAAATCTGTTGCTAATATCATTTAGGAACGGATTAGAGACGGATTATCAAAAATACTAATAGCTAGTTACGAGCGATTTAGCGACAGATTAACGACGAAATACATACTTAAATCCAATTTTTTTTTTTTAAAATGTGCAATACGCAAGCTACGTGACTGTAGTAGGAAGAATAATAGAGTAGATTAGTTTTGCAGCATTTCCCATGAAACATGTAACACATATAGTAGGTTTTAGGTCAGGAATAAGTCTAATAACCAGAATCCAAGAGAAGGGAATTAATTGGTACAGACTAACATAGATCTGATGTCTTTGTTCTTTTCTCTTTCCCGATACATAAGGAAAGAAAGAAAGAAAAGGAACAAATTAAAGTAGAAACTTAAGCATGCAGATGCAAGTAAAAAGATGACGAAAATGAGAAGAGTCAGATCATAAAAAAGAATATTCTTGTGCAGCTAAGCCTTCATTTAATTCATCTCATGCCTTCTGGGTGCAATGGGAAGAGTTCAAGAGTCCTATCACCATTATCCTCTCTACAGTTTCTCTTTTCCTCTTCCTCCAAATATTCAAATGTCCAACCTCTGCATTTTCGCTTGTATGGACTATCTTCCTCCCTCACTACTTCTCCCTATAAGAATAGAAAATTCATTAACCATTAGAATTTTTACTATTACTTAAAAGATAATTACATATAATTATTTAATTATATAAAAAATGATAACGACATGCTAAAACACGTCAAAATAGACTGATAGTAGACCAATAGTGTATATTTTTTTACGATGACAATCCATATAACTCCATAATTAAATATTTTAACTTATGGCTTATAGTTCGAAGGTGAAGCATTGCATTAGGTATGCCTTATGCAACGGGCTAACTTTTTTATTTATTATGTACTGATAGTGTAGAAAAAATTATACAGCAGAAGTCTGAGGAAAGTAAGGAGATGAGACGTACCCTAGTGTCAAATGACAAAGGACTAGTGACAATGGCTGGAGGTGTTCTTGGACTTTGGCTAAGACCAAGACTATTGCGCTTCTGCTTTTGTCTCTCACGAGCTTTGTGGTTTTGAAACCAGTAGAACACGTTTTTCCCTTCTATTTTCCCATATTTCCCTAGCTGTACTGTGATTTGTTCGATTTGCTGGGCATTGGGTGTGCGCATCCCACCTCTATACAGCATTTCCAGTATTCCTATCTGTTCTTGTGTCGGATTCCACCTTGTACCTCCCGGGTGCGATTCCACCTACATAACATGTTAAAAAAGTTTAAGTTTTGTGCAACAACAACAATGACCCAGTGCTATTCCTATAAGTGAGGTCTGGGAAGGGGAGGGTGTATGACAGCCTTCTGTTTCCAAGAGACCCTCAGCTAAAAAAAAAAATGAAAGAAGCACTAATAGCTAAGTAATAATAGTACAAGATATTTAGAAAACTGAGATTAACCTAGCAAAATAAAAGATGAAGTTCTTTGCACCAATAGTAATTAAAAAATGCAAGTGCGATAACTTGTTTATAATTGATCAAATTACGAAAATGTAAAATTTCTTTATACTGTCAGTTTACAACAACAACATACCCAGTAAAATCTCATTAGTGTGTATGGGAAGAGTAGAGTGTACGCAGACTTTACCCCTACCCTGAAAAGGATAGAGATGCTGTTTCCGGGAGACTCTCGACTCCCGCAACTTAAAAACCCTATTTAATTAAGATTGCTAAAAACTTGAGAAACACTTAAAAATGTGTTCCATTTCCCAGCTAGAGAAACATGTTAGAATCCCACCATTATATTTCCTTGTTCAAAGTCATAGGGATTATATAGTATAGCTGGCAAGTGATACGTATGTATATGATAGTAAATTACCTGAGAGGAGTCTTTCTTGTCGTCGTTGAATGAATTTTTTCCAGGGCTAGTGCTACTTTCAGGTCTAATGAAGCTCTTAAGATCGAAAGGAGGAGTGACAATATTAGGATCATTTGTGGAGGTTGAGAGCTTAGGAGCAAGAGGTCGCAAACGTTTACAACCAAGTGTAAGTGAAGGAGCAGCTGAATCATGCTCTAAGATTAATCCACGTGTGAACTGATGCACCTTCATGCTTAAGCTTCCTGATGATGATCCCATGTACATTGGAGGGTTGGAATTTTTAAACATTGATGACAGAGGAGCCTCCATTATATACAAGTGAAATCACTATTAATAAAAGCATAGGTGGACCAGAATTTGCTACAATTGCGTTTAACTAAAATCTGTTATGTATATATCACTTTTTTTTAAAGACATATACATATACATGTGACATTATGCATAACTTTCCGGGTGACCCGATGATCCCGTTTTACAAGATAGGTCCGCCTCTTAATAAAAGGTGGAGTATAACTGATACACATTGACATTGTAAACGAGTTTTTATACTATCATGTCAACTAAAAGAAAATAATAATTCATAATAAGTGAAATTATGAAAAAAAATAAAAGAGACAACTTATTACATAATTTTAAAGTGTATTGATAGTGTAAAAATTTATTTATACGACTTAGTGTATATTAGTAAAAAGGGGTGGGAAAAAAACAATAAAAGAAAGTGGGAAATGAGGTGGGTGCCAAGAAGAACCAAGACCAAATGATGAGGTGAGGTTGACTTATGATTTCCATTTTAAAAAGCAAGAAAAAAAGTGGATCTAGATAGCTAGAGAGAGGGGGGAAAAGAGAGGTGTAAAAATTGTATATAATTGTTATGAATGAATGAATCTATCGATAGGTGAGCGTGTGGGTGAATGTATGCGTGTGTGTAGTTGCCTAGTCTAATCAAATGCAATGAGTTGGTTTTCTTTTTTCTCATTTTATTTCTTTTTGCCTTTCCTTTCTTTTTTCTTCTTACTTTCATGATTATAAGTCGTCCATGCTTTTCGGTGGCCTCTTCTCCTTCTAAACTTTATCACTATAAAGTGAAGAGAGATTATAGGGAGGGAAAAAAAATAAAGAAATTATATGGATAAATTAGTGAGTGGAAAAATTGAATACCGTCTTTAAGTGGTGGAAGATATTAAAAATACCACTACGTTTATAATATTATAGTATGTGTATTACATGCATGACGTGTGTACACATATATATTGAATTTGTATACTATATATGACCAAAATCCATCTGATGTAGCTTTAGATATACACATACCCCAAATATATCCCTTTTTCTTTGGGAACTGTATACTCCAATTTCCCAAATATTATAAAACCACCATTCTCACTTTTTATCTCATTTTTGTATAGCAAAATCTTTGCATGATTCAAGCACATGCTCAAAGTAGTGTATCAAAGTAAAGCCCCTAATTATCTGTCACCCAATCAATGATTGAATTATTAATTTATGCTCAATTGATAGTCAAGACCGTTGGTAAATATTTTCTTTCTTATTCTTTTGTGTTTCTAGATCCTTTGTTCTTTTAATTAATTATTCCAAGAATGCACCGAAACCCATTAATTTCTCTAGCTTTAAAAAAAGGTAAAAAGAAAATCTACAGCTTGACTAAAATATATACTTCAGAGAGATGATTTTAGGCTCATTCACAAACGTGGAGGCATACAATTGAAGGCAGGTATATATTTCTTGAGTATAATATTTATATATAGTTTGTCCTCAATTAAAGATAGACAGCAAGATACTTGAAATGTGAATCCAACAAAAACTTTTTAGTGAAAGTCTTCAAGGGAGTGCTGAAATTCATGTTCCCGATCCTTAAAGATGTACGTTATACTTTCTAATCTTGATCGTATTGATTTTGGTATGAACATAAATCTCCTTTTTCCTATCCGCCTTTGAAACTAAAAATATTTTTGCAAAGTTAAAAATTATTGAATTGTATGAATCGTCTCGTTTAAACACGTGAAAATATTTTGTAATGAGTGGTAACAGTAATGCTAGAATTCATGACTTTAATTTATAATTTTTCTTGAATGAAACATGTAAAATTAATTTGTCAATAGGGCATGGCGATGAAATTAAATCATATATTATATAGCCTTATGTTTATTGCCTTAATTAATTTTTGGATGAAATGGTTTTAAAAAAAGGCTAATATGTCCATTTTCTATTTTATTTCTTTAATTTCTATGCTCCTTTTGTGTATTTAAGGTGAGGATGGAGAGTTACCCGCCAAATATTTTCCATAGACCAAAAGCTCATCATAAATGTTTCATAATATAATCAAAGCAAGAAATTAAATGATATAGGCATATCTTCATAAGATTACTACTACTACGTTTTTCAAAGCTTGGCGTGGAGAGTGTCAAATGACAAGTAACCACTCTTTGAATAAAGGAAGCATTGGAAATATTTTTTCATATACGTCAAGGCGCATGAGACATAGAAAGAGTGATGTCTAATCAAACATGGGATGTTTTTTTCTGACAAATTTATAGGAGTAGTAACTTTATTCAAATTATTCATATTGACTGTCAAATTTAACGTACATGAGTATCAGATTTGATTTCCAATATTATATCACCCCAGGTAAGAATTTACAAAGATCACAAAATTTACAAATTTTGCGTTCACAGTTTAAAATAGTTGGAAAATATAGGTAAAGGTTGTTGTCATTTTCCCCAACCAAATCAACAGAGATACCTACAAAACCTAGGGAAGATTGAAAAATTCTACTGCATTAGTTTGTCCTTTTGGCCTTTCGGCCAGAAACCAAAGAAGTTGTCTTATTGGCACGAAGTCATTCTACGTAGAAATATTTCACATGGTAATGATTTCAATGTTGAAAAATCACATTATCCTATTTTCATGTTTCGGTGCCCCAACGTTAGAGGGACAATAACCCTAGGAATTCAACCTGATCAAAATTTTATTTTCGACTTGTAAGCAAATAAATACGAGTACATAGTACTACATTTACTATATTATTTTTTTGCTTTAAACTCGTTCAAGATTATATTTAAACTGAAGCTTTCTAGATTGAGGAAGCATTTATTCGTATGAGTGTCTAGAGTTTCATGGTCAGGGGTGTATCTACTCTAGAAGTGATGTGTTCATTTGAATTCATAATTTCAACTTAAACTATGTATATTTGCCAGAAATTCATTAAATATATATAAATATTTAATTTAAATTCTAAACCTAAAAAATTAGTAGTGTAATTTTGAATCTAAATCTATAAAAATTTAAATTTTGAATCCACCTTGTTCGTGATCGGTAAATCTCCAACTTTTAGATTTTTTTAGGTGTGTTCAGTGTTCATGGTTCTGTAGCTGATATAAAGGTTGGCAAAATGAATTTTTTTGTAAACAGATGCTTCAATAGAGTGATTAAAGTGACCAGTAATTTCATCTTTCAAGGTAAAAGAAGAAAGAGGATCAGACGAACTATGATGACAACATTTTGCCTAAGAACATTCTTAATTATGGAACTAAGAAGTAAAAAGTAGATTAGAGGATCGTAATAACATACGTATGAGAACTACATAATGACTTAAGTTCTTATGGTCATTTCGGATATAAATATAATAACACACTCATTATTCATCATTCTATACTTATAAGGGGACTCAAAGACTCAAACGCAAAGGTATTGTTCAGTAATATAAAACTTATTAGAGTTTCAGTATGTGCACTAGCATATATCGTGTGTGTGCCTTATACCTGCTACTGTTAGTTAAATTAAATCGGAAAATCGAGTAATAATTAACCTGCTACTGTTAGTTAGATTGTATTGATCAATTATGTAAATGTTTTTGCACTATTAATGTATATACCTTGTAATTTACTCTAATTATTATATTGGCACACAGAGTTCTTGTAAGCGGTTGGTTACTCGTTTGATAGTGGCATTAGTTTATCATAAAACTTGTAATGTGTTGGCATCTTAAACGTTATTGTTCTGGAGTATTAGTTTCTCACACTTTAGTATTTCTTTTCAAAATTTCCTCTATTTCAATTTAGATGACACACTTTCCTAATTAGTCCATTCCAAAAAGAATGACACATTTCTATAATTATATGGTACAGTTATATTTGTTCGTGGTTTCTAGACAGATGAATCAATTTGATCCCAAAAGATAATGAATTAATCAATTTTCGTACAAGATACTTAGCTCAAATGTAGATAAAATGATAGATTTGGAGAGCCCTGGAACAAGGTTTCCGGACACGATGATGATAAGAACAACAAGCTAGAGAGAGAAATAGTATCAAAATGTGGTATTAGAATATGTTCTTTGATGCCCAGAAAATCATTCCTTACAATGATAGTTGAGCCTATTATTTATAGCTCAGTGGGCGTAATGGTCGGGCCCACCACTAATGACAATTATCGAGGTGTGATAATGGAAATCTAACGGTAAACATAAATGCTCAGATTTTTTTAATGAACCGTTACTCTTTAATGCTGTGAAATATTCTTCATTAAATGTCATCGGGCGCAGCATGCTTAATGCCCTTACAAACTTGCCTTCTTCGGTGACACACGAGGTAGTTGTGCCTGATTTTTCATCCTTCTCGTTTTGATTCCATGTGTCCCCTTTCTCAGGTGGCCACGTAACATAACGTATTTTACCCAATACAGATAGTCCCCCTGCTTTCCGATGACATAACTTTGTGTTACCAGAAAGTTGGTGAGAATCCCCTTTTGGCGGAAATTACCATAATCCCTTTTGTAGGTTACTGACGGTTGATTAGACACCTGTCTCCCCGCATTTAATGTCTAGAACACGCGTCTTCCTATGATTTAGCACGCCTTCTGCCGGTTATCGAGGTAATTAGAGCCGAGTATTTTAGCCGCCCAAAAATTTACCTATACGTATCAACTCCCTTTTCCTTTGGGTTTTACTAGTTTCTTGAACTTCTAACATGCATTCTTTCTCTTCGTCTCTTCTCTAATCTTTTCCAAACACAGAATCTCTTCTTCTCCTCTTCTAATGGCTTCTTCATCTAAACGTTCTGGTTCTTCGAAAAATAAGAACAAAAACGAAGATTCTGCTCCCCCAACAGTAAGTTCCATAATCCCCAAAAGGCTCAGTACTTTGAAGGATCTGGAGGAGAAACTTCCCACTGATAACCCTCGTAAATGGGCGGTTAGTAGGTACCCATCTTCCATTCGTCCTTCCAGTATCCCTGCTATGAAGGAAGACTGATGCTGCCCGAATTTGGACGTCATCGCTCCCGACCTATCGGAGCGAGTGACCCTTCCCAGAGAGGGTTTCACATACTTATACACGTACCCTTTTATATTTGGGTACGGTCTCTTTGAGTGGGGAGCTCGATTTCGTGAAAGCGGAATTCTGCCTTCGCTACCATGTATGTTTGGCACAGGTAAGCCCTTCTGTGTGGAGGATGGTTGCCTGCTTTTAGCGCCTGTGCTTTGAAACCAGAGAGGAGCTTTGAAACCATACTTTGATTTCCAGCATGAATGATGACAATGACCGAGGATGGATGGAACAGTTTGTTGCAATTGCCTCCGATGACATTATTCCAACAACGGCCTCATCCTTTCCGGTTGCTTGGAACCGTTCCCGTGAGTTTCTTTTAATACGTTCTCCCCTCCTAAATGTTTTTTACGCCTGTATTAATCTTTCAACTTCTGTATGTTATAATGACCTGATGGCCCCCATCAGTGGTAGAAATCTTGGACCGGTGTGTTCAAAAGATTTTGGACATCACCATGCCCGAAATCCGCCTGTGGAAAGAACTGTCCATAAAATACGGGTGGAAGGATAAGAATTATGGTAACTATGATTTGATTTCCTTTAGTTTTTGCATATGTGGATTTTGCCTGAATCTCTTGACTTGTTTGTCAAATTAGGTCTACCTCCGGGGCTCAGTCGAGATCCCCGAAGAGGATGTTTTGGCCAACCCTGCAGATACGGCGAGGCTACTCCAGGAGGCGCTTGCTCGAACGGGTGCCTCCGGGTCTACTCCGGGCACAAATATTTCCTCACGGGGTCCCCGGCCAGAGAACAAGCAACCAAAAAGAAGGCGTTCCTCTGCGTCTAGGGAGAAGAATAAGAGGTCAAAGGTTGCTGCCCCCGAATCATCCCAGGTGGTGACTTTGGCTGGTCCTTCCTCCGGGCTGGTCATAGACACCGTAGTGATTGATGATGAAGAAGCTATTGAAGAGGGAGATTCTTGATAGAAAACAACGATCCTTATCTTCTCAATAAGATGCTCAACCTGTTGATACAGTCACACCTGCCGAGGATGATGTCTCGGCACTTTGGGGAGAGTTTAATTAGGTGGAAAATGCAAACTCCCATTCTCGGGCTCCAATCATCGTGCCCCATACTGCAAGGTAGAGTATCAGGTCAGTGTCATCCTCGGCTGGTGAACACCCAGCAATCAGTACTGCCTTTAGTGCAGCTACTTCCCGCTCTTCTCTTTCTCTAGTTTTATCACCACCTTCTTCGCCACCAGTGGCTACTACCTCTTTTCCATCTTCATCCTCGCTTCTCCCAACAACATCATCTCCAACGGCCGCACCTGACCTTGCTGAAGGCGTTCCTCTTCCCCAATCTCCTGTTCGTGGGAATTTTGGGCAAAATTATGCTACCCCTTATGAAGATCCTCAGATAAGGAGGAATGTTACCCTCTCGGTATCTACCGGATGCAACCTTCTTTCCCGGTCGATAGAGGTTGCAAATTATCTGAAGCCCTTGGCTTCAGAGAAATATTGGGAAAAGATTCAGACACTTTCGGGAGAGTGTTTGTTGAACAATGGCATGTATAATGCTGCAACGGTATGCTTCTCTCTTTCTCTGCTATTTTGTTCAGCTTTTGAATGAGTGAATTTTAAGTTTCACCCCTTTTTATTTCGTAGGCCAATTTTCTTGCTTCCGAGGGCCTTCAAAGATTAATCCGCGAGAAGAAGGAAATCTCTTCTGAACAAGATAAGCTTTTAGCGGAACAGGACCAGACTGTTTTTTGCCTCTCAGAACTGGAAACCGGGGCCACTGAGGCAAATCTTTTGGAAACCCGTTTGCAGCAAAAGTGAGCAAGAAGTGGTAACCTTCAGCCGGGAAGTTGCGCCGCTGAGGGCCTGCTTTGATGAAGTCAAGGCTAAATGGGCTGAGATCTAAAATGCCATTCTTGTTACCAATGATTGTGAGGCTGCTGCTGCTGAAAGGATAACTAATTTAGAAGAAGCCTTGAATTCTAAGGCCGAAGAACTTACTGCCGCGGGGGCGAGACATGACCGATTGGAGGAGAAGCATAAGAAGACTATCGAGCACAACATGATTTATAGTTCAACTGTCCATGATCTCGATGCTAGTCTTTGGCCCGCTAGGTCCGCCCGGAATAATCTTTCTACCGAGGTTACGCAGCTCAAAGAAGAACTCAGGCACCGAGAGGCTTCCCTCGTTATTGAAAAAACTTACTCCATATACAACATAAGGAGAAAAACCTTGGAAGCAGCCAACACTGATATTATTGATATTGATGCCGAAATTGCTAAGGCACGCGAGCTTGAGTTGGCTGCAAAGAATAACCTCCCGACGCGGTCTGACGCTCCCGGTTCTTCTAATTCTGATTTCGATATTTCTGATACTGAAGAGGAATTGGAAAGCGATGATGTTGAAGATCAAGTTGGGGAGATGTTAAGTTATCGGTTGAACCGGCTACTGCTCCCGGGGATATGAATACTTCTATTCCTCCTGATTCCAGTGATGATGCAACTTACTTTTTTCTTTTCCTGTTTTGTGTTTCTTTTGGCTGATTCTTGTGAATGAATACATATTTTTACTCAAATATTTGATTGAGTTTTTCTTTTGCTTGAATGTCTGCATATTTTTTGATTTTTCTATATGTGGTCTCGGGCGCATTTTCTTCGATGCATTTCTGTTGTCGAGAATTATCCCTTTTACATGAGGGTTTCAATAAGTATTTGCGCAAGTTTGGTTTCTACGTCTTTTTCATATGTGGCTTCGGGTCTATTTTATCCTGATAGCATTTTCAGTTTCGGGCATATATTCTTCCAGAACAAACCCTTTAACATGAGGGTTTCAATAAGAGAGGGCCCTCTTATGTTTACGGTGCTCTTGAAGATGACGTCTCCTATTCATTACGGCACTAACATTTGAAGTACTTGTTTAACTTTTAAATGACAAAATTAGCTCATCGTGTAGACAAGAAACAAGACAAAAGGAAAAGGATTTCATTTCATTCCTTTCGTTTTCATAGTTTACATAGGCATTTTGCTACGTAGGAAAGAAGCTGCCTTGACTTGTGGCTATCTTGTTTCTTCGTTGATGGTTGTGCAGTACCCGGTCCCGATGATGTGTGGCATTCAGTTTTTTGCCTTACCGGATTTTTTTTCCCGGTTGACGTGGTATTCAGAGTTGCCTTGCCAGATTTTCATTCACGGTTGATGTGGCATTCAGAGTTGCCTTGCTGGATTTTCATTCCCGGTTGACGTGGCTTTCAATGTTGCCTTATAATCATATCATTATCCCCCCCCAGTGTTCTAATGCGAAGAATACGAGTTGGTACACCGGAAGTCCTGTATCTTCGAAGGTTCCACCGATAAATTTCCGCGTAACCCTAAGCTCGGTAACATATTTTGCTTTCCCTTTAGGAGTTCAAGCTGTCGAGCGAAAGGATACCTGACAATCCCTAGTGATTTTTGCTCGTGAACGACCGCATAACCCTTGTTCGGTAGCAAACTTAACTTCTCGGTGGGAATTTGCTACCGAATCAAAGATTACCTTATCGTCCTCGGGTGGAGACTTGTTTGTTTTGCCTTGTCATAAAATGTCTTATTATTGATGTTGTTGTAGTATGCTTGTGGTCACTGCCTCGTTAAAAAACCTTGCTTTCTATCTCACTGTTGTTTGAATGTTGTTTGTCAGCAGTAATATTTTTTAAGATGAGCCACGTTCCAGTTGCTGGGCAACTTGTCTCCGTTGTGGTTTTCTAACTCATATGACCCTTTACCGGTGATAGCTGAAACTTGGTAAGGGACTTCCCATGTAGAGGCTATCTTGCTATCGTTGAGTTCTCGGGTGTTTTGAGTCACCTTCCTCAAGACCAAGTCCCTACTTTGAAGTAACGAAGGTTGGTTCTTTGGTTGTAATACCGATCCATTCTCCACTTTTGTTCTGCCATTCTTACATGTGCCAAGTTCATGCGTCCCTCGAGCAGTTCTAAGTTGATTAGCATTGCCTCATAGTTTGATTCTTCATTTGCCTGGGAAAACCTTAAAGTGGCCTCCCCCACTTCCACCGATATCAAAGCTTCTGCGCCATACACGAGGGAAAATGGAGTTTTTTCGGTGCTAGATTTGATAGTTTTTCGGTAGGCCCAGAGTACCCGCGACAATTCCTCGGGCCAGCGGCCTTTTGCTGCTTCTAGCCTTTTCTTCAGATTTTGCACAATTGTTTTGTTTGTTGACTCTGCTTGTCCGTTTGTGCTCGGATGGTACGGTGACGAGGTAATCCTTTTTACCTTCAAATCTTCAAGGAATTTTGTCACTTTTGCGCCGATAAACTGTGGCCCGTTATCACATGCAATTTTCTCCGGTACTCCGAACCTGCAAATTATGTTTTTCCACAGGAAGTCGACCACTTAGCGCTCTTCGATCTTTTGATAAGGACCTGCTTCCATCCATTTTGAAAAATAGTCAGTCAAAATCAAAAGAAACCTTGCCTTTCCAGGAGCCAGTGGTAACGGTCCGACGATGTCCATTCCCTATTTGATGAACGGCCACAGGGACAGAACTGAATACAGGGGTTCCGCCGGTTGAGGTACTAGTGGTGCGTGGACTTGGCACTTATCACATTTTCGTAATTTTTTTGGCATCTTATTCCATACGGGGCCAGTAATATCCCGCTCGGACTAACTTCAGCATTAGAGAATCTGCGCCCGAGTGGTTGCCGCATATCTCTTCATGGACTTCTCTCATGACGTAATTGGCTTTTGATGCACCTAAGCACCGGGCCAACGTGCCTTGAAAGGATGTGGGTAGCGTGTTTCTGCTCCTGTTAAAATTTTGCTAACGTAATATGTGGGGAATTGTGTACCTTTTTCCTCCCGGACTAAAACTGCGCTTACCGCAACTTCTGAGACTGCCAGGTAGACCAACAATGATTCTCCTTCTTTAGGTTTCGAGAGAAACAGAGGGCTTTACAAGTATTTATTCAATTCCTTCAAGGCTTTCCAACACTCTAGCATCCACTCGAAGTTGTTTTTCTTTTTGAGCAACGCGAAGAAGCGATAACACTTCTCCGATGATCGGGAAATGAACCTACTCAAAGCCGCTAATCTACCTGTGAGTCTTTGTACTTCCTTTAGGTTGAATAGTTCATCCGGGATGTCCTCTACGGCCTTGATTTTGTCGGGATTCACCTCAATTCCTCTTTGTGAGACCAGGAATCCTAAGAATTTACAAAATCCTACCCCGAACGTACACCCCTCGGGGTTAAGCTTCATATTGTGCTCCCTCAGTATGTCAAACATTTCTTGCAGATGTCTCAGGTGATTACCTATATGCAGAGACTTAACGAGCATATCGTCTATATATACTTCCATAGTTCTTCCTATTTATTTTTCGAACATCTTATTTACGAGTCGTTGGTAAGTGGCTCCGACGTTTTTTAGTCCGTAGGGCATTACGTTGTAACAATATTACCAAAATTTATTATAAACGAAGTCTTTTCCCGATCTTCCGGGTTCATCTTGATCTGATTGTACCCGAAATAGGCATCGAGGAAACTCATTAACTCGTGCCCGGTCATAGCGTCGACGATCATTTGATCGATATTTCGCAATGTGAACGAGTCCTTCGGGCATGCCTTATTAAGATCTTTATAATCTACGCACATGCAAAATTTATCGTTCTTCTTAGGAACTACTACCACATTAGCTAGCTAGTTTTCATATCTTACCTTTCGGATTGAACCAATCTTAAGTAGATGGGTTACCTCTTCTCTGGCGAATTTATTCCTTGCTTCGGTAATAGGGCGCTTCTTTTCCTTACTGGAGGTATGATCGGGTCCAAGATTAACTTATGCATGACTATCTATGTTAGGTTTCGTGTTATATCCTCGGGCGACCATGCAAAACAATCAGCGTTAATTTTAAGGAATTCAATAAAACCTGACCTGAGCTCGGGGTGTAGTCCTGTTCCCAAATGGAAATTCTTTTATAGGAATTTTTTGAACAGTGCAACCTGCTCTAGATCTTCTGCCATGGATTCCGTTACGTCTGTTTCCTCCGGTACCTAAAAATACCTTGGTACATGATATTGCTCCGACTCGGGGTCGGAAGTCGGCTCCGATAACTGCTATGCTGCATGTTCCGTTCCCTTGCTATGGGAAACCGAGATCTCATTCATCTCTCTTGTTGCCGGTTCATCACCCCTTATCTGCTTTGATCCCCTCGTGTGTTGGAAATTTTAACAATTGGTGGTACATCGAAGGCACAACTTTCATTAAGTGTAGCCACGACCTTCCTAGGATGATATTATAGCCCAGGTCCCCGTCTACTACTTCAAAGAGAGCCATCTTCATTACTCCCTCGGTATCCGTAAGCAGTGAAATTTCCGCTCGGGTTGTCACGTTTGCGAGGTTAAATCCAGCAATGAGCTTTGTTGTCGGGATGATGCTCCCGGTGAGTTTAGCTTGATCTAGAACTCCCCATTGTACGATATTGACGGAACTTCCTGGATCCACTAAAACACGTTTAATTTTGAAATTTAACACATTTAAAGAGATTACCAGCGCGTCATTGTGCGACAGTAGTAATTCCTCCGCGTCTTCATCTGTGAACGTGATATCATCATCCCGGAGCCTCTTACTGTGGGTTGTCGATACTTTTGTCTTCTTCGCAGCCGAGAATGTGATCCCGTTAATATCGTTCCCTCCGAAGATCATGTTGGTCATTTTGTATTGAGGTTCCTCTCCTTCTTTCGAGGTTTGCGTGTCGCTCCTGTCCCGGCCGTAATTATTTTTGGCTCGGTCACTCAAGAATTCCCTGAGATGACCGTTTTTAATAGTGTTGCCACTTCTCACGGAGGTGCCGGCAGTCCCCAGTCCGTTGACCATTAGTGTCGTGGTATTCACACTATAAATGTGGATCCCTTTGGCTGGGATCGTACCATATCGATCTCGGGAATCTTGCCTCTTTGATATCTCTCATGGTCGACACTAACTCTACCATACTGATGTTAAAGTTATATTGTGATAATTTTAGATGGGAAGGACCTCGTGGCCCCAAAGTTTCTCTATCCTGCAGCGATCTGTTATTCCGCCTGCGATCAGCTCTCTTGTCATTGGTAAACTTATCCACCGACCGGAAGCTCCTGTCGTGACCTTCCATCTGCTTGTAGGGTAGAAACCGGCCCCTTGAAACTAGTCTATTTGATTCGACATTGCCTTTCATTTTTTCCTTGCTATTCTCCTGTCCTTTTGCTGGTGACGGGAAATCAACCTGATCATCTTCGATCCTAATCTTTGACTCGTACCGGTTGGGGACATCTGCCCAAGTTGTTGCTCAAAACTCGAGCAGACTTTCCTTTAACTCCCGGGAAGCATCTGAACTTCTCGGGTTTAAATCCTTAGTCAACGCTTCAGCTGCCCATTCGTACGGGACAACCAGTAATAACATCCTTTCCTTTTGGAACCGGCTAACGCACCTTCGTAATAATTCGGATTCTCCCTGCGCGATCCTGAATATGTCAGTTTCTGGGCTTGTACCTTTTTGGAATCGGTATGGGCCTTGATGAACGAATCCGCGAGCATTTCAAAGGAATCTATGGAATGCTCAAGTAATAATGAGTACCATGTCAAGGCGCCCCTCATGAGAGTCTCACCAAATTTTATCAATAATACGAACTCAATTTCGTGAGGAGCCAGATCATTTCCTTTCACTGTTGTTGTGTAGGTGGTGATATGTTCATGTGGATCTGAAGTTCCGTTGTATTTCAGCACTTCAGGCATTCTAAATCGCTTGAGTATTAATTTCGGGGTCGCACTCGGTTTGTACGGTAATTGGATGTACTTCTTCGAGCTCGGGTCTTTCAATACCGGGGGTGCTCCCGGGATTTGGTCCATACGGGCGTTTTACTTCCTTTATGAACCGCAAGAGTTCCTCCTTGAACGGATCGTTATCGCTGTTGAGTCCAGATCTGCTCCATCAGCCCCGTCGGAGCCAACTTCGCCCCTAGGAGTGTTGTTGTCGACTCTCTGCGTTGTTTGGTTTGTAGGAACAACGGGAGGAATTGGATCTCGCCTATTTACATTATTTGAAGCGCCCGATAGCCCTTGTTTTAACTCTGTCATGACCTGATCCTGCCGCGTGAGGTGGCCTAAGATGATTGCTTGTTGCTCTAGCGGGATCCTTACCACATCTGCTACATGCCCCTAGTTAGCATCATCTGGAATCGCTTCCCGCACTTGTCTCGGGTACCGCCCATCATACACCAGCGTGACATCTTTCCCCTCATCGCGAGTGTCGCTGATTGAGTCCTCAAAATGGGGGTGTTCCCCTTGAACCTCAGGATTGTGAGTGTTGTTAATGGTATTGATTGCCGTTATTTGTGATTTTGCTAAGACAAGAACGATCAAGCCTTGCAAGTGGAGGAGGTAAGGATCAATTTAACCATACGACTGTCTAGGCCCCACGGTGGGCGCCAAACTATTTACCCGAAATATGATACAGTTAAATTTGTTCGTGATTTCTAGACAGATGAATCAATTTGATCTCAAAAGATAATGAATTAATCAATTTCCGTACAAGATACTAAGCTCAAATGTAGATAAATCGATAGATTTGGAGAGCCTTGGAACAGGGTTTCCGGGCACGATGATGATAAGAACAACAAGCTAGAGAGAGAAATAATATCAAAATGTTGTATTAGAATATGTTCTTTGATGCCTAGAAAATCGCCCCTTACAATGATAGCTGAGCCTATTATTTATAGCACATAGGGCGTAATGGTCGGGCCCACCACTAATGATAATTATCGAGGTGTGATAATAAAAACCTAACGGTAAACATAAATGTTCAGATTTTTTTAATTAGCCCTTACTCTTTAATACTGTAAAATATTCTTCATTAAATATCTTCGTGTGCAACATGCTTAATGCCCTTACGGACTTGCCTTCTTCGGTGACACACGAGGTAGTTGTGCCCGATTTTTCATCCTCCCAATTTTGATTCCACGTGTCCCCTAACGTATTTTACCCGATACAAGTATGTGCACTAACATATATCGTGTGTGTGCCTTATACCTGCTACTGTTAGTTAAATTATATCGGAAAATCGTGTAATAATTAACCTGCTACTGTTAGTTAAATTGTATTGATCAATTATGTAAATTATTTTGCACTATTACCTTGTAATGTTTTCTAATTATTATATTGGCACACGAGTTCTTGTAAGCGGTTGGTTACTCGTTTGATAGTGGCATTAGTTTATCATAAAACTTGTAATGTGTTGGCATCTTAAACGTTATTGTTCTGGAGTATTAGTTTCTCATAGTTTAGTATTTCTTTTCAAAACTTTCACTATTTCAATTTAGCTAACACACTTTTCTTATTAGTCCAATCCAAAAAAATAACACATTTTTACAATTATATGGTACAATTGAATTTGTTGGTATATCAACATTCTCTATTTCTATGCACTCCAAACAAACAAGGCCATATGCAATTTAAATGCACGAAGGACCTTTAATTGTGTGTAATGTGTTTTAGGTGCCAATAATTTGTGTTTTATTTCCGTGCTCTTCAATTAGTGGAAGTTGTACATATATCTTCAATTTTTTTTTTGAAAAGCCGCCTTGTGATAATGTGAATTTGGTATTCGCCCCTGCCTTTTATATTATGATCCAAAAAGTGAATACATAAAGAAGAGAGACGTAAAACTATGAAGAATAGTTAGTTAGTAGTTAGTGATGGGTCCCAGTTGACCATGGTTAGGTTGTTAGAACTATAGTTAATTGTTACAACTATAGTTAAGTTAGAGGTATATATTTTGTAATTACTTTCATTTTGACATATACAAAATCATTTTCCTTCTTCTCTGTAATCGCCTTCTTCCTCTCTTCATTATCAACCATGGCTGAGCTTCGATTGAGATTGCATGGATAAATCTGAGGTGTGAACTCAGATTTATCAAGCTCACATGGTATCAGAGCAGTGAAAGATCTAAATTTCCACAAATTCTAGTTCGATCAACAGTAATTTCTCATCGTCTTCCTCACGAAGCTCGACCAACGACCGTCAATGGCGACTGATAAAATCGATCACACGCATCCTTTGTTCGTACATCCTTTAGATACTCCTAGCTCGATTTTGATTCCTGTAAAGCTCACAAGATCAAAAAATTATGGATTATGGCGTCGATCAATGCGAATTGCACTGCAAGCTAAGAGGAAGCTAGGGTTTGTGCTAGGGACATGCAAACAGGACTCACTCGAGCTTGCATTACATGAAGATTAGGAAACATGCAATGCAATTGTGCTATCCTGGATCATGAACACAGTTTCTACGGAATTACTTAGCGGAATTGTGTATGCATCTGACGCGCATTTGGTTTGGGAGGATCTGAGAGAAAGGTTTGACAAAGTGAATCGTGTGAGAATTTTTCAATTGCACAAGGAGATAGCCACTATTTCATAGGGAACAGATTCTGTATCTGCATATTTCACAAAGCTCAAAGAGCTATGGGCTGAGTATGATGCAATGGTGCCTATTCCTAATTCGAAGGAATATGTTGAGCACCTTCAACAACAAAGGTTGATGCAGTTTCTAAGTGAACTTAATGAGACTTATGATCAGGCAAGACGACAAATTCTGATGAAGACTATAGAGCCAACTCTGAATCAAGCTTATGCTTTGATAATTGAAGATGAAAACCAGAATTCTAATTCAACTGTAGGAAATAAGGGAGATCCTATTGCTATGCAAGCAGGTAAAATACAACCAAGAATGCAAATCAACAGATATAAGGGAAAGAAGTCATTTGTGAAGTGTGAATATTGCAATAAGCCGAGCCATTCTAAGAAAAACTGCTACAAACTTGTTGGATATCCAAATGATTTCAAAAATAGGAAAACATATGCAGCTAACATAATAACTGGAGTTTTTGGAAATGATAAACCAATACAGGAATGTGAAGGGAAAGGCAGCAATGATGCATTGAAGACAGGGCCATACTTCACTTAAGATCAGTACAGGCAGATCCTAAGCATGTTGAACAAGGAGACTCGTGAATGTCAAGCCAACATGGCAGGTATGGTTACTTCCTTAATGACAAACTTCCCTTGTACAGAATGGATAATTGATTCTGGAGCTACACATCATATTGCTGGTGAATTAGAGGCATTAGTAGTCAAAGATAAAGTGAATACACATAGCAATGAACATGTTCATTTACCCACAAGAGAAAAGGCTATTGTTTCACACATTGGTAAAGGAATAATTCTTGATAAAATGGAATTGGATGATGTGTTGTTTGTACCTGAGTTCAAATTTAACCTTTTGTCAGTTTCTAAGCTAACTAGGCAACTGTTATGTTCAGTGAATTTCTTTCCTGACTTCTGCCTGTTCTAGGACCTTTACAATGGCAAGGTGAGGGGGATTGGTAGAGAAAAGGGTGGCTTGTACATATAGAAGAAAAGTTTCAAGGGAGACTTGGACAAATTCATCAAGGGAATAAAACAGTTTGCATCCACAAGCACAAAGAAGGATGGGGAAGATGGAGCACTTTGGCACAGAAGATTAGGCCATGCTTCAGTTAGTACTATGAAGAATATAGATTTCTTTCATAATAAAATTGTAGACATAGCAGTAAACAATGACTGCCCTATATGTCCTCTTGCTAAGCAAAGTAGATTAGTGTTTTCTAGGAGTTTGACTACAAGTGAGGAGCCTCTTTCTCTCTTGCATTTGGACGTTTGGGGACCATATAAGTACCCAACTCATGATAGGAAACACTTCTTTCTAACTATTGTTGATGATAATACAAGATATACTTGGATACATTTGCTTCAATTGAAGAGTGATGTTGTTATGGTGCTTAAGAAATTTCTGTCTATGTTGCAAACACAGTTTCAGTCCAAGGTAAAAATGATTAGAACAGACAATGGGATAGAATTCCTTAACAAACACATGATAGAATTGATTAACTCTTATGGGATAATTCATCAGAGCAGTTGTTTATACACTCCACAATAAAATAGAGTGGCGGAGAGGAAACATAGGCATATCCTAGATATAGCAAGAGCAATAAAATTTCAAGCTAATATCCCTACAAGATTCTGGGGTGAGTGTGTTAATGCAGCAGTCTACGTGATAAATAGATTGCCTACTGTTTTGTTAAATGGAAAGTCTCCATATGAAGCTCTATATAACAAATCACCCAGCTTGAGTCATTTGAGGGTGTTTGGATGTCTTTGCTATGCTACTAACATGATCAAAGAAGACAAGTTTTCACCGAGAGCAAGGGCAGCCATATTTCTGGGATATACAGAAACACAGAAGGGATATAGGCTGATGGATTTATCTACTAACTGTTTCTTTGTTTGCAGAGATGTAATATTCAAGGAACATATCTTTCCATTTGACAAGTCAGCCTCTCAAATTCCAATTGTAGGAGAACACACAACAACATAGATATTTGTAACACAACCTCTCAGCAATGCAGATTTGCAACCTGAGAGGACTAGAAATGATAGCTCAGAGGAGGCAGCTGAGCCAAGATGTCATGATTCACACACAACAGCTGATACTAGAAAAAAAGAGAATGAAGCAGCTGCAGAAAATGTTCATGCTGAGCAGCACTTATCAACAATTATGGAAGATAGCAACACAGAAGAATATGCACAGGATGAGCAGCACCTATCAGTAGTTGCAGAGGACAACAACATAAACATGTCTGAAGCAGGAGTTGCTGAGTCTCGTTCAGATGATGCAAGGGTGCTAGCACCAGCACAATAGAAATCTACACTGCAAGGTGATGTCATTATCTCACCAGTTGTAGAACTAGAAAATAATGAGATAAGGAAATAAAAAAGGACCTCAAAGAAAACCTTATGGTTACAATATTATGTAACCACAAAAAGGAGCCAGGGATCCTCATATCCATTATCTAACTACTTGTCTTATGCTAAGTTGAAGGACAAATGCAGAAGTTTTCTAGCTAACATCTCTCTGCTGACTGAGCCAAAGAACTTTACTGAGGCTTCAAAGGACAGAAGGTGGATTGAAGCAATGGAAATGGAGATCAAGGCACTAGAAGACAACAAGACATGGGATGTTTTTGATATGCCAAGAGGAAAAAAGGCCATTGGGTCAAAATGGGTATATAAAATCAACTACAAAGCTAGTAGAGAAGTAGAAAAGTTTAAGGCCAGGTTGGTTGCCAAGGGGTATAGCCAAAGAGAAGGTTTAGATTACAATAAAACCTTCTCACCAATTGCCAAAATGGTAACTGCGAGGTCTGTTATTGCACTTGCTGCTTCCAGGGTTTGGAATATCTCACAAATAGATGTATACAATACCTTTCTACAAGGTGATTTGTATGAGGAAGTATACATGGAGCTCCTTCAAGGTTTCAAAAAGCAGGGGGAGACAAAGGTTTGCAGGCTTCTGAAATCATTAGATGGACTGAAACAGGCTTCAAGGCAATGGAACATCAAGCTTAGTGAGGCCCTCATAGCTGCAGGATACATTCAAAGCCTTCATGACTACTCCTTGTTTACTAAGAGAAAGGGTGAAGACTTTGTGGCAGTACTAATATATGTAGATGTTTTGCTGATAACTGAAAATAGCACACAATTCATCAATGAGACTAAGGGGGTGCTTCATCAACAATTTAAGGTCAAGGACCTTGGTGATCTTAAATACTTCCTGGGGATTGAAGTGTTAAGGTCCAAGAGTGGAATTCTTTTGAACCAAAGAAAATACTGCCTCCAATTGATTTCTGATTTAGGCCTAGGAGGTGCCAAGCCTGTTCTCACTCCAATTGATCTTAATCAAAAGTTTACTTCTGCAGAATTTGATAGACATACTGGTGTTATAAATGATGAGGTACTATCTGATGCAAATGAATATCAACGACTGATTGGTAGGCTGATTTACCTTACCATCACTAGGCCAGGCATTGTATTTGCAGTATAGACTCTTAGTCAATTCATGCAGGAGCCCAAAAAGTTTTATTGGGATGCAGCTGTGAGAGTTGTCAGATACCTCAAACATGAGCCAGGAATGGGAATCCTTCTGGGCAAGTCGAATGAAGATAACTTGACTTGCTTCTGTGATGCTGATTGGGCTAGTTCTCCAAACACACGCAGATTTGTTACAGGATATTTGATCAAATTTGGTGATTCACTCATCTCTTGAAAATCAAAAAAGCAACATACATTATCAAGAAGTTCTGCAGAGGCAGAATATAGAAGTTTAGCAGCAGTAACAACCGAAGTTGTATGGTTGTTGGGGTTGTTTGCTGAGCTAGGTGTGACTATCAAGCAGCCTGTGAATGTCTACTGTGATAGTAAGTCTGCCTTACAAATAGCAGCTAATCACATCTTTCACGAACGTACTAAACACATAGAGATTGATTGCCATTTCGTACTGATAGAATCAAGCAAGGTCTGCTCATGCCTCTCTTTATAGGCACTAAGGATCAACATGGTGACTTGTTAACCAAAGGACTTGGCCATTCACAACATACTTTTCTTTTAGGCAAGCTTGGAGTGCTTAATATCTTACACCCTTCAGCTTGAGGGGAGTGTGAAGAATAGTTAGTTAGTAGTTAGTGGTGGCCCCCAATTGACCATGGTTAGGTTGTTAGAACTATAGTTAATTGTTACAACTATAGTTAAGTTAGAGGTATATATTTTGTAATTATTTTTATTTTGACATATATAGAATCATTTTCCTTCTTCTCTGTAATTGTCTTCTTCCTCTCTTCATTCTCAACCATGGCTGAGCTTCGATTGAGATTGCATGAATAAATCTGAGGTGTGAACTCAGATTTATCAAGCTCACAAAAATCAAACCTCCTCAAAAACTATATATGACTTGGACATGCCCAACTTAATACAATTTTGATGCAAGTGCATGTCGTTGCATGTACATATATCTTCAACTTAAGTGCTAGGTTGTACTCTTTAAGGCAAAATATTCTATTGAAATAAACAGTGTACTCTTAAGGCAAAATAGTACAAAGACAACATGATAGAAGAAGATATTGTTGGGGTACTTAAGACAAGAAACAAGGTGAAAGAATGATAAAACGACAGTGGCATCAACCTTTTGAGTTGATTTTATGATAGTAGTAGATGATCACTTTGAAGGTACAAAGCACAAATGAGTAGCAATCAAAAGGCTAAAAAACGATGGAAAATATGATGATTTGATTGGGTTTTTTTTCTTTGGTCAAAGAAAAAGGTTTTAGTGAAGTAAGGGGGATAAATTGGCATGATTGTGGGAACCCACACAGTGGAAGAAATGGTGGAAAACCATCATTAAGAGTAAGAAAATTGCGATCATTTGCACGTGTCCCCTTGGCCCAGCTTCAAACATTTATATAAGAGAAAAATAAATACGCTTTTTAATAACGTTTGCGACGTATATTTTCATTTTTAATTCATTGAGATGCAATATCCCTCGGAAAAAGAAGTTTATAAGGATAGATTAAACCAGGTATTAGATTTTGAAATATGAAGAAATACAACTCATTTATCAGCAATATGCTCAAGGTGTACTCCGATATATAAACTAGGGCAACAAAAGTAGAGCAATACCGCCTGTTTTCATTTCGTGAAAATCCGACTTTAAATAAAATGAAAGTTCATTTATGGTCTTTTTGGGTCTAAATAGGTAATTTGTTGGGCAGGAACCATCAGATCTTCATTTGCTCGCAATGAATGTTTGTTGAACTTGTTTATCATACGACTGATATAAGTACTATCACTTGTTTAATTGTTAGATTTACAAGAGATTATTAGTTCAAGCTAATAGATTAGCTCAACTTTAACTGTGAATTTTATGTCACTATATATTTCATAGTTTTCCTAAAATCACAAGGGATTGCTTAAGTTGTGATTGTTAGCCACAGACATTAACTATTTTCACCATTAGGCTAATCTGAATTTTACCTAAGTTGAATTGAAATTAAAGTTATAATAAACTTTCACATGATTGAAGATCCTGCAAATTTATTATTGGTCACGGGCATACATGCCAAGGAAAAATGGCTTCTTTCACAGGGCATACGACTTTACTTTGTTATGGAAGCTAGCCACATAACAACATATATATATATATATATATATATATATATATATATATATATATATATATATATATATATATATATATATATATAATTTTAAAAAATATAAAAAATAATTTTTAAAAATAGTGTGCTGGCCCATGGGGCCGGTGACCCACGTAAGGTTAGGTTGAGCTGATCATTTTAAGGCCCATCAAAATAGTGGGCCAGCCCAAACTAACTCATCACATGCCAATACACGCGTGGATTGGGTTAGGCTGGGTTGCGCCAACCGTATTGACCGCTCTACCTCTTCCCATCAGCTAGCACGTGAACCTAACTTAAAACCTTAGTACTCTAATAGTGAGATTGAGAGGGTGTTTGGTTTGACTTTTAAATTGGCAAAATCAGCTTTTAAGCTCTTTTTAATTTTTTTTAATGTTTGGCAAAGAAAAGTGCTTAAAATAAGTTTAAAACTGTCTAAAACAAGCTAAAAACAATTAGCTAGACAACCTCAACTTAGTATTTTTTGGCTTAAAAACTATTTTTGCTGAAAGCCATCCTTTTTAAGCCAATCCAAACGAGCTCTGAGTGACACAGGACTATCACACGAGTAACATGCAACAATACAACAACAACAACAACATATGCTCTTAGGGGTTATTGGTAAAAAGCATTAGAGAAAATAATGCATGCGTTAACTTTTGGTGTTACTAATACCCTTGTTTGGTACACTTTTCAACCTATGTATTATAAATGCAAGTGTTAATTATACGATCTATTTGGTATTATCCTATGTATAACTAATACATAGTAAACCATGATATTAGCAATACCAAGACTAGTAATGCATGCATTAGCATGGTTAAAGACAAAATTGTCCTTAAAGTCCCTTAAGCTAAAGAATATGGAGGGCATTCTTGTAAACAACTATTTTCTTAAAAGTTATGCAATGTATTTTAATTTTTAATACACTAAACTAAACAGTGGATAAGAAATAATATCTACGTAATTAATGCTTGCATTACTAACCTATGTATTACTAATCCTTGCATTACTAATACACCTTATTCAACACTATTCTTATACACCCAACCAAATGACACCTTAGTTTGTAAAGCTTTTGATTGTTATGGTAATATTTATAATTTATTTAAAAAAAAAAACATATCAAGTGTCGTCTCACAAGTGAAATGTTGATGTACACATACTTTATTTCTTTTTTGTGTGAATTAAAGAAGCTATTTTCGGACTTCGGCTGAAAAAACATTTTCAAAACAGGTGCGATATCATACGAGTAACATGTAGAAGTATATTTGAATCGAGTGCAACAAAGCAATTTCAGTAAATAATGAGAACCAAAATTACAAATGAATCGTGAAAGGGTCTGTCCAGGGACAAACATGTCGGTAAGAATAGGTAAAAGGCTTTGACACGTGGTACCAAATTTTATTGAGAAGTATGGCAAAAAGAAAAATAATATAATTGCAAAGACAGATGAAATGTCATCCTCAAACCACTTTTGCCAAGAAGTCTTTTTTAACATATGTAATATATCCAAAGTTCTCGTTTTGCTTGGAAGCCTTTATAGGTATGAAATTGATGGAAAAGGAAAGGACGATATCAGTGTTGTTCAATGGCTATTTACCCTTAACATACATATGCCAAATAAAGTGAATTGAAAGTGATGAAATTGGAGGAAGCCATCATTTTGATTCTTGAATAATTATTCCCCCAACTAAGATTTTAGACCAACATCGACTTTATTATCTACTTAGGTCATGACTTTATGGATCTACAGTCTATTTAATTTCTACCTTTCTTTTTTTCTCCCCCTTTTTCTTTTTTCCCGGGAAAAAAGAGAAAGAAAAAGAAAGTGTGTGGTTGAGAGTAACATTCCATAATCGCATGGAGAAAATTGTCATGTCATGTAAGGGAAAGTGGGTGCAAATTTGCGGTGAAAGTGATTTGTTAGAGGAGAACACTCTTTTTCCCTTCCAAACACCAACTCCACAAAAAGAATTTAACTTTGATATGTTTAAATTTTATATTCCACAATTAAATTAATATTATTTTGTGTCAATTAAAATTTAAATAATTATATATATATATATGATTCGTATAATAAAAAAATATTAAGTTTAATTGAATCTGATAAAACTACACTGGAGTTCGTCGCGGCTAGACAACCACTATTAAGGATAGTTGTGAACGGATATGACAGACCAAAAATAAGTAGGTGAATTGAGTGCACTAAAAGATCCCTCTCCCAATACAAAAACAACTTTCCCTTTCATTTCCTTTCAATTTATTCCTTCTTTTTGAGCTTTTGTTGTTTTCGTGCCAATGCCTTTTTCTATATGCTTCCAACTTCTTTTCTTTGCAAAAAATTACACACTTTGTGTGGTGTTCTGCACAAACTCAGAAGAGTTAAAAATCTTTGACTCTGCTCAAAGTCCAAATGTCTTTTTCTTTCCCACTAGGAATTGTAGGAAATAATGCTATTTCCCAAGTGTTTTAATTCCCTTTTTTGAATATATCCACAAAAAGACAACTTAAAATTGATGTAAATAAATGTGTTTTTCAGCATTAGTGGATATTCTTTTATCATTCACATTTTCCCGCCGAACACATCTGAAATTGGTTTAGATCTTTTTTACTCCCTAAAGCTTAAAAGTTCCCCTGCTAAAAAAGCTCCTGCATCCAAATGGGAAACAGCACATGTTATCATAATTCTTCACCCTTTTTAGCCACTAGCTAATATTGATTTCTTTTTATTTTGTCTGATGTCTATAAAAAGTAATATTAGTAGTAGTTGAAATTACATTTATGGCAAACCTTTCACATGAGATTAATTAGTCTACGGAAATGACAAAATGAATAATTTGACTTTTGATTAAATAGTTTTGGAGGTTAAATCCAATTTGAAAGCAAGCTCAAACGCAATTAAATAATCTTTTGGGTGCAAAAGTCAGCAAATCTATGACAAGTTCATAACATTCAATTTCTAAAATTATAATGACATGTTTAAAAGACACCACTTTACGAGGAAAATATAAATAAAAGCCAATATATTCAATTTCCTTCAAGAAAGAAATTGAATCATGTTCTGGTTATAAGTTTATTCGCACTTCCTCAAATTTCCTTTAAACTTTATGTAATTAAGTTTAGTATGTTCTAGATTAAATATTCAAATTCATAAATTAATTTATTAATTGCCTAAGAAAATATTTTTCTAGAGTAGATGCGACTTAAAAAGTTTAATTTGCAACATAAAACATAGACTAGCAGAAATATACGATAAACAATCAATATAAATAGAATTAAAAGCAGTAAAAGAGTAGTTAATTTTAATATAAGAGTAACCTGAAATATGTGTAATATATTTTCGAGGAATGTAATATATAAGCGGTATATATTCAAGTGAATTGGGTTTAAATTGGACTGAGGTTGCCTCCAGTTGAGCCGAAAGAGTTCACTAAATGTTGCGGGATTGCTCTATAGACAGACATATATATGGGCTTGATTCTTTTCGTTTCTCGAACAGGTATTTGGGCTTGCTAAAGAAAAGGATAAATATTAAAGAAATATATATTTTTTGCCGTTCCCAAAAATAATAGCTAATAAAATATATATATATATATATATATATATATATATATATATATATATATATATATATATTTAAATATATATATATATTATTATAAAAGCACGAATAATTTATGCTAAATGTTGAACGACTAAAATATCCCTAAAACATTGATCGACTTTTATGCCCTTAAATATTTGTATAGTTTAAGGATCTAATTGTAATTAAATTACTCAATGATGGAATTCTTTTTCGATTTAAACTACACATACATCGACCCTATAAAGTTGATTCTACTTGAATTAAAAAAGCACATTAATAATTTTCTTTTAAAAATTAAAGTGTCTTACGTAATTTACTACAACATATGTTGTAGATTGAATTTTAACTTATGATCAAATTTTAAATGATTTACCGATTTATAAAGCTTAAAAGAAAAACTATAACACTTATTAATGGTACTTATTTTTCCCTATATCTTCCCCGATTGAGAACGTATATATTTATATCTACAACTATCTATTTCTATTTATATATCTATATTATTATACATCTATCTATATCTATTTCTATATCTATATCTATCTATCTTCTATATTATTATAAAAGCACGAATGTTGGATCGGTAAATATTAAACGAAAAAAATATCTCTAAAATATTGACCGACTTTTATACCCTTAAAAATAAATTATTTCTTCAAAAAAAATAATAGAATATGGGATAAAATTGTAACATTTAGTACCTAAAATATAGGAGTTTGAAACCAACTAATACCTAAAATGTCTAAACACATGAAAGAATACCTAAAAGAAACAAAAAGTTAGAGTAAGCTTAAACATGTAAACCATATAATTAGCGGTCTATCTTGTTTTAGCTTCAAAATTAGAGGTAGTTTTTAAATAGAATTTGATATTTATTATACCAAAATAATCTATAAATTTATGTAGGAGTAAATAAATATGGGTAAATTGTTATGATTAGGAAATTATTTCCTTTTTACCCAAAGACGGGTCCTTCTAATTCAAATATTGACCAATTTTGTATACCCTTCAAAATTGAATTATTTCATCAAAATAATAATAATAATTTGGGATATAACATTTGATTTGGTAGGTATGACAATCTTTTAATGTATACACTAATTTGCAACTCAGAACGCTAAATCTCAACTGATGACTACTCATAATAAATCAATTACTTTCAAAGATGTTTTAATATATACACTAATTATTACACATAATAAATTAATTACTTTCAAACATATATATACTAAATGACATCGCAATGTTCTCTGTGACAATTGATTTGGACATACTAAACAATTTTGATATGAGCAAGTATATTATCGTATAGACACATAATGACTCCTGTGCTTTCTAAGAGATGGATTAATTAGAATTTGAGTTGAATAATTTCCTAGCGATAAGTTTTGTATAATATGATTTCTTCTGTATAATCACACAAATGTGTTTTCAATGTGTGTCTAAGAAATTAAAATGTTTAAACATAAAAATGTGTAATACTTGAAATAGAATAACGTCCAACTAAAAAAAGTTCGATAAAGGACATTATTGACTAAATGACTTTTAAGCTTTGTTTTCTCCATTATCAATATATGTTTATCTTAAGATATATATTAAACTTCATATACCTTAAGGCTTAACTAAAATTAATCATAACCTCTGATAACAGAATAAATAATAGTGTATTCTTTAAGTTGTTTTACAAATTTAGTCACATAACTATGTGATTCCGGAATATTTAATTTCAATTTGTCCTCCTATATTATGTCAAAACATTATTCATGACTTGATTATATGATATATTGCATTTTTTTAATTTATTTTAAGAAACTAATTTCGTACTGTGTATATATTTCAATAGTATATGCAATTGAAAGTTTATTACTGTCAGTATGCATTTCTCTTCTCGTACAACGCGCGAACATAGAGATTAGTATAGTTTAAATGTGTGAATGTAATAGTAGGTTAGTTACTTTTTTCGGATTGGTAAATTTCAAAAATAGTCATATAACTATGACTTCTTTTTACTAAAGTCATATAACTTTGTTTTCTCACACAAAAATCATATAACTATGACTTTTTTTCACCAAAGTCATATAACTATGTTTTATCACACAAAAATCATAAAAAATTTACTAACTCACACAAAAATCATAGTGATTGGAAAATATAATTTTTCAGTAGTATTTTCTTCTTTTGTGGTGTTTTATTTACTTATTTTCAATCCAATAAATAATAATCCAGTTAAAATAGGGATGAGCCAACCTGACCTGGCCCACCCGACCCAATACTCATATATAAAAATTAAAATAATACTAAAAGTGAATAGTAAATCCTTCAAAACATGATAATTCTATCTTTTATTTTTTTTCTTTTCAAGATTTTTATTCAAATCGATAGCATTTTTATTTCAAGTCTAATTATATCTTTTATTTTCTTGTTTTTTTGTTAGAATCTCATGCATTCCAAATTAAGTTTCTTATGGGAGAAGAATTCATTTTTAGTATTATTTTAACTTACGTATATGGGTATTGGGTCAGGCCGGGTTGGGTCATTCCTATTTTAAGGGAAAAATATAAAATTAATCAGCCGGCCGAAACTTATTGCATATACACACACACACACACACACACACACACACACACACACACACACACACACACACACACACACACACACACACACACACACACACACACACACACACACACATATATATATATATATATATATATATATATATATATATATATCGGCTATTATTTTTGGGAACGGCTAAAAATATACTCATATTTCTCCTATTTTAATTGGATAATTATTTATTAGATTGAAAATAAAAAATAAAAAAAACGTAAAATAAGAAAATACTACCGAAAAAATTGTTTTTTCGACCGCAATGATTTTTGTGTGAGATAATGAAAGTTTTAAGATTTTTGTGTGAGAAAACAAAGTTATATGACTTTTATGAAAAAAAGTCATAGTTATATGATTTTTGTATGAGAAAATAAAGTTATATGACTTTGATAAAAATAATCATAATTATATGACAATTTGTAAAATTTATCCGGCATCGGAAGTGTTCCATGACTATGTGGTAAAGAAATCTTTGGAAGTTCTATATAAGAGAAAGAGAAGCATGTAATTATCTTCACTTTTTTTTTCTCCTTTCTGTTGTGAGGATCATTTAGAAATATTTTGAAGTCCTTTAATTTCGTTAGGGAAGGATAAACGTTGTAACATTTTGGCTGTTTATTGTCTTATGCTCTCTCTATTTCAGGTGAAAATAAATTATTTTATTCCATTTATGTTTCACTGTTTCACCTACTATCTATGTTAAAAAAGGATCATGAAAATATTTTTAAGTAGGTGCCTTTAAGCATAGCGACGTACAGGATAATATTGCAGTCTCTTCATGCTTGCTCTTTTGTGACCCAAATCCTTCCACCAACTTGTCAAAAATCAATTTAAAATCAGAAAATTAACCCTAATTTTCACCCTTCCCATCAAAATATTTCTCTTATATATTAAGGCGTTACACATACATGTTACATTTGAACTACTACCGTCGGTACTGATTGAAACCCTATTATAACTATCCCTTGTTTATGCAGCATGCATGTATAAGGTTCGGTACACGATATCGTTGATCACGAAAATTTCAACAATAAATAATTGGGTAGGTAGCTAGTATAGTTCCCTAGCCATGATTTTGTTATTTGGTGAAATAATCTAAGAATTATGTAGGATGAATCTAGGGGCGAAGCTATGTTGGCAACTCTTCGCCGAAAAATTATACTACGTATAAGGTAAAACATTACTTATTATTGATTAAAAATAGACTTTGAACACTCTTGCATAGCCCACTGGCAAAGGGTGTTCAAAATTGAACATTTTGAATACCCTTATTGAATTTTCTGGGTTCGCCACCGGATAAATCTCCCCCATGATTTGAAATAGAAAGAGTAAATACAATTTTTAATATTTTGATTATGTACAACTACAAAGAACCGTGCATTCTACATGGATTAGATTAATATCAATGGTTCCTTTATCATCCATTCGTTGAATGATAAATAACTATAAGTGACAGAGACAAACAATTTAACTAACAAAAAATCTAATATTTAAAAATTATATTGAAAATGATTGACAAAGTGAAAACAAGACCAGTTATAATTTGATTTTGTGTATCTGTAATTCGTATCCTGTTACTACCGTCTTAATTATATTATGTTGTGCATTCTTGCTGACTAAATCTTTTTTCTAAATAATTACTATTATACTTAAGTCAGTAAAAATTCCTAACATACTTGGAGAAAAAGTGTTACTGTTTCATGTTTAATTCTTTCACATCTCAGAATGTCACCCAGTAACTAAGGGTGGTTCTTTGTGTTAACATTCCCTTTATTAAATCAAAAAGAAAATTGCGACGGTCAAAACTTCTCTATAACAATATCATTTGATTCAATATTTTTTAGTTTTTATAATAAATAACTGTTATACATATAACAACATTTGACGTATAAAAATTTATTGACTGTTATAAACAAAATATCCAAAATTCTGTTTTTTTTATTTGTAAATGTTACATATAAGATGAGAAAATTATTTAAATTTAAATACTCAAAAAATATGCATATTACACTAATTAAATATTAAAAAAAGGTAATACATTGTTAATAAATTTATAACTAAAAGTACAAGGATTTAAACTCTAAGACACATATTTCAAAGCTATTAGAAGATCAAATTCTATTAAGATTGATGAAAGAACTCTATAACTGTACCGTAGATTCTAATCTCTTACTAGCGATATAACATTTGAATTGGTGAATATTTATGTCCAAACTTTTAGCAATATGATAGCTTTCCCTTAAAGGCAAGCTAAGAGCTTAACAATTGAATCTTCTATCTCGGTCCAATTAATAGTAGGTTGAGGTCAAAATCTTTAAACTTATTATTAGTATTCTTAGAGATTCTACATGGCTGTTGTAAAAAGATAATTTTACAAAGAACGTACTGCTATAAAGATAAATATTATTTTTCTAGGTAAAAAGCAGTTATATAAGTAAAATATAATATAAAAATCGATTTCGAGAAAAACTTGACTTTTATAATGAAGGTTATTATATAAGAATACTGTTATAAAAAAATTTAACTGTAATTATCTCCGTAGCTGTCGCCTCAACTTAATTAAGTTAAAGAGTACATGGGTAGAACCTGCTGAGAATTTTGTTCATTCAACCACTACCATATTGTTGCTGCCTGGTGCTGAACAACTTATTATAACTGCTACCACCCAACCATATACCAAACCCATGATTCTGTTATTTTCTCATTTAAACAATAAATCTATAATGTTTGTTATTAATGCAGTCAGCTACTCGAACTTGGCCAGTATCCTCCCCATAGTGCACATCAACAATTGAACATCTGTAGCTTCTTCAATAAATTAAAATATCCAATCTAGAGTCTAGACACTAGAATTGAATTATTGCTACCTGAACTGATGAAACACCCACTCTATAATTCATTCAGTATCATAGATCACTAGGTACACCTACCAAAAATTAAAATATGCAAGATTTAGACATGAGAGATGAATAAACAAGGGAAATTTAAAGAAAAACAAACAAGATTAGCAGTCAAAGATTTCACAGCACATACAAGTAAAAAGAAATACCCTTTACTTTTTTTGGATGTTTGGTGGGTTGGGGGTTAACACATTTGGCTGGCCAATAAAAAATAATTATAGTCGCTAGTTAATTCTACAAAAAAATGTACGTTGATTATATATAAAATATGTACTTATTATATGTATATTATACGAAAGATATATATTTTGACGGTTATTATTATTTTGTGGAGCGACTATATTATGTAATTTTTTTTTTATAGAAAAATTGCATTGTGTATAAAGAAATTGGTGGTACTGGCCGATAAGATATGTTTTCCTTCCGTTTCTCGAGACAGCTTTTAGCTTCTTAACCTAATTTGCTAATTGCCTAGACAGCTTTCATAGTAGAGTTGCTTTCATAATAGAGTGAACTTATTTTCAATACAAGATTTGGTTTTTTCTCTTCTGGAGTGGTCACCTCACGTGATGCAGAACTCCAGAGACATATTGAATTATGTAAAAGAGAAAGACAATAAGATATATTTATATCTATCTATACTATATTAAAAACACGAAAGTTCTTAGTGAAATGTTATTCGTCTTTTTTACCCCTTAAAAATAGATTTTACACTAGACAAAATTATCATTTAAATTATTTTCCTAATATTTAGGAGTTTGAAAATAACTAAACTTTTAATTATAAATCTTTCATTATTTAAACTGTGTAGAAAATCTTATCATTAAATTTAACTGAACTTTCCCAACATATGTTCTCCTTAACATGTTTTAGTTGTCCTAAACATGTTCTCTTTTTTTGCTTTTTATTTTTGTATCCTTAATAACTATAATATTCCATTAAATAAATAATTTCATATTCCATCAATTTGTTAACAATCATTTTACGAACAATATCCATTTAACCAATTGAATCTAGGCATCAACACGAATTCTATCTTCTCATACAGAAAAAGCACTAACTCATCAACATAAATAATTGAGGGCAATGTCATATAGCACAGAATTATGAGAGGAATTCTAGTCAATCTATTTCGAGAAGATGGTGAAAAAAAACTCATTAAAGAGATAAAATAAGGAATTTATCCATTATTTATTATTATTACTATTATAAAAGTTAGAAAACTTAAATTAATCAGTTGATAGATCCAAATGTCCACGAAAATTTGAACGATCATTTTATTCTTTATTCAAACATTATTCCTAAAATATTTTCGTATTAAAAAAATAATTTTACATTATAATAAGTACTACTATTAAATATAATTATTATTTTTTGCATAATATCTGAAAACTACAGTCAATACACTACTAGAAACTCATGATTTTTCCACAGCAAAATCAGTGGAAAATCAGTGAAAAAATTGAGTTTTCACACCGCATTCCCACCGAAACGGATCACCCGGAAAAGGCCTGGTGGGAAAAAACTTCCCAGAGAAGTAGTGGGAAGTTTCCCACGATTTTTCCAGCGAAGATTTAATAGGAAAAATAGTGACGTTTCCCACCAACAATCCATGGGAAGTATTATTAGTAATTTTTATTATTTTAATATATTAGCCAGGGAAGTGGTGGGAAAAATGCATAAAGTATGAACTTTCCCACCGATATCACTGGGAATCATGCAAGATCTGTAACTAAAAGGACGAACCTTCCCACGGAATTCAGTGGGAAGTCTGGAAAATATTTTTGTGCATTGTGCTGCTTTTTATACTGCACCACCTTCCAAACAAAAAATACAACCACCAACAACAAGCCTAAATACAATTAAACATTCACATACAAAATTCAGCATTGATTCTGATCCATTTCATAAACATCCAACAAAAATAGAAATACAATAAACCAATAATGCAACTAAACACTCAAGTAAAAAATTCAGCATTCATTCTTATCCAATTGAATGAACTCATCCAATGATTGTTTGAAATTCCACAAGTCCATATAACTCTCCTGGGATGGTTGGATTGGCTTTTCTTGATCATCCGTTGGTTGGCTTTCAATGAACTCCTCCAACGATTGTTTGAAAGTATTATGCAAAAGAATTACAACTATTATATGAAAGAAAAAGTTTCCAGGCTTCATAAAACTAAATCGAGTTCAAAATCTAATAATAATCCTCTAACCTTTGATTTTACATAAGTGAATATGATATTACCTTTGATTTTACATGAGTGAAAGCTCCTTGGACAAGAATGGAGGATTTGCAAAGAAGAGAATGAGAGTGAAAATGAAAAAAAATAAGAAGGGATATACTATAATAGGAAAGATATTCCCACTGATTCACTCGGAATATTTGTGAGAATTGTCTTATTAAATTCATTTTTTTTGTGAATTTTTTTTAACCTCGCGGGTTTTTTGGACCAAAATTTAAATTTTAAAATTTTGAATTTTTCACTACATCTGTGGGAATATTAAAATATTTTTTTATCTTTAGATTCTCACCGTTTCACTGAGAAGAGTTTAATAATTTTATATAATAATTTTTCTGATGTATTCCCACTGATTCAGTGAGAAACAAATTGCACACTTTTTTGCGCCAAATAATTTCCACCTATAGTCTGTGGGAATGTTTTAAAAAAAAGGTAAAAGAAAACCCTTCCATTTCCCATTGCATCTGTGAGAATATTAAAATAATTTTTTATCTTTAGATTCCCACCGTTTTATTGGAAAAAGTTTAATAATTTTATATAGTAATTTTTCTAATGTATTTTCCACTGATTCGGTGGGAAACAAATTGCATTCACACTTATTCGGTGGGAAACAAATTGCACGTTTTTTTGCGCCAAATAATCCCACCTATAATCTGTGGGAACATTTTAAAAAAAAAAGATAAAAGAAAATTTTTCCATTTCCCAGTGAGTTTTTTTAAATTACAGTGGGAACTGCCACTGATAATATATCTGTGAGAAATTTTCCTGGAAAATTTGTATTTTTCTACTAGTGATAATTAAAATAAATAACTAAGAAAATATTTAAAATATAAGAAAAGATACATAGAGAGAGAAAGATGGTTGGCAGGAGTCAACATCACTAATTGATTTCATGACAAAATAGTCATTTAGTTATATACCCTAATATTTAAGAGTTTGAAATCAATTAAAACTTTACTTATTAAAATTTTTCCATATTTAAAGAACCCTAATATTTAAAAATTTAAATTAACTAAGAACTTTTATATCATTAAGATTCTGATCCTAAATAAGGGTATCCACGTTAGTCTAGAATTCTTTTACTTTACATTGCAATTGCAAGGTGTAAAAGTTTGACAAAATAAAGAACTTGGTATAGCTAGAAATTTGGGGTAGCAACTGACACAGAGAAACCAAAAAACTTGTAGCCATGAAATACCTTCAGCGTGTAGATGTATGTATGTATTTTTATTCTTTCTTCCTAATTTTTCAGTTCTTTATTTTTTTGTTACATCTTCGATTCTTATTCCGGTAATAGATTGCTAAAAATATGTTAAAAGGACTTATGGATCATCAATAACTCCTATATTACGGGAGAACTTATCAAAGAATTATATTATATTTAAAACAAAAAAACCTCTTAGTATTTTTTTTTATCCTTTAAAAATTAATTTTGCACTAGACATGATTATAATTTAATTAATTTTTTAATATTGAAGACAACCCACAAACACAATATTTAAAATATTGAAAATAATTTATATAGTATTTCGTATTAGTTAAAGAACAAGAATAACTTGCATTTGCTCACCAGAAGAAAACAAAAAGCATCTTGTGAGTTAGCTGACATGTTGTACCTTCTAGAATGAACTTAAGAATACATTTGAACATATAACTATTCAAGAAATTTTTTCGAAAAAGCTCTTAAATCTTCAAAGGTTATGTGTTCTAACTAAAACTAAAAAGGAAGCATGATAATTTGTAATGTTTAAGCAATAAAATGATTAAACTGAGATAAATTTCAAGTTGAATATATTAACCGAGATAACTGATTACCTTTTGTGAGGTAAAGTTTCTTTCTTTATTGAGTTAGTTAAATAGGATCGACATTTATCATTTTCAGAAGTTTACATTTTCTCTTTAACTTTTATTTCTTAGTCAAACACAATTTTTCATATAATATTTATGTACTTTTTCAAATAATTTGTTCTCATTCAGACAGGAGGCGCAACACGCGTATCCTAAAACTAATATATATAAAAATTCAAAAATGAAATGTATGACTAACTTTTTTACCATTTGAAAGTAGAATTCTTATTTAATAAAATTATAAAGGTAGAATTCTTATTTAATAAAATTATAATAGTTGTTAAATATTTAATAATAAGAATGAGATAATATTAAAAAACTGCATAAGAAAATTATTAGCTGTTTTCATGAAAGTTGAGAGCAAATATAACTCTTTGAATTAAATAATTTGTAAAAAATTTATTTATTTATTTATAAAATTCATCATACAAGTAAAATTATTTTTCAAGTTGACAATTAATTATTTAATTTTTTTAAAATAAGAAGATCACTAGCAGTGAAAGATATTGGCTATAGTATAGTATTAAGAGTGAAATTACTAAAAATAAAACTTGAAGCAATAAGATGAAATAGCAAAAAATAAAATATATTCTAAATTAAATGAGTTGTCATTAATTAAACTTTTTTCCCAACAAATTACATCTTCCTATATTTTTCATATATTAAGTTACTATTATAAAATATTCACTCAACATTAGTCATTTTTTGAATTTATGTCATACTAATCAATTTTTTTCTATGAGGATCAACCTCTTCATTCTCAAATCTATAAAGACCTTTATCAAAAAAGAAATCTCTAAAATACCAAAAACAATAATTTATTTTATTTGCCAATCTTTAAAGAATCATGATAAAAGTATTTTCATGTTATTTGTTTGTCTTCTGTATTAGGTTATAGAAATAACATTAATTTTTTGTACGATATTCTTGCAATAAGTTCTTATAACTTATACTTTTCTAATAAATTTTATTTTATAACTCGAACTCATTACTTAATAATATTTATACTATTATTTAAAATAATTTATTTGTCGATATGAATTTACGCGCAAAGCGTGTACTCGAAGACTAATTCTTCTAATAGCCTTCACAATAAATATATATATATATATATATATATATATATATATATGGGACTATCTGAATCCACTGCTGGGGTTAGGACCATCAACCGGCAAGGTATGACCTACAGCAAGTGCGGGTATAAGTTCCACTTTGAACAAAATTAGGAGGTTAAATGGTCGCATGTAAAATTAATTAGGGTGTGTAAATGCTTTTTCCAAACAAATTTAGGAACCACTTATGTATTTTCAGTTGTATATAGTTAGAAAAACTAAACATACACACACGTTAAGTATGATTGTATTATATGGTATCTATACAGATATCTCGGAAATTGAAAATAATGTTTCTATTCAGAAATAGTGTCGAAGAAAATGATTAGGGATTCTATTTACAGTTTAGGCAGTGTTTCAGACTTCTTATACTTGAATATTTGGAATCTTTAAGCTAGCGTTTGGATAAAGATTTAATTTTTTTAAATATAAATTTGGTTGAAACTTGAAAAAAGAGTTTTTGAAATTGTGTTGAAAAATAATTTTTGGAAGTTAGAAGTTGTGTTTGGACATTCATTTTATTTGAACAAAAAGTTAAAGTTTTGTGAGTGGAAGAAAAAATTACCCAAAAACTGCCCTAAAACCAATTTTTGAGAAGTTAAAAAATTTCTTCAATTTTTTTTCAAAAACTAATCATATTCCATGAAAAAAAAATAATATTTTAAGTAACTTCCTATAAAAACAGCAAAAACTTAAAGTTACTTACCTTTGTAAAACTCTTGTATTTTCCACCTTCCTTTCTTATTGGCCATTCTATAGAAGTTCAAATTACTTGACCTGACTGGTAATTAATGAAAAAAATTTCAATTGAATACCTTCGCCCGAAAAATATGTGTGTATGCGGTCGAAATAAATTTCGGCATTCGTATGATCGATCGAGTTTGAAACATAATCGATCGAAGCGAGACTTCGAGTCGGGTTCTGAAGTTGGTACAAACAAGCTTCGAGTCCGAGGGGCCGATATCCTTATCGAACCCGAATCCAAATCGAGCTATGATGCAAAGTAAAATTATCGAGCTTATGATCCAGAGACCGACCAACATCGATCCCAAATCAATTCAAGGGTCCGAGTCAGAATCGAGCTCAAGCCAAAATCGAGAGCTCGAGTCAAGACCGAAGACTCAAATATCGAGCTCATAGACAAGATCCGTTGTAATCCCACTAGAGGAGAGAATCTCGACAGGAATTGTGAAAAAGCTGATATATCATGGTCTTCCACTATGTATATTTAATTATATTTAAAGTAAGATCCCTCTACTATAAAAAGGGATGATTATCATTTCGGTAGAGGGTAAGTTTTTTCATGCTTACATTGTAATCAAAACACTATATTCTCCCATAGTAAAGAGTTGTTCTTTCAAGCTTCTTAAATTGATTCCACTTGTTTAGTCCTAAAATTCACCTTCCTTACAACCTTATCTATTTTGCATTCTTTGCAATCCATACTTATATTTCTATTTATCCTTATAATTTGTATTAAGTTGCGCCACATATATGTATAAATTCAACTCTATCCGTTTTTCAGGTAAAAAGTTTTGCGCCCACCGTGGGGCTAAGGATAACAGTGGTCATTTGATACGAATCTGAAGAAACACACTGTTGTGTTTTATGCTCGGTTCCGAAAATATCTTGGATTTTGGATTAGCAACGACTAACTACCAATCAAATGGCTTCACCAATCGACAACGGAGCCGGTCTTCAAGATGAGAACAATAACTTGACACCCAGTACCGAAAGGCCACTTGTAAACGCCGTTAGAGCTCGAATCGGAGCTCCAATAGATATCAATTCTCATGTAGCCATTGAGGCGAACCTCCATGCTGAACCCGAGAATAGCATCCATGGTGGCACTCGGTCTGCAGCTCGAGATACCCATAACGTCGAGGAAAACGACGTTAGCTTGCGTATTATTTTCGAAATGTTGCAAACCCAACAGTCAGCAATAGCTCAGTTGCAGAGCCAAATCCAGCTACAAAGCAGGCCGGAGCCTAGTCCACCTCGAGAAATCACCCACAGAACGGAGCCAGCCATAGTGAAGTCAAATGAGCAAGAATCGGGGACTACTCCCGAAATTGCTAAATTGCTCAAGGAATTCACAAATCGAGTCGAAGCCAATGATAAAAAGTAGAAACTTATAACTCTAGGGTCGATCGAATCTCGGGAGCTCCACCAATGATAAAAGGGTTGGATTCGAAAATATTTATGCAAAAACCTTTTCCCTCGAGCGCAGCCCTGAAACCAATCCCCAAAAAATTCCGTATGCCCGAAATCCCCAAATATAACGGAACGACCGATCCCAATGAGCACGTCACTTCTTATGCGTTTGCTATCAAGGGCAATGATTTAGATGACGATAAAATCGAATCTGTGTTGTTAAAAAAATTCGGAGAGACCCCCTCGAAGGGGGCAATGATTTAGTATCACAACCTACCACCAAATTCCATAGACATTGTCTCCATGTTAGCAGATTCTTTTGTGAAAGCACATGTTTGCGCCATAAAAGTTGCAACAAGGAAATCAGACCTCTTCAAGGTAAGACAAAAGGACAACGAGATGTTGAGGGAGTTCATATCTCGTTTTCAAATAGAACGAATGGACTTGCCACCAGTCACAGACGATTGGGTTTTCTCAGGCTTTCACTCAAGGTTTGAGCGAACGAAGTTCGACGGCTTCACGACGATTAAAGCATAACCTGATCGAATACCCAGCCATCACGTGGGCCGACGTGCACAATCGGTACCAATCAAAAATTAGGGTCGAAGATGATCAATTGGGGTCTAAACCCGCTGTTCGAAGGGATACTAATCGAGAACGAGGTCCGATCGGGGATCGATACCAACCGTACAACGGAAGCCACAGAGTCAGTGAATCGAGACACAACTTCAGGCAAAATAACAAAAGAAGTGATCGAGGTCAAGGATCCCGGGGGCTGATGAACAAAAGTAGGTTCGATAGGCCCGCCGGATCTAAGGAAGCTCCTCGGTTATCGGAATATAACTTCAGCATTGATGCATCCGCCATCGTTTCGGCTATCGGACGCATAAAAGACACTAAATGGCCTCGACCCATGCAGACCGATCCAGCCCAGAGGAATCCCAATCAAATGTGCGAATATCATGGCACCCATGGCCACAGAACGGAAGATTGCAGGCAACTAAGAGAGGAAGTAGCCCGGTTATTCAACAAAGGAAACCTTCGAGAATTTTTGAGCGATAGGGCGAAGAACCATTTTAAAAACAGGGATTTCGGCAAGGAAAATGAACAAGAAGAACCACAATACGTCATTCACATGATCATCGGCGACGCCGATACCCCTCAGGGACCAGTGCTTAAACGCACTAAGACATCGATTGTGAGAGAAAAGCGATCTCGAACTCAAGATTATACACCCATAGGAGCTTTGTCCTTCAATGACGAAGATGCAGAAGGAGTCATACAACCTTACAATGATGCACTGGTAATATCCGTACTCATGAATAAAACTAAAGTTAAGTGTGTGTTGATTGATCTAGGTAGCTCGGGCCAACATCATCAGATTGAAGGTCGTAGAACAGCTCGGCCTACAGGACCAGATCGTACTTGCAACCCTGGTTCTAAATGGATTCAATATGGCATGTGAAACCACCAAAGGCGAGATAATTCTACCAATAAACGTGGCCGGAACCATCCAGGAAACGAAGTTCCACGTGATCGAAGGCAACATGAGATACAACGCCCTTTTCGGAAGGCCATGAATCCACAACATGAGAGCTGTACCTTTGACCCTACATCATGTCCTCAAATTTCCAACATCGAGAGGAGTCAAAACAGTGTATGGAGAACAGCCAACCGCAAGAGAAATGATCGCTGTCGAGGAAGCGAAACCAATATTCTCGCCTTCTCCAGTAAAGGGATCGGCCTCAGAAGGGGAACGAGATACCAAATAGCAATCACAGATATCGGCTTTGACCCAACCAGATAACCAGAAGATCGAAAAAGATGATGATCAAAGGATCCCTCGATCCTTCATGATTCCCGATGACTCCGACGCCACCAAATCAACGATTGAGGAACTAGATCAAGTCACACTAATCGAGCACTGGCCCGAACGGAAGGTATACCTGGGAATGAGGTTGAGCCTCGAACTCAGGAAGAAACTTATTCAATTTCTTACCGATAACATTGATTGCTTTACCCGGTCCCATTTAGATATAACAGGGATCCCACCGGACATAACGACGCATCGGCTAAGCTTGGACCCTAGGTTCATATTGGTGAAGCAAAAGAGAAGACCCCAGTCCGAGGTAAAGCACGCATTCATAAAGGACAAGGTAACCAAACTTCTCAAGATAGGGTCCATTCGGGAGGTGAAATATCCCGAATGGTTAGCCAATGTAGTTGTAGTACCTAAAAAAGGAAACAAACTTAGAATGTGTGTGGACTATAAGGATTTGAACAAAGCATGCCCCCAAAATTCTTTTCTGCTGCCTAACATCGATCGCATTATCGATATCACGGCCGACCACGAGATCCTCACTTTTCTCGATGCCTATTCCGGGTATATTAAAATACAGATGAACCCGGAGGACCAGGAAAAGACTTTATTTGTCACCAAATATGGAACATATTGTTATAACGTGACGCCCTTCGGGATAAACAATGCAGGGGCTACTTACCAGCGCCTAGTAAATAAAATGTTCAAAGAACAAATAGGTAAATCAATGTAAGTTTATATTGATGACATGCTAGTTAAGTCCCTGCGCGTAGAGGACCATTTGTCCCATTTGCAGGAAACATTCGAGATTTTGTGGAAATACAACATGAAGTTCAACCCCGAAAAATGTGCTTTCGGGGTCGGTTCGGGCAAGTTCCTCGGCTTCATGGTGTCAAATCGGGGAATCGAGATTAACCCCGATAAAATCAAGGCCATCGAAGACATCACCATCGTGGACAACGTGAAAAATGTACAAAGGCTAATGGGACGGATTGCAGCCTTAGGCCGATTCATTTCGAGATCATCAGATCGAAGTCACAAAATTTTCTCTCTACTCAAAAAGAAGAACGATTTCGCTTGGACCCCGGAATGCCAACAGGCATTAGAGGAACTAAAACGGTATCTATCGAGCCCACCACTACTTCACACTCCAAAAATAGACAAAAAACTTTGCTTGTACTTGGCAGTATTGGAAATCGCAATAAGTGGTGTCCTAGTTCGGGAAGAGCAAGGTACGCAATTTCCCGTTTATTATATAAGTCGGACCTTAGGAGAAGCAGAAACTAGATATCCGCACCTAGAAAAATTGGCACTTGCACTGATAAACGCCTCTAGAAAGTTAAGACCGTACTTTCAATGTCACCCCATATGCGTATTAACCACTTACCTGCTTCGTAATATTTTGCACAAGCCCGAACTATCAGGCCGATTGGCCAAATAGGCCGTCGAACTCAGTGAGTACGATATTGAATATCAACCCCGTATAGCCATTAAGTCTTAAATTTTAGCAGACTTCATGGCCGATTTCACGCCAACCCTCGTACCCAAAGTCAAAAAAGAACTCCTGTTGAAATCGGGTACATCATCGGGGGTATGGACCCTTTTTACGGATGGGGCTTCGAACGTGAAGGGGTCCGGGTTAGGCATACTTTTAAAGCCACCCACGGGTAACACTATTAGGCAATCTATTAAAACTACCAGGTTGACTAACAACGAGGCCGAGTATGAGGCCATGATTGCAGGTCTCGAGCTAGCTAAAAACTTGGAAGCAGAAGTCATTGAAGCCAAATGTGACTCTGTGCTAGTGCATGTTCCACGAGAGCAAAATAGTGAGGCTGACACACTTGCGAATTTGGGATCATCAGTCGATGAAGGTGACTTGAGCTCGGGGACTATCGTTCAACTCTCGAGATTCGTGATCGAAGAAGGTCACGCCGAGATAAATTCTACGAGCTTAACCTGGGATTGGAGAAATAAGTATATTGAATACTTAAAGAATGGAAAGCTCCCATCGGACCCTAAAGATTCAAGGGCCCTACAGACTAAAGCTGCTCGATTCACGTTGGCTTCAGATGGAACGCTATACCTAAGGACATTCGATGGACCATTGGCAGTATGCTTGGGTCCGGGAGATACCGATTACATGCTACGCGAGGTGCACGAGGGCACTTGTGGGAATCACTCCGGTGCCGATCCATTAGTCCAAAAAATAATCAGGGCAGGGTATTGTTGGATCGATATGGGCAAAGATGCGAAGGAATTTGTTCGAAAATGTGACAAATGTCAAAGATTTGCACCAATGATCCATCAACCCGGAGAGCAACTTCACTCAGTCCTATCCCCATAGCCATTCATGAAATGGGGAATGGATATCGTCGGCCCTCTGCCATCGACCCCAAGTAAAGCTGAATTCATTTTATTTATGACTGACTATTTCTCTAAATGGGTTGAAGCACAGGCGTTTGAGAAAGTAAGATAGAGAGAGGTTGTAGACTTTATCTGGGATCATATCGTATGTCGATTCGGGATACCCGCCGAAATAGTATGTGACAATGGGAAACAATTTGTTGGCAGCAAAGTGACAAAATTCTTCGAAGATCACAAAATAAGAAGGATATTATCAATATCGTATCACCCTAGTGGGAAAGGACAGGCCGAATCAACGAACAAAACTATCATTCAAAACCTGAAGAAGAGGGTGAGCGATGCTAAAGGAAAATGGAGAGAAATCCTATCCGAAGTCCTTTGGGCATATCGAACGACGTCAAAATCTAGTACGGGGGCAACTCCATTCTCCTTAGTATATGGGTCCGAAGCCTTGATACCAGAAGTCGGCGAACCCAGTGCTAAATTTTGATACACAATAGAAGAATCAAATAATGAGGCTATGAACACTAGCCTCGAATTATCGGACGAAAAATGAGAAGCTGCTCTCGTCCAATTGGCCGCCCAAAAGCAACGAATCGAAAGATACTACAATCGAAAAACCAAGCTCCGCCATTTTAAGCACGGGGACTTAGTGCTAAGGAAAGTCACCCTCAATACCCGAAATCCGAACGAAGGAAAACTAGGACCAAACTGGGAAGGACCATATCAGGTTCTCGAGAACGTCGGAAAGGGATCATATAAGCTCGACATTATAAACGGTAAACAAATGTCAAGCAATTGGAATGTGTCGCATCTAAAACGATACTACTGTTAAGGTACGACCCTCCCATATTCATTTACATTTCAAAACTAACCCCTGCAGAAGTCCGATCAGGAGCTAAGATGGATCCTTCATTACGAAGCCTTAGATCTGAAAGCACGCGTTGCACTTTTTTTTCCCTTAAGACCGGTTTTATCCTAAATGGGTTTTTCGGCAAGGTTTTTAATGAGGTAACTAATGATCGTGCTATACTTGGAAACAAAACGACGGTATCCGAGGCCTCTTTGCAATCGACCTCGAATACTGGGGAGGGGGGGAGGGGACATTAGCCCTCGAATATATCAAGTTCTGATGCAAGAAAGTTATTTCGCAACAACGGGATTCTAATAGGAAAATGTTGTAAGATCCAAATGGTCAAACGAACCATGCTCATGTAGTTGGACCGAGTCCTGACGAAAAACATGAATGCATGTATAATGATTTGCAAAGAAAGTTCTCCTCTTTTTTGATATCTTATATCCAATAAACATTCCTCTATTTTTGAGATTTATTATGCAAACAGAATTAGGATAAATCTCCGATTTCAAGTTCGAATTACTCACTCGACCATTACGCATACGGGCTACATTATTTCGAGTTCGAATCATTCACTCGACTACTAAGCCTACGGGCTACTTTTATTTCGAGTTCGAGCAAGCACTCGCTCCATTATTACACCTACGGGCTACATTATTTCGAGTTCAAATCATTCACTCGACTACTAAGCCTACAGGCTACTTGTATTTCGAGTTCGAGCAAGCACTCACTCGACCATTACGCCTACGAGCTACATTATTTCGAGTTTGAATTATTCACTCGACTACTAAGCCTACGGGCTGCTTTTATTTCGAGTTCGAGAAAGCACTCACTCGACCATTATGCCTACGAGCTACATTATTTCAAGTTCGAATCATTTACTCGACTACTAAGCCTACGAGCTACTTTTATTTCGAGTTCGAGCAAGCACTCACTCAACCATTACACCTACGGGCTACATTATTTCGAGTTCGAATCATTCACTCGACTACTAAGCCTACGAGCTACTTTTATTTCGAGTTCGAGCAAGCACTCACTCGACCATTACGCCTACGGGCTACATTATTTCGAGTTCGAATCATTCACTCGACTACTAAGCCTACAAGCTACTTTTATTTCGAGTTCGAGCAAGCACTCACTCGACCATTACACCTACGAGCTACATTATTTCGAATTCGAATCATTCACTCGACTACTAAGCCTATGGGCTGCTTTTATTTCGAGTTCGAGCAAATACTCACTCGACCATTATGCCTACGGGCTACATTATTTCAAGTTCGAATCATTCACCCGATTACTAAGCCTACGTGATACTTTTATTTCAAGTTTCAAGTCGCTTAAATCCTTGTGAAAATATTCATAAGGCGTGGATAAAGTCTTCACAAGACAGGAAACAAAACAGGAGCAAGTTAGAAAAAAATGGGACATTTCTATATACAAAATTGTTTACATGATTGATTACAATGTAAAAAATTAAGGACTAAGCTTCCAGGTCATCCCCAGGAACGGTCTCTTCTCTATCAGGATTCCCCTCTTCCCCCCTTCTCGGAACCGCTCTTACCCCCGTCATCATCATCACTGTCATCATCATCGTCATCATTATCGTCATTGTAAACCAAGGCTTCAGCATCGGCTTCGAGTTCTTTGCCCCTTTTTATTTCTTCAGCAAGGTCGAAACCTCGAGCATGTATCTCCTCGAGGGTCTCCCTCCGAGATCGACACTTAGCAAGTTCAGCGACCCAATGTGCTCGAATATCGGTAGTCTCGATTGCCATGTACATTGGAGGGTTAGAATTTTTAAACATTGATGACAGAGGAGCCTCTATTATGTACAAGTGAAATCACTATTAATAAAAGCATAGATGGACCAGAATTTGAAGGTTACCGCTACACTTTTGCGTTTAACTAAAATCTTCTTTGTATATATCACTTTTTATAAAGACATATACATGTATACGTTATGCATAACTTTCAGGATGACCCGATGATCCCGTTTTACAAGATAGGTCCGCCTCTTAGTAAAAGGTGAAGTATAACCGATACACATTGACATTGTAAAGGAGTTTTTATACTATCATGTCAACTAAAAGAAAATAACAATTCATAATAAGTGAAATTATGAAAAAAATAAAAGAGACAACTTATTACATAATTTTAAAGTGTATTGATAGTGTAAAAATTTATTTATATGACTTAGGGTATATTAGTAAAAAGGGGTGGGAAAAAAACAATAAAAGAAAGTGGGAAATGAGGTGGGTGCCAAGAAGAACCAAGACCAAATGATGAGGTGAGGTTGACTTATGATTTCCATTTTAAAAAGCAAGAAAAAAGTGGATCTAGATAGCTAGAGAGAGGGGGGAAAAGAGAGGTGTAAAAATTGTATATAATTGTTATGAATGAATGAATCTATCGATAGGTGAGCGTGTGGGTGAATGTATGCGTGTGTGTAGTTGCCTAGTCTAATCAAATGCAATGAGTTGGTTTTCTTTTTTCTCATTTTATTTCTTTTTGCCTTTCCTTTCTTTTTTCTTCTTACTTTCATGATTATAAGTCGTCCATGCTTTTCGGTGGCCTCTTCTCCTTCTAAACTTTATCACTATAAAGTGAAGAGAGATTATAGGGAGGGAAAAAAAATAAAGAAATTATATGGATAAATTAGTGAGTGGAAAAATTGAATACCGTCTTTAAGTGGTGGAAGATATTAAAAATACCACTACGTTTATAATATTATAGTATGTGTATTACATGCATGACGTGTGTACACATATATATTGAATTTGTATACTATATATGACCAAAATCCATCTGATGTAGCTTTAGATATACACATACCCCAAATATATCCCTTTTTCTTTGGGAACTGTATACTCCAATTTCCCAAATATTATAAAACCACCATTCTCACTTTTTATCTCATTTTTGTATAGCAAAATCTTTGCATGATTCAAGCACATGCTCAAAGTAGTGTATCAAAGTAAAGCCCCTAATTATCTGTCACCCAATCAATGATTGAATTATTAATTTATGCTCAATTGATAGTCAAGACCGTTGGTAAATATTTTCTTTCTTATTCTTTTGTGTTTCTAGATCCTTTGTTCTTTTAATTAATTATTCCAAGAATGCACCGAAACCCATTAATTTCTCTAGCTTTAAAAAAAGTCAAAAAGAAAATCTACAGCTTGACTAAAATATATACTTCAGAGAGATGATTTTAGGCTCATTCACAAACGTGGAGGCATACAATTGAAGGCAGGTATATATTTCTTGAGTATAATATTTATATATAGTTTGTCCTCAATTATCAACAATTGGAAGAAAGACGGCAAGATACTTGAAATGTGATCCAACAAAAACTTTTTAGTGAAAGTCTTCAAGGGAGTGCTGAAATTCATGTTCCCGATCCTTAAAGATGTACGTTATACTTTCTAATCTTGATCGTATTGATTTTGGTATGAACACAAATCTCCTTTTTCCTATCCGCCTTTGCTAAAATATTTTTGCAAAGTTAAAAATTATTGAATTGTATGAATCGTGTCGTTTAAACACGTGAAAATATTTTGTAATGAGTGGTAACAGTAATGCTAGAATTCATGACTTTAATTTATAATTTTTCTTTAATGAAACCTGTAAAATTAATTTGTCAATAGGCCATGGCGATGAAATTAAATCATATATTATATAGCCTTATGTTTATTGCCTTAATTAATTTTTGGATGAAATGGTTTTAAAAAAAGGCTAATATGTCCATTTTCTATTTTATTTCTTTAATTTCTATGCTCCTTTTGTGTATTTCGGTGCCCCAACGTTAGAGGGACAATAACCCTAGGAATTCAACCTGATCAAAATTTTATTTTCGACTTGTAAGCAAATAAATACGAGTACATAGTACTACATTTACTATATTATTTTTTTGCTTTAAACTCGTTCAAGATTATATTTAAACTGAAGCTTTCTAGATTGAGGAAGCATTTATTCGTATGAGTGTCTAGAGTTTCATGGTCAGGGGTGTATCTACGATAGAAGTGATGGGTTCATTTGAATTCATAATTTCAACTTAAACTATGTATATTTGTCAGAAATTCATTAAATATATATAAATATTTAATTTAAATTCTAAACCTAAAAAATTAGTAGTGTAATTTTGAATCTAAATCTATAAAAATTTAAATTTTGAATCCACCTTTTTCGTGGTCGATAAATCTCCAACTTTTAGATTTTTTTAAGTGTGTTCAGTGTTCATGGTTCTGTAGCTGATATAAAGGTTGGCAAAATGAATTTTTTTGTAAACAGATGCTTCAATAGAGTGATTAAAGTGACCAGTAATTTCATCTTTCAAGGTAAAAGAAGAAAGAGGATCAGACGAACTATGATGACAACATTTTGCCTAAGAACATTCTTAATTATGGAACTAAGAAGTAAAAAGTAGATTAGAGGATCGTAATAACATACGTATGAGAACTACATAATGACTTAAGTTCTTATGGTCATTTCGGATATAAATATAATAACACACTCATTATTCATTATTCTATACTTATAAGGGGACTCAAAGACTCAAAACGCAAAGGTATTGTTCAGTAATATAAAACTTATTAGAGTTTCAGTATGTGCACTAGCATATATCGTGTGTGTGCCTTATACCTGCTACTGTTAGTTAAATTAAATCGGAAAATCGAGTAATAATTAACCTGCTACTGTTAGTTAGATTGTATTGATCAATTATGTAAATTTTTTTGCACTATTAATGTATATACCTTGTAATTTACTCTAATTATTATATTGGCACACAGAGTTCTTGTAAGCGGTTGGTTACTCGTTTGATAGTGGCATTAGTTTATCATAAAACTTGTAATGTGTTGGCATCTTAAACGTTATTGTTCTGGAGTATTAGTTTCTCACACTTTAGTATTTCTTTTCAAAATTTCCTCTATTTCAATTTAGATGACACACTTTCCTAATTAGTCCATTCCAAAAAGAATGACACATTTCTATAATTATACGGTACAGTTATATTTGTTCGTGGTTTCTAGACAGATGAATCAATTTGATCCCAAAAGATAATGAATTAATCAATTTTCGTACAAGATACTTAGCTCAAATGTAGATAAAATGATAGATTTGGAGAGCCCTGGAACAAGGTTTCCGGGCACGATGATGATAAGAACAACAAGCTAGAGAGAGAAATAGTATCAAAATGTTGTATTAGAATATGTTCTTTGATGCCCAGAAAATCATTCCTTACAATGATAGTTGAGCCTATTATTTATAGCTCAGTGGGCGTAATGGTCGGGCCCACCACTAATGACAATTATCGAGGTGTGATAATGGAAATCTAACGGTAAACATAAATGCTCAGATTTTTTTAATGAACCGTTGCTCTTTAATGCTGTGAAATATTCTTCATTAAATGTCATCGGGCGCAGCATGCTTAATGCCCTTACGAACTTGCCTTCTTCGGTGACACACGAGGTAGTTGTGCCTGATTTTCCATCCTTCTCGTTTTGATTCCATGTGTCCCCTTTCTCAGGTGGCCATGTAACATAACATATTTTACCCAATATAGATAGTCCCCCTGCTTTCCGGTGACATAACTTTGTGTTACCAGAAAGTTGGTGAGAATCCCCTTTTGGCGGGAATTACCATAATCCCTTTTGTAGGTTACTGACGGTTGATTAGACACCTGTCTCCCAGCATTTAATGTCTAGAACACGCGTCTTCCTATGATTTAGCACGCCTTCTGCCGGTTATCGAGGTAATTAGAGCCGAGTATTTTAGCCGCCCAAAAATTTACCTATACGTATCAACTCCCTTTTCTTTTGGGTTTTACTAGTTTCTTGAACTTCTAACATGCATTCTTTCTCTTCGTCTCTTCTCTAATCTTTTCCAAACACAGAATCTCTTCTTCCCCTCTTCTAATGGCTTCTTCATCTAAACGTTCTGGTTCTTCGAAAAATAAGAACAAAAACGAAGATTCTGCTCCCCCAACAGTAAGTTCCATAATCCCCAAAAGGCTCAGTACTTTGAAGGATCTGGAGGAGAAACTTCCCACTGATAACCCTCGTAAATGGGCGGTTAGTAGGTACCCATCTTCCATTCGTCCTTCCAGTATCCCTGCTATGAAGGAAGACTGCTGCTGCCCGAATTTGGACGTCATCGCTCCCGACCTATCGGAGCGAGTGACCCTTCCCAGAGAGGGTTTCACATACTTATACACGTACCCTTTTATATTTGGGTACGGTCTCTTTGAGTGGGGAGCTCGATTTTGTGATAGCGGAATTCTGCCTTCGCTACCATGTATGTTTGGCACAGGTAAGCCCTTCCGTGTGGAGGACGGTTTCCTGCTTTTAGCGCCTGTGCTTTGAAACCAGAGAGGAGCTTTGAAACCATACTTTGATTTCCAGCATGAATGATGACAATGACCGAGGATGGATGGAACAGTTTGTTGCAGTTGCCTCCGATGACATTATTCCAACAACAGCCTCATCCTTTCCGGTTGCTTGGAACCGTTCCCGTGAGTTTCTTTCAATACGTTCTCCCCTCCTAAATATTTTTTACGCCTGTATTAATCTTTCAACTTCTGTATGTTATAATGACCTGATGGCCCCCACCAGTGGTAGAAATCTTGGATCGGTGTGTTCAAAAGATTTTGGACATCACCATGCCCGAAATTCGCCTATGGAAAGAACTGTCCATAAAATACGGGTGGAAGGATAAGAATTATGGTAACTATGATTTGATTTCCTTTCATTTTTGCATATGTGGATTTTGGCTGAATCTCTTGACTTGTTTGTCAAATTAGGTCTACCTCTGGGGCTCAGTCGAGATCCCCGAAGAGGATGTTTTGGCCAACCCTACAGATGCGGCGAGGCTACTCCAGGAGGCGCTTGCTCGAACGGGTGCCTCCGGGTCTACTCCGGGCACAAATATTTCCTCACGGGGTCCCCGGCCAGAGAACAAGCAACCAAAAAGAAGGCGTTCCTCTGCGTCCGGGGAGAAGAATAAGAGGTCAAAGGTTGTTACCCCCGAATCATCCCAGGTGGAGACTTTGGCTGGTCCTTCCTCCAGGCTGGTCATAGACACCGTAGTGATTGATGATGAAGAAGCTATTGAAGAGGGAGATTCTCTTCATAGAAAACAACGATCCTTATCTTCTCAACAAGATGCTCAACCTGTTGATACAGTCACACCTGCCGAGGATGATGTCTCGGCACTTTGGGGAGAGTTTGATTAGGTGGAAAATGCAAACTCCCATTCTCGGGCTCCAATCATCGTGCCCCATACTGCAAGGTAGAGTATCAGGTCAGTGTCATCCTCGGCTGGTGAACACCCAGCAATCAGTACTGCCTTTAGTGCATCTGCTTCCCGCTCTTCTCTTTCTCCAGTTTTATCACCACCTTCTTCGCCACCAGTGGCTACTACCTCTTTTCCATCTTCATCCTCTCTTCTCCCAACAACATCATCTCCAACGGCCGCACCTGACCTTGCTGAAGGCGTTCCTCTTCCCCAATCTCCTGTTCGTGGGAATTTGGGGCAAAATTATGCTACCCCTTATGAAGATCCTTAGAGGAGGAGGAATGTTACCCTCTCGGTATCTACCGGATGTAACCTTCTTTCCCGGTCGATGGAGGTTGCAAATTATCTGAAGCCCTTGGCTTCAGAGAAATATTGGAAAAAGATTCAGACACTTTTGGGAGAGTGTTTGTTGAACAATGGCATGTATAATGCTGCAGCGGTATGCTTCTCTCTTTCTCTGCTATTTTGTTCAGCTTTTGAATGAGTGAATTTTAAGTTTCACCCCTTTTTATTTCGTAGGCCAATTTTCTTGCTTCCGAGGGCCTTCAAAGATTAATCTGCGAGAAGAAGGAACTCTCTTTTGAACAAGATAAGCTTTTAGCGGAACAGGATCAGACTGTTTTTTGCCTCTCGGAACTGGAAACCGGGGCCACTAAGGCAAATCTTTTGGAAACCCGTTTGCAGCAAAGTGAGCAAGAAGTGGTAACCTTCAGCAGGGAAGTTGCGCCGCTGAGGGCCTGCTTTGATGAAGTCAAGGCTAAATGGGCTGAAATCTAAAATGCCATTCTTGTTTCCAATGATTGTGAGGCTGCTGAAAGGATAACTAATTTAGAAGAAGCCTTGAATTCTAAGGCCGAAGAACTTACTGCCGCGGGGGCAAGACATGACCGATTGGAGGAGAAGCATAGGAAGACTATCGAGCACAACATGATTTATAGTTCAACTGTCCATGATCTCGATACTAGTCTTTGGCCCGCTAGGTCCGCCCGGAATAATCTTTCTACCGAGGTTACGCAGCTCAAAGAAGAACTCAGGCACCGAGAGGCTTCCCTCGTTATTGAAAAAACTTACTCTATATACAACATAAGGAGAAAAACCTTGGAAGCATCCAACACTGATATTATTGATATTGATGCCGAAATTGCTAAGGCACGCGAGCTTGAGTTGGCTGCAAAGAATAACCTCCCGACGCGGTCTGACGCTCCCGGTTCTTCTGATTCTGATTTCGATATTTCTGATACTGAAGAGGAATTGGAAAGCGATGATGTCGAAGATCAAGTTGGGGAGATGTTATGTTATCGGTTGAACCGGCTACTGCTCCCGGGGATATGAATACTTCTATTCCTCCTGATTCCAGTGATGATGCAACTTACTTTTTTCTTTCCCTGTTTTGTGTTTCTTTTGGCTCATTCTTGTGAATGAATACATATTTTTACTCAAATGTTTGATTGAGTTTTTCTTTTGCTTGAATGTCTTCATATTTTTCGATTTTTCTATATGTGGTCTCGGGCGCATTTTCTTCGATGCATTTCTGTTGTCGAGAATTATCCCTTTTACATGAGGGTTTCAATAAGTATTTGCGCAAGTTTGGTTTCTACATCTTTTTCATATGTGGCTTCGGGTCTATTTTATCCCGATAGCATTTTCAGTTTCGGGCATATATTCTTCCAGAACAAACCCTTTAACATGAGGGTTTCAATAAGAGAGGGCCCTCTTATGTTTACGGTGCTCTTGAAGATGACGTCTCCTATTCTTTACGGCACTAACATTTTAAGTACTTGTTTAACTTTTAAATGACAAAATTAGCTCATCGTGTAGACAAGAAACAAGACAAAAGGAAAAGGATTTCATTTCATTCCTTTCGTTTTCATAGTTTACATAGGCATTTTGCTACGTAGGAAAGAAGCTGCCTTGACTTGTGGCTATCTTGTTTCTTCGTTGATGGTTGTGTAGTACCCGGTCCTGATGATGTGTGGCATTCAGTGTTGCCTTACCGGATTTTTTTCCCGATTGACGTGGTATTCAGAGTTGCCTTGCCGAATTTCATTCCCGGTTGACGTGGCATTCAGTGTTGCCTTGCTGGATTTTCATTCCCGGTTGACGTGGCTTTCAATGTTGCCTTATAATCATATCATTATCCCCACCAGTGTTCTAATGTGAAGAATACGAGTTGGTACACCGGAAGTCCTGTATCTTCAAAGGTTCCACCGATGAATTGCCGCGTAACCCTAAGCTCGGTAACATATTTTGCTTTCCCTTTAGGAATTAAAGCTGTCGAGCGAAAGGATACCTGACAATCCCTAGTGGTTTTTGCTCGTGAACGACCGCATAACCCTTTTTCGGTAGCAAACTTAACTTCCCGGTGGGAATTTGCTACCGAACCAAAGATTACCTTATCGTCCTTGGGTGGAGACTTGTTTGTTTTGCCTTGTCATAAAATGTCTTATTACTGATGTTGTTGTAGTATGCTTGTGGTCGCTGCCTCGTTAAAAAACCTTGCTTTCTATCTCACTGTTGTTTGAATGTTGTTTGTCAGCAGTAATATTTTTTAAGATGAGCCACGTTCCAGTTGCTGGGCAACTTATCTCCGTTGTGGTTTTCTAACTCATATGACCCTTTACCGGTGATAGCTGAAACTCGGTAAGGGACTTCCCATGTAGAGGCTATCTTGCTAGCGTTGAGTTCTCGGGTGTTTTGAGTCACCTTCCTCAAGACCAAGTCCCCTACTTTGAAGTAACGAAGGTTGGTTCTTTGGTTGTAATACCGATCCATTCTCCGCTTTTGTTCTGCCATTCTTACATGTGCCAGGTCCATGCGTCCCTCGAGCAGTTCTAAGTTGATTAGCATTGCCTCGTAGTTTGATTCTTCATTTGCCTGGGAATACCTTAAAGTGGGCTCCCCCACTTCCACCGATATCAAAGCTTCTGCGCCATACACGAGGGAAAATGGAGTTTTTCCGGTGCTAGATTTGATAGTTTTTCTGTAGGCCCAGAGTACCCGCGACCTCGGGCCAGCGGCCTTTTGCTGCTTCTAGCCTTTTCTTCAGATTTTGCACAATTGTTTTGTTTGTTGACTCTGCTTGTCCGTTTGCGCTCGGATGGTACGGTGACGAGGTAATCCTTTTTACCTTCAAATCTTCAAGGAATTTTGTCACTTTTGCGCCAATAAACTGTGGCCCGTTATCACATGCAATTTTCTCCGGTACTCCGAACCTGCAAATTATGTTTTCCCACAGGAAGTCGACCACTTAGCGCTCTTCGATCTTTTGATAAGGACCTGCTTCCATCCATTTTGAAAAATAGTCAGTCAAAATCAAAAGAAACCTTACCTTTCCAGGAGCCAGTGGTAACGGTCCGACGATGTCCATTCCCTATTTGATGAACGGCCACAGGGACAGAACTGAATGCATGGGTTCCGCCGGTTGAGGTACTAGTGGTGTGTGGCCTTGGCACTTATCTCATTTTCGTAAAGTTTTTGGCATCTTGTTCCATACGGGGCCAGTAATATCCCGCTCGGACTAACTTCAGCATTAGAGAATCTGCGCCCGAGTGGTTGCCGCATATCTCTTCATGGACTTCTCTCATGACGTAATTGGCTTCTGATGCACCTAAGCACCGGGCCAACGTGCCTTGAAAGGATGTGGGTAGCGTGTTTCTGCTCATGTTAAAATTTTGCTAACATAATATGTGGGGAATTGTGTACCTTTTTCCTCCCGGACTAAAACTGCGCTTACCGCAACTTCTGAGACTGCCAAGTAGACCAACAATGATTCTCCTTCTTTAGGTTTCGAGAGAAACAGAGGGCTTTACAAGTATTTCTTCAATTCCTTCAAGGCTTTCCAACACTCTAGCATCCACTCGAAGTTGTTTTTCTTTTTGAGCAACGCGAAGAAGTGATAACACTTCTCCGATGATCGGGAAATGAACCTACTCAAAGCTGCTAATCTACCTGTGAGTCTTTGTACTTCCTTTAGGTTGAATAGTTGATCCGGGATGTCCTCTACGGCTTTGATTTTGTCGGGATTCACCTCAATTCCTCTTTGTGAGACCAGGAATCCTAAGAATTTACAAAATCCTACCCCGAACGTACACCCCTCGGGGTTAAGCTTCATATTGTGCTCCCTCAGTATGTCAAACATTTCTTGCAGATGTCTCAGGTGATTACCTGCATGTAGAGACTTAACGAGCATATCGTCTATATATACTTCCATAGTTCTTCCTATTTATTTTTCGAACATCTTATTTACGAGTCATTGGTAAGTGGCTCCGACGTTTTTTAGTCCGTAGGGCATTACGTTGTAACAATATTACCAAAATTTATTATAAACGAAGTCTTTTCCCGATCTTCCGGGTTTATCTTGATCTGATTGTACCCGAAATAGGCATCAGGGAAACTCATTAACTCGTGCCCGGTCATAGCGTCGACGATTATTTGATCGATATTTCGCAATATGAATGAGTCCTTCGGGCATGCCTTATTAAGATCTTTATAATCTACGCACATGCGAAATTTATCGTTCTTCTTAGGAACTACTACCACATTAGCTAGCCAGTTTTCATATCTTACCTTTCGGATTGAACCAATCTTAAGTAGATGGGTTACCTCTTCTCTGGCGAATTTATTCTTTGCTTCGGTAATAGGGCGCTTCTTTTGCCTTACTGGAGGTATGATCGGGTCCAAGCTTAACTTGTGCACGACTATCTCTGTTAGGATTCGTGTCATATCCTCGGGCGACCATGCAAAACAATCAGCGTTAATTTTAAGGAATTCAATAAAACCTGACTTGAGCTCGGGGTGTAGTCCTGTTCCCAAATGGAAATTCCTTTCTAGGAATTTTTTGAACAGTGCAACCTGCTCTAGCTCTTCTGCCATGGATTCCGTTGCGTCTGTTTCCTCCGGTACCTAAAAATACCTTGGTATATGATATTGCTCCGACTCGGGGTCGGAAGTCGGCTTTGATAACTGCTATGCTGCATGTTCCGTTCCCTTGCTATGGGAAATCGAGATCTCATTCATCTATCTTGTTGCCGGTTCATCACCCCTTATCTGCTTTGATCCCCTCGTGTGTTGGAAATTTTAACAATTGGTGGTACATCGAAGGCACAACTTTCATTAAGTGTAGCCACGACCTTCCTAGGATGATATTATAGCCCATGTCCCCGTCTACTACTTCAAAGAGAGCAGTCTTCATTACTCCCTCGGTATCCGTAAGCAGTGAAATTTCCGCTCGGGTTGTCAGATTTGCGAGGTTAAATCCAGCAAGGAGCTTTGTTGTCGGGATGATGCTCCCGGTGAGTTTAGCTTGATCTAGAACTCTCCATTGTACGATATTGACGGAACTTCCTGGATCCACTAAAACACGTTTAATTTTGAAATTTAACACATTTAAAGAGATTACCAGCGCGTCATTGTGCGACAATAGTAATTCGTCCGCGTCTTCATCTGTGAACGTGATATCATCATCCCGGAGCCTCTTACTGTGGGTTGTCGATACTTTTGTCTTCTTCGCGGCCGAGAATGTGATCCTGTTAATATCGTTCCCTCTGAAGATCATGTTGGTCATTTTGCATTGAGGTTCCTCTCCTTCTTTCGAGGTTTGCGTGTCGCTCCTGTACCGGCCGTAATTATTTTTGGCTCGGTCACTCAAGAATTCCCTGAGATGACCATTTTTTAATAGTGTTGCCACTTCTCACGGAGGTGCCGGCAGTCCCCAGTCCGGTGACCATTAGTGCCGTGGTATTCACACTATAAATGTGGATCCCTTTGGCTGGGATAGTACCATATCGATCTCGGGAATCTTGCCTCTTTGATATCTCTCATGGCCGACACTAACTCCACCATACTGATGTTAAAGTTATATTGTGATAATTTTAGATGGGAAGGACCTCGTGGCCCCAAGGTTTCTCTATCCTGCAACGATCTGTTATTCCGCCTGCGATCAGCTCTCTTGTCATTGGTAAACTTATCCACCAACCGGAAGCTCCTGTCGTGACCTTCCATCTTCTTGTAGGGTAGAAACCGGCCTCTTGAAACTAGTCTATTTGAGTCGACATTGCCTTTCATTCTTTCCTTGCTATTCTCCCGTCCTTTTTCTGGTGACGGGAAGTCAACCTGATCATCTTCGATCCTAATCTTTGACTCATACCGATTGGGGACATCTGCCCAAGTTGTTGCTCAAAACTCAAGCAGACTTTCCTTTAACTCCCGGGAAGCATCTGAACTTCTCGGGTTTAAATCCTTAGTCAACGCTTCAGCTGCCCATTCGTACGGGACAACCAGTAATAACATCCTTTCCTTTTGGAACCGGCTAACAAACCTTCGTAATAATTCGGATTCTCCCTGCGCGATCCTGAATATGTCAGTTTTCGGGCTTGTACCTTTCTGGAACCGGCATGGGCCTTGATGAACGATTCCGCGAGCATTTCGTAGGAATCTATGGAATGCTCAAGTAATAATGAGTACTATGTCAAGGCGCCCCTCGTGAGAGTCTCACCAAATTTTATCAATAATACGAACTCAATTTCGTGAGGAGCCAGATCATTTCCTTTCACTGTTGTTGTGTAGGTGGTGATATGTTCATGTGAATCTGAAGTTCCGTCGTATTTCAGCACTTCAGGCATTCTAAACCGCTTGAGGATTAATTTCGGGGTCGCACTCGATTTGTACGGTAATTGGATGTACTTCTTCAAGCTCGGGTCTTTCAATACCGGGGGTGCTCCCGGGATTTGGTCCATACGGGCGTTTTACTTCCTTCATGAACCGCAAGAGTTCCTCCTTGAATGGATCGTTATCGCTGTTGAGTCCAGATCTGCTCCCCTAGCCCCGTCGGAGCCAACTTCGCCCCTAGGAGTGTTGTTGTTGACTCTCTGCATTGTTTGGTTTGTAGGAACAACGGGAGGAATTGGATCTCGCCTATTTACATTATTTGAAGCGCCCGATAGCGCTTGTTTTAACTCCGTCATGACCTGATCCTGCCGCGTGAGGTGGCCTAAGATGATTGCTTGTTGCTCTAACGGGATCCTTACCACGTCTGCTACATGCCCCTAGTTAGCATCATCTGGAATCGCTTCCCGCACTCGTCTCGGGTACCGCCCATCATACACCAGCGTGGCATCTTTCCCCTCATCGCGAGTGTCGCTGATTGAGTCCTCAATATGAGGGTGTTCCTCTTGAACCTCAGGATTGTGAGTGTTGTTAATGGTATTGATTGCCATTATTTGTGATTTTGCTAAGACAAGAATGATCAAGCCTTGCAAGTGGAGGAGGTAAGGATCAATTTAACCACACGACTGTCTAGGCCCCACGGTGGGCGCCAAACTATTTACCCGAAATATGATACAGTTAAATTTGTTCGTGGTTTCTAGACAGATGAATCAATTTGATCTCAAAAGATAATGAATTAATCAATTTCCGTACAAGATACTAAGCTCAAATGTAGATAAATCGATAGATTTGGAGAGCCTTGGAATAGGGTTTCCAGGCACGATGATGATAAGAACAACAAGCTAGAGAGAGAAATAATATCGAAATGTTGTATTAGAATATGTTCTTTGATGCCTAGAAAATCGCCCCTTACAATGATAGCTGAGCCTATTATTTATAGCACATAGGGCGTAATGGTCGGGCCCACCACTAATGACAATTATCGAGGTGTGATAATGGAAATCCTAACGGTAAACATAAATGTTCAGATTTTTTTAATTAGCCCTTACTCTTTAATACTGTGAAATATTCTTCATTAAATGTCTTCGTGTGCAACATGCTTAATGCCCTTACGGAGTTGCCTTCTTCGGTGACACACGAGGTAGTTGTGCCCGGTTTTCCATCCTCCCAATTTTGATTCCACGTGTCCCCTTCTCAGGTGGCCACGTAGCATAACGTATTTTACCCGATACAAGTATGTGCACTAACATATATCGTGTGTGTGCCTTATACCTACTACTGTTAGTTAAATTATATTGGAAAATCGTGTAATAATTAACCTGCTACTGTTAGTTAAATTGTATTGATCAATTATGTAAATTATTTTGCACTGTTACCTTGTAATGTTTTCTAATTATTATATTGGCACACGAGTTCTTGTAAGCGGTTGGTTACTCGTTTGATAGTGGCATTAGTTTATCATAAAACTTGTAATGTGTTGGCATCTTAAACGTTATTGTTCTGGAGTATTAGTTTCTCATAGTTTAGTATTTCTTTTCAAAACTTTCACTATTTCAATTTAGCTAACACACTTTTCTTATTAGTCCAATCCAAAAAAATAACACATTTTTACAATTATATGATACAATTGAATTTGTTGGTATATCAACATTCTCTATTTCTATGCACTCCAAACAAACAAGGCCACATGCAATTTAAATGCACGAAGGACCTTTAATTGTGTGTAATGTGTTTTAGGTGCCAATAATTTGTGTTTTATTTCCGTGCTCTTCAATTAGTGGAAGTTGTACATATATCTTCAATTTTTTTTTTGAAAAGCCGCCTTGTGATAATGTGAATTTGGTATTCGCCCCTGCCTTTTATATTATGATCCAAAAAGTGAATACATAAAGAAGAGAGACGTAAAACTATGAAGAATAGTTCGTTAGTAGTTAGTGGTGGGTCCCAGTTGACCATGGTTAGGTTGTTAGAACTATAGTTAATTGTTACAACTATAGTTAAGTTAGAGGTATATATTTTGTAATTACTTTCATTTTGACATATACAAAATCATTTTTCTTCTTCTCTGTAATCGCCTTCTTCCTCTCTTCATTATCAACCATGGCTGAGCTTCGATTGAGATTGCATGGATAAATCTGAGGTGTGAACTCAGATTTATCAAGCTCACATGGTATCAGAGCAGTGAAAGATCTAAATTTCCACAAATTCTAGTTTGATCAACAGTAATTTCTCATCTTCTTCCTCACGAAGCTCGACCAACGACTGTCAATGGCGACTGATAAAATCGATCACACGCATCCTTTGTTCGTACATCCTTTAGATACTCCTAGCTCAATTTTGATTCCTGTAAATCTCACAAGATCAAAAAATTATGGATTATGGCGTCGATCAATGCGAATTGCACTGCAAGCTAAGAGGAAGCTAGGGTTTGTGCTAGGGACATGCAAAAAGGACTCACTCGAGCTTGCATTACATGAAGATTAGGAAACATGCAATGCAATTGTGCTGTCCTGGATCATGAACACAGTCTCTCCGAAATTACTTAGCGGAATTGTGTATGCATCTGACGCGCATTTGGTTTGGGAGGATCTGAGAGAAAGGTTTGACAAAGTGAATTGTGGGAGAATTTTTCAATTGCACAAGGAGATAGCCACCATTTCATAGGGAACAAATTCTGTATCTGCATATTTCACAAAGCTCAAAGAGCTATGGGCTGAGTATGATGCAATGGTGCCTATTCCTAATTCGAAGGAATATGTTGAGCACCTTCAACAACAAAGGTTGATGTAGTTTCTAAGTGGACTTAATGAGACTTATGATCAGGCAAGACGACAAATTCTGATGAAGACTATAGAGCCAACTCTGAATCAAGCTTATGCTTTGATAATTGAAGATAAAAACCAGAATTCTAATTCAACTGTAGGAAATAAGGGAGATCCTATTGCTATGCAAGCAGGTAAAGGACAACCAACAATGCAAATCAACAGATATAAGGGAAAGAAGTCATTTATGAAGTGTGAATATTGCAATAAGCCGGGCCATTCTAAGGAAAACTGCTACAAACTTGTTGGATATCCAAATGATTTCAAAAATAGGAAAACATATGCAGCTAACATAATAACTGGAGTTTTTGGAAATGATAAACCAACACAGGAATGTGAAGGGAAAGGCAGCAATGATGCATTGAAGACAGGGCCATACTTCACTTAAGATCAGTACAGGTAGATCCTAAGCATGTTGAACAAGGAGACTCCTGAATGTCAAGCCAACATGGTAGGTATGGCTACCTCCTTAATGACAAACTTCCCTTGTACAAAATGGATAATTGATTCTGGAGCTACACATCATATTGCTGGTGAATTAGAGGCATTAGTAGTCAAAGATAAAGTGAATACACATAGCAATGAACATGTTCATTTACCCACAAGAGAAAAGACTAATGTTTCACACATTGGTAAAGGAATAATTCTTGATAAAATGGAATTGGATGATGTGTTGTTTGTACCTGAGAAATTTAACCTTTTGTCAGTTTCTAAGCTTACTAGGTAACTGTTATGTTCAGTGAATTTCTTTCCTGACTTCTGCCTGTTCTAGGACCTTTACAATGGCAAGGTGAGGGGGATTGGTAGAGAAAAGGGTGGCTTGTACATATAGAAGAAAGGTTTCAAGGGAGACTTGGACAAATTCATCAAGGGAATAAAACAGTTTGCATCCACAAGCACAAAGAAGGATGAGGAATATGGAGCACTTTGGCACAGAAGATTAGGCCATGCTTCAGTTAGTACTATGAAGAATATAGATTTCTTTCATAATAAAATTGTAGACATAGCAGTAAACAATGACTGCCCTGTATGTCCTCTTGCTAAGCAAAGTAGATTAGTATTTTCTAGGAGTTTGACTACAAGTGAGGAGCCTCTTTCTCTCTTGCATTTGGACGTTTGGGGACCATATAAGTACCCAACTCATGATAGGAAACACTTCTTTCTAACTATTGTTGATGATAATACAAGATATACTTGGATACATTTGCTTCAATTGAAGAGTGATGTTGTTATGGTGCTTAAGAAATTTCTGTCTATGTTGCAAACACAGTTTCAGTCCAAGGTAAAAATGATTAGAACACAGACAATGGGATAGAATTCCTTAATAAACACATGATAGAATTGATTAACTCTTATGGGATAATTCATCAGAGCAGTTATTTATACACTCCACAACAAAATAGAGTGGCGGAGAGGAAACATAGGCATATCCTAGATATAGCAAGAGCAATAAAATTTCAAGCTAATGTCCCTACAAGATTCTGGGGTGAGTGTGTTAATGCAGCAGTCTACGTGATAAATAGATTGCCTACTGTTTTGTTAAATGGAAAGTCTCCATATGAAGCTCTATATAACAAATCACCCAGCTTGAGTCATTTGAGGGTGTTTGGATGTCTTTGCTATGCTACTAACATGATAAAAGAAGACAAGTTTTCACCGAGAGCAAGGGCAGCCATATTTCTGGGATATACAGAAACACAGAAGGGATATAGGCTGATGGATTTATCTACTAACTGTTTCTTTGTTTGCAGAGATGTAATATTCAAGGAACATATCTTTCCATTTGACAAGTCAGCCTCTCAAATTCCAATTGTAGGAGAACACACAACAACATAGATATTTGTAACACAACCTCTCAGCAATGCAGATTTGCAATCTGAGAGGACTAGAAATGATAGCCCAGAGGAGGCAGCTGAGCCAAGATGTCATGATTCACACACAACAGCTAATACTAGAAAAAAAGAGAATGAAGCAGCTGCAGAAAATGTTCATGCTGAGCAGCACTTATCAACAATTGTGGAAGATAGCAACACAGAAGAATATGCACAGGATGAGCAGCACCTATCAGTAGTTGCAGAGGACAACAACATAAACATGTCTGAAGCAGGAGTTGCTGAGTCTCGTTCAGATGATGCAAGGGTGCTAGCACCAGCACAATAGAAATCTACACTGCAAGGTGATGTCATTATCTCACCAGTTGTAGAACTAGAAAATAATGAGATAAGGAAATAAAAAAGGACCTCAAAGAAAACCTTATGGTTACAATATTATGTAACCACAAAAAGGAGCCAGGGATCCTCATATCCATTATCTAACTACTTGTCTTATGCTAAGTTGAAGGACAAATGCAGAAGTTTTCTAGCTAACATCTCTCTGCTGACTGAACCAAAGAACTTTACTGAGGCTTCAAAGGACAGAAGGTGGATTGAAGCAATGGAAATGGAGATCAAGGCACTAGAAGACAACAAGACATGGGATGTTTTTGATATGCCAAGAGGAAAAAAAGGCCATGGGTCAAAATGGGTATATAAAATCAACTACAAAGCTAGTGGAGAAGTAGAAAGGTTTAAGGCCAGGTTGGTTGCCAAGGGGTATAGCCAAAGAGAAGGTTTAGATTACAATAAAACCTTCTCACCAATTGCCAAAATGGTAACTGCGAGGTCTGTTATTGCACTTGCTGCTTCCAGGGGTTGGAATATCTCACAAATAGATGTATACAATGCCTTTCTACAAGGTGATTTGTATGAGGAAGTATACATGGAGCTCCCTCAAGGTTTCAGAAAGCAGGGGGAGACAAAGGTTTGCAGGCTTCTGAAATTATTAGATGGACTGAAACAGGCTTCAAGGCAATGGAACATCAAGCTTAGTGAGGCCCTCATAGCTGCAGGATACATTCAAAGACTTCATGACTACTCCTTATTTACTAAAAGAAAGGGTGAAGACTTTGTGGCAGTACTAATATATGTAGATGTTTTGCTGATAACTGGAAATAGCACACAATTCATCAATGAGACTAAGGAGGTGCTTCATCAACAATTTAAGGTCAAGGACCTTGGTGATCTTAAATACTTCCTGGGGATTGAAGTGTTAAGGTCCAAGAGTGGAATTCTTTTGAACCAAAGAAAATACTGCCTCCAATTGATTTCTGATTTAGGCCTAGGAGGTGCCAAGCCTGTTCTCACTCCAATCGATCTTAATCAAAAGTTTACTTCTGCAGAATTTGATAGACATACTGGTGTTACAAATGATGAGGTACTATTGATGCAAATGAATATCAACGACTGATTGGTAGGTTGATTTACCTTACCATCACTAGGCCAGGCATTGTATTTGCAGTACAGACTCTTAGTCAATTCATGCAAGAGCCCAAAAAATTTTATTGGGATGCAGCTGTGAGAGTTGTCAGATACCTCAAACATGAGCCGGGAATGGGAATCCTTCTGGGCAAGTCGAATGAAGATAACTTGACTTGCTTCTGTGATGCTGATTGGGCTAGTTCTCCAAACACACGCAGATCTGTTACAGGATATTTGATCAAATTTGGTGATTCACTCATCTCTTGGAAATCAAAAAAGCAACATACATTATCAAGAAGCTCTGCAGAGGCAGAATATAGAAGTTTAGCAGCAGTAACAACCGAAGTTGTATGGTTGTTGGGGTTATTTGCTGAGCTAGGTGTGACTATCAAGCAGCCTGTGAATGTCTACTGTGATGGTAAGTCTGCCTTACAAATAGCAGCTAATCACATCTTTCACGAACGTACTAAACACATAGAGATTGATTGCCATTTCGTACTGATAGAATCAAGCAAGGTCTGCTCATGTCTCTCTTTATAGGCACTAAGGATCAACATGGTGACTTGTTAACCAAAGGACTTGGCCATTCACAACATACTTTTCTTTTAGGCAAGCTTGGAGTGCTTAATATCTTACACCCTTCAGCTTGAGGGGAGTGTGAAGAATAGTTAGTTAGTAGTTAGTGGTGGCTCCCAGTTGACCATGGTTAGGTTGTTAGAACTATAGTTAATTGTTACAACTATAGTTAAGTTAGAGGTATATATTTTGTAATTACTTTCATTTTGACATATATAGAATCATTTTCCTTCTTCTCTGTAATCGTCTTCTTCCTCTCTTCATTCTCAACCATGGCTGAGCTTCGATTGAGATTGCATGAATAAATCTGAGGTGTGAACTCAGATTTATCAAGCTCACAAAAACCAAACCTCCTCAAAAACTATATATGAATTGGACATGCCCAACTTAATATAATTTTGATGCAAGTGCATGTCGTTGCATGTACATATATCTTCAACTTAAGTGCTAGGTTGTACTCTTTAAGGCAAAATATTCTATTGAAATAAACAGTGTACTCTTAAGGCAAAATAGTACAAAGACAGCGTGATAGAAGAAGATATTGTTGGGGTACTTAAGATAAGAAACAAGGTGAAAGAATGATAAAATGACAGTGGCATCAACCTTTTGAGTAGATTTTGCGATAGTAGTAGATGATCACTTTGAAGGTACAAAGCACAAATGAGTAGCAATCAAAAGGCTAAAAAATGATGGAAAATATGATGATTTGATTGGGTTTTTTTTTCTTTGGTCAAAGAAAAAGGTTTTAGTTAAGTAAGGGGGATAAATTGGCATGATTGTGGGAACCCACACAGTGGAAGAAATGGTGGAAAACCATCATTAAGAATAAGAAAATTGCCATCATTTGCACGTGTCCCCTTGGCCCAGCTTCAAACATTTACATAAGAGGAAAATAAATACGCTTTTTAATAACGTTTGCGACGTATATTTTCATTTTTAATTCATTGAGATGCAATATCTCTCGAAAAATAAAGTTTATAAGGGTAGATTAAACCAGGTATTAGATTGTGAAATATGAAGAAATACAACTCATTTATCAGCAATATGCTCAAGGTGTACTCCGGTATATAAACTAGAGCAACAAAAGTAGAGCAATACCGCCTGTTTTCATTTCGTGAAAATCCGACTTTAAATAAAATGAAAGTTCATTTATGGTCTTTTTGGGTCTAAATAGGTAATTTGTTGGGCAGGAACCATCAGATCTTCATTTGCTCGCAATGAATGTTTGTTGAACTTGTTTATCATACGACTGATATAAGTACTATCACTTGTTTAATTGTTAGATTTACAAGAGATTATTAGTTCAAGCTAATAGATTAGCTCAACTTTAACTGTGAATTTTATGTCACTATATATTTCATAGTTTTCCTAAAATCACAAGGGATTGCTTAAGTTGTGATTGTTAGCCACAGACATTAACTATTTTCACCATTAGGCTAATCTGAATTTTACCTAAGTTGAATTGAAATTAAAGTTATAATAAACTTTCACATGATTGAAGATCCTGCAAATTTATTATTGGTCACGGGCATACATGCCAAGGGAAAATGGCTTCTTTCACAGGGCATACGACTTTACTTTGTTATGGAAGCTAGCCACAATACAACATATATATATATATATATATATATATATATATATATATATATATATATAATTTTAAAAAATATTAAAAATAATTTTTAAAAATAGTGTGCTGGCCCATGGGGCCGGTGACCCACGTAAGGTTGGGTTGAGCTGATCATTTTAAGGCCCATCAAAATAGTGGGCCAGCCCAAACTAACTCATCACATGCCAATACACGCGTGGATTGGGTTAGGCTGGGTTGCGCCAACCGTATTGACCGCTCTACCTCTTCCCATCAACTAGCACGTGAACCTAACTTAAAACCTTAGTACTCTAATAGTGAGATTGAGAGGGTGTTTGGTTTGACTTTTAAATTGGCAAAATCAGCTTTTAAGCTCTTTTTAATTTTTTTTTATGTTTGGCAAAGAAAAGTGCTTAAAATAAGTTTAAAACTGTCTAAAACAAGCTAAAAACAATTAGCTAGACAACCTCAACTTAGTATTTTTTGGCTTAAAAATTATTTTTGCTGAAAGCCATCCTTTTTAAGCCAATCCAAACGAGCTCTGAGTGACACAGGACTATCACACGAGTAACATGCAACAATACAACAACAACAACAACAACATATGCTCTTAGGGGTTATTGGTAAAAAGCATTAGAGAAAATAATGCATGCGTTAACTTTTGGTGTTACTAATACCCTTGTTTGGTACACTTTTCAACCTATGTATTATAAATGCAAGTGTTAATTATACGATCTATTTGGTATTATCCTATGTATAACTAATACATAGTAAACCATGATATTAGCAATACCAAGACTAGTAATGCATGCATTAGCATGGTTAAAGACAAAATTGTCCTTAAAGTCCCTTAAGCTAAAGAATATGGAGGGCATTCTTGTAAACAACTATTTTCTTAAAAGTTATGCAATGTATTTTAATTTTTAATACACTAAACTAAACAGTGGATAAGAAATAATATCTACGTAATTAATGCTTGCATTACTAACCTATGTATTACTAATCCTTGCATTACTAATACACCTTATTCAACACTATTCTTATACACCCAACCAAATGACACCTTAGTTTGTAAAGCTTTTGATTGTTATGGTAATATTTATAATTTATTTAAAAAAAAAAACATATCAAGTGTCGTCTCACAAGTGAAATGTTGATGTACACATACTTTATTTCTTTTTTGTGTGAATTAAAGAAGCTATTTTCGGACTTCGGCTGAAAAAACATTTTCAAAACAGGTGCGATATCATACGAGTAACATGTAGAAGTATATTTGAATCGAGTGCAACAAAGCAATTTCAGTAAATAATGAGAACCAAAATTACAAATGAATCGTGAAAGGGTCTGTCCAGGGACAAACATGTCGGTAAGAATAGGTAAAAGGCTTTGACACGTGGTACCAAATTTTATTGAGAAGTATGGCAAAAAGAAAAATAATATAATTGCAAAGACAGATGAAATGTCATCCTCAAACCACTTTTGCCAAGAAGTCTTTTTTAACATATGTAATATATCCAAAGTTCTCGTTTTGCTTGGAAGCCTTTATAGGTATGAAATTGATGGAAAAGGAAAGGACGATATCAGTGTTGTTCAATGGCTATTTACCCTTAACATACATATGCCAAATAAAGTGAATTGAAAGTGATGAAATTGGAGGAAGCCATCATTTTGATTCTTGAATAATTATTCCCCCAACTAAGATTTTAGACCAACATCGACTTTATTATCTACTTAGGTCATGACTTTATGGATCTACAGTCTATTTAATTTCTACCTTTCTTTTTTTCTCCCCCTTTTTCTTTTTTCCCGGGAAAAAAGAGAAAGAAAAAGAAAGTGTGTGGTTGAGAGTAACATTCCATAATCGCATGGAGAAAATTGTCATGTCATGTAAGGGAAAGTGGGTGCAAATTTGCGGTGAAAGTGATTTGTTAGAGGAGAACACTCTTTTTCCCTTCCAAACACCAACTCCACAAAAAGAATTTAACTTTGATATGTTTAAATTTTATATTCCACAATTAAATTAATATTATTTTGTGTCAATTAAAATTTAAATAATTATATATATATATATGATTCGTATAATAAAAAAATATTAAGTTTAATTGAATCTGATAAAACTACACTGGAGTTCGTCGCGGCTAGACAACCACTATTAAGGATAGTTGTGAACGGATATGACAGACCAAAAATAAGTAGGTGAATTGAGTGCACTAAAAGATCCCTCTCCCAATACAAAAACAACTTTCCCTTTCATTTCCTTTCAATTTATTCCTTCTTTTTGAGCTTTTGTTGTTTTCGTGCCAATGCCTTTTTCTATATGCTTCCAACTTCTTTTCTTTGCAAAAAATTACACACTTTGTGTGGTGTTCTGCACAAACTCAGAAGAGTTAAAAATCTTTGACTCTGCTCAAAGTCCAAATGTCTTTTTCTTTCCCACTAGGAATTGTAGGAAATAATGCTATTTCCCAAGTGTTTTAATTCCCTTTTTTGAATATATCCACAAAAAGACAACTTAAAATTGATGTAAATAAATGTGTTTTTCAGCATTAGTGGATATTCTTTTATCATTCACATTTTCCCGCCGAACACATCTGAAATTGGTTTAGATCTTTTTTACTCCCTAAAGCTTAAAAGTTCCCCTGCTAAAAAAGCTCCTGCATCCAAATGGGAAACAGCACATGTTATCATAATTCTTCACCCTTTTTAGCCACTAGCTAATATTGATTTCTTTTTATTTTGTCTGATGTCTATAAAAAGTAATATTAGTAGTAGTTGAAATTACATTTATGGCAAACCTTTCACATGAGATTAATTAGTCTACGGAAATGACAAAATGAATAATTTGACTTTTGATTAAATAGTTTTGGAGGTTAAATCCAATTTGAAAGCAAGCTCAAACGCAATTAAATAATCTTTTGGGTGCAAAAGTCAGCAAATCTATGACAAGTTCATAACATTCAATTTCTAAAATTATAATGACATGTTTAAAAGACACCACTTTACGAGGAAAATATAAATAAAAGCCAATATATTCAATTTCCTTCAAGAAAGAAATTGAATCATGTTCTGGTTATAAGTTTATTCGCACTTCCTCAAATTTCCTTTAAACTTTATGTAATTAAGTTTAGTATGTTCTAGATTAAATATTCAAATTCATAAATTAATTTATTAATTGCCTAAGAAAATATTTTTCTAGAGTAGATGCGACTTAAAAAGTTTAATTTGCAACATAAAACATAGACTAGCAGAAATATACGATAAACAATCAATATAAATAGAATTAAAAGCAGTAAAAGAGTAGTTAATTTTAATATAAGAGTAACCTGAAATATGTGTAATATATTTTCGAGGAATGTAATATATAAGCGGTATATATTCAAGTGAATTGGGTTTAAATTGGACTGAGGTTGCCTCCAGTTGAGCCGAAAGAGTTCACTAAATGTTGCGGGATTGCTCTATAGACAGACATATATATGGGCTTGATTCTTTTCGTTTCTCGAACAGGTATTTGGGCTTGCTAAAGAAAAGGATAAATATTAAAGAAATATATATTTTTTGCCGTTCCCAATACTATATTGATCAATTATCAGAATTAAGTTATAAAATAAATCATTTGACACAAGTCACTGATCTATATATATATATATATTATTATAAAAGCACGAATAATTTATGCTAAATGTTGAACGACTAAAATATCCCTAAAACATTGATCGACTTTTATGCCCTTAAATATTTGTATAGTTTAAGGATCTAATTGTAATTAAATTACTCAATGATGGAATTCTTTTTCGATTTAAACTACACATACATCGACCCTATAAAGTTGATTCTACTTGAATTAAAAAAGCACATTAATAATTTTCTTTTAAAAATTAAAGTGTCTTACGTAATTTACTACAACATATGTTGTAGATTGAATTTTAACTTATGATCAAATTTTAAATGATTTACCGATTTATAAAGCTTAAAAGAAAAACTATAACACTTATTAATGGTACTTATTTTTCCCTATATCTTCCCCGATTGAGAACGTATATATTTATATCTACAACTATCTATTTCTATTTATATATCTATATTATTATACATCTATCTATATCTATTTCTATATCTATATCTATCTATCTTCTATATTATTATAAAAGCACGAATGTTGGATCGGTAAATATTAAACGAAAAAAATATCTCTAAAATATTGACCGACTTTTATACCCTTAAAAATAAATTATTTCTTCAAAAAAAATAATAGAATATGGGATAAAATTGTAACATTTAGTACCTAAAATATAGGAGTTTGAAACCAACTAATACCTAAAATGTCTAAACACATGAAAGAATACCTAAAAGAAACAAAAAGTTAGAGTAAGCTTAAACATGTAAACCATATAATTAGCGGTCTATCTTGTTTTAGCTTCAAAATTAGAGGTAGTTTTTAAATAGAATTTGATATTTATTATACCAAAATAATCTATAAATTTATGTAGGAGTAAATAAATATGGGTAAATTGTTATGATTAGGAAATTATTTCCTTTTTACCCAAAGACGGGTCCTTCTAATTCAAATATTGACCAATTTTGTATACCCTTCAAAATTGAATTATTTCATCAAAATAATAATAATAATTTGGGATATAACATTTGATTTGGTAGGTATGACAATCTTTTAATGTATACACTAATTTGCAACTCAGAACGCTAAATCTCAACTGATGACTACTCATAATAAATCAATTACTTTCAAAGATGTTTTAATATATACACTAATTATTACACATAATAACTTAGTGAAATGTTGTTCGTCTTTTTTACCCCTTAAAAATAGATTTTACACTAGACAAAATTGTCATTTAAATTATTTTCCTAATATTTAGGAGTTTGAAAATAGCTAAACTTTTAATTATTAAATCTTTCCTTATTTGAATTGCGTAGAAAATCTTAACATTAAATTTAACTGAACTTTCCCAACATATGTTCTCCTTAACATGTTTTAGTTGTCCTAAACATGTTCTCTTTTTTTGCTTTTTCTTTTTGTATCCTTAATAACTATAATATTCCATTAAATAAATAATTTCATATTCCATCAATTTGTTAACAATCATTTTACGAACAATATCCATTTAACCAATTGAATCTAGGCATCAACACGAATTCTATCTTCTCATACAGAAAAAGCACTAACTCATCAACATAAATAATTGAAGGCAATGTCATATAGGACAGAATTATGAGAGGAATTCTAGTCAATCTATTTCGAGAAGATGGTTAAAAAAAACTCATTAAAGAGATAAAATAAGGAATTTATCCATTATTTATTATTATTACTATTATAAAAGTTAGAAAACTTAAAATAATCAGTTGATAGATCCAAATGTCCACGAAAATTTGAACGATCATTTTATTCTTCAATCAAACATTATTCCTAAAATATTTTCGTATTAAAAAAATAATTTTACATTATAATAAGTACTACTATTAAATATAATTATTATTTTTTGCATAATATCTGAAAACTACAGTCAATACACTACTAGAAACTCATAGTTTTTTCACGGCAAAATCAGTGGGAAAATTGAGTTTTCACACCGCATTCCCACTGAAACGGATCACCCGGAAAAGGCCTGGTGGGAAAAAACTTCCCAGAGAAGTAGTGGGAAGTTTCCCACGATATTCCAGCGAAGATTTAATAGGAAAAATAGTGAAGTTTCCCACCAACAATCCGTGGGAAGTATTATTAGTAATTTTTATTATTTTAATATATTATCCAGGGAAGTGGTGGGAAAAATGCATAAAGTATGAACTTTCCCACCGATATCATTGGGAATCATGCAAGATCTGTAACTAAAAGGACGAACCTTTCCACAGAATTCAGTGGGAAGTCTGAAAAATATTTTTGTGCATTGTGCTACTTTTTATACTGCACCACCTTCCAAACAAAAAATACAACCACCAACAACAACAAGCCTAAATACAATTAAACATTCATATAAAAATTCAGCATTGATTCTGATCCATTTCATAAACATCCAACAAAAATAGAAATACAATAAACCAATAATGCAACTAAACACTCAAATAAAAAATTCAGCATTCAATCTTATCCAATTGAATGAACTCCTCCAATGATTGTTTGAAATTCCGCAAGTCCATATAACTCTCCTGGGATGGTTGGATTGGCTTTCCTTGATCATCGGTTGGTTGGCTTTCAATGAACTCCTCCAACGATTGTTTGAAAGTATTATGCAAAAGAATTACAACTATTATATGAAAGAAAAAGCTTCCAGGCTTCATAAAACTAAATCGAGTTCAAAATCTAATAATAATCCTCTAACCTTTGATTTTACATGAGTGAATATGATATTACCTTTGATTTTACATGAGTGAAAGCTCCTTGGACAAGAATGGAGGATTTGCAAAGAAGAGAATGAGAGTGAAAATGAAAATAAAATAAGAAGGGATATACTATAATAGAAAAGACATTCTCACTGATTCACTGGGAATATTTGTGGGAATTGTCTTATTAAATTTATTTTTTTTGTAAATTTTTTTTTAACCTCGCGAGTTTTTTGGACCAAAATTTAAATTTCAAAATTTTGAATTTTCCACTACATATGTGGGAACATTCAAATATTTTTTTATCTTTAGATTCCCACCGTTTCACTGGGAAGAGTTTAATAATTTTATATAGTAATTTTTCTAATGTATTCCCACTGATTCAGTGAGAAATAAATTGCACACTTTTTTGCGTCAAATAATTCCCACCTATAGTCTGTGGGAATGTTTTAAAAAAAAGGTAAAAGAAAACCCTTCCATTTTCCATTGCATATGTGAGAACATTAAAATAATTTTTTATCTTTAGATTCCCACCGTTTTATTGAAAAAAGTTTAATAATTTTATATAATAATTTTTCTAATGTATTTCCCACTGATTCGGTGGGAAACAAATTGCATTTTCACTTATTCGGTGGGAAACAAATTGCACGTTTTTTTACGCCAAATAATTCCCACCTATAATCTGTGGGAACATTTTTAAAAAAAAAGATAAAAGAAAATTCTTCTATTTTCCAGTGAGTTTTTCTAAATTGCAGTGGGAACTACCACTGATAATATATCTGTGAGAAATTTTTCTGAAAAATTTGCATTTTCCTACTAGTGATAATTAAAATAAATAACTAAGAAAATATTTAAAATATAAGAAAAGATACATAGAGAGAGAAAGATGGTTGGCAGGAGTCAACATCACTAATTGATTTCATGACAAAATAGTCATTTAGTTATATACCCTAATATTTAAGAGTTTGAAATCAATTAAAACTTTACTTATTAAAATTTTTCCATATTTAAAGAACCCTAATATTTAAAAATTTAAATTAACTAAGAACTTTTATATCATTAAGATTCTGATCCTAAATAAGGGTATCCACGTTAGTCTAGAATTCTTTTACTTTACATTGCAATTGCAAGGTGTAAAAGTTTGACAAAATAAAGAACTTGGTATAGCTAGAAATTTGGGGTAGCAACTGACACAGAGAAACCAAAAAACTTGTAGCCATGAAATACCTTCAGCGTGTAGATGTATGTATGTATTTTTATTCTTTCTTCCTAATTTTTCAGTTCTTTATTTTTTTGTTACATCTTCGATTCTTATTCCGGTAATAGATTGCTAAAAATATGTTAAAAGGACTTATGGATCATCAATAACTCCTATATTACGGGAGAACTTATCAAAGAATTATATTATATTTAAAACAAAAAAACCTCTTAGTAAAATATTATTTATTTTTTTACCCTTTAAAAATTAATTTTACACTAGACATGATTATAATTTAATTAATTTTTTAATATTGAAGACAACCCACAAACACAATATTTAAAATATTAAATTTGTATTTAGTTAAAGAACAAGAACAACTTACATTTGCTCGCCAAAAGAAAACAAAAAGCATCTTGTGAGTTAGCTGACCTGTTGTGTCTTCTAGAATGAACTTAAGAATACATCTGAATATATAACTTTTCAAGAAATTTTTCCGAAAAAGCTCTTAAATCTTCAAAGGTTATGTGTTCTAACTAAAACTAAAAAGGAAGTATGATAATTTGTAATGTTTAAGCAATAAAATGATTAAACTGAGATAAATTTCAAGTTGAATATATTAACCGAGATAACTGATTACCTTTTGTGAGGTAAAGTTTATTTTTTTATTGAGTTAGTTAAAAGGTAAAGTTTCTTTTTTTATTGAGTTAGTTAAATAGGATCGACATTTATCACTTTCAGGAATTTACATTTTCTCTTTAACTTTTACTTCTTAGTCAAACACAATTTTTTATATAATATTTATGTACTTTTTCAAATAATTTTTTCTCATTCAGACAGGATTCACGCGCAACGCGCGTATCCTAAAACTAGTATATATAAAAATTCAGAAATGAAATGTATGACTAACTTTTTTACCTTTTGAAAGTAGAATTCTTATTTAATAAAATTATAATAGTTGTTAAATATTTAATAATAAGAGTGGGATAATATTAAAAAATTGCATAAGAAAATTATTAGCCGTTTTCATGAAAGTTGAGAGCAAATATAACTTTTGAATTAACTAATTAGTAAAAAAATTATTTATTTATTTATAAAATTCATCATACAAATAAAATTATTTTTCAAGTTGACAATTAATTATTTAGTTTTTTTTAAAATAAGAAGATCACTAGCAATGAAAGATATTGGCTATAGTATAGTATTAAGAGTGAAATTACTAAAAATAAAACTTGAAGCAATAAGATGAAATAGCAAAAAATAAAATATATTCTAAATTAGATGAATTGTCATTAATTAAATTTTTTCCCCAACAAATTACATCTTCCTATATTTTTCATATATTATGTTGCTATTATAAAATATTCACTCAACATTAGTCATCTTTTGAATTTATGTCATACTAATCAATATTTTTCTATGAGGATCAACCTCTTCATTCTCAAATCTCTAAAGACCTTTATCAAAAAACAAAATATCTAAAAAACCAAAAACAATAATTTATTTTATTTGCCAATCTTTAAAGAATCATGATAAAAGTATTTTCGTGTTATTTGTTTGTCTTCTGTATTAGGTTATAGAAATAACATTAATTTTTTGTAAGATATTCTTGAAAGAAGTTCTTATAACTTATACTTTTCTAATAATTTTTATTTTACAACTCAAACACATTACTTAATAACATTTATACTATTATTTAAAACAGCAAGTGCGGGTATAAGTTCCACTTTGAACAAAATTAGGAGGTTAAGCGGTCGCATGTAAAATTAATTAGGGTGTGTAAATGCTCTTTCCGAAGTATGATTGTATTCATTGTCGCAACTTCTATTATATGGTATCTATACAGATATCTCGGAAATTGAAAATAATGTTTCTATTCAGAAATAGTGTCGAAGAAATGATTAGGGATTCTTTTACAGTTTAGGCAGTGTTTCAGACTTCTTATACTTGAATATTTGGAGTCTTTAAGCTAGCGTTTGGACAAAGATTTAATTTTTTTAAATATAAATTTGGTTGAAACTTGAAAAAAGAGTTTTTGAAATTGTGTTGAAAAATAATTTTTGGAAGTTAGAAGTTGTGTTTGGACATTCATTTTATTTGAACAAAAAATTAAAGTTTTGTGAGTGGAAGAAAAAATTACCCAAAAACTACCCTAAAACCAATTTTTGAGAAGTTAAAAAATTTCTTCAATTTTTTTTCAAAAACTAATCATATTCCATGAAAAAAATAATATTTTAAGTAACTTCCTATAAAAACAGCAAAAACTTAAAGTTACTTACCTTTGTAAAACTCTTGTATTTTCCACCTTCCTTTCTTATTGGCCATTCTATAGAAGTTCAAATTACTTGACCTGACTGGTAATTAATGAAAGAAGGTTCAATTGAATACCTTCGCCCGAAAAATATGTGTGTATGCGGTCGAAATAAATTTCGGCATTCGTATGATCGATCGAGTTTGAAACATAATCGATCGAAGCGAGACTTCGAGTCGGGTTCTGAAGTTGGTACAAACAAGCTTCGAGTCCGAGGGGCCGATATCCTTATCGAGCCCGAATTCAAATCGAGCTATGATGCAAAGTAAAGTTATCGAGCTTATGATCGAGAGACCGACCAACATCGATCCCGAATCAATTCAAGGGTCCGAGTCAGAATCGAGCTCAAGCCAAGATCGAGAGCTCGAGTCGAGACCGAAGACTCGAGTCAATATCGAGCTCATAGACAAGACCCGTTGTAATCCCACTAGAGGAGAGAATCTCGGCAGAAATTGTGAAAAAGCTGATTTATCATGGTCTCCCACTATGTATTTTTAATTATATTTAAAGTAAGATCCTTCTACTATAAAAAGGGATGATTATCATTTCGGTAAAGGGAAAGTTTTTTCATGCTTACATTGTAATCAAAACACTATATTCTCCCATAGTAAAGAGTTGTTCTTTCAAGCTTCTTAAATTGATTCCACTTATTTAGTCCTAAAATTCACCTTCCTTACAACCTTATCTATTTTGCATTCTTTGCAATCCATACTTATATTTCTATTTATCCTTACAATTTGTATTAAGTTGCGCCACATATCCTTAGAACTATGTATAAATTTAAATGTATCCGTTTTTCGGGTAAAAAGTTTGGCGCCCACTGTGGGGCTAAGGATAACAGTGGTCATTTGATACGAATCTGAAGAAACACACTGTTGTGTTTTATGCTCGGTTCCGAAAATATCTTGGATTTCGGATTAGCAATGACTAACTACCAATCAAATGGCTTCACCAATCGACAACGGAGCCGGTCTTCAAGATGAGAATAATGACTTGACACCCAGTACCGAAAGGCCACTTGTAAACGGCATTGGAGCTCGAATCGGAGCGCCAATAGATATCAATTCTCATGTAGCCATTGAGGCGAACCTCCATGCTGAACCCGAGAATAGCATCCATGGTGGCACTCGGTCTGCAGCTCGAGATACCCATAACGTCGAGGAAAACGACGTTAGCTTGCGTATGATTTTCGAAATGTTGCAAGCCCAACAGGCAGCAATAGCTCAGTTGCAGAGCCAAACCCAGCTACAAAACAGGCAAGAGCCTAGTCCACCTCGAGAAATCACCCACAGAACGGAGCCAGTCATAGTGAAGTCAAATGAGCAAGAATCGGAGACTACTCCCGAAATTGCTAAATTGCTCGAGGAACTCACAAAGCGAGTCGAAGCCAATGATAAAAAAGTAAAAACTTATAACTCTAGGGTCGATCAAATCCCGGGAGCTCCACCAATGATAAAAGGGTTGGATTCGAAAAAATTCGTGCAAAAACCTTTTCCCTCCAGCGTAGCCCCGAAACCAATCCCCAAAAAATTCCGTATGCCCGAAATCCCCAAATATAACGGAGCGACCGATCCCAACGAGCACGTCACTTCTTACGCGTGTGCTATCAAGGGCAATAATTTAGAAGACGATGAAATCGAATCTGTGTTGTTAAAAAAATTCGGAGAGACCCCCTCGAAGGGGGCAATGATTTAGTATCACAACCTACCACCAAATTCCATAGACTCGCTCGCCATATTAGCAGATTCTTTTGTGAAAGCACATGCCGGTGCCATAAAAGTCGCAACAAGGAAATTAGACCTCTTCAAGGTAAGACAAAAGGATAACGAGATGCTGAGGGAGTTCATATCTCGTTTTCAAATGGAATGAATGGACTTGCCACCAGTCACAGACGATTGGGTCTGTTCAGGCTTTCACTCAAGGTTTGAACGAACGAAGTTCGACGGCTTTACGACGATTAAAGCATAACCTGATCGAATACCCAGCCATCATGTGGGCCGACGTGCATAATCAGTACCAATCAAAAATTAGGGTCGAAGATGATCAATTGGGGTCTGAACCCGCTGTTCAAAGGGATACTAATCGAGAACGAGGTCCGATCGGGGATCGATACCAACCGTACAACGGAAGCCACAGAGTCAGTGAATCGAGACACAACCTCAAGAAAAATAACAAAAGAAGTGATCGAAGACAAGGGTCCCGGGGGCTGATGAACAAAAGTAGGTCAGATAGGCCCGCCGGATCTAAGGAAGCACCTCGGTTATCGGAATATAACTTCAGCATTGATGCATCCACCATCGTTTCGGCTATCGGACGCATCAAAGACACTAAATGGCCTCGACCCATGCAAACCGATCCAGCCAGAGGAATCCCAATCAAATGTGCGAATATCATGGCACCCATGGCCACAGAACGGAAGATTGCAGGCAACTAAGAAAGGAAGTAGCCCGGTTATTCAACAAAGGGCACCTTCGAGAATTTTTGAGCGATAGGGCGAAGAACCATTTTAAAAACAGGAATTTCGGCAAGCAAAACGAACAAGAAGAACCATAACACGTCATTCACATGATCATCGGCGACGCCGATACCCCTCAGTGACCAGTACTTAAACGCTCTAAGACATCGATTGTGAGAGAAAAATGATCTCGAACTCAAGATTATACACCCATAGGAACTTTGTCCTTCAACGATGAAGATGCAGAAGGAGTCATACAACCTCATAACGATGCACTGGTAATATCCGTACTCATGAATAAAACTAAAGTTAAGCGTGTGTTGATTGATCCAGGTAGCTCGGCCAACATCATTAGATTGAAGGTCGTAGAATAGCTCGGTCTGCAGGACCAGATCATACCTGCAACCTTGGTTCTAAACGAATTCAATATGGCATGTGAAACCACCAAAGGCGAGATAATTCTACCAATAAACGTGGCCGGAACCATCCAGGAAATGAAGTTCCACGTGATCGAAGGTGACATGAGATACAACGCCCTTTTCGGAAGGCCATGAATCCACAATATGAGAGCTGTACCTTCGACCCTACACCAGGTCCTCAAATTCCCAACATCGAAAGGAGTCAAAATAGTGTACGGAGAACAACCAGCCGCAAGAGAAATGTTCGCCATCGAGGAAGCGAAACCAATATCCTCGCCTTCGCCAGTAAAGGGATCGGGCTCAGAAGGGGAACGATATACCAAATAGCAATCACAGACATCGGCTTTGACCCAACCAGATAACCAGAAGATCGAAGAAGATGATGATCAAAGGATCCCTCGATCCTTCGTGATTCCCGATGACTCCGACGCCACCAAATCAACGATTGAGGAACTGGAGCAAGTCATACTAATCGAGCACTGGCCCGAACGGAAGGTATACCTGGGAACGGGGTTGAGCCCCGAACTCAGGAAGAAACTTATTCAATTTCTTATCGATAACATTGATTGCTTTACCTAGTTCCATTTAGATATAATAGGTATCCCACCGGACATAACGATGCATCGGCTAAGCTTGGACCCTAGGTTTATACCGGTGAAGCAAAAGAGAAGACCCCAATCCGAGGTAAAGCACACATTCATAAAGGACGAGGTAACCAAACTTTTCAAGATAGGGTCCATTCGGGAGGTGAAATATCCCGAATGGTTAGCCAATGTAGTTGTAGTGCCTAAAAAAGGAAACAAACTTAGAATGCGTGTGGACTATAAGGATTTGAACAAAGCATACCCGAAAGATTCTATTCCGCTGCCCAACATGGATCGCATGATCGATGCCACGGTCGACCATGAGATCCTCACTTTTCTCGATGCCTATTCCGGGTATAATCAAATCCAGATGAACTCGGAGGACCAGGAAAAGACTTCATTTGTCACCAAATATGGAACATATTGTTATAATGTGATGCCCTTCGGGCTAAACAATGCAGGGGCTACTTACCATCGCCTAGTAAATAAAATGTTTGAAGAACAAATAGGTAAATCAATATAAGTTTATATTGATGACATGATAGTTAAATCCCTGCGCGCAGAGGATCATTTGTCCCATTTGCAGGAAACGTTCGAGATTTTGAGGAAATACAACATGAAGCTCAACCCCAAAAAATGTGCTTTCGGGGTTGGTTCGGGCAAGTTCCTCGGCTTCATGGTGTCAAATCGGGGAATCGAGATTAACCCCGATGAAATCAAGGCCATCGAAGACATTACCATCATGGACAACGTGAAAACTATACAAAGGCTAACGGGACAGATTGCAGCCTTAGGCCGATTCATTTCGAGATCATCAGATCGAAGTCACAAATTTTTCTCTCTACTCAAAAAGAAGAACGATTTCGCTTGGACCCCGGAATGCCAACAGACATTAGAGGAACTAAAACAGCATCTATCGAGCCTACCACTACTTCACACTCCAAAAACAGACGAAAAACTTTGCTTGTACTTGGCAGTATCGGAAATCGCAGTAAGCGGTGTCCTAGTTCGGGAAGAGCAAGGTACGTAATTTTCCGTTTATTATATAAGTCGGTTCTTAGAAGAATCATAAACTAGATATCCACACCTAGAAAAATTGGCACTTGCACTGATAAGCGCCTTTAGAAAGTTAAGACCGTACTTTCAATGTCACCCCATATGCGTATTAACCACTTACCCGCTTCATAATATTTTGCACAAGCCCGAACTATCAGGCCGATTGACCAAATGGGCTGTCGAACTCAGTGAGTACGATATCGAATATCAACCCCGTACGACCATCAAGTCTCAAATTTTAGCAGACTTCGTGACCGATTTCACGCCAACCCTCGTATCCAAAGTCGAAAAAGAACTCCTGTTGAAATCGGGTACATCATCGGGGGTATGAACCCTTTTTACGGAAATGGCTTCGAACGTGAAGGGGTCCGGGCTAGGCATACTTTTAAATCCACCCATGGGTAATACTATCAGGCAATCTATTAAAACTACCAGGTTGACTAACAACGAGGCCGAGTATGAGGCCATGATTTTAGGTCTCGAGCTAGCTAAAAACTTGGAAGCAGAAGTCATTGAAGCCAAATGTGATTCTGTGCCTGTGCATGTTTCACGAGAGCAAAACAGTGAGGCTGACGCACTTGCGAATTTGGGATCATCGGTCGATGAAGGTGACTTGAGCTCGGGGACTATCGTTCAACTCTCGAGATTCGTGATCGAAGAAGGTCACGCCGAGATAAATTCTACGAGCTTAACCTGGGATTGGAGAAATAAGTATATTGAATACTTAAAGAATGGAAAGCTCCCATCGGACCCTAAAGATTCAAGGGCCCTACAGACTAAAGCTGCTCGATTCACGTTGGCTTCAGATGGAACGCTATACCTAAGGACATTCGATGGACCATTGGCAGTATGCTTGGGTCCGGGAGATACCGATTACATGCTACGCGAGGTGCACGAGGGCACTTGTGGGAATCACTCCGGTGTCGATCCATTAGTCCGAAAAATAATCAGGGCAGGATATTGTTGGATCGATATGGGCAAAGATGCAAAGGAATTTGTTCGAAAATGTGACAAATGTCAAAGATTTGCACCAATGATCCATCAACCCGGAGAGCAAATTCACTCAGTCCTATCCCCATGGCCATTCATGAAATGGGGAATGGATATCGTCGGCCCTTTGCCATCGACCCCAGTTAAAGCTAAATTCATTTTATTTATGACTGACTATTTCTATAAATGGGTTGAAGCACAGGCGTTCGAGAAAGTAAGAGAGAGAGAGGTTGTAGACTTTATCTGGGATCATATCGTATGTCGATTCGGGATACCCGCCGAAATAGTATGTGACAATGGGAAACAATTTGTTGGTAGCACAGTGACAAAATTCTTCGAAGATCACAAAATAAGAAGGATATTATCAACATCGTATCACCCCAGTAGGAACGGACAGGCCGAATCAACGAACAAAACTATCATTCAAAACCTGAAGAAGAGGGTGAGCGATGCTAAAGGAAAATGGAGAGAAATCCTATCCGAAGTCCTTTAGGCATATCGAACGACGTCAAAATCTAATACGGGGGCAACCCCGTTCTCCTTAGTATATGGGTCTGAAGCCTTGATACCAGTCGAAGTCGGCGAACTCAGTGCCATATTTCGATACACAACAGAAGAATCAAATAACGAGGCTATGAACACTAGCCTCGAATTATTGGACGAAAAACGAGAAGCTGCTCTCGTCCAATTGGCCACCCAAAAGCAACGAATCGAAAGATACTACAATCAAAAAACCAAGCTCCGCCATTTTAAGCACGGGGACTTAGTGCTAAGGAAAGTCACCCTCAATACCTGAAATCCAAACGAAGGAAAACTAGGACCGAACTGGGAAGGACCATATCAGTTTCTCGAGAACGTCGGAAAGGGATCATACAAGCTCGGCATTATAAACGGTAAACAACTATCAAGCAATTGGAATGTATCGCATCTAAAACGATACTACTGTTAAGGTACGACCCTCCCATATTCATTTACATTTCAAAACTAACCCCTGCAGAAGTCCGATCAGGAGCTAAGATGGATCCTTCAGTACGAAGCCTTAGATCTGAAAGCACACGTTGCACTTTTTTCCCTTAAGACCGGTTTTATCCCAAATGGGTTTTTTGGCAAGGTTTTTAATGAGGTAACTAATGATCGTGCTATACTTGGAAACAACACGACGGTATCCTAGGCCTCTTTACAATCAACCTCGAATACTGGGGGGCATTATCCATCAAATATATCAAGTTCTGATGCATAAAGTTATTTTGCAACAACGGGATTCTAATAGGAAAATGTTGTAAGAGCCAAATGGTCAAACGAACCATGCTCATGTAGTTGGACCGAGCCCTGACGCAAAGCATGAATGTATGTATAATGAATTGCAAATAAAGTTCTCCTCTTTTCTGATATCTTATATTCAAGAAACATTTCTCTATTTTTGAGATTTATTATGCAAACAGAATTAGGATAAATCTCCGATTTCTAGTTCGAATCACTCACTCGACCATTACGCCTACGGGCATTTCGAGTTCGAATCATTCACTCGACTACTAAACCTATGGGCTACTATTATTTCGAGTTCGAGCAAGCACTCACTCGACCATTACACCTACGGGCTATATTATTTTGAGTTCGAATCATTCACTCGACTACTAAGCCTACAGGCTACTTTTATTTCGAGTTCGAGCAAGCACTCACTCGATCATTACGCTTACGGGCTACATTATTTCGAGTTCGAATCATTCACTCGACTACTAAGCCTATGGGCTACTTTTATTTCGAGTTTGAGCAAGCACTCACTCGACCATTATGCCTACGGGCTACATTATTTTGAGTTCGAATCATTCACTCGACTACTAAGCCTATGAGCTACTTTTATTTCGAGTTTGATCATTCACTCGACTACTAAGCCTATATGCTACTTTTATTTCGATTTCGAGCAAGCACTCACTCGACCATTACGCCTATGGGCTACATTATTTCGAGTTCGAACTCTCACTCGACCATTACGCCTACGGGCTATATTATTTCAAGTTCGAATCATTCACTCGACTACTAAGCCTACGGGCTACTTTTATTTCAAGTTTCAAGTCGCTTAAATCCTTGTGAAAATATTCATAAGGCGTGGATAAAGTCTTCACAAGACAGGAAACAAAACAGGAGCAAGTCAGTAAAAAATGGGACATTTCTATATATAAAATTGTTAACATGATTGATTACAACGTAAAAAATTAAGGACTAAGCTTCCTGGTCATCCCCAGGAACTGTCTCTTCTCTATCGGGAGCCCCCCCCATTTTCGGAACCGCTCTTACCCCCATCATCATCATCATTGTCATCATCATTGTCATCGTAAATCAAGGCTTCAACATCGGCTTCGAGTTCTTTGCCCCTTTTTATTTCTTCAGCAAGGTCGAAACCTCGAGCATGTATCTCCTCGAGGGTCTCCCTCTGAGATCGACACTTAGCAAGTTTAGCGACTTAATGTGCTCGAGTTTCGGCGGTCTCGGTTGCCACTCTTGCTTGGACCTGGGCAGCTTCAGCATCGGCACGATAGATGGCCACAAGTGCATCCGTATCGGCCTTTGCCTTCTCGGCGTCAGATTCTGCCTTGGCAAGTATAGAGGCCAACCGAGCCTCAAGCTCCTCTATCCTTCTTGCTTGGACCGAGCCTTTCTCATTCATCTTTTGAAGTTGATTTTCAGTCGATGACAATTGGGCTCGAGAAGTTTCTTTCTCTGCAGCAAAGCGGTCCATTCCTTCTTTCCACTTCAAAGACTCCGCTCTTATCATATCGACTTCTTCACGGAGTTTTCCGATCATCTTGATTTTCTGCTGCAGCTGTGAGACCGAAAGGTTAGCCATCGTTCCGGTATCAAGCCCATAGGCTTTTAAAAGCATTATTACCTGCTCGGAAAAATCGATCTGATCTTGGTAAGCCCTGGCCAACTCAGCTCGGAGGTCTTTTATTTCCTCTCCCCTTTGGCCCAAAAGGAGCTTTAAGGAGTTCCTCTCCTCCGTATCCCATTGAAGCTCGACCTCGTATCGACGCAGCTCGGTTCGGGACCGAGAACATGATTCTCGATGAACTGTCACAGCCTGCAAAGAAAGAAGAAATGAAGTCAGAAAAGAAAAGTAAACTTAAAGGTAATGCCATATGATTTAAGGCCTACCTGATTCAAAGCCTGCTGCACTCCGTGAAAAAGATCTGATGCGTCACTTGTACCGGTAGTGTCTTCGACGCTGATGAACATGTCACGAAAAGGATACTCTCCATCATGAGGCATATCTTATTCGAGGGCCCTTAAAGCTTGAGCCTATCGAATCGCCCCTGCAAAAAAAGCAGGGAAGGTGGGCGAGCCTTCGATTGCTACTGCCCCGAATGAGTCATCTGGGGCGTTCTCTTCAGTTCGAAAGCATTCAGGAAGAGCCCTTTCGGACATATCCCCCATCCGTCGGCTTGGATGGGAAACATCTTCGATTTCCAACAACTCGGGGACTCTGCCCGAACCTCTCTCCGATATATCCTCAATTCGAGGCGGAGCCTTATGAACCACCATCAATCCAGCTACCTGTGGAACGTCAGTGGTCTTCTTTGTTCGGGTCTCCAGAGCGGACCCATCGTTCTCTTCTTCTTCTTCATCCCTCAGACGCAGAACTGATTCTACGGTCAAAGGAATGACATTGTTGTTCAGCTTGCGAGTCGTCCTCTTCTTCGGTTTTCGATCTTCAAGGGCGGGGGCTCTTTTCCTCTTATTATCTTTGTCCGGCTTTGGGACAGAGGCCGAAGCCTCTTTCTCTGTAGACGAGGGCCTCAAAACCGCATCTTTGCCCAAACCTACATGCGAAAAACTTTACTGAAGTATGCGAAAGGCATCTTATTCGAGTTACCAAAGGACACGAGAGGAGTGCTCAACGTGATTTTTGGCCTCCCATCGGCCCTTAGACAAGTCGCGCCATGAGCGCTCGGCATATGAGGAGGTCGAAACCAGATCACGTACCCAATTCTTGAGATCGGGCCCTGCGCCGGGCATCCAGGGAACCGCTGCATCACAAAAGGGGAATATTGGTGAGAAAAGAAATGAAAGAACAACATAACAGGGGATAACAACAAAATTACACTTACGCTTCATATTCCACTCCTCGGGGAAAGGCATTTTTTCGGTTGGGATCAAGTCTGATGTCCTCACTCGAACAAACCGGCCCATCCATCCTCGATCCTTATCCTCGTCTATACTCGAGAATAGATCCTTGGTAGCTCGACGTTAGAGTTTTATTAAACCTCCTTGAAAAATACGAGGACGGTATAATCAGACAAGATGATCGAGTGTGAAAGGCATCCCCTCGATTTTACTTACAAAATATCGGATCAAAATAACGATCCGCCAAAAGGAAGGATGTATTTGGCCTAGGGTTATTAGGTATTTACGATAAAAATCTATGATAACAAGGTCGAGGGGACCTAACGTGAAAGGGTAAGTATACACGCTTAAAAACCCTCTCACGTGAGTAGTGATGTCCTCTTCAGGAGACGCCACTACCACCTTTTTGTTCTCCCAGTTACAATCCTTTTTTATCCGCTCGATGTGCTCCCGGGTTATCGAACAAATATATCTCGATACGGGCTCACATCGGCCAGGAAACGGCGAACCTTTATCGAGTTTGAAATCGGAGGTAAGAACACACGCCGCCGGAATGCACTCCTCAGGACGAGGATCCATCGGTGTTTTATCGACGGCGGATTGGAAAGAATAAGCTTTTTCCTTTTGGGGGACGGTTTTAGATGTCTTCACCATTTTGGATTTCAAGAAGGTGACGAAGATTTGGTAATTTGGAAGAAGAATTTTGCAAAAGGAACCACTAATTTGTGAATGAACTCAGAGAATACGAAAAGGAAATTGGGAAATTTGGTAGATTGGAGTTGCAAAAGTACTAAATGATAAAAGGAAGGGATATTTATAGGTTCAGGCAATGGTAGTTCAGTATCAACGGTGGCCGACCACCGTATGACATGTATTAAATACCTTGAAAAACTAAATCGACGGGACAACTATCATGTGTGTCATGGTCGAGCCCAATACAAACGTCAGCTTGTAATCTGATCGAGCCGTTAATAAATCATATCGCTTCTCACCACATTCTTCCTGAGAAATGAGGGGACTATCTGTATGTGGTCGAAATAAATTTCGGCCTTCGTATGATCGATCGAGTTCGAAACATAATCGATCGAAGAGACACTTCGAGTCGGGTTCTGAAGATGGTACAAACAAGCTTCGAGTCCGAGTGGTCGATATCCTTATCGAGCCAGAATCCAAATCGAGCTATGATGCAAAGTAAAGTTATCGAGCTTATGATCCAGAGACCGACCAACATCGATCCCGAATCAATTCAAGGGTCCGAGTCAGAATCGAGCTCAAGCCAAGATCAAGAGCTCGATTCAAGACCGAAGGCTTAAGTCAATATCGAGCTCATAGACAAGAGCCGTTGCAATCCCACTAGAGGAGAGAATCTCGGCAGAAATTGTGAAAATGCTGATTTATCATGGTCTCCCACTATCTATTTTTAATTATATTTAAAGTAAGATCCCTCTACTATAAAAAGGGATGGTTATCATTTCGGTAAAGGGAAAGTTTTTTCATGCTTACATTGTAATCAAAACACTATATTCTCCCATAGTAAAGAGTTGTTCTTTCAAGCTTCTTAAATTGATTCCACTTGTTTAGTCCTAAAATTCACCTTCCTTACAACCTTATCTATTTTGCATTCTTTGCAATCCATACTTATATTTCTATTTATCCTTATAATTTGTATTAAGTTGCGCCACATATCCTTAGAACTACGTATAAATTCAAATGTATCCGTTTTTCGGGTAAACAATGTGATATATATAAAGATAATGACCAAAAAAATGTTTAAATATTGCTTAAGGTGATCATATATAGTTCAAAGAAAAACAATTTATCTTTTGAAAAAATGGCAAAAGTTGCTAATAAAGTTGCACAACTTTTTGTATTACATCACGGGACAACCCAATAGCTTCTCCCCTCTCCCCTCTCCCCACCAAATGACAAAGCAAAAACTTGTATATTAAACAATGTCCATATTTGTACCTTACGTTTACAATAACAGAATAATGGTAAAAAGGAGTTGGACACTTTCCTACATAATTTGCTGGAACATCATTTAGGATGAGTGTTATAAAGGTGTGTTTATACGTAATCAAACTACATGGCGTTCACGCCAAGATGTCGACTAATAAAAATCTCAGAAGAACTAATAAAACTTTCAATATTGTATTCATCTATAAAAGAAAATTAATTTCATTTTTCACTGTGGTTACCAATTAAAACGTGCTTATATATGGTATGTAATATGGCTGGCCTAACAATGATATTGTATGGCAAGTCATTCATTGGTATAAGAAAAGTGGCAGCTGCATTTTGAGAAAAATTTCATCATTATCCCTTTTTTTAAAAAAAATGTTCTATTTTTAGCTAGTATGATCTGTCTATTTTTGTAATATTTTCATGTAGCTTTATTAATTTTGGGCTCCATAATTTACAGATTTGTTAGTGATATGTCAGAGCATTTTCGTCGAATTTAGTATCCTTCTTAAATGGAGACTAAATTTATATGGATCAACCTGAAGGGTTCATAGTTCCCGGAAAAGAAAAGAAAGTGTGCCGACTTGTTAAGTCACTTTACGGTTTGAATTACATAGTAAAAGTCTATTTTGGAGCCAATGTTAGGAGTTTGTCGAATTTTGTGAATTATCACTACTCATAGTTTAATCATACATAAATCTTTTTATTTTCTCATTATATTTTGACTATTTACCCTCAACTAATTATAATTTAAACCCTTATCTTTTGTTGTTTTATAAAAATTCCCCTATATGAACCTTTAATTTTTTTCTTATTTGCGCCCTATTACATGCCTTATACGAAGTCTTATACAACACTGAAAGGCAAACAAACAACCCCCCGAAAGATATGCCAATATTACTAATCTTAGATAAGTTAATCCATGAGAAGCAAGGTAATCCCAAAGCAAAGGAAAAAACAAAGCAACATCTTTGATATTACCCTTAATATGAATGTTGACGTTTCCAACATCTACTGAATAAGGTAAAAACACAGTCTTATCCTATTTAATCAAGTTGACTTGTCAATGTCCAAAATTGCTGCTCCTATAATCTTCCCCCCCAAAAGATTGCACAAGGCATTATCCCCGCCATACTTTATTTTTTAAAAAACTTTTTCCGGCGTATATCAATGTCAATGGCAAGGAAGTACTGCCTGTAAATTTATATAATATTCATGACTCTAAATATGTTCCTTAATTGGCAGTTGTGGATTCGGAATTTAGATGCAGATGTTTTTGAGTTAAGAGAAAGGTGGGTTTGGAAATGTACATAGATGCAAACTATTATTACCTTTTATAGGTAGAGGGTGTGGGAAATTTATTACAATGCCACCTATTATTATCTGATATTCATTGTAATAAATTTCACACCATTAGGAGACTGAAATGAATTTTTAAGTTACTAATCACCCCCACATCGGAATGAAAAAAAAAAAAACGTGAAAAGCTTTATGTATAAGGTATGACAAAAATTCATATTATACGCGTGCTTCCGAGGTTCGAAGTGGTGTAGCCCGAAAGATAAATCTGTGCGAGCTTAGACCCAAAACTGACAATATGTGCCATGAGCTTGAGCCATGGCAAATATGGTATAAGAACTGAATCTTTTCCAGTACAATGGTGGGGAAAACCTCAGCGAGGACATTGAGTCCCAAGAGGGGTGAATGTGATGCCCATGACAGAGAGCGGGTCAAACAGGACTGACACACTTCTAAGCTGGTATGCTTCTGAAGAAGGGGTGCACATATCACCTTAGGCATTGTTGGGTTTAAGCCTCTTATGGAAAATGGAGGGAAAAATAAAAATTTTATTTTTCCTCCTTAACAAAGGGACATTGTCCCATATTGGAGAAGGAAATTTTTTTTGATGGGTATACATACAATTGCTCTTCTTCTAACTTTTAAAGAGTTGAGAAGAAGGCAAGCCTCGCGTCGTCGTCGTCGCTCGCTCGCTCGACTCGGCTCGGCTTCGGCTTCGAATTTGGTTGATTAATTGATTAATTTTTTGGACCAAATTTATTTGTTAATATTAACGCAATATTAATTAATCCAAATTAGACCGTTACTGTAACGGTAATTCAATTTTCCTCCGTTTTAATTTTTTCGTTATAATTTGAATTTGGCGATTTGCATAAATAACCGTTTTATAAAACAGTCATTTTGAGTTGCAACCTTACCTGAAGAGTTGTAACACTTCAGTATAACCCAACGTTTTTTGGCTATAAATATATGAACTCTCCCTCAGATTTTCCTTACGAAAATTCTGATTTCTCCTTATTCTTTCTGCATTGTATTAACAGAAAAGAAATTAGTAAGTGTGATTTACTACCGCTCTTTGAGTTCGTTGATCACTAGTGTTTGAAGTACCGCTACACCAGTAAGGTTATCCGTTCTATGCTAGGAGGGAATAATCCTAAACCTCGGGTACTAGAAGGGGATTAAGTTCCTTTTAGTAAACACTGTGAATTCAGTGGGCTCAGATTCATTTTTTGTTCTTATACATTTCTGATTTTTTCCATTGCTACTGGTTTTGAATATATTTTCGAATACAGATTTCTAACAAGCTTAAGGAACTTAATTTATTTTTCTATATTCATCTTATATTCCGTTTGCGGGAGACTAAATCCTAGCGATTTCTACTCTCAGTTTGGAGACTAAAATCTTCAGATTTTCTACTCCTTTTATATTCGGTTTGAAGAAATAAAATCTTCACCGTTGTATATAATCTATTTCTGTTAAAGTTATTCGGTTTGAAGATTTTAAATACTTCACCGTTAATCAATTTTGCTTTCTGGTTTGTGATTAACAGAAGTGACAGAAACGGGAACTCATGTGGTTGGCTCTACGAGCAATGTTGCTTCTTCCAGTCGTTCTATGCCACCACCGGCGCCGGCGGAAAAGCACGAAATTTTTTTCGAGATTGACTTCAAACGGTGGCAACAAAAGATGTTCTTTTATTTGACTACTTTGAGTCTACAGAAATTCATCAAAGAGGACGTTCCAGTTCTGCCGGAATCAACTCTTGAGAATGAACGTTTTATGGTGACTTAGGCATGGAAGCACTCAGATTTCTTATGCAATAATTACAATCTTAGCGGACTGGAGGATGATCTTTACAACGTCTATAGTAATGTGGAAACTTCGAAAGAACTATGGGAAGCGTTGGAAAAGAAGTATAAAATCGAGGATGCCGGTTTGAAGAAGTTCGTTGCAGCCAAGTTTTTGGACTATAAGATGGTAGACAGGAAGCCTGTCATTACCCAAGTTCAAGAGCTACAAGTTATCATTCATGATCTCCTTGCTGAAGGTATAATTCGAATTAAAGCTTATGTTGAAAGTATTAATTTTGTTACTAATTATGAATTTTTTATTGAAGATTTGGTCATCAATGAGGCATTTCAAGTTGCAGCAATGATTGAGAAGTTGCCTCCTTTATGGAGGGACTTTTAGAATTACTTGAAACACAAACGCAAGGAGATGAAACTCGAAGATCTCATCATTCGATTGAGGATCGAAGAGGACAATAAAGCTGCAGAAAAGAAGACACGTGAGAACTCAACAATTATAGGAACAAATATTGTTGAAACTGTTCCAACTAATCTGAAGAAGCGGAAGAAGTCTTCTGGACCAAACAACTATCCCAGCAAGAAGAAATCCAAGGAAAATTGCCACAACTGTGGAAAGGTTGGACACAAAGCCGCAGAATGACGTGCTCCAAAGAAAGAGAAGAAAAAGGGTCAAGCAAATATGGTTTAAACAAATGATGATATTGATGGTGCGCTACGTTATCTCAATGCAACTTAGTGTAAAATCCTAAGGAGTGGTGGATTGATTCTGGTGCCACCCGCTATGTTTGTGCTGTTAGAGAATCATTTGCTTCATATGCTCCAGCTTGACCTGACGAGACCATTTTTATGGGAAATTCTGCAACGGCCAAAATTGAAGGTTATGGAAAGATATTCCTAAAGATGACCTCCAGCAAAGTGGTGACTCTGAATAAGGTTTGTCATATTCCTGAAATGCGGAAGAACATAGTTTCTATTTCACTTCTCGTCAAGAACGGGTTTAAGTGTGTTTTTGTTTCAGACAAAGTTGTAATAAGTAAGAACGAGATGTACTTAGGAAAAGGTTGCCTTACTAAGGGCCTTTTTAAGCTGAATGTAATGGTTGTTGATAATAATAAAATTTCAGCTTCTTCTTACTTACTTCAGTCAAATGATTTATGGCATACACGTTTGGGACATGTCAATTATAAAACCTTATGGAAAATGATTAATTTGGAAGTATTTCCTAAGTTTGAATATGACAAATCAAAATGTCATATATGTATGGAATCTAAATATGTTAAACATCCTTATAAGTCAGTTGAAAGAAATTCAAATCCTTTAGATTTAATTCATAGAGATATTTGCGACATGAAGTCAATACCATCTCACGGTGGAAAGAAATATTTCATAACTTTTATTTACGACAGTACTCGATATTGCTATGTTTACTTACTTAATAGTAAAGATGAAGCAATAGATGCATTCAAGCAATACAAAAATGAAGTTGAAACGCAACTTAACAAGAAAATCAAAATGATAAGAAGTGATAGGGGTGGTGAATACGAATCTCCTTTTGAAGAGATATGTTTAGAATATGGAATTATTCATCAAACAACGGCCCCTTACACACACCAATCCAATGGGATTGCGGAAAGAAAGAATCGATCATTAAAGGAAATGATGAACGCTTTGTTGATAAGTTCTAGTTTGCCACAGAACATGTGGGGGGAAGCTATTCTTACGGCTAATCGGGTATTAAATCGAGTACCCCATAGCAAAACGCAATCCATTCCATATAAAAATGAAAAGGAAGGAAGCCCAACTTGAATTATTTTAAAGTGTGGGGGTGTTTGGCAAAAGTGCATGTTCCTAAACCCAAAAGGGTAAAGATAGGACCGAAAACTGTTGATTATGTTTTCATAGGATATGCGACCAATAGTAATGCATATCGTTTTCTGGTGCATAAATCAGAAAATTCAGACATTCATAATAATACGGTTATAGAATCAGATAATGCTGAGTTCTTCGAAAATATATATCCGTATAAAAAGGAATGTGAGTCGATTGGTGAAGGATCTAAACGACCTCGGGAGGAGACAAAAGAAAGTACGTATAATCAGGAGGATCCAAGACGTAGTAAACGTCAAAGAACGTCTACTTCATTTGGACCAGATTTTGTAACTTTCTTATTGAAAAATGAGCCTCGAACATTTAAAGAAGCTATGTCTTCTTCGAAATTATTTTTTTGGAAAGAGGCAGGCAATAGTGAAATAGAATCCATACTGAACAACCATACATGAAAATTTGTTGATATTCCTCCAGGCAATAAATCATTGGGTTCTAAATAAATTTTTAAGAGGAAAATGAAAGATGATGGTACTATTGATAAATATAAGGCAAGACTTGTGGTCAAAGGGTATAGACAACGATAAGGTCTTGACTATTTTGATACGTAATCTCCAGTTATAAGAATTACGTCCATACGAACGTTAGTAGCATTAGTTGCGGTATATGGTCTTGAAATTCTTCATATGGACATTAAAATTGCCTTCTTTAATGGAGATTTGGAGGAAGATATTTATATGGAACAACCTGAAAGGTTTATAGTTTCAGGTAAAGAAAAGAAGGTATGTAGACTTGCTAAGTCACTTTATGGACTAAAACAGGCACCCAAATAATGGCATGCAAAATTTGACCAAACATTATTGTCAAATGGCTTTAAGATAAATGAGTGTGACAAATGTGTGTACATTAAAAATGTTGCAAATCACATAGTCATTGTTTGCTTATATGTAGATGATATGCTGATAATGAGTAATGACATTGCTAACATAAATGCGACCAAGCATATGCTAACTAGCAAGTTTGATATGAAAGACTTGGGAGTTGCCGATTTAATTCTGGGTATTAAGATCCATAAGACTTCTCAAGATCTAGCTTTGTCGCAATCTCATTACATAAAAACAGTACTTGAAAATTCAAGTACTTAGATTTTAAAGTTGCAAAGACTCTGATTGATGTGAATCTTGCACTTGCAAAGAACAAATGCCAAAGCACATCACAATTGGATTATGCTCGTGTGCTGGGATGTTTAATGTATATCATGAATTGTACTCGACCAGATATAGCTTGTGCTATAAGTAAATTGAGTCGATAAACAAGTAATCCAGGTCAATCTTATTGGATGGGGATGAAACGAGTTTTGGGACATGTAAAACATACCCAAGACTTTGCTTTGTACTACAGTAATTATCCTGCGGTGATTGAGAAATACTGTGATATAAATTGGATCACCGGTTTAACTGATTCTAAGTCCACAAGTGGATATGTATTCACTATTGGTGGAGGAGCAGTATCTTGGAAGTCGTCCAAACAAACTTGTATTGTCCGCTCTACAATGGAGACTGAGTTTATAGCCTTAGATAAAGCCAGTGAAGAAGTTGAATGGTTCCAGAATTTCTTGGAAGATATTCCATTTTGGCCCAAACCATTGGCACCAATATGCGTACATTGCAATAGTCACAATTGACTACGCAAAGTCAAGCGACAATGTATCGGATCCACTTACGAAAAACCTAACTAGAGAGGTAGTTGAGAAATTATCGAGGGGAATGGGACTATGGCCGAGGACAAGTCATTGTGGCGGTAACTCTACCTAGAAGACTGGAGTTCCCTGTCACACCTCTTTTTTCTCGCAACCCTATTACGAGGCTGAGTTAGAAGAGTTTTTCCAATTAAAGTGACGTTTTGAAAATGGATTATTTATTATTTGGAGTCGCCACTTGGAATTGAGTTTTGGTGTTCCAAGTCATATTTTATTTGAATCCCTTATCAAACGGAAGTTTTGACTCTTTATTTATGGTCTACGAAAACAGAAGACTGAGTAAGGAATTCTATTGACCGAGGAGAAGGTGTAAGGCATCCCTCGAGTCTCGTGGTTCTAGCACGGTCGCTTTTGTTGACTAACGTAAAGCTTAAATCAATTCTTGGCTATGCTTGTATATTACTGGTTGTGATGTGTCTATTATCTCTTAATTAATTATTATATTTTATTAATTATTTTGACCTAGATACGGTACGCACACAAGGTACTCCTTTGAAATTAGATGTTAAATCAAGGTACGGAATGTACACACGGTTAAAACATAATTATTTTAAATTTAAAGGTATCGAGATGCGGGAATGCACACATAATCCTTTTATTATTTAAGCATATCAATCAAAGGTTTGGATATGAACACATGGGCTAACAAAATAATTTGGAGTATTTTATTTATTTATCTCCTTCTGATCCAAGACAAATATTTGTATATTTTTATTATTTAGCTTAAATTAATTATAAACAAAGTTATATTTATTAACTTCGCCTTTTACCTATAATCCACTTTTAATTGTTGAACTTTTAGTAGCCTTGACTAAGGCGCGTATCTACAACCTTAGCCTACACTTACTTAGATATATATCTGTGACCTCAACTTGTGTATCACACCTAAAATATCGGAGCCTACTCGTACTAATTTGAAGAAAGATTTATTTTTATTAAAATATTTATGTAAAGACGTGTAGCCACGACCTTGTATATTTCTTTTCCCTTTAATCCCAAGACGGGTAGTTGTGATCGCATTTAGGACGATATATTATTCATTCTAACCCAATTGGTAATTCATCACCAAAATTAATCATTCAATATAAATAAATAAACTGAAATTATATAGCCAAATTCATTTCATACTTTTAATAACATAATCAAACCAGACATATCAAAATGAGATAGAGATGATTTAAGACATGGACCAAATATTCAAAAGAGTATAAAAGGAAAAATTTAGAAGGCAGAGCAAGAAATGAACCTCCAATGTAGAGTTTAAAATTTCGCCAATATTCGACTAGTGAGATAACTTCCGAGCTTGGAACTTTACAACAAATATAATGTATAAAACTTGAGCAGTGATTAGAAAATCGAATCGCGGCCGGAGACCTATTTTTTGACTATTTTCGTTCTCTATACAAAGAAAAACGTATGCTGTTTTTATGGTATTTTGATGGGTAAAATCAACAGTAATTTGGGATATTTTTAAGTTGAGTTTTTAGTTATTTAGTGGCTGAAAATGGCTGCATTTTTTGAGTTTTACTTGGCTGCAATTTTTGGTTGAGGAAGATAACTCTTCAGGTTTGTATTGTGTGAGCTAATTGGAGAAGAAAATCCCTTGCTTTCTTAGTTTCTTTCCTGCGTTTTTTTTAGCTCTAGGATCCCTAAACTTTTTGCTCTTTTTTTTAATTTTTTTTTTCCGTCCTAGATTCTCTCTTCCCTGCTGATATTTATATTAGATTTTATTTTTTCTCCTCATGTGCCAAAGAATTTAAAAAGGATTATCCAGGATATAGTGGTTGGGACTTTGACGTGAGGGAGTGGGGGGAGTGGGGAAAGGGACGTGAGGGAGTTAGGATTTGTGGGGAGAGGAGATGTGAGGGAATGGGGAAGTTAGGGGATTGTTACTATTTTTAGCTTCTTTTTTTAATTTTGTAAGAGTCATGAGATATGTGACTTTGTTTTAATGATAAAGTTTACTACTAATTTTTTTTGAAAAAAGTTACGGGAATTTAAGTATATATATTTTTGTATGTTTTCTTTTAAAAGTAAAAATTTAATTAAAATATTAACACAAAAATATGAACCAACTAACTTTAGACTAAGAAAAATAAAAGAAATGTAACTATTTACATATAGTTTAAATAGTACTAAGAAAAATACATAGCTTGCTTATTAAAATTCTAATTAAAAGAAATCATATCTCTCTCTCTCTCTCTCTCTCTCTCTCTCTCTCTCTCTCTCTCTCTCTCTCTCTATATATATATATATATATATATATATATATATATATATATATATATATATATATATATATATATATATACACACACACACACACACACACACACAATTTGGGTGTGGTAAAAAATTAGTTGTTCACAGCATGTCCTCTTTGCTTGGAAACATGGAGAGTTTTCAGGTAAAGAAAATGAACAAGGTGACTGATTTTTGACCTCACTATTATTTAAAAAGGAAAAGAAGATAAAGAAAAAGATGCGACAAAGCCTTGGTTTTAAGCAGCCTACATATCCCGGGATATAGGGGAATCAGGTCACGTGTAGTTCAAGTGAAAGAAGAGTGATGGAGTACGCTTAGATGGAGAGTCGAGCGAAGTTCCGATCCGCGGTTCCTACTATTACATCAACAATGAAAAGAAAATTACATACTCTTGAAATCTAAGAGTTACAAAATTTCTATCTAAATGCCATCTAGAGTCTTGTCTTGATTCTTGACTTGCTTCCCCCATTGACTTTAAACTGAAACTTGATTCTCTCGATGTAACAAACTATGAAATATTCTCCCAGGCTTGATTCTTGATCAGACGATGAGAAGATGGATCTTGAGACCCTATGTTTCTGCATGCATTATGTCCAAGCTGGTTGTGGCTGGTATTGAGATGAAACGTTCCACTTTCTCTGGCAAGATATGGAATCTTATTTTTGCACATCCAATCCGTGCATTTTAGAAAAACCTACAAGTCATCACAAACAAATAAAACGAACAAAAATTTTCTGCCCCAGTTTGCACTAGGGATTTTTTGTGAGTTATTGAAAATACATTAAACTATCTTTGCTATTGCAGAATAAAGAATTGAAAAAGACACGTGTTTTTTTTTTAATAATAGGGGATGTTGTACCCTATGTTAACAATAAGGAAGGCAACTAGGGGATGTAGTACCCTGTGTTGACAATAAGACGAGGCTCGTGGCGCTCTGAGATGCTACTAGGAAATGTCGTACCCTATGTTGGCAGAAAGTAATGCAGCCAGGGGATGTAGTACCCTGTATTCGAAATAAGATGAGGCTCGTGGTACTCCAGGATGCTACTAGAGAATGTCGTATCCTACGTTTGCAATAAGAAATGCAACAAGGGGATGTAGTACCATGTATTGGCAATAAAGTGAGGCTCTTGACTCTTTAAGATCCTACTAGGGAATGTCGTACCCTATGTAGGTAGAAAATAATGTGACCAGGGGATGATGTACCCTGTGTTGACAATAAGGTGAGGCTCTTGGCACTCTGGGATGCTACTAGGGAATGTCATACTCTATGTTTGCAACAAGAAATGCAATCAGGGGATGTAGTACCCTGTGTTGGCAATAAGGTGATGCTCTTGGCGCTCTGAGATGCTACTAGAGAATGTCATACCCTATGTTGGCAGAAAGTAATGCAGCCAGGGGATGTAGTACCCTGTGTTGGCAATAAGATGAGGCTCGTGGCACTCTAGGATGCTACTAGGGAATGTCGTACCCTATGTTTGCAAGAAAGTAATGCAACCAGGGGATGTATTACCTTGTGTTGAAGACAGGGTATTGGTTCCCTAAAATGAAACTAAAAATAAAATGATTACATGTATATTGGAAGAAATTTAAGGATTTGGGACTTCACTTGGTGGTGTTCGTCTTTTCACGAACTGTTTCCTACAACTGTTCTGTTCCTGTTCTGAACAAAGAAAGAATCGTTAGTTTTAAAATGGAGGTCGGTTTGTGGCCTTGATTATTTCGATCTCTTGATCTTGGCTCATCTTCTTCTCAACTGCAACTGATTATTTCCTGAATACCAACTCCATTTCTGACTCCGGAGAACCTTGGCATTTCCAAACTTTGCCTGACAGTTGGTCGTGTGGGACTTAACCTTTTTCAACTTTATTTTGACTTTGTGGGAATTTTGCTTTTGGCTTCTTTCAAAGTTTTTCATTTCAAAGCATCGGCCAATCATGGCCAGTTGGGGTCGACTTGATGCCCTTGCCGAGGCTGAGCGCCTTTTGAATATATCAGCTCGCTTCAAACGAGAATCCTATAAATCAGTCTTGCCATCTTTTCTTTGCCTTATTTTTTAAACAAAGTTAGACGAAAGAGATTAAAAGAAATATAAACAATGGAATAGAGAATGAGTTTAAAACAAAAGTTGTCCCTTTCGGGGAACAGAAAGACGGACTTATCTAGGAGTACATGCGAACTTCAATGAACATAACATGGCTTTTGGACTGTTAATAATGATTTGTGTAAACTATCCGACTCTTGGAAACTCATCACAACTTTTGACTTGAAACCGAAAAATCTTGCTCAGGACTGTGTTGATGCCATGGCTGCGTGGTTCCTCTTTTCGATCAACGATGCCCTTTGCGGGTTTTCACTAGCTGATCTATCTCATTTATCTTCTCGCCATCGCCTTATAGTGCCCTTTGCGGGTTTTCACTAACAAGACTCTCATTTTTATTTGCTCTACTCACCATCGCCCTACAGTGCCCACGAGGGTTTTCATCAATAGGACTCTCTCATTTTATTTCTCTAATTTGGTTGCATCCGATCCTAGTAATCGTATCCTCCAACTCTTGAACATTCTCGCCAATTGATCGGAAGGACTTGAAAGGATTTGGGTAAAACGAATTTGGATTGAATTACAACTTTGGAACCTTTCGGGGGAAATGATCGCCGAACCATTGTGATATCTGCCCCCGTTTTTACTTTTGGGGGAATGTGAATTTTTGTTTTGGTGTGACCAAACCCTAGATTGAGGCTGCCTACGTATCCTTTTGGAATTAGGTCGAACGTAGTTCAATTAACTTGAACTTGTTTTGATTTTTATTTTGTTTTTCTTCTGTTTTGTTTTCTTTTGCTTCTTTTCTTTTCTTTTCTTTTTTCCTTTTTTTCTTCTTTCTCTCTTTTTTTTTTGTTTTTTTTTTGTTTTTGTTTTTTTCTTTTCTTTTTATTTTTCTTTCTCATTACATACAAAGTTCCAAAGAGGGTGGCCAAGGAAAAAGTATCAGGCTCAAAGGGTTAGAAAAGGGTTAATAGTATTTGGGTAGTGAGAATGAAAGCCTTCGTCATCCCAATCACAGAGCATTAAAGCTGCGTAAAGGATCAAACATAGTACCTTTTGACTGCGTCTGCATCGACATATGTTTCGGGAATATTTTCTTCGATGTCTCCCAAATACAGTACTCCATTTTGGCAGCACTCTTGTTACAATGTATGGACCTTCCAATTCGGGGCAAATTTTTCTTTAGCTTTCTCGTGATGCGGAAGAATACTCCTCAGAACGAGTTACCGTACTTTAAATTTCTTGGGCCGCACTTTCTTGTTGTAGGCACGGGTCATTCTTTGTTGGTACAACTGCCTGTGGCAAACTGAAGTCAATCGCTTTTCATCAACCAAAGTTATTTTCTTCATTCGGGTCTTGACTCAATCTTCATCCTCGAACTCGATTTCAACAATGATCCGAAGAGAAGGAATTTCAACTTCTACTGATATCATGACTACAATGCCATAAACCAATCAAGTAAGGACGGTTTTCATTTGGACTTGATTTAAGCTTGTTGTACCTTCTTTGTTTATTTTCTTACAAGCCTTATCTTCGGCACATTCTACTTCTTGATTCATTATTTCAAGGTCTAACATCATTTTAGAATTTGTGCATGAAGTCCGCAAGCATGTTATGTTATTAAAATCTGTATTAAAAAAACTGTAAAGAGAATAAAAAAAGGTGACAACATTAATAAAAGAGACATTCAAGGATGATGAAATATTGATTTCATTTATTTGAATTTTATATGTAAAAAAAATAGAAGGGTTTACAAAGTAAGACAGTAAAGTAAAAGAATTCGGATTACACCCTGAAATAACCCGAAATACAGAAAAGATAGCAAGACCGGCTACCGAAATTCCCGTATGATAGGGAAAGTTTCAGGTTTGGCGCCCATTTTTAGGTTTCTTTTCTATTGCGGCAATGGCTACAATGGATTTCAGTGTGCTATTCATATCTAGTATCGGCTTAGTGCGAGGGGGACTCGGGATTTGGTCGGTTCAGGGCCACTGGTTGCAGCAGAACTAGCCCGATTAGCTTTTGAAACAAACTTGAATATGATTCACCAATAGGGGTGATCTGATTCCTTCTGAGGAGCTCTCTTGGGCGAGGATTGTATTGGGGAACATTTGGTTGGGGATTATATGGAGCTTGGTAGGGACGGGCATTTCTGGGAGGTGGAGCTAGGTTTTGTGTATAATGTTGTGGCCGCGTTCATCACCGTATAGAGAGGAAGTGCCACGACATAAACAACATCTTGATGGGGATAATATTGTTGTGGGACCTTAGGAAGCATATATGATTGGTTGAATGACCTGCGGGGCCCCTCGAGCTTAAAGCTATCTTGGCTCCCTCTTCCCTTCTGTTTTTGTTCATCAAACCCCCCAAACCATTCTGAACGGTCTGTGAGGTGGCCTTAAAGGCAGCATGACTCAAGATTTGGCCCTTTTTAAACCACTTTCGACTATCTCCCCAATTTTGATAGTCTCTGCGAACAGATTACCCATAATGGACATCATGTTTTGGAAGTAGTCAGCCTCTTGGGCCTGTAGGAAGACCGTAACCAATTCTGCTTCATCCATCGGAGGTTTTACCCTGGCGGCTTGCTTGCGCCATTTGACAGCATTCACGAAAACTTTTCGCGGTTTTCTTTTTCAAGTTGGACAAAGAGTTCTATTTTTGTATTTTTTCACTCTTGCTTTTTTTTTTGGTTGTTTTTCGCTCTTTGTTTTTCTTTGTTATTTTTGTTACTCCTTTCTTTCTTCTATCTCCTTTTTCACTCAGTTTATTTGACGGCAATGATCGAATCCGATAGGGATTGCCTAGGTATCATGACGCCGCATGAATCAGATTTTGCGTAGTTCGGGAATACCGGGAACAAAGTACATAAGCTAGTTTTTTTTTCTTTGGGAATTTTTGAAAAGAATACTCCTTAAAGGAGAGAAAATATTTTTTTGGATTTTGTATGATTTGTTTTTTAAATTTTTGGAAGAAAGGCTTCTAAAGAAGGAAAAAACATATTTTTGTATTTTGATTTGCAAATTTGTTTTTATTTTTATTTCGAATGAAAGACTTCGAAAAAAAAAAAAGAAAATATTTTTGGATTTAATAATATTTTTTTGAATTTTTTAAGGAAAGAATTCTAAGAAGGAATTAAGGAAAGGGAAAATATTTTGGATTTTTTTTTGTTTGAAAATTGGGGGCCGGAACCGATAAAGTTTGCCTACGTATCTCACATCGGTGAGAATCAGACCCGCGTAGTTTGGTTAAAATAAATAAAAAAATATTTTAAAAATTGTGATTTTATACACTAGAACCCTTCAAATATTTTTTTTGAAAAATGGGTACTTTATGAAAACTTGGAGGAAATTTTCTCTTTTTCTCTCCTATGTTCAATCAATCTATCCTAAAGTCGGTCAATATTTGAGTAAAGCCTACCAAATAATGTTACATATAGCACAAAAAATGAACATGTTTGTCTGAAAAATTAGTACATGTCCTAGACGAGCCCGGCCCCTATGCTGAGTCCCGCTAAGTCCAATGCACATGATGCAAATAAAGCTTAGCCTACTAGGGATATTCATTACTTGTGGCTTATTTTTCTATGTTTTCAAACCCTAAAGGAGATGGTATCTATACCTTGCTTACCCGGGCGGACAACGCGAGCCGAGGAGCGTCAAGCATCACCAGTAGTAGAACAACACTGGCTAGCTAACGGCTCTCCCGCCTAAACATGTATGACTAAATCCTTCACCAGAAGCTGGTAGGCTAACTGACATTATGTCAAGACAGAAATGTTTTGATGCTGGTAGGCAAACACAACATAACTACCTATCAGAAGACTTAGAGGGGTGCGAGAGAGGATATAATTTATATCACAATTCAAATAAATATTAAAACGGTAAATAAGCGGCAAATAACACATTAGGCTCTCAAACACAATAATATCCAAAATATGATAAAGCCAAACAAGAATCAATGTGCAAAGCTTGAATTCTTATTAATTTTTTCCAGCAGAGTCGCCAAAGCTGTCACACCTCTTTTTCCCCGCAACCCTATTATGAGGCTGAGTTAAAAGAGTTTTTTTCAATTAAAGTGATGTTTTGAAAATGGATTATTTATTATTTGGAGTCGCCACTTGGAATTGAGTTTTGCTGTTCCAAGTCACCTTTTATTTGAATCGCTTATCAAACGGAAGCTTTGACTCTTTATTTATGGTCTACGAAAACAGAAGATTGAGTAATGAATTCTGTTGACCGAGGGGAAGGTGTAAGGCATCCCTCGAGTCCCGTGGTTCTAGCACAGTCCCTTTTATTGACTAACGTAAGGCTTAAATCAAACTAGGCTATGCTTGTATATTACTGGTTATGACGTCTATTATCGCTTAATTAATTATTGTATTTTATTAATTGTTTTGACCTAGATGCGGTACGCACACAAGGTACTCCTTTGAAATTAGATGTTAAACCAAGGTACGGAATGTACACACGGTTAAAACATAATTATTTTAAATTTAAAGGTATTGAGATGCAGGAATGCGCACATGATCCTTTTATTATTTAAGTATATCAATCCAAGATTTGGGTATGAACACATGGGCTAATAGCGTATTTAAAGTATTTCATTTATTTATCTCCTTCTTATCCAAGACAAATATTTGTATATTTTTATTATTTGGCTTAAATTAATTATAAATAAAGTTATATTATTAACTTCTCCTTTTACCTATAATCCACTTTTAATTGTTGAACTTTTAGTAGCCTTGATTTAGGCGCATATCCGCAACCTTAGCCTACACTTACTTAGACATATATTTGTGACCTCAACTTGTGTATCGCACCTAAAAGATCGGAGCCTACTCGTACTAATTCGAAGAAAGATTTATTTTTATTAAAATATTTGTTAATATTAACGCAATATTAATTAATCCAAATTAGACCGTTACTGTAACGGTAATTCAATTTTCCTCCGTTTTAATTTTTCCGTTATAATTTGAATTTGGTAGTTTGCATAAATGACCGTTTTATAAAATAGTCATTTTGAGTTACAACCTTACCTGAAGAGTTGTAACTCTTTAATATAACCCAACGTTTTTTGGGTATAAATATATGAACTCTCCCTCAGATTTTTCTTACGAAAATTCTGATTTCTCCTTCTTCTTTCTGCACTGTTTTAACAGAAAAGAAAGCAGTAAGTGTGATTTATTACTGCTCTTTGAGTTCGTTGATTACTGGGGTTTGAAGTACCGCTATACCAGTGAGGTTATCAGTTCTATCCTGGAAGGAAATAATCCTAAACCTCGGGTACTATGAGGGGATTAAGTTCCTTAAGGAAACATTGTGAATTCAGTGGGTTCGGATTCATTTTCTGTTCTTCTACATTTCTAATTTTTTTCATTGCTATTGGTTTTGAATATATTTTGGAATACAGATTTCTAACAGGCGAATCCCACATCGGAATAGAAGAAGAAAACGAAAAGTTATAAGGCATAATACAAGTTCATATGATATATGTATTTTTGGGACTCGAGGTGACATAGTCCAAAAGACAAATTTGTGCGAGTGTAAGCTCAAAACAGACTATATATACCATGAGCTTGGGTCTCGACAATAAGCAACTTGGTGTGTAATTTTTCTTACACATTATCACTTAAAACTTTATTTTTGATACATATCACTTGGACTCTGCGCCTAAATGGTTTCTTTACTTTTTCCACTCCACCTCTTCCTAAAAGAATAATTAATTGGAGAAATTAAAATATAATAGCTTCTGTCCCCCATATTTTATTGAAAAGAAAAGCGGACCAATTATCAAAGGATAGATGCTATTTTATACTCCATAATACTTTGTTTAAGATAGGCTGATTTGACCAAACTCTAAATGTAATAGTGGTCCAAATAGTTATGATTAAGCTGAAAATTAGTAGAGCTTAGCCGACCATAGCATTAGTTTAATCTTTACCAGCAGAAATATATTATACTGGCGGTGCTATCATACAAAACCCAATAACTTTAACTTAAATTTTATATTCACGTTAAAAATATTTAATATGTATAATAAATTATTTTAAAATTTAGTAAACTATTGTTCTGAAATATAAAATCCATAAAAATAAAATTCTGGACAAAATTCATCGTTTTGCTCTAATTAATGTTGGTTGAATCTTTCTCGTGCCAACCACATTGCATCATTCCATACAACAAAACTCAAAAAAGAGAAATGTGAATAGCCGACCAAAGCATTGGACAAGTGGAAAGATCCTCAAAGATATCTCTGCTGTATTTAGATTTAGTATTGGTAACTAAAAGCAATTATATACATTACCAACTGAACCTCCAACCAAACATCAAGCATAGATACCAACACCACTTTATTATTAACTTGCACAAAGATATTGTTAAAAAACTCATATTTGGTGAAAAATCAGAAATTTGTTTATAGATATATCATGTTTTCACCAACTTGATACACGACAACCTTGTGTTTACATTTTACCATGGAAGGTTATGACATTGGTATATATCTTTTTATTTTTAACCAAAAGTCTCGAGTTCAAGTCTTGATAATAAATTTTTTTTTAAGAAGCCGTTTACCCCAAAATGAAACATTAAGTATGGATCTGGATTAACCTAATTAATCAAACCCTAAATCCATTATAATAATAGGCGGATTCAAAATTTCTAAAATATGGATGCACAATTAAACAAATGCGAAAAAAGTAGTGTTCAACCAAACTTATATGATAAGCTAAATTATTCCACTTAGCTCATAACTCTTTAGATTCAAATCTATTCTTAAACTTAAGGGGGCTGTTGATCCAATTTCATGACCCTCGTACTTATCTCCATGTTCCTAATTTAATAAAGGAAACAAATTGTACAGTAATTTATTTAGTTTAAATTAATATTATTGCTTCAGAATCCTGTACTTTTATAGGAAAAGCAATAAGGAATCCAGATATGCTTCAGAATCCTGTACTTTCATCTGACAAAGCAAATAAGAATTCCAAGTCTTCATGTGAAAACAACTGAAACCCATCCACACTTTCAAAGTACAGGAAAAATGAATATATTAATCATCAACTCTGTTATATGTAGATACGCCGTGATTGTACTGAGTTGTGAAATCCAATCAGAAACATCGGTTGGCTCCACCAATCAACAGAGAAATTGGGAGCAAACATCGCATTTAGGAGTACATAAAACTCATTTAATAACAATCACAACCCCTCAATCCAAACTAATTAAAATCAGTTATCTGCCTCCGATTACAAACAAGTTAGAAATCGACTAGATGAATCTTTATCTTTGTGGTTTTATTTAAGCTAATCTCAAATAGATAAAATTATTGAATGCATAAGATATTCACTTTTTTGTAAGATTCACGGACAAGGCTCATCCAAGATGTGTGGTATAAATAATTAATTTAATACACATATAAATAATTATTTTTATAACTTAAACTCATAATTTATATGTCACACAAAAATAATTTTGTATTTAGGGTCTATCTTCAGCCCGCTAACACAAAGGCAGCTATAACTCCAAAATAAATATTAGTGCTAAGAAAAATGAAAAAGATGAGCACCGCCCAGCTATGGCATCACGTACTACCCAACCAAACAGGAAACAAACCTTTCCTTCTCAGCTTCAATCCATCATTATAATGCCCACCCTTGACAGTGACTTTGGACCACTACTTTCTTTCTCCTTTTAAGTTTTTGATATTTCTTCGTTAATACAATATGCCTCGCGTGGGGCGCTCCATCCGATCCTGTGGCGGTGGTAGTGTCCACACTCTACCCCAGATCAACGTCACTTATTTTACCGGTTTATACTGAACCTCATCTCTTTTTTTCTTCTCTTATCTTCTTATCTACTTCTATATTTCGAGAAATTTGTTTCGCAACTGATTTTTTTTTGTAGGCCCATAGCTTGTTTTTGTTTTTATTTTTATGATCCCGCGATTTCCCATCTTCAATACTTCCCTAATTTTCACGCAACAACAACCTTAACAATATAATCCCATAAAATCTCACAAATAAGATTTAAAAAAGATAAAATATAGGCAAATCTTGCCCTACTTTACGAAAATAAAAAAATTATTTTTGAATGCTGAAAAAGATAAGATACGTGCAGATCTATCTCGCAAAGATAAAAAGACTGTTCTTGTGAAAGATAAAAAGATTATTTTTGATAACTATTATTTTTGATAACTATTTTTGATAGACATTCGACTCGAGAAAAAACTAATAGCTATTTTCCACACTAAGGTTATTTTCCACACTAAGGTTCATTTATTGGTCTTGGTCTATCTCAAACTCACTTAAACCACATAGGACCATCGCCCAATGGAACAGTAAGAAAATGGGAAACTGCGAAAAAATTGAAATTAAAGAACAGAATTTCAAAGAAGAAACGAACTAACAATCAATACTATCGTCCGTAATTTGAGATTTTTTAATTAACAACTACGAAACTGAATATTAACATACAACCCCTTCGGATTATATTCATAACAACATGTATCCTCAATATATCTATCGCCATAATAATAATAATCGCTCCTTTTTTTCTCTATAATCTGCCGCTTGTGGCTTGAAGAGGCAGTACTGGTCCGGTCCAATTGAGAACTTTTTTTGCCAGTAATCTTGAGCCCGAACTAATTAAAATCTGTAGATTCAGTTAATTATCCTCGTCGCAACTTTCAGGGCTAGGATATTCATTCAAATCCGGCTTAATAGTAACCCTTCTCGGGTTAATATTTGAATTACTGTTGGATTCAGCCGAAGCACAGGAATTATTATGAAGGGCGGCAGTTTGCAAAGCATCAACTCTAGCTCCAACTTCAGTAGCTTTTTTGCGAATAGAAGCAGCAGATAAATCGTGAAGTTCACGATCATCATTAACTATACATTCAGGGAAGTTAAGCCTAGCCGTAGGACCTCTGAGATAAAATACGGCGGTGTCATAAGCACGAGCAGCAGCAACAGGGGAAGAGTAAGAACCAAGCCAAATTCGAGACCTTTTATTTGGTTCTCTAATTTCAGCAACCCATTTACCCCACTTCCTCATCCTTATACCTCTATATGGCTTATCTTGTTGGTGCTGCCTTTGCTTTCTCTTTTCTCCTTCCATCATCGAAACCATAAAAATTACAACAAAATAGAATCCTCCTTTTGGTTTTCTCTTTCCCAAAAAAGGGACCTCTATAAGTATTGATGAAAATCTACCCTACACAAAAGAAGAAAAAGGGAGGAGATGGGGAAGGAGAATCTAAGAGAAATATCAAGTTACTAACAAAGAACGTTTGCTATGAGAACAGCTGTCGTATTTATATGGAGGTGGGAATATAGAAATACAAATTTTTTTATATAGAGAGAGGAAAAGAAAATACCCCTAGGCAGAGGGGCGGATGTTGTTGAATCTTTGGCTACGATTTTAACTAAGCTTGCGTAATATAAATTTATATATAAAAATTAATATTAAATTTAAATTTATAATTTTAAAAATATAATATTAATATTTTTAAAAATTAAATTTAAATCTTGCGATGGGAAAGTTGTGTGTGTTTGTGGATGATTGAGGAAGAGAGCATATGGAGTACGCATCAGGGGAGGGAGGCGGTTAATGTTTTGTTTTTTCTTGAATTGGCTGCTAGTGTGTCGTCTAGGAACGGCCGCCACGTTGATCTTCCATTAAAGATAAGTACAAATTCGGCCGACATATTCCATCGACACACACATTTCCCCTTCTTTTGTTCTTCCGCTTTCTTCTCAGCACTTTCACTAGGAAGTACCAATTTTATTCTTGGATTCAATTAATATATTCTGTATGTTTTTCTTTACATTGTTTTTACATACTTTTGCATTGTAGGAAGTAAGGAGACTTTACATTACACATTATCCTTTTAGATTATCCAAAATATATTTATAGATAATATCAATTTCAATTCTATTACATTACTCAAAAATTATTTATAAGTAAACTTATAAAAATTCTGACAAATATATATAAAACTTAAATTCATTTAAGAATACAATAATTATTTATCCTTAACATTTAACAGTAGCAAAAAAAATAAGTGTTGTAGAAATTTACTATCGTAAAATACTGTAAACCACCTTAAAATTTGTACATAAATACCTTTAGTCACCTTTATTTTCATTACAATTGAGCACAACATGAAGGAAGAAGAGGAGGAGAAAGAGGAAGAGGAGGAGGACGAGAAGGAGAAGGAAAGATAGAGAAAAAGCAGCTCATTTTAAGTTAAGAGAAAAAACAGCTCATACAAATTAAATTTTTTTAAAAAAATACATAAGTTAAATGGAGACGATCAAATAATTCGTGAACTTTTTACGTTCTCATTTCAATTTATCGGGTTAGGATCGGTTCCACTACATTTTCACTACGTTTCAAGTAGTGTTTAATTTTCGGCTAAAACAGTTATATTTATATAATGATGAGTTAAACTTAGTTAATAATAATATCTCTAGATGTGAGTTCTGAAAATGTGACTAACATTAAATAGATCTGATGGTGGATTGATAACGTGTATTAAATATTCCGAAAAGTATGAGCAATAATGGAGGAATAACTAGCAATAAATGACATTTAAGTAAATAGGAGAAGTGATTCACCCAATAAAGGATGAACTAGATGATTGTTTCTCCTAACAATGATGAGTGACAGACAAATTCTAGAATGTTCGAATTATTCTCGGATCTGATGGAAAAGTATGAAATAATATGAATAAGAATCTTGATGAAAAGACGATGTTTGTATCTTTACAAGATAAAGAGAGAATCTTTTATCAAAAGTCTACTCTTATCAAATGAATGTCACATGTCCTCATTCATTGTCTTTTTTCATATTTACATGGGACATTATCCCTAACAAACCCTAATAGTATAAGTGCAGAGAATATCAACTAGAATATTCTCTTTGATATCCTATTCTAAAAACTAGCCGTTACAACTCTTTCTATGATGCTCGACCTCGACCATTGCTGGCACTTGACCACGAGTCCCGTTATTTTCTGGTCGACCTCGATTGACTCTTTTCTCAATGTTACCTTGCCCTAAATATTCTGGGGCAGATTTCGACCTATACAGTTAGTCCCTCCGCTTATTGAGGCCGGCCTTAGACGACCTTGATGAGCGGATTCTGTTTGTTGTGGTCAAGAAGATTGGACGAGTGGGTCGGGTAGCAATGTTTGAGACGAGCTGACGATGTGGTCTTTCGTGGGCCGCAACTTTTAGGGTTACATCGTTTCTACACCAGAGTGACGTCATGACATCATGCGTCATCATGGCGCATTTTTCCGATGTTTTGTGTCATTTCCCGTGCGTCTGTCGGTTGGGACTGCCGTTTCGATTCCAGTGCTAAGTAATGATGGCATAATTTCTTGATTTTGATGCCCAAATTCTTATAAATAGGGATGTGAAGGCATTCATTCATTCTTTACGTGTTTTTCACATTGAATCCTTGCGCCTCCTTCTCCTTACTCCATTGTTGTGTGTCTTCTTTTTCGGTTCTAGCGACTCCTGTTACTTTTAACTCTTCTTTACTTGAATATCCTTTCTTTTGTCTGAACTATGGCTAATGTGTCCTCTGGTTCCGGTGAGGGAAATAACCATGTTCCCTTGGCGGTGATTATGCCTCCTCATGCTGATGGCGTTTCTGTTGCCATTGAAGACGAGAACTTTCCTACAGTGGAAGAAATAATTCCTCGTGGTGACTTCTCGAATGTGCCTGAAGACGAGCCTGAGGTCTCTGAGTCGGCGATGAAAGAGGCCGATCTAGCAGAGCTTACGACTAAATTTAATATTCCTGCTCGCATCGATTTGGTCCTTGCAGGGCGGGATGTGGTACAAATCCACCGCCCCGGGTATTGCGCGTTCTACGCATTCCCCTTCCAGGTTGGCTACGCCCTTCCCCTTCTCCCATTAGTAGAGGAATTTTGCCGTTACTATGGCATTTGCCCGGCTCAACTTTATATATCTACAAGCTCATCAGGATGCTTAGTAAATTTGCAAAATTGGCCGGGGTCGAGATCACACTCCAGCATCCGATGCTTCTCTTCGCCCCTAGTTTCTATAAGGGGACAATGTTGAACCTTCACCATCGAGGGGAAAATGCCTGGTGGTGAAGATGGATGACAAGGAAAACCGTCAGTTCTGGCACAAGTCTTTCTTTGTCAGAATCGAAGACGTGGTGGCCAACGCGGATGGCTTCCCCAAGACTTAGAATTATACTCGTAAGCGTCTAATCTTTCTTCATTAAAACATTTGATCTGCCTGTTTTCGTCGTAGGTTCTGAACTCTTGTTCCCTCCTTGTGTAGCCAACACTACACCCCCTCATTTGGTCGGGGATATTTATGATTGGGTCGGCCGGGTTTTGCCTCATATCGTGGGAATTCGCGAGTGCCCGGGCTTTTTTACGAAGTTCGAGCCTGCTCCTTCCTTGACCGTTGAGTTTGTTTGTTTTTTTATTTTGGCTTCTTAGTCGCCTACTTCTTATAGTTTGCTTTTGATGATATGGATAACTATATTTCGATTCTTTCTTTTCCAGCCCGAGGATCTTCGAGGAGGCCGAGAGCTCCCCTCCTGCATTCCGTAAGAGGAAAGCTGCCTCTTCTTCGACGTCTATCCCCCATACGACCGCGGCTAGGCCTACTCGCTCATCTGTTTCTTCTCCCTCCTCGACCGCGACTAGGTCTGCTTAATCTTCGGCCCTATCTACCGCTGCCTTAGCATCGGTTTCTTCTCCGCCTGCAAATATTTGGACAGCGGAGCTTCCGGCTTCTCCTTTGTTCCGTCTTGTGGACGAGAAGGAGGAATCATCGCAAAGCAATGGGAATATGGTTCCCCGCAAGAGAAGGTCGGTAGATATTGGTGACGGGGTTGCCCGAGCTGTAGATTCTGTAATGGATGATTTTGTCATCCACGAAACGACGACTATAATACTTGAAGACGAAGTTAAGCTGGCATCTGAGGTTACGATATCGGTGGAGTCCGTTGAGAGTCTATCTCTTCCGTTTATGAAGATAGAAGCTGAAGGGTCGACCGTTGTGTATTCTAATATTTTGCGGCAAGAGGGGCCGTCGACTTCGCAGCCGACAAACGATACTTCTTCGCTGGCCGACGAGAGAGGCAAAGGTGTTGTCAAAGATGGCTATGAGACGTGTTATGATCTCGAAGCTACTGAGATGAGGATGATGGAGAAGGGATTTACCCAGCTCGAGGTGACACTGGAGGGGTCCACGCGGACCATTGCGATCCCCGTGGATCTGGATTTATTATAAAGAATACGGAAAACGTGGTTCCTTCCCTTGGTCCCCTTTGCTCCGATGTGGATGGTCGAACCCTCTAAGAGTTGGATGATGTTACTTTATCGTGGAGCATAGCCGGCCTCGCTCTCAGGGTAGGTTTTTCGACGGTTCTTGTTTCTGTCCGTTATGTTCAAAATTTTAGGCTTCGTTTTTATTTTGTGTGTCTTCTTTTTCTTTCTCTTTCAGACCATGATCTTGAAAATTGAAAGTGCCCAAAGTTAGGAGAGGCGTAAGGCTATTTTTATGAAGTTGCAGCGAAAATACTGTGAGTACCGTGGCAAGTACGGGAAATTCGTAGGCGATTCGGTGAGGGCGGCAATTTGCAGGCCCTTCGAGATGAACTAAAGGAGAAGGATGACGAGCTGGTGAGGGTCATCAAGAAGTGCAACGTCCTTGAGGGGATGCTGAGAAATAAAGAGGAAGAGCTCGAGGTTAGCAGGGCTGCGGAGGCTCAATATGGCGATCTCCAAACATAGGTGGTCGAGTTGTGCAGGCAGTTGGAGAAGTGTCGTCTGCAGATAGAGGTTCTTTACTGCGAGATTACTCAGAAGCAGAATGAGCTGGAGAGGGCGGAGTCTGCTCGCTCGGCATCTTCGAGGAAGGCGGAGGCCCTCGAGGTAGTGATACAGACTCTCCGTTCTGAGCGAGAGAGCGACTTGGAGACGGCGAGACTTGGAGAAAAGCGGCTTGATGAGAGGATTGGGAGTTAGAGAGAGACAACTCCCTCCTTCAGGACCAGGTGGCCGCCTTAGAGGCTGAGAAGGCTTAAATGTCTGTGCAACCGTCATCTTCTCATACTTCAAAATTTTCAAACGTTCCCTGGGACTTGTACGAGGAATGGATTCATACTGAGGCTCAGTTGGATGTGTTTTGAGATTTGCATGCAGCGGGATATGTTCCTGGGGAAGCTCTTGAAGATGCTCTTGAAGCTCAAATTGCTTGCGGGTATCCTACTAAACCAGAGGCCGGCGAGGACGAGGGGGACGAAGGTGTAGACCGGCTTGAGCAAAACGCCTGGTATGGCGCTGCATATCCTGAGGGCGAAGGCGGCGATGGCGAGGGTGTTGAAGGTCAAGATGGTGACGTAGTTGAGGGCCAATTCGGCGAGAATACTGTGGGAGATGAGGGCAATGGCCATTAATATTATTTTTTCTCTTTTTATATACTTTTGTGTGTAGTTGGTGGCGTCTTCATGAGCCTTTGTAAAAATATTCTAAGTATGAAATGTCAACTTTGTTATTTGCATCTGGTTCTCTTCCTTTGGTTCGTACTTGTATGTTTTTTGATTTCGTTGCGTGGTTATCTTGATTTTCTAGATGTAATAACTTGGTTTGAATATGGTCTTATCAAGACCTAAGTTTGATTATGGCTGGGGGCCAGTAGATGTTAGTTCGAACATGGTCGAACATAACGTGTGTTTGACTATGGCAGAGGGCCGATAGTGTTGGTTCGAACAAGGTCGAACATAACCTACGTTTAACTATGGACGAGGGCCAGTAGGTATTGGTCCAAACAAAGTCGAACACAACTTGTGTTTAACTATGGCTGAGGGCCAATAGGTGTTGGTTCGAACGAGGTCGAACATAACATATGTTTAACTATGGCCGAGGGCTAGTAGGCATTGGTTCGAATGAGGTCGAATATAATCTATGTTTAACTATGGACGAGGGCCAGTAGGCGTTGGTTCGAACGAGGTCGAACATAACATACGTTTAGCTATGGCCGAGGGCCCGCAGGCGTTAGTTCGAACGAGATCGAACATACCCTATCTAGGTGCGGAGTTTGTCAACATCGTGAACTTTAAACATTGTTGCCTTGGTTGTACATCTGGAAAAATAGAAATAAATTTCATGCATTGTCTCTTTATTCATACACTTTGGAGAAATTTACAAATTTTCGGGCGTTGCCTAGCGTTCCAGTCCAATCCCAATATATCTAGTCCCTTCATTGGTCGAACTGGAGAAGGCTTGAGAGGTCGAGCAATGAACTAGTCGTCCTGTGCCTCCGCCTTTATGTACTTCAGCTTGAGGTGTCCCCTTCTTCGCCTTGTTAAAAATCTCCTTGAGAAAACCCAATTGGGACAAAACTCAAGTGAGGGAAAAATATGTACGACTTGGGGGATGCCTTATCCTTCGAAGTTGAAGTACTTGAGGTGGGTGATATTCCAGTTGTTTGGTATTAGCTTTCCTTCCATTGTTTCTAGTTGCAATGACCCTTTGTTCGCTGTTGCCGTGATCTTGTATGGGTCGTCCCAATTTGTTCCTAGTTTGCCTTCCCGTGGGTCTTTGCTTGCTTGTGTTTTAGCTTTAAGCACGTAGTCCCCGACTTTAAGTGGCCTGACCTTTGCCTTTTTGTTATAATAGCGTTCTGCTTGTTGTTTTTGGGCGATCATCCTTATGTAGGTCATGTCTCTTCGTTCTTCGACTCGTCGAGCTCCTACCTTCTTCTTTCATCGTTCCTCTGGTCCGCTCTCGTGGGAGTATCTTAGGCTGGGCTCCCCGACTTCGACCGGTATTACTGCATCAAACCCATAAACTAACGAGAAAGGCATCTCTCCTGTGCTCGTCTTCTGCGTTGTTCGGTAGGCCCAGAGTACTTTTGGTAATATTTTTGGCCACTACCCTTTGGCGTCTTCAAGTTTTTTCTTCATGATGTTCAATATCGACTTGTTGGAGGACTGCGCTTGTCCGTTGCCTGTATGATGGTATGACGTTGAGAGTATTCTTTTGATATGCCATTTCTCAAAAAATTCAGCGACCTTCTTTCCGGTAAATTGAGGTCTGTTGTCGCAACTGATCTCTTTGGGGGGGCCGAACCGACATACAATGTTTCTCCATATGAAGGCGATTACTTTCTGTTCTCGTATTTGGGCGAATGCTCTTGCTTCTAACCATTTAGAGAAATAGTCAGTCAAAAATAAAAGGAATCGTATGTTACCTCGTCCTGCTGGGAGGGAGCCCACAATGTCCATCCCCATTTGATGAACGACCAAGGGGAAGTGACAGAGTGGAGGTGTTCACCTGCTTGGTGAATCATTGGGGCATACCTTTGGTATTGCTCGCATTTGTTCACGAAGTATGCGGCCTCCTTTTTCATGGTGGGCCAGTAATACCCTGCCCGTATGAGTCATCTGACCAAAGCCCGATTGCCGGAATGAGCTCCGCAATGGCCTTCATGGACCTCTTCAAGAACGCGCCGCGTCTGATTTGGGCCCAAGAAGTTCGCCCTACATTCTCTTATACAGGTCGTTGTGGATGATGTTGTACCTGGCTGCTTGCATTCTCAGTTTCTTGGCCTCTTTTTTATCACCTAGGAGTATGTCGTCTAGCAAGTTTGTAACAATACGGTTGCGCTAGTCCCAAGTCAGGTTTATGGTTCTTATCTCAATTTGGTCTATCGATGAGTTGAGAAGGTGGACTACACCTCTATCTCCGGTTGTAATATTTTTGGTGGCTGCGGTTAATTTGGCGAGGCTGTCTACCTCGACATTCTATGATCGGGGTATCTGGTCGAGTTGACATTCGTCGAACTCGGGCAACAACTTACAGATTTCGGTTTGTTATTTTTGTAACCTCTTTTCCTTGATTTGGAAAGTCCATGTGACTTGGTTGAAAACGAGTTGAGAATCGCAGTGTATTCTTACCTGTTTCGCCCATATTTGAGTGCTAGCCTTAACCTTGCAATTACAGCCTCATACTCAGCCTCATTGTTAGTCATGCCCGGGCATCTTATCGACTGGCGAATCACTTCACCAGTTAGGACTTCGAGGACGAGTTCCAGTCCGGACCCTGACGCGTTAGACGCGCCGTCAGTGTACAGGACCTAGAGGTTTTGTGTTTGGGGAGAAGCGTGGACGACTTCTCTTTCAATTTCGGACATTATTTTTACGTTGAAGTCGGCGACGAAGTTAGCAAGAACTTGTGACTTTATCGCTGTTCGCGACTGATATGTGATATCATCCTCGCTTAGTTCGATGGCCCATTTGGCCAACCTGCCCAATAGCTCGGGTTTATGCAATATGCTTCTTAGGGGGAAAGTCGTGACGACCGAGATGAGATGGCATTGGAAATATGGTCTAAGATTTTGTTAAGCTACAACTAAGTCCAAGGCTAATTTTTCGAGGTGAGGGTATCTCGTCTCGGCGTCGACTAGTGTTTTACTAATGTAATATATGGGGAACTTCATACCTTTATTTTCTCGGACCAGGACTGCGCTCACAGGTACTTTGGATACAGCAAGGTAGATGAGGAGGCATTTCCTTAGCTCTGGTTTTGAAAGCAATGGTGGCGATGACAAATATGCTTTTAATTCCTTTAGGGTTCGGACGCACTCAAAAGTCCATTGGAGGCCGTTATCCTTCTTGAGTATGCCGAAGAATCTATGACACCTATCCGATGATTGCGAAATGAATCTTGAAAGGGCAGCGATACGAACAGTCAACCTCTGAACCTGTTTTTTGGTGGTCAGGTGTTATGGTATCCCTTCGATGGCTCTGATTTGATCAGGGTTGACCTCGATCCCTCGTTGTGAAACCGGGAAACCTAGAAATTTTCCCGAGGCCATGTTGAATGTGCACTTTTCAAGATTTAGTTTCATTCCGTACCGTTTGAGTATATTGAAGGTTTCTCTTAGGTGGTCGATGTGATCTTCTTTCTTTTTGGACTTGACCACTATGTCGTCTATATAGACTTCCATCATTTTGTTGAGTTGGTCTTTGAACATCCTCGTCACTAACCTTTGGTAAGTTGGCCCTGCGTTTTTCAGCCCGAAGGGCATGACCCTATAGTAGTACGTCCCTTGATGGGTGGTGAAAGTGGTTTTCTCCTAATCCTCTTCTTCCATGAGGATTTGATTATATCCCGAGTAGGCGTCTATGAAGCTTAGCTGTTCATGCCCGGGCATTGCATCGATGAGTTGGTCGATATGGGGTAATGGGAATGAATCCTTGGGGCATGCTTTGTTCAAATCTGTGAAATCTACGCATATCCTCCATTTCCCGTTCTTCTTTTTCACCATGACCATGTTGGCGACCCATTGGGGGTATTTTGACTCCCTGACGGAGCCATTTTCCAATAGCTTTTCCACCTCTCCGCGTACTGCGTCATTGATCGCGGAGTTAAAATTATGTCTGACCTGCCTCACTGGGGGGTGGAATGGGTCAACGTTCAGCTTGTGCATGGGGATTTCCTTCGGGATACTTGTCATATCTACATGGCTGAAAACAAACAAGTCCGCATTAGTATTTAAGAATTGACAAAATTTACCTGGTTCCTGAAGTTTGCAGTCGATGTAAGATTTCCTGCTGTGGTCGTTGCTGTCTAATTGAACGGGGTCGAGGTCTTCTATGGTCGATTCCACAGCTTCGACCATATCGCGGTCCCTTATGACGTCCTCGCTATCGTCACATATTAACCTTGACACTATTGATTTCTATGCCTCTTTTTCTTCGTCCTTCGTTTGTTGAGTGATCGTGCAGTCTAGGGCGATGTGGTAGCATTCCCGGGATGTGCGTTGTTCTCCTCGCATGCTGAATATTCCCCATAGAGTTGGGAAATTGATGACTTGGTATAAGCTAGAAGGGATGGCTCTCATGGTGTGTATCCATGGTCGCCCTATTATGGCGTTGTACGCTGTGTATTGGTCCGTGATGTGGAATGTGGTTTCCAAAGTGACGTCGCCAGCCAAGACAGAGAGTGATTTCGCTAGGTGTTCGCTGAACTACATTGTTAAAACCAGTTAACGTGATGCAATGCGACACTATCTTATCTTCGAGATTCATTTGTGCAAGTACTCGAGGGTGGATAATGCACGCGCCGTTCCCATCGTCTACCATAATGCATCTCACATCGGTATCTAAAATTCGTAAAGTGATAACAAGGGCATCATAGTGAGGGAAAGCCAAACCGTTGGTATCCAACTTATCAAAGATGACACTTTCTTTGAGTTCATCATACCATTGGTGGGTGATTGACCGTTTGAGCTTGTAAGTTGTGGTGAAATTCACACTGTTGATGGAAGCATCGTCGCCGCCACTGATGATCATGCGGACGGTGCGGGTTGGCGAGGGCGGTTTCGATGGTCCTTGATGTTGTTCACGTCCTCTAGCAATTCTTTAAGGTGTCCCTATTGTAGCATGTTTACGACCTCTTGTCTTAGGGTGATGAAATCCTTGGTTTTGTGCCCTCGCTCTTAGTAGAACTCGCAAAGAGGGTCCAATTTTCTGGTACTCGGGTCTGACCTCATCTTTTGTGGCCAATTCATCTTTGGCCCAAGCTTCTCCAAGGCGTAGACTATTTCTGTAGGTGACACAAAAAAATTGTGAGCGGATAATAAAAGGGGCATACCTCTTTCGTTCCTGTGAGTCCTTGTCCTTGATTTGGGCGGGCCCTCTCCGTGGCGGGAGGAGGATGTAATCGCCATTCTGACATATCCCTGTTGGGTCGCGGAGCTGCAAGGTCCCTTCTGGTATCATTTCTTCGATCTTTTCTGTATTCGGCCTATACCGAGGTCAGTCGATGAGTTGGTCCGTTGAGGTCGTCCTCGTCCGCTCGGACCTCCGCACAATACGTGTTGTGTATTTCATCCCAAGTAGTTGGGGGTGTACTTCATAAGTCGACTTAAGAGTTTCCTAGTCGCCAATGACCTGTTCCTGTTCGGCCCGTTCTGGAAGGCTGCGTCTGCCATCCCTTCCGACACGTTCGGTAGGGTCATCCTTACTCGATTAAAACGGGCGAGGAAGTCCCTCAGTCCCTCTCCCGGAGACTGTTTAATGGCAAATATGTCGTTCACTTTCGCTTCGGCTATCTTGGCCCAAACATGGGCCGTTACGAACTTGTCTGCCATCTCTTCGAAAGTTTAATGGAGCGTGCAGGTAGTTGTGAATACCATGTCAACGCTCATCCCGTGAGGGTCTCACCGAATTTTTTCAACAAAATAGAGGATACTTGTTCCTTGGCGAGATCATTGCCTTTCACGACGGTGACGTAGTGAGTCACATGGTCTTCGGGGTCGGTCGTGCCATCATATACTTTCAGGTAGGGCAGCATTTTAAAGGTTTTTGGTATGGCATGTGGGGCGGCGTCATCACTATACAGTTGCTCGACGAACCGACCGACATCTCTCTTCGGCAAGAGCTTAGGGGCGCCCGGTATCTTATCGACCCTTTTTTGGTATTTTCTCATTTGGTCCCGGAGTGCTTTGTTCTCATTCTCTATTTCCTTCATCCTTTTCAAAATGGCTGCGAGAGCGTCGTCACTTGCACTATCAGTGACATTGTGAGTGATACATGTCGTTAGAGGAGGAGGGAATTGGTTGTGCTGCTCGTTTGCTGGTTGTATAACGCAAGCCCTCACGTTTTCTGTAACTGTGTCACGAGCAGGCTTATGGAGGACGCTGGTTAGTGTATCAGTTAGCTAGGCCTCAAGGAGCTTTTTTACAGCTCGTGGTGTCTCCTCCACTACTGATATGGAGGCTCCCTTACCAAGAGACTTTGTAATGCTGCAATGAGGAGGAGGTGACCCATCTCGTCTAGGGGAGGCTTTGGGCGTTGCGTCTCTGTCCGCTGTTTCACAGCTCGCAATGATGATGTTCATGAGGTTGGTTGGGAGGTCACTTATAATTCTCGTCCTTTCTTCTCTGTTACCTACCATATGGGATTTGTGCACACAAAGAAAGGAGATCTTGTTCTTGTTTTTTTTAACGTTAGTAATCCGTGTTAGTTATAGATCTAGAAGAAACTAAAAATTTAACTAGGAAATCCCCACAGACGGCGCCAAATTATTTGACCAAAAAATATAATTTTCGGCTAAAACAATTGTATTTATATAATGATGAGTTAAACTTAGTTAATAATAATATCTTTAGATGTGAGTTCCGAAAATGTGGCTGGCATTAAATAGATCTGATGGTGGATTGATAACATGTATTAAATATTTAGAAAAGTATGAGCAATAATGGAGAAATAACTAGCAATAAATAACAATAAATGACATTTAAGTAAATAAGAGAAGTGATTCACCCAATAAAGGATGAACTAGATGATTGTCCTCCTGACAATGATGAGTGACAAACAAATCCTTAAATGTTCGAATTATTCTCGGATTTGATGGAAAAGTATGGAATAATATGAACAAGAATCTTGATGAAAAGACGATGTTTGTATCTTTACAAGAGAGATAGAATCTTTTATCAAAAGTCTGCACTTATCAAATGAATGTCACATGCCCTCATTCATTGTCATTTTTCCTATTTATATGGGACATATCCCTCACAAACCCTAATAGTACAAGTGCAGAGAATATCAACTAGAATATTCTCTTTGATATCCTATTCTAGATACTAACTGTTACAACTCTTTCTGTGGTGTTCGACCTCGACCATTGTTGACACCTCGACCACGAGTCCCTCTGTTTTCTGGTCGACCTCGACTGACTCTTTTCTCAATATTACCTTGCCCTAAATATTCTGGGGCAGATTTCGAAGTATACAAGCAGTTGCGCTAACTAAAATATACTATAACATCAAATGAAAGCAGATTAGGTTGCTTTAGTTGTAACTTTCAAGTAAACTTCCCAATAAATTAAGTCAAGAGGTATCGCTATTCGGCCGATGTGGACATTGAACGGCTTCTGATGACTGTCCTGTTTAATTTTTATAATTTTTCTTTTAACTTCTATGATTGGGCTAAGGTCTTTATTTTTTTAGTTTTGTCAAACGATAACGACAAAATGTGAGAAACCTCTTTATTTAATTCCATGAAACATCTTCATCTAAGTATAAAACTTTAATAATATGAAAGCATGTAGGCCAAGAAATCTCAATTCAGAGCAGAATTAATGATTATGGATTTCAATTGGTGATTCAATTGGTAAATATTCTACTATAGCAACTTATCGGCAAAAGAAAGAAAATAGAAAAACAAACATCTCTATATGTACCTCCTAGTGAGATACAATAGGAAGGAAAAAACCTTCTTCTCCAACCAAATAATGTAAAGAAGTAAATACTAATCATTTTTACGGTTTATTTTCGCTTTCCTCTTTCTTATTTGGCCTTCCTTTCTTTTCCTAATAGTATAGCGCATCTTTTCAAACCCAGCCTAAAGTTAGAGCTCAGAGGAGAAACATGCAATGAATTTGACTAAAATGGATTAATAATTAAGATGAGGATGACTTTAGCTTATTGTTGATAAGTTGGTGGAAGTTTAGGAGGGGTGGTTAATATTTTAATTGCAAGTATACCATATATTATGTCATAAATGGAAGAGAAAGGTGTGAAATTAAGTCGGTGGTGGATGAATCGACTTATTGTGGCGTTTGAGAGTGACCTTATATGTCCACGCAATGACATATCAAATTTTCAAGCACATCGAGTTCCAAACACATGTACATTACATAGAGAGATTCAGCTTTTATAGCTTAGTTCCGTTTCTAATTCAAACTGTGACTTACTGCTAAAAGCCATGCGTATATAGTACGGCGTATATAGGTACGAAAGGCTGTATATTAGTTACTCGATTTAAAATTAATTCCATACAATAACTTGCTTGATACTGAATTGTTAAGTAACCCCATCAAATCTAATTCTACTTGACACTTGGTTAAGTTTAATTAAGTAAATGTATTACTGTTGTCTACCTAGCTTGGCTTGTGAATATTTGAGCTAGATATGTTCAATAAACGAGCCAAACTTGAACGTTTAAGGGTCATTTGGTACACATACGAGCTATACTATATAATAACTAAGCTTTAGTCCCATAACTAATAAAGCATACTACTTATGAAAAATAATAACGTAGGAATTATTTTTGTGGTGATAATGATAAAAGGATTGTTATACGGTGATAAATAATGGTAGACTTATTGTTATACATAAATTACTTATTCTACTGGCATTTTTGAATTTAAACAGTCTAATCCCATATTATTACATTACTATTCTTATTCCACTCTCTACCTCGCAGTAAAATTATACATATATACATAATATTATGCAAGTATTATTTGAAATCCCCAACCAAACAATACATTAAATAATGCAACGATGATTATTTTTCTTACTTAATCAACTAAGAGTATTAAGGACCCGTTTGTCCATATAATTTTTTTTTTTTTGATTTTTTTCACGAAAAATATATGTCCAAAAAATTTTGCAAGTTTTTGAAAATATTTTAAAAACTTTTCAAAATTTTCAAAAAATTCTCACATAACTATAATATTTTTTCAAGTGAAATGCATGGCCAAACTAATTTCAAATACTATTTTTAAATGTAACTCCAAATACTATATTTTTTGAAAATTTACAATTTTTATGTCCAAATTGCCTACCAAAACATGAACAATGTAGGATGACGATTGAAGAGGTTGGCCACTTGCAATATTAGTTCGACTACTACGCACCGAGCAGGAAAGAATAGCGACATATGGGGTTTTGCCGACTTGCCAATTTGAGAATTGGGTCGGCCGCAATATCACCCACAAGAGGCTGCTGCTTAATTATTACAGACAAATTTTGTTTAAAATTTCTTATGCTATTTTTCTTTACTGCTACTCTGTACCCTCATCTATCTATCTTTCTTTATTCTTTCACACGAAGAACCGTGAAACTTAACATCTCTTCTTCTTTTTTAATTCTCACATTTATTCTTCAATCCCAAGAACGCCATTTTAGTCAACTTTCAAACATAGTTTTTTTTGGGTAACAATATGTGAATATTATCATAACAATCAAAAACTTTACACCCTGTGAAGCATCGAGAGTGCTAGGAACTTCCCAGTACATCAAGACCTCAAAAATCATGTATTGAATAAAGTAAGGGTATAATAGTCTTTGTATGGTAAAGCCGTTAGCAAGTTAGTTAAGTTGTTAATGGTTGTTAGAAGAGTTAATTAATGTCACGATTAGTAGTTAGTTAGAGTACTAATGAGAGGGTTAAAACATTGATATATAAATAAGACTTTACATTGTAAGATACACACCTTTTGAATAATGAAAATACTCTCCACTAATTCCCTCTCTCTCTCTCGCGTCTGATGTATCTTCTTCTTCTTCTTCTTCTTCTTCTTCTTCTTCTTCTTCTTCTTCTTCTTCTTCTTCTTCTTCTTCATTTTTGCATTTCTTCTTCTTTCTATCTTTCTTGATATTCTGCTTAATCTCATCACAATTGTGTGAATAATTACATGGTATCAGAGCTTACACGATACAGAATCGTAGCTCACATAACGATCCGAAAATTCATTCAGAAATTTTCTTTGATCTTTCCAGTATTTGGTTCCAATCTGTTTGAATCTTGAGTAAAGCAAGGAAAAATGGCATTAAATAGTGAAACAGTGGTTCAAACTCCAGGAAATCAGTTTCCTACTGAGCATGCAACTCAATATGCAGGAAACCAAGTGAATCAAGTCAATGGGATTGATTATAATCATCCTCTATTCTTGTCTCCTACGGATGTGAGTGGGATTCAGATCATCTCTTTCAATTAACTGGAATTGAGAATTACTCAATTTGGTTCAGGTCTATGAGAGTTGCATTGCTAGGAAGGAATAAGCTGGGTATGGTAGATGGCACATACAAGAAGGAAAGATTTCCAGAAATGATGTGAAATCTTTGGGAAAGAGTAAACGCAATTGTTCTTTCTTGGATTATGAATTCAGTCGCAAAAGGACTTCTCAGAGGAATTATGTATGCATCTAGTGCACAAGTTGTCTGGGAAAATCTTGCTGAAAGATTCAACAAAGTGGATGGCTCAAGAACCTTTAATCTACACAAGGAAATTGCTACACTGTCTCAAGGCACAGCTTCAGAATCTGTGAACTTCTCAAAATTGAAAGATCTATAGGAAGAGTTTGAAGCTTTAGTGCCAGCACCTGGCCGTGATTACCCAAAATCGAGAGAATTTGTAGTCTATCTGCAGAAATTAAAGCTATATCAATTTTTGATGGGGCTAAACGACTCATATTCACAGGCTAGAAGTCAAATTCTGATGAGAAGTCCTACTCCTAGTGTTAATCAGGCATATTAAGCCACCTATTGATATTGACAATGATAGCAAAGCAGCCATACAAATAGCTGCAAATCCTATATATCATGAAAGGACTAAACATATTGAAATAGATTGTCACTTTGTGAGAGAAAGAATTCAACAGGGACTCATTACTGCAAAATATATTTCAACAACTAATCAACCTGCAGAATGTTCTTACAAAGGGATTGACCAGAGTTCAACATGAGTATCTAAAGTCCAAGCTAGGAATGTTTAATATTTTTCCACCACCTAGCTTGAGGGGGAGTATTGAATAAAGTAAGGGTATAATAGTGTTTGTATGGTAAAGTTGTTAGGAAGTTAGTTAAGTTGCTAATGGTTGTTAGAAGGGTTAGTTAATGTCAGGATTAGTAGTTAGTAAGAATGCTAATGAGAGGGTTAAAACATTGATATATAGATAAGAATTTACATTGTAAGATACACACCTTTTGAATAATGAAAATACTCTCCACTAATTCTCTCTCTCTCGTCTGATACATCTTCTTCTTCTTCTTCTTCATTTCTGCATTTCTTACAGATAAGCGAATCACGCTCAAGTGGTGGTTGACGAAATATCTAATCCTCCTTTTTCCTGTCTGGTATGGCCTTAGATTCCGCTGTCCCTTTCCGCTTCACGCAATAGCACGCTCCGAAGCAAGCGGGCTTCGCCGATAGTAGCCTCCTGAATTAGTCGACTAGTTTCTTTTCGAAAAAGCTTACCAATCCTACACTCCTTTCTTCTATGTCTGGTGGAGCTATTCCCAGACAGCCTGAGAGCTGAGTGAGGACCTGACTCCATTCCTGACTAGAGAAGGGAATGCGGTGAATCACCAATTTGGATCGAAGAATAGGCACCCGCGAATTAGCAGCATATTTGCGGGATCTATCGAGTGGAAAACCGGAATGTCGATAGCAAGCCCCTCCCCGGCCGGAGAGCCTCCAGGACACTGAGGCGGCGATCAACCATCCACTCTCGAGATTCATATTGATCAATAGATCTCCGCGTCCTGCCAGTTCGCTAAGTAGACTTACTCTACCGAGGGGCAACAAAGGCTGGAACTCTTCCTGCCAAAAACAAGGGACCTACTTCTCATCCTAGGAGTTAGCAGGTATAAAAGAGTCCCCTCTCTGTCTGTCTCTCCGAGTTTCTACTACTAAGTAACACTTATGCTATTCAATCATAGAATCGATTCCGATCAAGCTGATAAAAGTCAGCCCTATATATGTTATTAGTAAAGCGCTAACGCCCTATCTATAGTAAGGGGGCCTTTCTTACTCGTTAAGAGCAAGTCGGTCTAGCTTCTTACTCTTTCACCTTTCAAAGAAGTCGAAATAGAAAGAGGTAGGAAAGATCCCGTGTACCTTGTTCAAGTTGCGGATCTCCTTCATTAGCTTTGAGTTCATTGTTGTTCTTCTGGTTCTCCTTTAAATGGGGTCGTGGGGGAAAAGCCCCAGCTCCCTACATGCATTAAGCGACGACGGCTCAAACGAAGCAAACCATTTCTCATAAGAGAATAGAAAATCACAAGAAAGAGCCGGAATCTTATTAAAAATGGGAGCGTATGGATTAATTCGAATCAATATGGAATTATTACCTCATGCACATTCTATATTTTCTCCTTGGTTGATGATAATAGGTACAATACAAATAATCTATGCAGCTTCAACATCTCTTGGCCAACGAAATTTAAAAAAAAGAATAGCCTATTTCTCTGTCTCTCATATGGGTTTCATAATTATAGGAATTAGTTCTGTAACTGATGTGGGACTTAATGAAGCCCTTTTACAAATAATATCTCATGGATTTATTGGTGCTGCACTTTTTTTCTTAGCGGGAATGTCTTATGATAGAATCCGCCTTGTTTATCTTGACTCTTCTTTCTATCTTTCTTGATACTCTGCTTAATCTCATCACAATTGTGTGAATAATTACATCATGGCTAAATACATAGACTCAATACAAAAAAGAAACCTGCTACACAGAACTAACTACACAATCTATGAATCAATACTTGACGCTTCCTTGCTCTTCTTGACTCTGCACGCATGCTTATCCTTTCTTTGATCTCTTTCTGGATTTGACCAATACAAAATTCCATGTTCAAACTAACTTGTCTAAATATGTTTTAGTTTCTTGCTTTCCATGTATGATAGACCATTGCACCAAGCATTTGTGCTACTAGTTCCTTTCCAAACTGCTTCCGATGCCTTCTTCTAATCCACTACAAGGTCTCAAGTACTATCATACCTGGAAGAGTAATACCTGACCACCTTATTAATGCTCCTCTCATGGATTTCACCCAGCTACATTCTGCAAACAAATGTTGCTGAGTCTCTAAAACATCCAATTCACACAGGCAACAACCTATTTCTCCGGTAACTGGAATATTCAGCTTCAGAAGTTTCTCCTTAATTAGTAACTTTTGTTGATAAGCTAACCACAATATAAATATCTGCTTGGGTAGCATAACACCACTCCATATCAAAACCATCTCCCACAATCTTGACATTTGACCAAGTAATGCAATATAGCTGTTTGAGACAGAGTAGGTACCATTTCCAGTCAGAATGTACGTGTTCCATTATACCACTGTGTCATATTGTGCTTTAGTCCATTAAGCTCCTTCCAGTACCAGCTACAATCTAAAGGTGGTTGGTGATCCCATATACTCCTACTTGTATTCATATAAATGCCATGCACCCACCTTACCCACAGTACTTTCTTATTTGTCACCAGTTGCCATAGAAGCTTGCCCACAACTGCCACATCCCATAACTTGCACCCCTTGTTGTTTAACCCTCCTGTCATGACCCAATTTTCTCTTCGTAAGACGTTGTGACGGTACCTAGTCTCTACGACTAGGAAAGCCTAACAAAATAGGAAGATAACAAAAATGGAAGTAAAACTTAACAACTAACTACAACAGATAACTAAATAACTGGTAACAATGCCGCTCAGCATGTACAATAACCAACACTCTAGTAATACACAGTATTCCCAAAACCCAGAACGTCATAAGTCACAAGATATAGAGGGAAACTAGTATCTCTATACACCAGAGTCTAATAAAAGAAGTACGGAAGGTAAATAACATAGGACAGAATAGAGGGGGACTTCGAGGTCTTCGGACGCGGCAGAGGTACGTTGAAGTCTCCTTACATCACCAAGCACTCTCAGCTAATAGCGGGACTGATAAGAAGTACCTGGATCTGCACACAAAACATGTGCAGATGAGTAGCATGAGTACACCACAACGGTACCCAATAAGTGCCAAGCCTAACCTCGGTAGAGTAGTGATGAGGTCAGGCACAGGCCCTACTGGGATATAATAATAAGACATATGATATAATAAAATGAAGTAAAATGGAGAATTTAACAGAAAACTTCACAGGGAAATAACAACACAACACAATGTGATAACAACATAGGAGCTCCCGAAATACTGTCTCGTAGTCCCAACAATAAATACTCAATATCAACAGGGGATCTCCCGAGATACTGTCTCGTAGTCCCAAAAGTAAATGGTCGTGACTTCCACCTAGGTGGTTACCTAATGGGTTGTAAACTCTAGGGCAAGTTTGATTGGTCGGGGTTGTAATATAGCAATCACACTCAATTACCCACTCTATACCTCTCGGTAGTTTGAGTGATTTTGCCCAATTTAGCTTTCTCAAGTCCAAATGGGTATTGCACAAAATAAGTGATAAATGCTCAAGTTGAGTCTTACTATCTCTCTATTCAACCCTTTAAATTGGGGCTATCAATTTCTTGAATTCACCCCAATTTCTTATTAGCCAAGTTTTCCTAGACTTAGTCTCTCTTTCTCAAGTAGAGATTAAGTCAATTAGGCACGAATCAATGTTTGCAATCATTAATTCTTGAATTCAAGCAAGAACTAGGCGAAATATCACTAACTCAATCACAAACAAATCCTAAATCAAACCCCCATTAAGTACCCACACTAGGGTTGGGCCACAACCCTAGCTAGAAATTTAGCTACTCATGAAAAATGAAGAAATACAAGAAGAAATTAAGATAGAATGCATAATAATTGATTAGGGAAAGAAAATTTAATGTTTAGAAGCTAATCTAGTACAATATTACTCAAAACAGTAAAGAAAAACGGCTCAGGTGCTCTCCCAAAACAAAACTTACCCTAAAAATGACAAAAAGTTCTATTTATACTAAGCTGAAAATATCTGACAAAAATTACCCCTGCGGAGATTGTGCGGCCACACAATTCTATGTGCGGTCCTCACTCTGAGCTTGACTGGTCAACTGGGCCTTCTGCGGTCGCATAAAAGTGGGATGCGGCCGCACTTCATTTGATTGTGCGGCCGCACACTTGAACTGGAACATGGCTCTCTGATTCTTCTCTTCTGCGGACCGCACAATTATAAGTGCGGCCACATAATTATGGTGCGGTTCGCATATCTTCAGCCTGCCCAAAAACTAACTCTCCGAATCTCCTCTTCTGCGGCCACACAATAATTGTGCGGTCCACATACTCTTAAGGACATCTGATAGTGATGTTTCATTGTTCTGCGGCCGCACACAGTATTGTGCGGTCCGCACTATGGGCCTTTTTGTCTTGTTTTGGTCCTTGTCCATTTTTGACTCCTTTATGAGTTGATTTTGACTTTTTTGGCTCGTCTCCCAATATTCCTGCACGAAACCACATTTTATTAGTTCTCGGGAATACCTTTAAGCATTTTTGTGCTAAAACACAAGTAAAAGAGAGTGAATAAGCGGTCAAAATCCCTACTTATCAACTCCCCCAAACTTAAGCTTTTGCTTGTTCTCAAGCAATTAAGGTAATTCCCACCTCCACTAGAAAAAAAGGATATTTTAGCTGGCCTAAGGTGAATTAATCACACATCAATTGGGACCAACAATTACCCACAACACGTATGAATTATCAATAATGCAATGATTTGCCTTTTTGAGTACAATAGTTCTAATGTGACACTAGAGCATCAAGAGTTGACTTTATTCATCAAGGAAGCTCGCTTTTTCATGTGGGTCATTGTGGATCCCAAACTCCTCCTCCTCTACTCTCCATTAGCATATCTCACTTTAGAATGTAACACTCGATGCAAGGATTGTGAAAAGTTCGCTCATCTTTCTCAAAAGAATGTCACAAGTCCGGCTCTAAGTACCATAAGCTTGCTCCTTATGTAAATCATCACTAATGTAAGCTCACTCAACTTGAAATTATGTTGGGCTTTTGTGGGATGTAATGAAGGCTTTTGGGCTAAGGTAGGACCTGTTGTAATAAATGGTTTCATCTTTCCTTAAGCACTCCATTTTTTTAACTCATACTTTGTCGACTCTTTGAGTCAATTCCTTTTTCCTCGGGCGAACTAGAGAGACGTAATGTCACTCTTTCTTGGTCATGACATTCATTTTTTCCTTTTCTATGTACTCCATGCCTTTCATCATTGTTTTCTTTGAATCCCTTCAACTTTCTACCTTATTCACTTTCTTTTTGGCATTTTTCTTTTTGTTCTTTCTTTCTTTTCTTTGCCTTCCCTTTTCTTCCTTTCTTTCTCTTCTTTGTACCTTTTATCACTTTCATACTCCTCGTCTCTCCCTCAAACTTATATTTTTGCCAATTGTTTCTCAAGAAAGCTAAGGTAAGATTGGGTGCCAAGAGAGGGTCATTACAACATGGATAAAGGCTTGTAACGTGGTTATTGAAAGAACAAAAAAAAGGCTTAGGCTCAAATGAGTTGACTAGGGATATCACATTGGTAGGCTATGAAAGATTGCAAATTTTAAATCGGATCAAGGAGAGCCTACAATCATTTCTCAAGCCAAGCTACACTTAGAATTTCGCCTAGAAAAATATTCGGGGAAAGTTCTAGACTATTAGCATGGGAGCTTGGACTTGCAATTAAATACCTCCCCTTTCACGCTGTTGGATTGCTAAAGAGAACGGAGTCGAGGGCCCACAACAACCCTAGTTAAGATTGAGAATCACAAATGGCTCGACTGAACCACTCGATGACTGTTTAAGTCAATACAAGAGTCAAAAGGTCACAACTAGAGCTATTTTATGCCAACAACTTTGTTTTTAACCATATGGTCGGAGGTAAATGTGTTGGTACCAAGTAAAACATGCTTGAGACCCTTTTATTCATTACTACTATATTTGCCTAAACATAAAAAAAAAAAAACAGTCTCAATCCCTTAAAAAGGCTGTCACGCCATCCATTGTTGGGAAGAGCCACCCGATCCACACAAAATCCACATTTAGAAAGAACTGTGGCATTAAGAAAACTAAAGGCTTATTGATCACTCAAACATAAAAAGAAGCTAACAAATCAAAAAGAAACTACTAAAGTAAATAAGAAGTTATACTACTAAGAAAGACAAAGTAAAGAAGCTACGAAATAAACTACGGAAAGCAAGATGAATAAATATACAAACCGAAGTAAAATTAATATATACATAAGGGAGACTGAATATATACACCAAACGAAGGGGGAGAATATATACATATCAAAGAGAAAATAAAGATAAAGGAAAAAAATAGTATAAGTGTTATTACAGGCCACATGTCAATGTCAATCACTCAAAATAGACCACCCCCGAATAAAAATAAGCATTGTCCCGAATGCTTAACAAACATAAGAACACAGAAGGGTAGAGAGTTAAGAGAACTCCCTATGTGGTCTCAGTCTGCATGGGATCCGCAACACCCTCTATCTCCTCTAGCTGCATCTTATCATCACCTGGCTGAGGGACAACATGGTTGATGAGCATCTGGATCATCTCCTCAGCGGTGTGGGAAGTCGCAACCGGCTCCTCAGATTGGTCGACTAGTATATGTGATGCCTCTGGTACTGCTGGTGTTGCCTGTGCTGCTGGGTCTGAAGGTTCGTTCTCCCTCCATAAGTAAGTCCAGTGGTAGATCTCCGGCAGATGCAATTTTGGTAACCATTTTTCTCAACTTGTCCACAGACCTCTTCGATGCCTGAGACTTCCGCATCTTCTTTGTTTGCTTTCCCAACTCCTCAATGACCTCCCTATGTGCTACTAGAGTCTCCATAATGGTCTTCTGGTTGTCCAGAATTTTCTTCAATATTTCCTCCTCTGACAGAGGTACCTGTGGTGCTGGTGGGGCTGCTGACTGTGCTGCAACAGCACTGGATATATCAGACAGCTTTGAAGTAGCTACCTGCATCCAGTTGTTGAGACTCGCCAATATCTAGGAGACTCGCAGCGCTGTCTGTGGATAAGTGGATGAAGCTGGCACTGATAATGGCTCTGATAATGAAGCTGGTGGTCTAGAAGATGACAGTGGTAGCATGTCTGCTGTCCCGGTGGAAGGACCGGCTTCTGTAGAAGGCTCAGCATCTGAATCAGCAACTACTATCGCTGGCTCCTCAGACTGGCCAGCAGAGGTAGTTGCCTTACCCTTGAACTTTGGGTTGTCACCACCCTGCAGGTGGTACCATGAGAAAGGCTTCTTGGCCTTTACTTCTGTATCATATTGCCTTGGCTCCACCTTTTGATCTTTGAAGTATTCTATGAGGAAGTTCGGGTACGGGTATGATCTTTCATCTTTCTGGGCAACTAATGTGACGTTGGTGGACATGATAACACCAACATTAATCGGATACCCAGCCATAATCGAAGCCACCAGGACTGCACGAGGAAGTGGGAGGTTGTTCGCATTTAGGCACGGATCAATGCGGCTGCACATGAATGTTTTCCACCCTTTTGCTTCAAACTTTAGGGTGGTCCGAATTATGGGAACCCATGTTGTAAGCTACGGAGGTGTTGATCCTCGAATAGCCAAAATATCAGCTAGCCACGGGCGAGCTGCATCACCCATAGCCAGCTTTTCCAAGTATTTGACTACCTCCACTTCTTCAAATCCCACATAAGAGTTCAAAGCACATGAGTCGAATCGGATTTTCAGATTTCGCACTTTTGTCACTTTGGTACCCTTCTTAATGTGAGCCACATTGGCATAAAATTCTTTAACCAAGTGCTCATTTGCATCAAGGACGCTTTGGGTGAACCATTTCCATCCTTTTCTCTCTTGGAACTGTCTGAGGACATTTGGGTTGTTCTTTTCCAAATCTTTCATCAAGAATTGTCGCTGAAGAGTGAGCGATCTCTAGGGCCAATACTCTCTAAATCTGTTGAAGGCAGTCAAGCTGACAAATCTATCTTCCTACATCTACCTTCTTCTCGACCTATCTAAACCCCCCCACTGTAGCATCACCCCCTTTACCATCATCCGGGATATCATCATTGTCATTAACATTGATTGGTGCAGCCGGGGGATGTGAGGAATAGGGCTCAGAATCTGGGCTACCCTCTTCCGAACCTTCAGAAGAACTAGCATGGAAGATGACTCATCTACCAAGTGGAATCTGCCTGGGACTTGTTGTGATTGGGCTTTCGGTTGTGCTGGCATGGAGTTACCCTCTGAAGCTTCCCCAGATGGGATATACCCACTGGTCTCGGAGGGTTCAGGAACCCTGTTGGCGGTTAGTTTCTTGCCTATGGTCCTCTGAATGGCAAATGGTAGGTTACTCTTGCCTCGGCCTCGGCCTCGGGAGGGTTCTGCCCTTCCTTTTGGTGTATCTACTCTACCACGTGATCTAACCATCGTCTGCAATTCATAACAATAAGAATCAGTTAGAGTACAGGTTCATATGACACAGATATATGCATGACAGTTGCAGGCTAGTTGTGGAAAAACAAAAGAGGCAGTGCGGACCGCACAAAAATAAGTGCGGCCGCACTGCCAAGTGCGGACCGCATAATTTTGATTGCGGCCGCACAACCCTAGGTTCAGAATACTGGGTTATCTGATCATTCATCAGTGTGGACCGCACAATTTAGCTGCGGACTGCACAATTTCACCGCGGACAGCATATTTTTGAGTGCGGTCCGCACAATTCAATCACACAGAAGCTCTAAGTTAAAGGACTGCGGACTGCACAATTTGAATTTCACGGCAATAAACTAGGGTTCATGCAATTTTTCATAATTTAGACATGGTTTGCACGATGACAAGCTTAGTGGTCTACCCAGTCCCTAATTAACACATACGAGGCTACCCACCTGATTTTGAAGCACATATTAAGCACATTTGACATTTATAGGCCTAAAAATAACTAAACTAATCAAATAAAGCAAGAACACAAATTAAGAATAAAGAACAAAAATCTAACATGGATTGAACATACAAGTATTGAATGATGCATGTGAGAATCTAACCTAATGGGGTATGCACTGTGCTTGCTTTGGGCTTGAGATTTCACAGAGTGTAAAGTATGAAAAGTTATGAAAATCCCTATTTATAGGTTGACCCGTCGGGCCCAGAACTTACTTTAGTGTGGCCGCATAATTTTGAGTGCGGTCCGCACTCCTTACCTGTAACTTGGAAGAATTTATGCTGTCCGAACAAGAGTGACTGCGGCCGCAAATTGTTAAGGAAATTTGACAGGCCAAACTTCAGAGACCATGCATTTATGATATTCCAGTTGTGTGACCGCACACAGAATTTTGCGGCAACAGAGTGATTGTGCGGTCCGCATAATTTTGGTGAGGTCCGCACTTTTGTGACACTTATACAATTTTTCTTACACAGTCTCTGTAATGCACACCCATTCCTGCGTGCACTTCAAAACTAGTTAGCACAAAACAAAGCTATTTAACAAAGAAGAAAAACAAGAAAAAGAAAAAGAAAAAGGTACATGGGTTGCCTCCCAAGAAGCGCCTGATTTAACGTCGCGGCACCACGCAGATTACCAATCATTTGAAATGAAGAACCGCCACAATGTGGCCATCATCAACCTTGCCAAGATAATGTTTAACCCGATGCCCATTGACTCTAAACATCTCATCATTCTTATTTTTCAAATCTAAAGCACAAAAGGGGGTTACTTCACCATTTCAAATGGGCCACTCCATTTTGACTTCAACTTTCCCGGAAACATCCGTAACGGGGAATTGAGCAATAGCACAAGATCACCCTCTTTAAATTCCTTGTTGTGGATGTACTTGTCATGGATGTACTTCATCTTCTCCTTGTAAAGAGACGAGCTTGTGTAGGCATGATACCGAAATTCATCAAGCTCATTCAATTGTGACATCCTTAGATTTGCCGTGACATCCCATTCAAGGTTCAACTTCTTCAAAGCCCACATGGCCTTATGCTCAAGTTCTACCGGAAGATGGCATGCCTTCCCGAACACTAACTGGTATGGAGACATCCCGATCGGTGTTTTGTAGGCCATTTTATAAGCCCAAAGAGCATCATCAAATTTTCTTGCCAATCTGTCTGGTTGGCATTGACTGTCTTTGACAAAGTACTCTTTATCTCCCGGTTGGAGACTTCAACTTGTCCGCTTTCTTGAGGATGGTAGGGGGTTGATGCTTTGTGAGTGACACCATACTTTGTGAGTAAGGTATCAAAAGCCTTGTTGCAAAAATGCGAACCACCATCACTAATAATGGCTCTTGGGGTACCAAACCTCGTGAAGATGTTCTTTTTCAAGAATGCCACCAAACTCCTTGCTTCATTGTTGGGCAAAGCAATGGCCTCAACCCATTTAGATACATAATCCACCACAACTAGAATGTAGGTGTTCCCACAAGAGCTAACAAACGGACCCATAAAATCAATACCCCACACATCGAAGATATCTATCTCTAAAATGGTGGTGAGAAGCATTTCATTCTTCTTTGAGATCCCACCGGCCCTTTGTTATTTATCACACCACTTGACAAGCTCACTAGCATCCTTGTAGAGAATAGGCCAATAGAATCCATAACTCAAAACTTTTGCCTATGTTCTTGCTCCACCATGGTGACAACCATATGATGAAGAGTGGCAAGCCTCAAGAATACCCATTTGTTCTTCCTCCGGCACACATCGTCGGATCCTGCCATCGGTACATATTCGGAAAAGATATGACTTATCCCAATAATAGTCAAGGCAATCCTGTTTGAGCTTCTTCCTTTGGTTTGATGAGAACTCATTCGGTACAATGCCACTCATAAGATAGTTTGCTAAGTCGGCAAACCATGGCATCCCGGTCATTGAAACAGCTAGGAGTTGCTCGTCGGGAAATGTATCATTGATCTCAAGGCTGTCATGTGGACTCCCCTCCTCCTCCAATCGGGACAAGTGGTCCGACACTTGTTTCGCGCTACCCTTGCGGTCTTGAATCTCTAGATCAAACTCTTGCAATAGAAGCACCCACCGCATTAGTCTTGCTTTAGAATCTTTCTTGCTCATCAAATATCGGAGCGCCGCATGGTCGGTGGGAACAATTACCTTTGTACCCATCAAGTACGGGCGAAACCTTTCCATAGCAAAAATAATAGCAAGGAGCTCTTTTTCGGTCACTGTGTAGTTGACTTGGGCATCATTCATGGTCTTAATAGCATAATAGACCAGATGGAAGATTTTGTTGATACGCTGCCCCAAAACTGCTCCGGCCGCCATATCACTAGCGTCACACATGAGTCCAAAAGGCAAGCTCCAATCTGGTGCTGTGATAATAGGAGTAGTAGTCAACTTGAACTTGAGCGATTCGAATGCCTTCATACAATTCTAGTTGAAATGGAACTTGGCTTACTTCTCCAAAGGTTTACACAAGGGGTTCACCACCTTAGAAAAGTCCTTGATGAATCGGCGATAGAACCCCGCATGACCCAAAAATCTCCTCACTCCCTTCACGGATGTAGGGGGAGGGAGTTTGGAGATCACCTCAATTTTGGCCTTGTCGACCTCAATACCATGCTTTGAAATTTTGTGGCCGAGGTCTATGCCTTCTTCGACCATAAAGTGACCTTTCTCCTAATTCAAAACTAAGTTTGTCTCCTCACATCTTGCCAAGACCTTATCTAAGTTTTTCAAGAAATCATTGAAGGAATTCCCCACCATAGAGAAATCATCCATAAAGACCTCAAGAATATCCTCCACCATGTCAGTGAAGATGGCCATCATACACCATTGAAAAGTCGTCGGTGCATTGCATAACCCAAATGGCATCCGTGAGAATGCATCAGTACCATAGGGACAAGTGAAAGTAGTCTTTTCTTGGCCCTCATGAGCAATGAGAATTTGATTGTAGTCGGAATATCCATCAAAGAAACAATAAAAAGCTACTCCGGCCAACCTGTCAAGCATTTGATCAAGAAATGAAAGCGGAAAATGATCTTTTCGAGTGACTTTGTTGAGCTTCTGATAGTCCATGCACACTCTCCACCCGGTCACCGTTCTTGTAGGAATCAATTCGTTCTTGTCATTGATGACCACAGTCACTCCCCCTTTCTTTGGTACACATTGCACCGGAGAGGTCCACGAGCGGTCAGAAATGGGGTAAACTACCCCGGCAGCCAACCACTTTATGATCTCCTTCTTTACCACCTCTTGAATTGCTTCATTTAACCTTCTTTGATGTTTAATGGAGGGTTTGGCATCCTCCTACAAAATAATCTTGTGCATGTAAAAGGCGGGGCTTATACCCCGAATATCCTCCAGTGTCAATCCTATAGCTTTCTTCCTCTTTTGAAGCACCGCCAAAGAAGAATCTACCTGCACGTTAGTCAAGCAAGAGGAAAGAATAACAGGTAAAGTAGAACATGGGCCAAGAAACTCATACCTGAGATGTGAAAGAAATGGCTTTAACTCCGAAGTGGGAGGCTCCTCGATCGAGGGCATTGTTGGAGGAGTCTTCCGGTTCTCAAGATCTAAGGATAATTTTCGGGGTTCATAAGTATACGACCCCATTCCTTGTAATGCATTTACACATTCCACATAGTCATCCTTCTCATCATCATCATGATTAAGCAATACGGCCTCCAAAGGATCATCAACATTCATCATGGCACTAGCATCATCAACAATCACCTCGGTGACTAAGTCCACAAACGAACAAACTTCGTTGCTATTCGGTTGCCTCATAGATTTACACACATGGAAAACCACCTTTTCATCACCCACCCGAAAGGTGAGCTTACCGGCTTTCACATCAACAAGAGCCTTCCCCGTAGCATGGAAAGGTCTACCCAAGATAATAGGCACCTCATAGTCCACTTCGCAGTGAAGAATCACAAAGTCCGTCGGGAGGATGAACTTATCAACACGAACCAACACATCATCAATAATACCCAATGCTCTCTTTATAGTACGATCTGCCATTTGTACCTTATAGATGTGGGTCTTGGTTTCCCAATTCCCAAAGTTTTAAACACCAAGTAAGGCATCAAGTTGATACTCGCCCCTAGATCACATAGAGCTTTGGAAAAGTCGGCGCTTCCAATAGTGCAAGGGACTGTGAAAGCGCCGGGATATTCCAATTTTGGAGCCATTGAGTGCACAATAGCACCCACTTAAACTTTGCATAGCCGAAAATTTGTTCCAACGCCTCAACCAATGGCACAACCAAGTGCCCCCTTAGGAAAAGTGTTTAAATTTTGCGAGATTTGCCCCAATTGAACTTCCAAATTGCGGATTGAAGTGTTGTAAGAGGCTAATTGAGCATCAGAGTCGGCATTTTTCTCCATCATTTGTTTGAACATATTTTCAATCCGTCTCATCTCATTGTTGGAAGAACTAGAACCTTGAGACGGATAAGGAGGCGGGTTGTTTGGTTGTTGATATATCGGGGGCCTTTGAGAGCCCGACCCCCGATTCCCTTGGTTACCATTCCAACCCCCTTGGTTATTGCCTCCCCAATATCCTTGATTGTTGCCACCCCAATTCCCTTGGTTGCCTTGATTGTTCTAATTGCCTTGATTATTGTTATTATTCCAATTACCTTGATTGTTGGTACCACCACTCCAATTGCCTTGGTGGTTTTGATTATTCCAATTTCCTTGAGATCGCCATTGTTGATTCTGGCCTTGAGAGTTGTTCCTTTGCCCTTGGTAATTGTTGACGTATTGAACTTCTTCTTCTTGCTCATTATACGAATCACCTTGGTCATACCCATTATCAACTTGCATGAATTGTTCCGAACAGCTTTGCCCTTGTTGACTTTTTGCCCATCTCTTCTTCATCATCATATTTACACCTTCCATCGCATTCACTTGTTTCGGCCCTTAAACTTATTGCAGCTGAGCTTTGGACAATTGGTTCATTGTGGTTGTTAACTCTACGATAGCTTGCCCATGATCATGTAGTTCCTTGTGTAGGTTAATGACATTGGGGTCACCTTGCGGAACATTGGCCCTACTTTTCCATGCCGATGAGGTATCTGCATCTCATCCAAAATTTCACAAGCTTCGGCATAAGCTGTGTTCATGAAGTTCCCGCCGGCGAGTTGATTTAGCACACATTGATTAGTTGTGTTGATCCCCCTGTAGAAGGTTTGTTGGATCATGGCCTCGGTCATATCATTATTCGGGCACTCTTTAACCATGGTACGATATCTTTCCCAAATCTCGTGCAATGGCTCATTGGACTCTTGCTTGAACGCTAAAATTTTATCTCGCAGTGTAGCCATGTGCCCCGGAGAGAAGAATTTGGCAATGAATTTTTCGGCCAACTCATCCCATGTATGGATGGAATGATTGGGAAATCTCTCTAGCCAGTCCAATTCTTTTCCCCGTAAAGAAAAGAGAAATAGCCTCAAACTCAGCGCGTCATCAGAAATATTGTTTTGCTTGCTCCCCCAAAAAGTATCGACGAACCCCTTGAGATGCTTGTAAGCATTCTGATTTGGAGCCCCGATGAAGAATCCACGTTGCTCAAGTAGTGTAAGTATCACGTTGGTGATTTGGAATTTGCCTGCCCTAATGCGGGGCGGGATTATAACACTTGCATAACCCCCGTTCGGCAACACCCGTTGTGCTGCCGATCTTGGTGGAGGTGGGGGAGGGACGAGAACATTATCATGAGGCAGTCGGCCTTGCCTATTTTCTTGAGGTTCAGGAAGAACCTCATCTCTTTGATCATCGTCCACTTCCTCCCCCAATGGAAAATTACCAATGGGCTCGTTGTTGAGTGCCATTCTTGTACCTATAAGCAATTCAAAAATAAAATTAGTGACTCAGAAGGAAAATAAGACAAATCGCACAAAAACCTAGATATATAGCTAAATTAGTTTAACTCCCCGGCAATGGCGTCAATGATGTCGTCGAAACTCACACCACAAATATAGGTAGTGAGGCGGCCGAAGCAATAATAAAACCCAACGCAAGTCAGGGTCGAATCCTCAGGTAATTGTACTATATGCCTTAGATTACACTTTTACATTCTTGTTTGTTGTGTCTACTTCTACTTTAAACTATTGATTGCAATTATAAAACTAGAAGACAATATTTTTGGTTTTGGTTGTTTTCCAAATGATAAAAGATCTAGGATCGTGACTTCCACCTAGGTGGTTACCTAATGGGTTGTAAACTCTAGGGCAAGTTTGATTGGTCGGGGTTGTAATATAGCAATCACACTCAATTACCCACTTTATACCTCTCGGTAGTTTGAGTGATTTTGCCCAATTTGGCTTTCTCAAGTCCAAATGGGTATTGCACAAAACAAGTGATAAATGCTCAAGTCGGGTCTTACTATCTCTAGATTCAACCCTTTAAATTGGGGCTATCAATTTCTTGAGTTCACCCCAATTTCTTGTTAGCCAAGTTTTCCTAGACTTAGTCTCTCTTTCTCAAGTAGAGACTAAGTCAATTAGGCATGAATCAATGTTTGCAACCATTAATTCTTGAATTCAAGCAAGAACTAGGCTAAATATCACTAACCCAATCACAAACAAGTCCTAAATCAAACACCCATTAAGTACCCACACTAGGGTTGGGCCACAACCCTAGCTAGAAATTTAGCTACTCATGAAAAATGAAGAAATACAAGAAGAAATTAAGATAGAATGCATAATAATTAATTAGGGAAAGAAAATCTAATGTTTAGAAGCTAATCTAGCACAATATTACCCAAAACAGTAAAGAAAAATGGCTCAGGTTCTCTCCCAAAATAAAACTTACCCTAAAACTGACAAAATATTCTATTTATACTAAGCTGAAAATATCTGACAAAAATACCCCTGCGGAGATTGTGCGGCCACACAATTCTAAGTGCGGTCCGCACTCTGAGCTTGACTGGTCAACTGGGCCTTCTGCGGTCGCATAAAAATAGGATGCGGCCGTACTTCATTTGATTGTGCGGACCGCACAATTATTGTGTGGTCCGCATATCTTCAGCTTGCCCAAAAACTAACTCTCTGAATCTCCTCTTGTGCGGCCGCACAATATTTGTGCGGTTCGCATACTCTGAAGGACATCTGCCAGTGATGTTTCATTGTTCTGCGGCTGCACACAGTATTGTGTGGTCCGCACAGTGGGCCTTTTTGCCTTGTTTTGGTCCTTATCTATTTTTTACTCCTTTATGAGTTGCTTTTGACTTCTTTGGCTCATATCCCGATGTTCCTGAACGAAAGCACATTTTATTAGTTCCCCGGAATACCTTTAAGCATTTTTGAGCTAAAATGCAAGTAAAAGAGAGCAAATAAGCGGTCAAAATTCCTACTTATCACCCACGTCTCGGAATCGGGTAAAAGTCACAAAATATAAACACCCCATTCACTCACGAGCCCGGTTATGTAATTTGTTTTGGAACCCGACCTCAATTTGAGGTCTAAACCCCCCAATTTCCACCATGAAAACACAAGAGTTTTGGTTGAAATCTTAGGAAATGTAGTGAGAGATTGAAAGAAACTAGTTTAGAATCATTTATCAATAATTTGAGGAAGAAAGGTTCTTTGAAAAATCGCCTCTAGGGTTTCTTGTTTTGAAAATTTGAGAGAATGAACCAAAAATCCCATCTAAGTCCCACTTTGATGAGTTGCAGATATCGCATTTGCGACATGCGGTTCGAAAATGCAAAGAATCAATGGCAAATGCGAAGATCTTCACATCTCTGCTTCCATCACAAATACGATAAATTGTTTGCAAATGCGAACTGGCCTGATCACAAATGCGACCCATTGATCGCAAATATGAAGTACTCCCCCACCCCCCCCCCCCCCGCAGTCCCCATCGCAAAAACGAAGACCTGGTCACAATCGCGCAACTGGGTCTCTTCGCAAATGTGAAGGTTATGTTCGCAAATGCAAAACTGATAAGTTTGCTGCCATATCGCAAATGCGAGGCCTGACATCGCAAATGCGAGGTCAGAGGCCTGCACCAGAGCTGAGACACACCAGCAATATTTTCTAAATCCAATCCACTCCGTAGCCTATTCGAAACTCACCCGAGCCCTTGGGGCTCTAAACCAATTATGCACACAAGTCTAAAAACATCATATGAACTTGCTCACGCAATCAAATCGCTAAAATAACACTTAGAACTACGAATTCAAATCAAAGAAAATGTTCAAGAAAACTCATGAACTTCTAAGTTAACAACCGGACGTCCGAATCACGTCAAACCAACTCCGTTTCTCACCAAATTTGACAGACAAGTCATAAATATAGTATTGAACCTATACTGGGTTCCCGAACCAAAGTACGGACCTAATATCCAAAAAGTCAAACATTAGTCAAACATTTCAAAGTCATTAAACCTTTAACTTTTAAATTTCAACAAAGTGCAATAACTCGACCTAGGGACTTTCGAATTCTATTCCGGGCATATGCCCAAGTCCCAAATAACGTTACGAACCCACAAGGACCGTCAAATTATGAATCCAGGTTCGTTTGCTCAAAACGTTGACCAAAGTTAACTCAAATGGATTTTAAGGCAAAAATTACATATTTTCTTAGTTTTTAACATAAATGCTTTCCGGAAAAATACCAAGACTACGCACGCAAATTGAGAAAAGCTAAAATGAGGTATTTAAGGCTTCAAAGTGGAGAATTAGGTTCTAAAACATAAGATGACCTATCGGGTCATCACATTCTCCACATCTAAAATAAGTGTCGATCTTCGAACGGACATAGAAAAGTACATGGGCTGATGAAAAGGTGGGGATATCTACTCCGCATGTCCAACTTGGACTCCCAAGTAGCTGCCTCGATGGGCTGACCTCTCCACTGTGCTCGAACTGAAGGATAACTCTTTCACCTCAAGTAACGAACCTATCGGGCTATAATAGCCACCGACTCCTACTCGTAAGGCAAATCCTTGTCCAACTGGACAGAGTTGAAATCTAACACGTGGGACGGATCGCCGTGATACTTCCGGAGTATGGAAACATGGAACACTAGATGAACTGCTGATAAACCTGGTGGCAACACAAGCCTGTAAGCTACCTACCCCACTCTCTCAAGAATCTCAAAAGGCCCGATATACCTAGGGCTCAACTTGCCCTTCTTTCTGAACCTCATCACACCATTCATGGGTGACACCTGGAGCAAGACTTGTTCCCCAACCATGAATGCAACATCGCGAACCTTCCGATCAGCATAACTCTTCTGTTTGGACTGGGCTGTGCGAAGTCGATCCTGAATCACCTTAACCTTTTCCAAAGCATCCTGAACCAAGTCTTTACCCAATAATCTAGCCTCGCTCGGCTCGAACCAACCCACTAGAGACCGACACCCCCACCATACAGAGCCTCATACAGTGCCATCCATATGCTCGACTGATAATTGTTATTGTAGGCAAACTCCGCAAGTGGCAAGAACTGATCCCACGAACCTCCAAACTTCATCACACACACACGGAGCATATCCTCTAATATCTGAATAGTGCGCTCGGACTACCCGTCCGTCTGAGGGTGAAATGCTGTGCTCAGCTCCACTCGAATACCCAACTCTTGTTGTACGACCCTCCAGAACCGTGTTGTAAACTGCGTACCCCAGTCAGAGATGATGGATATCGGTACGCCATGAAGCTTGACGATCTCTCGGATATAAATGCGAGCCAGCTGCTCGAAAGAATAGGTAGTCATCACAAGAATGAAATGAGCTGACTTGGTTAGCCTATCCATAATCACCCAAACTACATCAAACTTCTGCTGAGTCCGTGGAAATCCAACAACGAAATCCATAGTGATCCGCTCCCATTTCCATTCCAGAATCTCTAACCTTTGAAGCAATCCACTTGGCCGCTGATGCTCATACTTTACTTGCTCGCAATTCAGACACCGAGCTACATATTCCATTATGTCCTTCTTCATTCTTCTTCACCAATAATGTTGCCTCAAGTCCTGATACATCTTCGCGGCACTCGGATGAATGGAGTGCCGCAAACTGTGAGCCTCTTGGAAAATCAACTCATGCAATCCATCTACATTGGGCACACATAGCCTGCCCTGCATCCTCAATGCACCATCATCTCCAATAGTGACCTCCTTAGCATCACCGTACTGAACTGTGTCCTTAAGGACAAGCAGATGGGGTCATCATACTGACGCTCCTTGATACGATCATAAAGAGAAGACAGAGAGACCACACAATCCAATACTTTACTCGGCTCAAAAATATCCAATCTCACAAACTGGCTGGCTAAGGCCTGAACATCCAACGCCATGGGCCTCTCTGCTGCTGGTAGATATGCTAAGCTCCCCAAACTCTCCGCCCGGTGACTCAAAGCATCCGCCACTACATTGGCCTTCCCGGGATGGTATAAAATGGTAATATCATAATCCTTAAGTAGCTCCAACCACCTCTGCTGACGCAAGTTAAGATCCTTCTATTTGAACAGATGTTGCAAACTCCGGTGATCGGTGTAAATATCACAAGGGACACCATACAAATAGTGCTGCAAAATCTTCAAGGCATGAACAATAGCTGCTAACTCTAGGTCGTGGACATGATAGTTCTTCTTATGCGCCTTCATCTATCTGGATGCGTAGGCAATCACCCTACCGTCCTGCATCAATACCGCGCCGAGACCAATCCGCGATGCATCAAAATATACAGTATAAGACCCCAAACTTGTAGGTAATACAATTATTGTGGTTGTAGTCAAAGCCATCTTCAGCTTCTGAAAGCTCTCCTCACACTTCTTTGTTCACCTGAACGGAGCACCCTTCTGAGTCAGCCCAGTCATAGGTGTTGCAATAGATGAGAAACCTTCTTCAAATCGACGGTAATACCCCGCCAAACCAAGAAAACTCTAGATCTCCGTAGCTGAGGACGGTCTGGGCTAACTCTGCACTGCTTCTATCTTCTTCGAATCCACCTGGATCCCATCACTCAATACTACATGACCCAAGAATGCCACTGAGTCTAGCCTAAACTCACACTTTGAAAATTTTACATATAACTTCTTTTCTCTCAAGGTCTGAAGCGCAGTCCTTAGGCGCTGCTCATGATCCTCCCGAGTCCGGGAGTACACCAGAATGTCATCAATAAACACAATGACGAATGAGTCAAGATAGGGTCGGAACACACTGTGCATCAAGTGCATAAATGTTGCTAGGGCATTGGTCAGCCCAAATAACATCACAAGAAACTCGTAGTGTCCATACCGAGTCCTGAAAGTAGTCTTCGGGATATCTGGATCCTGAATCTTAAACTGATGATAGCCTGAACGTAAGTCAATCTTGGAAAACACTCTGGCAACTTGTAACTGATCAAATATGTCATCAATACAAGGCAATGGATACATGTTCATCACTGTGACTTTGTTCAACTGGCGGTAATCAATACACATCCGCATAGAACCATCCTTCTTCTTCACAAATAAGACAGGAGCACCCAAGGTGACACACTGGGCCGAATAAAGCCCTTATCATGCAACTCTTGTAATTGCTCCTTCAACTCCTTCAAATCAGAAGGAGCCATATGATATGAAGGAATAGAGATGAGTTGAGTGTCCAGCAACAAATCAATGCCAAAGTCAATATCTCTATCGGGCATCATGCCCGGAAGATCAGCTAGAAATACATCTGGAAAATCCCTCACTACAGGACTGACTCAACTGTAGGGGTATCAATACTGACATCTCTCACATAAGCTAGATACGCGTCACACCCCTTCTCAACTATTCATTGAGCTTTAAGAAATGAAATAACTCTGCTGGGAGTATACTCTAAGGTATCTCTCCACTCTAATCGCGGTAATCTTGGCATAGCCAGCTTCACGGTCTTAGCATGATAATCAAGAATAGCATAATGGGGCGACAACCAGCCCATGCCCAAGATAACATCAAAGTCTACCATACTGAGCAATAATAAATCAGCTCTGATCTCAAAACTACTAAAGAGCAATCAAACACGACCGATACACACGGTCCACAACAAGAGAATCTCCCACAATAGTAGACACATAAACATGGGAACTCAAGGAATCACGAGATACGCCTAAATACGGGGCAAAATAAGAGGACACATAGGAAAAAGTGGAGCGTAGATCAAATAAAATGAACGCATCTCTATGACAGATAGTAACAATACGTGTAATGACAGAGTCGGAAGCAAGTGCCTCTGTACGAGCCGAAAGAGCATAATATCTGTCCTGGCCTCCCACTCTAGAGCAACCTCGACCTCCCTGACCTCTACCTCGAGCTGGCTGAGTAGGTGGGGCAGTAGCTGGTGCTGGAATCATAGCCTGAGGACCCAGTGGAGCACGTGGTGGCTGAGAAGTCTATGGAGGTGCACCCCTCCTATGTCTGGGGCAATCCCCTCACCATGTGGCGGGTGTCGCCACACTCAAAATAAGCTCTCGGAGAGCATGCCTGCTATGACTGGCTCGGGCCAGTTCTGCTGGACTGACCGCTAAAATCACCCCGTGCAGGAGGCACACTAGACACTGGTGGTGCATAATAAGGCTCATAGGACCTAGAAGGGGCCGGAATACCACTGGAGGCTGGAAGAGCTGAATGAACGGGGCGACTCATATAACCCCTACCATGGCTAACTATAGTTAGGGCATGAGTACCACTGTAAGTGCCAGACTCTCGAGACCTCTTGGCCTCCCTCTTCTCTCTATCCCTAGCGAGCATGCCCTTCAATCTCCTAGCAATACTCACAACCTGCTAGTAAGGAATATCCATCTCCAGCTCCCTGACCATATTAATCCTAATACTGGGGTGGAGTCACTCAATAAACCGATGAACCATCTCTCGAACTGTGGAAACCAAGGCCGGTGCATGTCGAGCCAAATCATTGAAGTGAACTGCATACTCTGACACAGTCATAGCACCCTGGCGCAACTGCTCAAACTCCACGCGCCATGCGTCTTTGAGACTCTGGGGAATATACTCCCTCAAGAACATGTCCGAGAACTGAGTATATGTAAGTGAAGCTGCCTCAGCCGAACTACTCAACTCATAAGCATGCCACCACTGATACGCTGCTCTTCTAAGCTGGAATGCAGTAAAAAAAACACTCGACTCTGCTACACCCATCGTACAGAGAATACAATCACACTCCTCCAGAAAACCCTGGGCATCCTTTTACGCCAATCCACCGAAGGTAGGAGGGTGGTACTTCTTGTACCTCTCAAGTCTGAGCTGCTCCACCTCAGAAATTGCTGCCCTAACCTCAGGCTGAGCTGGAGCTACCGGCTGCATCGGTATAATCTCTAGAACCTGGTCGGCCTGAACCCGATGCTCTGGAGTACCGGCGGCGGGAGTCTGTGCTCCTCCCCTGGCCTAAGTTGTGGCAAGTGCAAGTGGAATCAATCCACCCTGAGCTAAGGTGCTGAACATGCTCATGTACTAGGCTAGAGTCTCCTGGAGGGCTGGTGCAGCAACAAGTACCTCAGGTGCCTGCCCTCCAGCTGGAGCTACTGGGGGCTCCTCTGTCGCAGCTCACGCGGGTAATCTTGCCGCACCGCGTGGACGTCCTCGGCCTCAACCCCGGCCCCGGCCTCTCGCGGCTCTAGCAGGGGGTGCGAGAGCCTGGTCATCAGATCCTCCTATACGTGTCCTCACCATCTGTGAGAGAATAGAATACATAAGTTTAGAATTTTGAAGTCAACAATTTTCGCACGACAAGGAATTAAGGAGCCTAATTTTTCCTAACAGTTCCATAGCCTCCCGAAGATAAGTACAGACATCTCCGTACCGATCTGTGAGACTCTAATAAACCGACTTGTGACCCATGATACCTATGAACCTAGTGCTTTGATACCAACTTGTCATGACCCAATTCTTCCTCCGCAAGACGTCGTGACGGCACCTAGTCTTTACGACTAAGTAAGCCTAACAAAATGCGGAGATAACAAAAATGGAAGTAAAACTTAACAACTAATTATAACAGATAACTAAATAACTGGTAACAATGCTGCTCGGCATGTACAATAACCAACACTCTAGTAATACACAGTATTACCAAAACTCGAAACATCATCAGCCATAAGCTACAGAGGGAAACTTGTATCTCTATACACCATAGTCTAATAAAATAAGTATGAAAGGTAAATGACATAGGAGAGGATAGAGGGGGACTTCGAGGTCTGTGGATGCGACAGAGGTACCTTGAAGTCTCCGTATAGCAGCAAGCACTCTCAGCTAATAGCGGGGCTGATAAGAAGCACCTGGATCTGTAAACAAAACATGTGCAGTAGAGTAGCATGAGTACACCACAACGGTACCCAGTAAGTGCCAAGCCTAACCTCGGTAGAGTAGTGGCAAGATCAGTCCAGGCCCCACTGGGATATAATAATAAGACATATGATATAATAAAATGAAGTAAAACGGAGAATTTAATAGAAAGAATTCACAAGGAAATAGCAACACAGCACAATGTGATAATAACATGGGCACTCCCGAGATACCGTCTCGTAGTCCCAAAAATAAATACTCAACATCAACAGGGGATCTCCCGAAATACCGTCTCGTAGTCCCAAAAGTAAATATGCGAGGAGATCTCCTGGGGTACCGCCTCGTAGTCTCAAAAGTAAATGTGCAGGGGGGATCTTCCGAGGTACCGCCTCGTAGTCCCAAAAGTAAATATGCAGGGAGAACTCTCGAGGTACCGCATCGTAGTCTTAAAAGTAAATATGAAGGGAAAGCTCCCGAGAAAATCGCCTCGTAGTCTCAAAAGTAAACACACAGCTCAAACCGATAAATACAACAGCTAGCAGCAAGATTTCTATAGTTAATACTGATAAAGAACAAGGAAAAAGCAGGAAATCAACTAGGCATACTTCACAATTTTCAAATAAGCAATTAAAGAATGTAGACATACGATATTAGACTAAACAGGATAACTACACATTGGAATAGCTCAATTAAGAATGAAAACAGACTAGTACTCATTTAAATGGTATAGCTCAAATTAAAGGAAAAACAGGTTGCTACTGAGTAAAAGTATCGGGTTTTACAATAAATAGCCCGTGTACGCACTTGTCACCTCACATACACAATGCTCACATATCACAACAGTACCAAATCCTAAGGGGATTTCCCCCACACAATGTTAGGCAAGCCACTTACCTCGAACCAAGCTCAATCTATCGGTAATAATGCCTTTTTCACGAATATCCGACTCCGAATAGCCCAAATCTAGCTAGAATCAATTACATACCATACATACAACTATAAAAAACTAATCTAATTAATGAAATTAAAGATAAAGCAAGAAATTAGAAAATTACCCCGAAAAGTCTCCCCAGACCCACGTCTTGGAATCGGGTAAAAGTCACAAAATATGAACACCCATTTACTCACGAGCCCAGTTATGTAATTTATTTTGGAATCAGACCTCAATTTGAGGTCTAAACCCTCATTTCACAAAAATCCCTAATTCTACCCAAAATCCCCCAATTTCCACCATGAAAACACAAGATTATTAGTTGAAATCTTAGGAAATGTAGTGAGAGATTGAAAGAAACTAGTTTAGAATCACTTACCAATGATTTAGGAAAGAAAGGTTCTTTGAAAAATCGCCTCTAGGGTTTCTTGTTTTGAAAATTTGAGAGAATGAACCAAAATGCAGATATCGCATTTGCGATTTGCGAACCCCGCAAATGCGAAGAATCAATCGCAAATGCGAACATCTTCACATCTCTGCTTCCATCGCAAATGCGATAAATTGTTCGCAAATGCGAACTGGCCTGATCGCAAATGCGACCTATTGATCGCAAATGCTAAGTAGCTCCCCCCCCCCCCAGTCCCCATCGCAAAAGCGAAGGCCTAGTCGCAATTGCGCAATTAGGTCTCTTCGCAAATGCGAAGGCTATGTTCGTAAATGCGAAACTATTAGGTTTATTGCCATATCACAAATGCGAGGCCTAACCCCGCAAATGCGAGATCAGAGGCCTGCATCAGAACTGAGACACACCAGTAATATTTTCTAAGTCCAATCCACTATGTAGCCTATCCGAAACTCACCGAGCCTCGGGGATCTAAACCAATTATGCACACAAATCTATAAATATCATACGAACTTGCTCACATGATTAAATCGCCAAAATAACACTTAGAACTACGAATCACGCATCAAATCAAAGGAAATTTTTAAGAAAACTCATGAACTTCTAATTTCACAATCGAACGTCCGAATTACGTAAAACCAACTGCGTTTCTCACCAAATTTGATAGACAAGTCATAAATATAGTATTGGACCTATACCGGGTTTCGGAACTAAAATATAGACCCGATATCCAAAAAGTCAAACATTTCAAAGTCATTAAGCCTTTAACTTTCAAATTTCAACAAAGTGCGATAACTCGAGCTAGGGGCTTTCGAATTCGGTTCCGGGCATAAGCCCTAGTCCCAAAATACGATACGAACCCATCGGGACCGTTAAAATACGAATCTGATTCTGTTTTCTTAAAACATTGACCGAAGTCAACTCAAATAGATTTTAAGGCAAAATTTTTATTTTTTCTCAGTTTTTAACATAAAAGCTTTCCGAAAAAATACCCGGACTGCACACGCAAATCGAGAAAAGCTAAAATGAGGTATTTAAGGCTTCAAAGCGCATAATTAGATTCTAAAATATAAGATGACCTATCGGGTCATCACACCTCCACACTTCTTAGGTTTACATATTGTGTCCCAAGCCACCATAGCCAATTTCATGTGACCTTCAGTACTCCAGAGCTGTATGGGGTAAAATATGTTCATATTTAATGATCGCATGAGAAAGCGACACGTGGATCCAAAGAAAGAAGGAAGTCAAACCCGAAGGCAATAATCTCATTTGTCATCAGAGAGAATGATATTCATAAAGACAAAATAAATACCGTCATCCGGTAGCATTCAATGAAAAATATTCTACAGCACTAAGTGCATGATCCGTTATAAAGAATATGGCACTCACTGCCCACGTTACACATTTTTCAATGGTCCTCATAATTGTTATTAAAGAGGGGCTTGATCATAGGACCTTGTTCCCTAGGTGTAACTATAAATAGTGAGCTCTATCATCATTATAAGGGGAGGAATGTTTTTGACAAGTATACACTATACTCTATCAAAAGCTCAATAACATTTTACTTGTTCTTACGAAGGAAGCCCTGACATGGTATTCGCTTTTCCCTGAACAATCCATAGACTACTTTGAGATGCTCGCAGACTCTTTCATCAAGGCCCATGCCGGGATCAGAAAGGTATAGGCCCGAAAGGCTGACATATTTAGGATTGCACAAGGTGAGTCCGAGTTGCTGCAGGAGTTTGTGACCAGATTCCAGAAGGAAAGAATGTTGCCACGGGCCGTACCGGACGAATGGGCGGCTGAAGCATTTACCAAAGGTATGAATCTGAGAAGTTCTGACGCTTCCTGGAAGTTGAAAGAAAGTTTGCTCGAGTTCCAGGCAACAACTTGGGCAGATGTTCACAACTGATACGAGTCTAAGATAAGGATTAAGGATGATCTGCTTAGTTTTCCAGTGCCGTCCAATGGTCAGGACCGAGAGAAGAATAAAGAGAAATCGAAAGATGATTTTGACACAGATCAACGATCTTCAAGAGGTCAGTTTTTGCCCTATGAACGGGCCGAAGGATACGACAAAGGTTTTTGGTCGACGGATAGATTCGCTATAGATAGGAAAACTGATAGAGACCGAAATAAAAGGTCATTGAGCAACAAGGAAATGCCAGGTTCTTAAGATTCTTCCTTCCCCAGGCTTTTCGAATACAACCTTAACGTCTGCATAGTGGAGCTGGTGTCATCTATGAGGAAACTTAAAAAAGCACGATTCCCGAAGCCAATGAGATCTGATCCTAGCCAGAGGGATCCTAATTTGTGGTGTGAATACCACGAGACAAACGGTCACCAGACTAGGGACTGCCGGTATCTGCACGAAAAAGTGGCGACATTGCTAAGAAACGGCCATCTCAGGGAATTTTTAAGTGACCGGATTAAAACAACTACAGTCGTAGTCGTGATAATGTAGAACCTTCAAAAACAGCAGAAGATCCCCCGTGCCTGACGATCAACAAGATTTTTGGGGAGAACGAGATTAATGGGGTGACATCCTCGGCAGCAAAAAAGACGAAGGTGTCAGTGACCCACAACAAGAGACCATGGGAAGTCGTTGAAGATGACATTACTTTCACGGAGGAAGACGCGGATGGATTGTTGTTTCCACACAACAATGCGTTGGTAATTTTGTTGAATGTTTTAGATTTTAAAATTTAACGTGTTTTGGTGGACCCAGGAAGTTTGGCCAACATTATACAATTGAGGGTGCTGGAGCAAGCCAAGATCACCGGAAGCATCATTCCCGCCACAAAGCTCCTCGCCGGGTTCAACCTAGCAAGTGTGACAACCCGAGGAGAGATCTTGCTGCCCACAAATGCCGAAGGGGTGATAAAGAAGACCCTTTTCGAGGTGGTGGACGGCGATATGGGTTACAACATCATACTGGGGAGACAATGGTTGCACGAGATAAAGGCTTTGCCATCAACATATCATTAGTTGCTAAATTCCCAACTCTCGAGGGGATTAAACAAATACGAGGCGACCAACATGTAGTGAGAGAAATGAATTCAATCTCAATTTCCAGTAGTAAAGGGAAGGAGCATGCGGCATAGCAATTACAGGAACCGGCACCGGCTCCCGAGCCGAGTGAAGTCAACCAGGAGGAGGAGGAATCTTATCAAGTAATATGATATTTTTAGGTACCAGAAAAAACGGACGCAACAAAATCCACAACGGAAGAACTTGAACAAGTCGCATTGTTTGAAAAGTTCCTGGAGAGGAAGTTTTACTTGGGGAAAAGACTACACCCCGAACTCAGAAGTGGTCGTACACAAACTATACTTGGATCCTAGCATCCCTCCAGTAAGACAGAAAAAATGTCCTATTGCCGAGGTCAGAAAAAAATTTGTCAAAGAAGAGGTAACTCATTTGCTTGATATTTGTTCAATCCGAGAGGTAAAGTATCCTGATTGGCTAGCTAACATAGTAGTAGTTCCAAAGAAGAATGATAAATTTCGAATGTGCGTAGACTATAAGGACTTCAATAAGGCGTGCCCAAAAGACTCGTTCCCATTTCCAAATATTGATCAAATGATTGATGCAACGACCTGGCATGAGTTAATGAGTTTCCTCGATACTTACTCCGGGTAGAACCAAATCAAAATGAACCCGGAGGATAAGGAAAAAACTTTGTTTATCACGAATTTCGGCACATATTGTTACAATGAGATGCCTTTCAGGCTAAAGAACGTCGGAGCCACTTATCAACGGCTAGTGAAAAAAAATGTTTGAGAAATAAATAGGGAAAACCATGGAAGTTAACATAGATGATATGCTTGTTAAGTCTTTGAACATAGGTGATCATCTTAAACACTTGCAATAAACCTTTGACATCCTAAGGAAGCATAACATGAAGTTTAACCCAGAGAAATGTGAGTTCGGGGTCTGCCCCGGTAAGTTCCTAGGATTCCTGGTGTCACAAAGGGGGATCGTGGTTAACCCTGATAAAATCAAAGCCATTGAAGACATCTCGTACCAACTATCAAGCGTAAAAGAGGTTCAAAGGCTAACAGGGAATTAGCCGCTCTCAGTAGATTCATTTCACGGTCTTCAGAAAAGTGTCATTATTTCTTCGAACTTCTCAAGATGCAGAATAACTTTGAGTGGACACCGGAATGCTAGCACTACTTAGCGGTTTCGAAGGTTGCGGTAAGTGTTGTTTTAATCTAAGAGAATGAAGGTACGCAATCTCCTATTTATTACGTTAGTAAAATTTTAACGGGAGCAGAAACTCGCTACCCACATCTGGAAAAATTGTCCTTAGCCCTCGTAGTCGCCGCTCGAAAGTTAAGGCCTTGTTTCCAATAACACCCGATAGCTATGGTGGCCACTTTTCCCCTACGGAATATTCTTCATAAATCTGAACTCTCAGGTAGGCTGGCCAAATGGGCCGTCGAAATGAGCAAATTTGATAAAGAATACAAACCCAGGACTGCAATTAAGTCACTGGTTTTGGCCGACTTTGTGTCTGATTTCAATCCAGGACTTTTACCTCTAGCTACCAAAGAAGTAGTGATGGTGTCAAAATCGACATCAGGAGTTTGGACATATTCACGGATGGATATTCCAACGTAAAGGGGTCCGAGCTCAGCATAGTACTCACCTTGCATTCGGGAGAAACCCTAAGGCAGGCCATAAGAACTGTTCCTCTGACTAACAATGAAGCGGAGTATGAAGCTTTGATTACAGGGCTCGGATTGTCCCGTGGACTGGACTCCGAGGTTATAAAAATCAAATGCGACTCCCAGTTGGTGGTAAATTAGGTCTACGGGATCTTCGAAGCCAGAGAGGAACGCATGGAAAAATATGTAATGAAGCTTCAGGCTTTGCTCACTCGATTCATGGAGTGGTCAATTACGCATATCCCGTGGGAAGGGAATATAGAAGCAGATGCGCTAGCTAACCTTGACTTGTCCACGAAAATAAAAGGATCGGACTTCGGTACGGTCGTATAACTTATGCACTCGGTACTTGACGCAGATAGCTATTACGAGGTAAACGTGACTAATTGGTCTAGGACTGGAGAAACAAGATTATTGACTATCTCGAGCACGGGAAATTTCCTGAAGATCCTAAGGCATCTTGGGCACTGTGCACTAAAGCAACTCGATATAGCTTCAAGAGGGGTCACCTATACAGAAGATCTTTCCAAGGCCCGTAGGCCCGATGTTTGAGAGCCTCCGAAGCTAATTATTTATGCAAGAAGTCCACAAAGAGATCTGCAGAAATCACTCAGGCACAGATTCCTTAGTAATAAAACTAATTAGGGCAGGATACTATTGGCCCCAGATGGAAAAAAACGCCAAAGCTTATGTCAAAAAATGTGATAAATCTCAACGCTACGCACCGTTAGTACATCAATCGACAGAGCCGTTGCACTCAGGTTTTTCACCATGGCCGTTCATGAAGTGGGGAATGGATATCATCGAACCACTGCCACCATCCCTCGGTATGATAAGATTACTTTTGATTTTAACTGACTATTTTTCTAAGTGGGTTGAAGCAGGTCCTTATCAGAAGATCGGCGAACGAGAAGTGGTAGATTTCTTGTGGGAAAATATAATTTACAGATTTGGAATACCAAAGGAGATTCTGCGACAACATGCCACAATTCATAGGCGCAAAGGTCAAGAAGTTCCTTGAAGACATGAAAATTAAAAGGATCACATCATCACCTTATCATCCGAGCAAAACGGTCAAGCAGAATCAACAAACAAAGTCATTATACAAAATCTCAAAAAGCGATTGGAAGCAGCTAAAGGTAAATGGTCCAAATAGTTGCTAGGTGTACTATGGGCGTATTGAACAACGGCCAAATCGAGCACGGGAGAGACTCCTTTCTCTCTTGTGTACGGAGTAGAAGCCCTGATCCCAGTGGAAGTAGGGGAGCCAATCCTGAGGTATTTTTGGGCGAGCGAAGAAGCAAACAATGAAGAAATGTTAGTCAATTTGGAGCTTCTCGACGAACGCAGGGACTTGGCACATATAAAAATGGCAACCCAAAAGCAGTGAATAGAAAGATATGGCAATCGAAGAGCTAACCTCCGTTATTTCAAAGTTGGAGACTTAGTTTTAAGGAAAGTAATGCAGAGTACCCGAGAACTCAATGCGGGGAAGCTAGGTCCAACATGGGAAGGCCCCTACTAGGTTTCAGTTGTCACCGGAAAAGGGTCATATGAGTTAGAGAATCAAGATGGAGAAAAGTTGCCAAGCAATTGCAACGCGGCACACCTCAAGAGATACTATTGCTGATGAACATCACCTGTACTGAAAGTATGTGCTGCACTCTTTTCCCTTCGTCCAGTTTTTGTCTCAATTTAGTTTTTCTGGCAAGGTTTTTAACGGGGCATCAACGGAAAGCATACTACGAAGGAAGATTCAATAATAAGACCTTTAAATGACAAGGCACACAAGCAAAGAACCACTACAGAGCGGTTAGATAGTCTTTTTCTTGATAGCAAAGTTTTTACCGGGAAGTTAAGTTTGTTGTCAAACAGAGATTACCCGACCATTCATAAGTGCAAGCCACTGGGGGGATTGTTAGATAATCTTTGGCTCGATATCATAAATTCCTAAGGGGAAGCGAAGTTTGTTAACTGAAGATTATATAGCAATTCCCTATTGGAATCCTCGAAGGTGTAAAACTTCCAGTGTTTAAATTCGCATTCTTCGCATTCAAACACTAGGGGGAATGATATGAGGATATGAAAACAACGATTACCACTTTGACCAGAATACGAAACTCGGAAGCATAGTTGTATCATCGGATCGGGGATTGCGCGGCCAGCCCCGTAGAAACAAGTTGTACAAGTTGGCCAATAAAAATGATAATTTCTTTTTAGCACATTGAATGCTTATGTACTTTTGAAAATGGAAGGAATAAAGTAAATTCTTTTTGTTTCTCTCTTGTTTCTTGTTTGAACGATGAATTGATTTTATCATTTGAAAGTTAAACAAGTACTTCAAATGTTAGTGCCGTAATGAATTGGAGACGTCCTCTTCAAGAGCACTGTAAACATAAGAGGGCTATCTCTTATGAAAATCCTCACATTAAAGGGTTGATTTCGGAAGAACTTATGCCCGAAATCCAAAGGCCTTTGGGGGAAAATACACTCGAAGCCTTGCACATGTAGACGCAAACAGTAAAACTTGCACAATCACTTAAACGAAAAAATACATAAAGATCAAACTTATGCAAATACTTAAACAGAAGGACACAAAGAGAAAAACTTATACTTGACAAAAAAGTGTCTCTATTTACAATAAATGTGCCAAACAGCACAAGTACAAAAACTTGAAAAAGAAAGCAAAAACTAAGATGTTGTATCTCCGGAACTCGGAGGAAGAGAAGCATTCACGCCCCCAGGAGAAGTGGATAGATTCGCCATCGGTTCGATACTTTGGCCTTCAGCATCATCACCTTCTGGTTCTTCTTCAGTTCCCGAGAATTCAAGACCAAAATCAGAAGAATCGATAGCATCAGGCTGGGCCGGAAGACCCCCTTTAGCAGCTAACCCCAGCTCACGGGCCTAAGCAATTTCGGCATCAAAGTAAATGACACATGCTTTGGCCTCTTCCAAGGTTTTTCTCCTCATGCTATACATAACATATATTTTTTCAACAATGAGGGAAGCCGCTCGATGCTGAATTTATTCTTTAAGCTGGCCGACCTTAGCAGAAATATGTTCCCGTGCGGATCTAAGGGACTGGAAGCTAACATCAAGGTCACAGACAGTAGAGCTGAAAATTCTATTATGCTCAATGGTCCTCTTATGCTTCTCCTCCAATTGGGCATACTTCGCCCCGAAAGCAAGCTCTTCAGCTTTGGAGTTTAAGGCCGCCTCCAAATTGTTCAACCTTTCAACGGAGGCAGCCTCACGATCGGATGCAACAAGAACAACATTATGGACTTCAACCCATTTGGCCAAAGCCTCTTCAAATTGAGCCCTCAACGGGGCAACATCTTGTCCAAGGGTCACTACTTCTTGCTCATTTTGCTGCAACCGAGCCTCCAAATCAACGGCCTCAGCAGCTCGAGCTTCCAGTTCTGAGAGGTAAGTCCCTCCTTATCACGAATCAGACTTTGAAGGCCCTCGAAAGCATGGAAGTTGGCCTGCAAAATGAGAATGCAAATTCAAAACCGTGCCATAACACAAATAGAATAAACAACAGTGAAAACAATGACTATATTGCCGCTGCGTTGTGCATGGCATTGTTCAACAAGCACTCTCCCGAGAGAGTTTGTATTTTTTTCCCAATCTTTATCTAAAGCTAAGGGCTTAAAAGTTAGCAAGTTCCACCGGTCGGGACAACGAATTGCAACCAGTGGAAACCGAGAGGGTGGCGCTCCTCCTCCTTTGGGGATCGTCTGAGGAGGCAGTATAATTTTGCCCCAGATTCCCATGAACTGGGGAATGGGGAAGAGGGAAATCCTCCTCTCGAGCAGTTGCGGCCATTGAAAATGATGTAGTAATTGTTGGCGGTGAAGGCTGAGTTGGAGAAGAGGGAGATGAAGCAAATGGCATTATAGGGTGAGAAAAATGCAGCGGCAGGTGCAATGTTGGTTGATGGTTGCTCGTCAACCGAAGATGGAAGAGGCACGATACTTAGCCCTATAGTACCGGGCGCGGCCGGTGGGACTCGAAAGCGTGAGTTGGCATCTTCCACCACATCAAACTCCCCCAGAGTGTCGAGGCATCATCCTCAATTGGTGTAGCTAACTCAATAGATTGAGCATTCTATTGAGTTGATGAGGTTTGTCGTCTTCTATGTATAGAAGCCCCATCATCACCGGCTTCTCCATCATCATCGATCACCATGGTTTCTGGGACCGGCTCGGGCGCGATGCTCACCTCCACATCATCCGGGGATGGCTCAGGCACTGTGTTCTTTGCCTTTTTATTTGTTCCCCCGGCCGCAGATGAACGTCTCCTTTTTCGTTACTTGTTCTCTGGCCAGGGACACCGAGAAGAAGAACTTGCACCAGAAGCAGGCTCGGAGACACCCGTTCGTGTAAAAGCCTCCTGCAGTAGCCTCGCCGCTTCAGCAGGATTAGCCAAAACGTCCTCCTCGGGGACAACAACTGAGCCCTGGGGTATACCTGAATTTAACAAGAAAAAAGGTTAGTCAATTTCCTTATACAAAAAGTAAAGACAATATGAGTTCAATTTACCATGGTTTTTGGCCTTCCGCCTGTATTTGTTAGCCAGTTCTTTCTACGTGCGGGTCTCGGGCGAAGTAACATCCAAGATTTTCTGGACCCACTGGTCCAAGACTTCAACCCTATGTGGTATCCACCGAGTTGCTGAAACGAGCGAAATAAGAGGGTTCAATAACGATATGAGGCGATCTTTAATGGAAGAAAAGACAAATGGAGAACTTACAAGTACAGTTTCATATTTTCGGAAAGGATGAAGCCGTGGCCAGAATGATGTCCTTGGTGGCAACTGCAATAAACTGTTCTATCTACCTATGGTCGTTGTCATCATCCATGTTGGATAGCAGAGCATAGTGGCCACGCTTGCTGAAATTTATCATTCCCCCGCGGAAAATCTTGGGGGAATAAAGATTCATTAATCGATCTAGGGTTAGTTCATCTCTCGTCTCATGGCACAAGCGTCGCAGACAAGTGACAGTCCTTCATAGAAAAGGACTTACTTGTGTCAGGCATACCTGGTAACGGATGCAGAACTCCACGATGACGGAGTCAAGCTCTCCACTCAAATAGAATGGCCCCAAAGTAAAGGGGTACGTATAAAAAAAAAGTAAAACCCTTCTTGGGTAAGGTTACCTGCTCTGCCAGATCAGGAGCGATAATGTCTAGATCGTGGCAATGGCAGTCTTTCTTCACAACAGGAATACTGGAAGGGCGGATGGAAGAAGGGTATACACTAACGGACCATGTACGAGGATGAGCGGAAGGATACTTCTCTTCGAAGTCCTTGGTCGTGACAAGACTCTTTGGAATGATGGTGCTCACCGAAGGAGGAGAAGCGTCATCAGCTTTACATTTGTTCTTTGAGAAACTAGGGTTTCTGGAAGAAGAGGCCATCTTTTATCAAAAAAGGAGGAAAGTTTTCTTTCAGGAATAAGGTTAAAGAAAGCTTGAAGACAAAGTACGAGTTGAGTAAAGAGAGTTTAAGAAAGTTTGAAGAATTATGAAGTGTAAATGAAGAAGTTTGATGCGTATAAGTAAAGGAATAGGCGGCTAAAATTGTGGCCATAATTACCTCGATAACCGAAAAAAAATAATATTGAATCGTGGGATAACGCGTGTTCAGGGCATTAAATGCGGAGATATGTGTGTCTAATCAACCATCAAAAACTTTTCAAAGGGTGTTAGAGACTTTCCCGCCAAGAAAGGTATCTCTACCAACTTCCTGGTGACGCAAAGTTATGCCACCGAAAAGTAGTGAGACTATCTGTATGGGATAAAATATGTTTATATTTAATGATCGCATGAGAAAGCGACACGTGGAGCCGAAGAGAGAAGATAGTCAAACCCGAAGGCAATGATCTCGCTTGTCATCGGAGAGAACGATACTCATAAAGATAAAATAAATGTTGTCATCCGGTAGTGCATGATCCTAGGATTAAGTGCATGATCTGTTATAGAGAATATGACATATACCGCCCACCATTACATATTCTTCAATGGCCATCATAATTGTCATTAAATGGGGGTTTGATCCTAGGACCTTGTTCCCTTGGTGAAACTATAAATAGTGAGCTCTATCATCATTATAAGGGGAGAAATTTTCTGACAAGCATGTACTATACTCTATCAAAAGCTCAATAACTTTTTACTTTATTGCTTATTTATATTGTTCTTACTGCCTCTGGTAGCTCTGCGCTCGGGATTAAGATATCTGCCGTTTCATTTCAATTTCAAGGCTAAGTCTTATATTTTTGTCTAATTCATCTATTATTTTTGGATTAAATTAATTCACTTGTCTATAAATCACGTACAAATTCAACTTTACTATTTTACGGGTAAACAAGAGCCAATTGTATTGATACATTAATTTTTTTGTAGTGTTACTAAAAGCTCCACCCTCAAAATAGCTTTTACATTGTATTCTTAACAAGAGAATTTAGTCAAATGGATGCAAAAAAAACAGCATGGCTCTCCATATTGCACTAAAAGAGAATAGAAGTAATTGATGAAGATTAAAAAGTACTCCTAATTAAACTTAGATTAATCTTTGGATACTTAATTGGCTCAAATAAAGCGCAATGATAAAAATATTTATATAACATACCTCAACTAGTTTGGGATTAACAAATTACTACGATGTAGATGATTTTTTTGATCGAGTGATTTATAAATACTGCTTTTTACTCATGGTGACATCAACACAATGTAAAGTATACAAGGAGAAATTAAGCAGACAAACATTGTTAATATAAAGAATGGAAATAAAATTTGTCGCATTCTAGGTATAGAAAGAGACTTCACAAGAAGTCCCATCAAACGTGTTTGACGTTTCATTTCTATATAAGCAGAGGAGCTAAAAAGTTTTAGAGCTTGAAACTTTTAAACCGATGCAGCCTTAAGCAGATAATCCAATGGAAATATAGCAAGTAATTACTCATTAGGTTAACATCAAAATATACCAACTGCACTAGTAATCCTCAAATAAAGCCAGTCCCACTAATAACCTGATATATATAATGAGAAACATTTTGACTAGACAGAAAATTATAATGGACCACGAGAATTTAAAGAATCGAGTAAGTATTATTTTGACCACACATAAGAGTGCAGAAATGCCAAATAGTAGTCAAGTGATTAAAACCTGTAATGGGGTTGAAATATTAGCAATGAGTGCAAAGAGACTATTTCCTAGTGTCCGACATACAAGAATAGATGGTTCGACAAATCTTTCATATTTAGTCAAGGGAAATATATGTACATTTCCTGTTTAACCACCCGCCCATTAGCCATGTTTTTGGTTTGGTTAATGAATAAAAAAAGAATATGCTTTTAAAGTTTTAAGGAATATATTCCACTACATATCACCCCAAACAAATTCATCGATTTTCCTTTTCAAATTTAGAAGTTTTAGAAAGAAAGCATAGGAGTACAAGACATCAAAAGGTGAAGTACATTATAATCATACAAAAAGGTCCATGAGATTATTTCAAAGTTTCAAAGCTGAATCAAGAATAATCTCTCCATATTAGTGCAGAAATTGATAAATTAACTTAAATAAAAAGGAGTAATAGAAACAAAAAACAAAGACTGAACTAGCCCTTAGGCCCATTTATGATTATGGGCCTATTCCGGAAAACCTTTCAACGCAAAAATGATTTTTCTTTTTTTTGAAAACCGAAACCAGCAGGCAATGGTATTCTTTTATGTGTGAAATTCTATTTCAAGTTTTCTATCCATTTTTCTTATTTGACAAATTTATGGATTTAGATTATTCATTAAAGTCAATGTATTAGTTATAGTGTATTCTAGAATACATATATAAGTAATATATAAGATACGTACGTAGTATTTTCATGTGCACATAAAAATAAAATATAGTGATGACAGCAAAATCGTTCTAGATTAAGACTCTTTTCATATCAAATTTACCAGAGGAAATAAAGGTCGAAATTGGGGCCACAAAGAAGTAGCCAAATAGAAATATAGAGGTGGCAGTACTGCGATTTAATTTTTGGAATCTTCTACAAGTCCTCACTTGTTTTTTTGGTAGAGACACTAAAAAGTTAAAGCCCTCTTTGTAATCGTGAAACGAAAGTATTAAATAATAGAGAAAAAAAATATTATTAAGCTGGGTTTTATGGGTTTAGTCATGGATACGAGAACAGTTTGGCTTCCATTGCGGGGAGAAGTGCAGCATGTATACAGTCAAAATAAGTTTCGGCATTCGTACGATTGATCGAGGTCAAAACGTAATGGATCGGAGTAAGACTTCGAGATGAGTTCCGAAGATGGTACAAACAAGCTTCGAGCCCGATGGACTGATCAATGTCGAGCTCGATATCATTATCAAGCTCGAATCCAAATCGAACTATGATGCAAAGTAAAATTATCGAGCTTATGATTCAGAGACCGACCAACACTGACCCCGAATCAATGCAAGGATCCGAGTCAGAATCGAGCTCAAGCCAAGATCGAGAGCTCAAGTCAAGACCGAAAACTCGAGTCAATATCGAGCTCATAGACAAGAGCCGTTGCAATCCCACTAGAGGAGAGAATCCTGGCAGGAATTATGAAAAAGCTGATTTATCATGGGTCTCTCACTATGTATTTTTAACTATATCTAAAGTAAGATCCCTCTACTATAAAGGAGATGGTTATTATTTCTGTAAGAACCAAGTTTTTGCTTACATTGTAATTCAAGCACCATATTCTCCTATAGTGAAGAGTTATTCTTTTAAGCTTCATAAATTGATTCAACTTGTTCAGTCCTAAAAATCATCTTCTTTACAACCTTGTTTACTTTGCACTCTTTGCAATCCATATTTGATATTTATATTTATCCTTACGGTTTGTATTAAGTTATCTCACATATCTTTAGAACTACGTACAAATTTAACTCTATCCGTTTTTCGAGTAAACAGTTTGGCGCCCACCGTGGGGCTAACGATAACAATGGTTATTTGATACGAATCTGCAAAAACACATCGTTTTGCGCTTATTTCTGAAACTATCTCGGATTTAGGATTAGCAACGACTAACTACCAATCAAATGGCCTTACCTATCGACAACGAAGCTGGTCTTCAAAATGAGAACAACAACTTGACACCTAGTACCGAAAGATCACTTGTCAACGCCGTTGGATCTCGGATCGGAGTGCCGATAGATATTAATTCACATGTGGCCATTGAGGCAAACATACATTCTGAACCTGAATATAGCATTCATGGCGGCACTCGGTCTGCAACACGAAACATTCATGACATTGAGGAAAATAGCATCAGCTTGCGTATGATTTTTGAAATGTTACAAGCCCAACAGGTAGCGATAGCTCAGTTGCAGAGCCAAACCCAGCTACCAAGTAGGTCGGAGCCTAGTCCACCCCGAGAAATTGCCTACGGAACGGAGCCAGCCATAGTAAGGTCAAATGAGCAAGAATCGGGGACTACTCCCGAAATCGCTAAAATACTCGAGGAGCTCACAAAGCGAGTCAAAGCCAACGATAAAAAAGTGGAAACATATAATTCCAGGGTCGACCAGATCCCGGGGGCTCCACTAATGATAAAAGGGTTAGATTCCAAACAATTCGTGCAAAAGCCTTTCCCCTCAAGTGAGGCCCAAAACCAATCCCCAAAAAATTCCGTATGCCAGAAATTCCCAAATATAACGGAACGACCGATCCCAACGAACACGTCACCTCTTACACGTGCGCATCAAGGCTAATGATTTGGAGGACGATAAAATCGAATCTCTATTGCTGAAAAAGACCCTTTCGAAGGGAGCAATGATTTGGTATCATAACCTACCACCGAATTCGATCGATTCATTTGCCATGTTAGCAAATTCTTTCGTAAAGGCACACGTCGGGGCCATAAAGGTCGCAACGAGGAAGTCAGACCTTTTTAAGGTAAGACAAAATGATAACAAGATGCTAAGGGAGTTCGTATCTCGTTTTCAAATGGAACGAATGGACCTGCCACCAGTCACAGACGATTGGGTTGTTCAAGCTTTCACTCAAGGTTTGAACGAACGAAGTTCGACGGCATCACGACGACTGAAGCATAAGTTGATCAAGTACCCAGCTATTACTTGGGCCGACGTGCACAATCGGTACCAATCAAAAATTAGAGTCGAAGACGATCAGTTGGGGGTTGAACCTGCTGCTCGAAGGGATATCAATCAAGAACAAGGTCCGATCATGGATCGATATCGACCGTATAACGAAAATCACGAAATCAATGAATCAAGATGTAACCCCTGACAAATCAACAAAATAAGTGATCGAGGTCAGGGGTCTCGGGGACCGATGAACAGAAGTGGGTTCGACAGGCCTACCGGATCTAAGGAAGCACCTCGGTTATCGGAGTATAACTTCACAATTGATGCATCCGCCATCGTGTCGGCTATCGGACGCATCAAAGACACTAAATGACCTCGACCCATGCAGACTGATCCTGCCCAGAGAAATCACAATCCAATGTGCGAATATCATGGCACCCATGGCCACAGAACGGAAGATTGCAGGCAACTAAGAGAGGAGGTAGCCCGGTTATTCAATAAAGGGCACCTTCAAGATTTTTTAAGCGACAGGGCGAAGAACCATTTCAAAAATAGGGATTTCGGTTAGCAGAACGAACAAGAAGAACCACAGCATGTCATTCACATGATCATCAGCGGTGTTGATACCCCTCAAGGGCCGGTGCTTAAACGCACTAAGACATCGATTGTGAGAGAAAAGCGATCTCGAACTCAGGATTACACACCCATAGGAACTTTGTCTTTCAATGATGAAGATGCAGAAGGAGTCATACAACCTCATAATGATGCACTGGTAATATCCGTACTTATGAATAAAACTAAAGTTAAGCGTGTGTCAATTGATCCAGGTAGCTCGGCCAACATCATTAGATAGAAGGTTGTAGAATAACTCGGTCTACAGGACCAGGTCGTACCCGCAACCCTAGTTCTAAACGGATTCAATATGGCATGTGAAACCACCAAATGAGAGATAATTTTGCCGATAAACGTGGCTGGGACCATCCAGGAAACGAAATTCCACGTAATCGAAGGCGACATGAGGTACAATGCCTTTTTTGGAAGGCCATGGATCCACAGCATGAGAGCTGTACCCTCGACCCTACACCAGGTTTTAAAATTCCCAAAATCGAGGGGGGACGTAATAATGTACGGGGAGCAACCGGCCGCAAGAGAAATATTTTTCGTCGAGGAAGCGAATCTGATATCCTCGCCTTCGCCAATAAAGGGATCGAGATCAAAAGGGGAACAAAGTGTCAAATAGCAATCACAGATACCAGCTTTAACCCAACCAGAAAATTAGAAGATCGATGAAGATGATAATCATAGGATTCCTCGAACCTTCCTATTTCCCGATGATTCCGACGCCACCCAATCAACGATTGAAGAATTGGAACAAGTCATATTAATCAAGCGTTTGCCCAAACGAAAGGTATACCTGGGAACGGGATTAACCCCCGAACTCAGGAACAGACTTATTCAATTTCTTATCGATAACATGGATTGTTTTTCTTGGTCCCATTTAGATATAACAGGAATCCCACCAGGTTTAACGACACATCGACTGAGCTTGGACCCTGATTTCAGATCGTTAAAGCAAAAGAGAAGACCCCAGTCCGAGGTAAATCACGCATTCATAAAGGACGAGGCAACCAAACTTCTCAAAATAGGGTCCATTCGGGAGGTGAAATATCCTGAATGGTTAGCCAATATAGTTGTAGTGCCTAAAAAGGGAACAAACTTAAAATGTGTGTAGATTATAAGGATTTGACCAAAGCATACCCCAAAGATTCCTTTCTGCTGCCCAACATCGATCGCATGATCGATGCCACAGCCGACCACGAGATCCTTACTTTTCTCGATGCCTATTCCGGGTATAATCAAATCCAAATGAACCCAGAAGACCAGGAAAAGACTTAATTTGTCACCAAGTATGGAACATATTGTTATAATGTTATGCCCTTCGGGCTAAAAAAATACGGGAGCTACTTACCAACGCCTAGTAAATAAAATGTTCGAGGAACAAATAGGTTAATCAATGGAAGTTTATATTGATGACATGCTAGTTAAGTCCTTGCACGCAGAGGACCATTTGACCCGTTTGCAGGAAACGTTCTAGATTTTAAGGAAATACAACATGAATCTCAACCCCGAGAAATGTGCTTTCGGGGTCGGTTCGGGCAAATTCCTCGGCTTCATAGTGTCAAATCGGGGGATCGAGATTAACCTCGATAAAATCAAGTCCATCAAAGACATCACCATCGTGGACAGCGTGAAAGTCATACAGAGGCTAACGGGACGGATTGCAGCCTTAGGCCGATTTATTTCGAGGTCGTCAGATCGAAGTCACAAGTTTTTCTCTCTACTCAAAAAGAAGAACAATTTCGCTTGGACCCCGTAATGCCAACAGGCATTAGAGGAACTAAAACGATATCTATCGAGCCCACCACTGCTTTATATTCCAAAAACAGATGAAAAACTTTACTTGTTCTTGGTAGTAGGAGATCGCGATAAGCGGTATCCTAGTTCGAGAAGAGCAATGTACGCAATTTCCCGTTTATTATATTAGTCGAACCTTAGGAGAAGCCGAAACTAGATATCCACACCTAGAAAAATTGGCACTTGCATTGATAAGCACCTCTAAAAAGTTAAGACCATACTTTCAATGTCACCCTATATGCGTATTAACCACTTACCCGCTTCATAATATTTTGCCCAAGCCCGAACTATCAGATCGGTTGGACAAATAGGGTACGATATCGAGTATCAACCCCGTACGGCCATCAAGTCTCAAATATTAGCGGACTTCGTGGCCGATTTCATGCCGACCCTCGTACCCGAAGTCGAAAAAGAACTCTTATTAAAATTGGGTGTGTCATCGGGGGTATGGACCCTTTTTACGGACGGGGCTTCGAATGTGAAGGGGTCCGGGCTAGGCATCGTTTTAAAGCCACCCACGGGTAACACTATTAGGCAATCTATCAAAACTACTAGGTTGACTAACAATGAGGTCGAGTATGAGGCCATGATTGCAGGTCTCGAGCTAGCTAAAAGCTTGGGAGCAGAAGTCATCGAAGCCAAGTGTGACTCTTTGCTGGTGGTAAATCAAGTAAACAAAACCTTCGAAGTTTGAGAAGATAGAATACAAAGGTATTTGGATAAACTGCAGGTCACTTTGCACCATTTAAAAGAATGGACTTTACAGCATGTTCCACGAGAGCAAAATAGTGAGGTTGATGCACTTGTAAATTTGGGATCATCGATCGAGGAAGGTGAGATAAGCTCGGGAACTATCGTTCAACTCTCAAGATCCGTAATCGAAGAAGGTCATGCCGAGATAAATTATACGAGCTTAACCTGGGATTGGAGGAATAAATATATTGTATACTTAAAGAACGGAAAGCTCCCATCGGACCCTAAAAATTCGAGGGCCCTACGAACCAAAACTGCTCGATTCACATTAACTGCAGATGGAACGCTATATCGAAGGACATTAGATGGACCATTAGCAGTATGCTTAGGTCCAGGAGACACTGATTACATCCTACATGAGGTACACGAGGGCACTTGTGGGAATCACTTCGGTGCCGATTCATTAGTCCAAAAAATAATCAGGGCAGGGTATTATTGGATCGATATGGTCAAAGATGCAGAGTTTGTTCGAAAATGTGACAAATGTCAAAGGTTTGCACCAATGATCCATCAGCCCGAAGAGCAACTTCACTCAGTCCTATCCCCATGGCCATTCATGAAATGGGAAATGGATATCGTCGGCCCTCTGCCATCGACCCCAGGTAAAGCTAAATTCATTTTATTTATGACTAACTATTTCTCTAAATGGGTTTGTGAAAGTAAGAGAGAAAGAGGTTGTAGACTTTATCTAGGATCATATCGTATCTCGATTCGGGATACCCGCCGAAATAGTGTGTGACAATGGGAAACAGTTTGTCGGCAGCAAAGTGACGAAATTCCTCGAAGACCACAAAATAAAGAGGATATTATCAACACTGTATCACCCTAGTGGGAACGGACAGGCCGAATCAACAAACAAAACTATCATTCAAAATCTAAAGAAGAGGCTGAATGACGCTAAGGGAAAATGGAGAGAAATCCTACCCGAAGTTCTTTGGGCATATCGAACAATATCAAAATCTAGTACGGGGGCGACCCCGTTCTCCTTAGTATATGGCTCTGAAGCCTTGATGCCAGTCGAAGTCGGGGAACCCAGTACCAGGTTTTGGTATACAACAGAAGAGTCAAATAACGAGGCTATAAACACTAGCCTCGAATTATCGGATGAAAAACGAGAAACTGCTCTCGTCCAATTGGTCGCCCAAAAGCAGCGAATCGAAAGATACTATAATCGAAGAACCAAGCTTCGCCATTTTAAACTCGGGGACTTAGTGCTAAGGAAAGTCACCCTCAGTACGAGAAATCCAAACAAAGAAAAACTAGGACCGAACTGGGAAGGACCGTATCAGGTTCTCGAAAATGTCGGAAAAGGATCGTACAAGCTCGGCATTATAAACGGAAAACAACTATCAAGCAATTGGAATGTGTCGCATCTAAAATGATACTACTGCTAAGGTACGACCCTCCCATATTCGTTTACATTTTGAAACTAACCCCTGCAGGAGTCCGATCATGAGCTAGGATGGATCCTTCAATATGAAGCCCTAGGTTTGAAAGCACGCGTTGCACTCTTTTTCCCTTAGATCGGTTTTATCCCAAATGGGTTTTTGGCAAGGTTTTTAATGAGGCAACCAGTGATCGTGCTAAACTTAGAAACAATTCGACAGTATCCGAGGCCTCTTTACAATCAACCCCGAATACTGGGGGGCATTAGCCCTCAAATATATCAAGTTCTGATGCAAGAAAGTTATTTCGTAACAACAGGGTTCCAATAGGAAAAGTTGTAAGAGCAAAATGGTCAAAATGAACCATGCTCATGTAGTTGTCCCGAGCCCTGACGCAAAACATGAACACATGTATAATGACTTGCAAAGAAAATTTCTCTTCTGTACCGATATCTTATATCCAAGAAAAATTCCTCTATTTCGAGATTTATTATGCAAACAGGATTGAGTTCGAGCAAGCGCTCACTCGACTATTATGCCTATGGGCCACAATACTTCGAGTTCGAATCATTCACTCGACTACTAAGCCTATGGGCTACTTTTATTTCGAGTTCGAGCAAGCACTCACTTGACCATTACGCCTGCGGGCTACATTACTTCGAGTTCGAATCATTCACTCGACTACTAAGCCTACGGGCTACTTTTATTTCGAGTTCGAGCAAGCACTCACTCGACCATTACGCCTACGGTCTACATTACTTCGAGTTCGAATCATTCGCTCGACTACTAAGCCTACGGGCTATTTTTATTTCGGGTTCGAGCAAGCACTCACTCGACCATTACGCCTATGGGCTACATTACTTCGAGTTTGAATCATTCACTCGACTACTAAGCCTACGGGCTACTTATATTTCGAGTTCGAGCAAGAACTCACTCAACCATTACGCCTACGGGCTACATTACTTCGAGTTCGAATCATTCACTCGACTACTAAGCCTACGAGCTACTTTTATTTCGAGTTCGAGCAAGCACTCACTCGACCATTATGCCTACGGGATACATTACTTCGAGTTTGAATCATTCACTCGACTATTAAGCCTACGGGCTACTTTTATTTCGAGTTCGTGCAAGCACTCACTCGACCATTACGCCTACGGGCTACATTACTTTGAGTTCGAATCATTAACTCGACTACTAAGCCTACGGGCTATTTTTATTTCGAGTTCAAGAAAGCACTCACTCAACCATTACACCTACGGGCTACATTACTACGAGTTCGAATCATTCACTCGACTACTAAACCTACGGGCTATTTTTATTTTCGAGTTCAAGCAAGCACTCACTCGATCATTACGCCTACTGGCTATATTACTTCGAGTTCGAATCACTCACTCAACTAATAAGCCTAAGGGCTACATCACTTCAAGTTTGAGTATGCCTATGTTCAAACAATCACTCAACTCGACCACTAAGCCTATGAGCTACCTTATTTCAAGTTTGAGTAAGCGCTCACTCGGTTATAAAGGCTACGAAGTCCAAATTTGATCAAGTTGCCTTAATTCTTATGAAAATATTCATAAGGCGTGAATAAAATCTTCACAAGACAGGAAACAGAACAGAAGCAAGTCGGTAAAAAGGGATATTCTTATATATACAAGATTGTTTACATGATTGATTACAACATAAAAATTAAGGACTAAGCTTCTTAGTTATCCCCAGGAGCAGTCTCTTCTCTATCACCCCCCCCCCTCCCCGTTCTCATACCCGATCTTACTCCCATCATCATCATCATCATCATCATTATCGTAAACCAAGGCTTCAGCATCGACTTCGAGTTCTTTGGCCCTTTTAATCTCTTCAGCGAGGTCGAAACCTCGAGCATGGATCTCCTCGAGGGTCTCCCTCCGAGATCGGCACTTAGCAAGTTCAGCGACCCAATGTGCTCGAGTATCGGCAGTCTCGGCTGCCTCTCTTGCTTGGACCTGGGCAGCTTCAGCATCGGCCCGATAGACGGCCACGAGTGCATCCGCATCAGCCTTTGCCTTTTCGGCGTCAGATTCGGCCTTGGCAAGTTCAGAGTCCAACCGAGCCTCGAGCTCCTCTATTTTTCTTGCTTGGACCGAGCCTTTCTCCTTCATTTTTTGAAGTTAGTTTTCGGCCGATGACAATTGGGCTCGAGCAGTTTCTTTCTCTACAGCAAAGCGTCCATTCCTTCTTTCCACTTCAAAGACTCTGCTTTTATCACATCGACTTCTTCACGGAGTTTTCCGATCATCTCAATTTTCTGCTGCAGCTGTGAGACCGAAAGATTAGCCATAGTTCTGGTATCGAGCCCATAGGCTTTTAAAAGTATTATTACCTGCTCGGACAGATCAATCTGATCTTGGTGAGCCTTGGCCAACTCAGCTCAGAGGTCTTTTATTTCTTCCCCCCTTTGGCCTAAGAAGAGTTTTAGGGAGTTCTGCTCCTCCGTAACCCGTTGAAGCTCGGCCTCGTATCGGCGCAGTTCGGTTCGGGACCGAGAACATTATTCTCAATGAACTGTCGCGTCCTGCAAAGAAAGAATAAATGAAGTTAGAAAAGAAAAGCAAACTTAAAGGTAATGCCATATAATTTAAGGCTTACCTAATTCAAAGCCTGCTGCACTCCGTGAAAAAGATCTGATGCGTCACTTGTACCGGTAGTGTCCTCAACACTAATAAACAGGTCACGAAAAGGATCCTCTCCATCATGAGGCCTATCTAATCCGAGGGCCCCCAAAGCTTGTGCCTCCTGAATCGCCCCTGCGGAAAAAGCAGGGAAGGTGGGCGAGTCTTCGATTGCTACTGCCCCAAGTGAATCACCTGGGGAATTCTCTTCGGTTCAAAAATATTCGAGAAGAGCCCCTTCAGACATATCTCCCATATGTTGGCTTCGATGGGAAGCGTCTTCGATCTCCAACAACTCGAGGACTCTGCCTGAATCTTTCTCCGATATATCCTCAGTTCGAGACAGAGCCTTATGAACCACCATCGATTCAGCTGCCTGTGGAACGTCAGTGGTCTTCTTCATTTGGGCCGCCAACGCAAACCCATCATTCCCTTCGTTTTCTTCTTCTTCATCCCTCAGACGTAGAACTGATTCTACGGTCAAAGGAATGATATTCTTGTTCGGTTTACGAGCCGTCCTCTTCTTCAGTTTTGGATCTTTGAGGACGGGGGCTCTTTTCCTCTTATTATCTTTCACCGGCTTTGGGACAGAGGCTAAAGCCTCTTCCTCGACGGATGAGAGCCTCAAAACTGCATCTTTGCCCATACCTACACACGGAAAATTTTATTAAAGTGTGTGAAAAACATCTTATTCAAATTACCAAAAGATATGAGAAAGGTGCTTACCGTGATTTTTGGCCTCCCATTGGCCCTTCGACAAGTCACGCCATGAGCGCTCGACGTATGAGGAGGTCGAAACCAGATTATGTACCCAATTCTTGAGATCGGGCACTGCGCCGGGCATTCAGGGAACCGCTGCATCACAAAAGGTATCTTTTCGGTCGGAATCAGGTCCGAAGTCCTTACTCGAACGAATCTGCCCATCCAGCCTCGATCCTTATCCTCGTCTATACTCGAGAACAGAGCCTTGGTAGCTCGACGTTAGAGTTTTATTAACCCTCCTTGAAAAAGTCAAGGACGGTATAATCGGAAAAGATGATCGAGGGTGAAAGGCATCCCCTCGATTTTACTCACAAAATATTGGATCAAAATAACGATCCGCCAAAAGGAAGGATGTATCTGGCCTAGGGTTATTAGGTATCTACAACAAAAATTTATGATAACGGGGACGAGGGGACCTAACGTGAAAGGGTAAGTATACACACTTAAAAACCCTCTCACGTGAGTAGTAATATCCTCTTCGGGAGACGGCACTACCACTTCTTTTTTCTCCCAGTTACAATCTTTTTTTATCCGCTCGATATGCTCCCGGGTTATCGAACAAATATATCTTGATAAGGGCTCAAATCGGCCAGGAACCGGCGAGCCTTTATCGAGTTTGAAATCGGAGTTAAGAACACACGTCCCCGGAACTCACTCCTCAGGTCGTGGATCCACCGGTGTTTTGTCGGCGGCGGATTGGAAAGAAAAAGCTTTTTCTTTTTGGGGGACGGTTTTTGATGTCTTCACCATTTTGGATTTTAAGAAGGTGACAAAGATTTGGTGGTTTAGAAGAAGAATTTTGCAAAGAAGAATCACAAATTTGCGAATAAACTCAGAGAATACGAAAAAGAACTTGGGAAATTTGGAGGATTGATGATGTAAAAGTGGTAAATGATAAAAAGAAGGGCTATTTATAGATTAAAGCAATGGCGGTCCAGTATCAGCGGTGGCCGACCACCGTCTGACATGCATTAAATACTTTGAAAGACTAAATCAATGGGACAACTATCACATGCATCATGGTCGAGCCCAATGTAAATGTCAGCTTATAATCTGATCGAGCCGTTGAAAAATTATATTGTTTATTACCACATCCTTCCCGAGAAACGAGGGGACTATCTGTATATGGTCAAAATAGATTCGTACGATTGATCGAGGTCATAACGTAATGGATCGGAGTAAGACTTCGAGATGGGTTCCGAAGATGGTACAAACAAGCTTCGACCCGGAGGGACTGATCAATGTCGAGCTCGATATCATTATCAAGCTCGAATCCAAATCGAACTATGATACAGAGTAAAGTTATCGAGCTTATGATTCAGAGACCGACCAATACTAACCCCGAATCAATGCAAGGATCCGAGTCAGAATCGAGCTCACGTCAAAATCGAGAGCTTGAGTCAAGACCAAAAACTCGAGTCAATATCGAGCTCATAGACAAGAGCCGTTGCAATCCCACTAGAGGAGAGAATCCTGGCAGGAATTATGAAAAAGCTGATTTATCATGGATCTCCCACTATGTATTTTTAATTATATCTAAAGTAAGATCCATCTACTATAAAAGGGATGGATATTATTTCTGTAAGGACCAAGTTTTTGCTTACATTGTAATTCAAGCACCATATTCTCCTATAGTGAAGAGTTATTCTTTTAAGCTTCATAAATTGATTCAACATGTTCAGTCCTAAAAATCATCTTCTTTACAACCTTGTTTACTATTCACTCTTTGCAATCCATATTTGATATTTCTATTTATCCTTACGGTTTGTATTAAGCTATACCATATATCCTTAGAACTACGTACAAATTTAACTCTATCCATTTTTTGGGTAAACACAACAATAACTATTTTAACCCCCGATATTTCAAATATATCCATAATTTATAATATATTTAAATATTAGTCAATTCACCCAAACTTTAGGAATAAGTATTCTGAATTTGAAAATTCAAGACTTAGTGTCCTGAATTTTAGAGCTGCTAATATGAAATTCAGGACTAAGTGTCCTAAATTTCCGAATTACTAATTTAAAATTCTGGATATAAGATTCGAACTTCTTGACATAATTTTCAAATTTTAGGACACGATATCCTGAATTTTGAACTTTGAGGTTTAAACTCTAGGACGTTATGTCCTGAAATTTGAGAGAAATTGACTAATATTTAAATACATTGTAAATTATGGATATATTTTAAACAACATGCTTAAAAATGGCTACCTAGTGTCATTTCCACTCTATTGCATCACTAGTTCTCTTGGGCCAACTGTATTGTAAGAACTATGTAAAATTTCGAGGGAAGTACAAACAACCATTCTTAGGGCAGTTGTGTAGGAATTAACCAATATTTATTTTGTCCTGAAATTTTGAACTAAATAACTTAATTCAGGACAATTCAAAACATTTATATCCCGAAAATTTGAACTAAAAAGTAAAATTCACGACACGTTGATTACTTCCTAAATAGCAGCCCTTTAGAGTTGGTACTTGATGTCATTTCTATAAAATTTGGTTGCTATGAAGCATAAAAGTGTTATATTGTTATTTAAAGAAGGGAAAATTATGCGACACATCAAACATTTAAACTGTATTTACTATTCATACATATACTTTCAGCAAGTTTACCATTCATAGCTATATTTGAATCTTAAAGCAAATCCATGAAATAAGAGATTAATTGTTTTGAACTGAAACAAAAGAGCAACAAGCTCTCGTAAGTCAATTGGTTAGAACGCTTGTTCAGTTAGCAAAGACCTTGAGTTTGACTCTCAACAAGGAACATTTTATTTTTCTGTATTTCGCCTTAGTTGTATTTGTTGCGCGAACAAATACAGTCGATACATGTTGTATCCTTTGTATACACATCTGTATACAGTCGATACAACTTGTATCCATTGTATACACCCTTGTATTTCGCATTGGTTACAGTTGATACATATTGTATTTGTTGCACGAATGAATATAATAGCCCGAACGAATATAATTTATACACGTTGGATTAGTAGTGTGAACAATATAGTTGACTTGTTGTGGGTTAAAGAGTTTTTCAAATTAGAGTAACAAATTTGAGTAGGGATTATTTTATTTACAAAGTCGCCACTTGGAATTGATTTTTTTGGGTGTTCTAAGTCACCTTTTATTTGAATCCCCAGTCAAAGGAGGTTTGACTCTATTATTATTGGTCTGCAAAAATAAAGTTCGGGTAAAAAATTATGTTGACCGGGGAGAAGGTGTAAGGCATTCCCGGAGTCCCGTGGTTCTAGCACGGTCGCTTTATTGACTACATTTGACTTGAATTAATTTTGGATAAACTGTGATTTATTGATTTTAGTGATTTATCTATACGCTTTTAATTATTAAAATATGGAATTACCTTTGAAACGAATCACGTGTGTGAATCCGTTTTGTTTATTGTGCCAAAATCATGTCACGCGTACGTGTACACAATTAATAGTATTTTATTATATTAAGATTGTTTTGACAAAAGTTGTGTGAACACATACTTCGGTTTTAATTTTGAAAATAATAATTATGCCACGCGAAGGTATACATAATCGCGATAAAACTAATTAAAAGCGCGCCTAAAGCACTCTAATAATGTTCATTATTCTTCTTAAACTTTGAGATTATTGTGAGGTCATGAATTATGAAATTACTTGTTGAAGAAATGTATGATTTTAGATATTTGAATAATAAATAAACCATCATATACCAATACCTTATAGCCCAACAATTGAAACCCAAACTTATCAGGGTCCAAATATTCCCAACTTTAAAGTAAGCTTGAATACCATATTTCTAAAAACATAATTAAGCATATAACTTTTAAGGACTAATTTACATTATTATTTATAAAAATTAAAGGCAAATAAATAAAATCACATGAAATAAGATAAAAAGAACAGAGGAAAGAATAAACCTTTAATGAAAATTTTCCAATTAAATGAGTCTTCAAGAACAGGTACAATAACTCAGACGAACGCCGAACAAGCATAAGCGAAGAAGAACATCAAAGCTAGTGAAAGGAGCTCTAACGGAATTCTCGACCTCGACTATTGAATCCACTATTTGGCGTGTGAAAAGGAATATTTTGTAGTATTTTTTGTTGGGTTTTGGGTGATGACTTGCTGGATTGTTTGAAAGAAAGACGAAAAAAGAATGACACAAGCAGAAATTCCCTAAGCGTAGAAGAAAAAAAAATAATTTCTCTCAATTCCCTCCTCCTTTCTTTTTTTTCTCTTTCTCCTCTTTCTTTTTTCCTCTCTCCTATTTATAGAAAAAATTTCAAAAATTTTTTTATTGTTTTTATTTTTTTATTATTTTATTATTTTTAAATTAAAAAGAATTCCCACTTCCCATTTTTCTTCTTTTTAAAAAAAATAATTCTCCACTTTCCTTTACTTTTATCTTTTAATTTTCCATCTTTTACTTTTATTATATTTAAATTTCCATTTTTTTTTACTTTTATTTTTTTATTTCCCACTTATTTTAGTTTCTTTTTCTTATTTTCCACTTATTTTACCTTTTTTTTAATTTCCACTTTCTTTTAAAAATTTAAAAAAAAAAATTCAGCTACCTTTACTTTATTTTTTAATTCCAACTTTCTTTCACTTTTTATTTTTTAAATTTTCACATTCTTTTACTTTTATTTTTTTAATTTTTCACTTTCTTTTACATTTTTATTAAACAATTTCCACCTACTTTTACTTTTACTTTTTAATTCCTTACTTTTAATTTTCCTATTATTTTATTCCCATCCGAAAATTAAATAAAATATTTAATTTTTTCGGTTTTTAAATTTATTTTATTTTGAAATAAAGATAAAAAAATAAAAGTAATACTAATAGTAATAATTTGACCTTTTAAATTATTTTTAATTCTTACCCTATATAAAAAAATGTAACAAAGCTAAAAAGTATATATTAAATTTCTAAAATTATTTACATAGTAGAAGGTGGTAAAAATTCAAATATAGTAAAACATTATGTGCTCACAGCTGCCCCTATTTGCTTGGAAACATGAAAAGTTTTCACGCAAATACTAGGTGAGCCATGTGACTAATTTTTTACCAAACCGTTATTCAAAAGGAAAAGAAATAAAAGATAGGGTGCAACCGAGTCCTGGAATTGGACAGCCTACATATCCTGGGTTATAGGGGAATCAAGTCACGTGTAGTTTAAGGAAAATGGTGGAATGATGAGTTGAGGAGTCGAGTGAGGTTCCGTCGAGGCTCCGGTCCACGGTCCTGCTATTATAAAAAAGAAACTAAACAAGCCTATCAGCTATGAGTTACAAGATTCCTATCTATGAGTCTTCTGAAACTTGATCTTGAGTCTTGACTGGTTCTTCATGCAGACTCTGATCTAAACCTTGATGCTCGTTAGCTGTAGGTGCTAGTTCATTATACTATAGCTTCTTCTAATCAAAACAGGACTCCAATGTTCGTGGCTTCAGTCATGTCTTGAGCATTCCATATCTTTTCAACTGCTTTTGCATTTTGGATTCACCTATTTTTTCTTTTCTTTTATTCTGAATTGAGGCTTCTTCTTTTGGTCATATCGAACCCTGTTCCTCGAGGTAAAACCTACCCAGACACCAAAAAAACAAACGAATGAAATTTTTCTGCCCCAGTTTGCACTAGAAAATTTCGTGAGTTATTGTAACAAAATTATAAACTACTTCTTTATTGAAAGCAATAAAAGGTCGATAATGGGGTACCCCGAAAAAAAAACAGAGACTAGGGAATGGAGACCCTATGTCTAAAAATGAAAGAAACTAGGGAGTGGAGACTCTATATTGGAAAAACGACTAGGGATTGGTGTACCCTGATACTGGTAAGGGGAAATGTAACCAAGGGTTGATACCCTCTATTACGGAAAAGAAATGTAATCAGGGGTTGGTGCCCTCTATTACTGAAATGAAAATGAATCCCCTGGGCGAAAAGGTTCTACCTGGGTTAAACTGCGAAAAACGAGTCTGGGTAAAGAGTACTTCTACCCGGAATATGAGCTGCATCCCCCTAGGAAAAACGTTTCTGCCTGGGTTAAGCTATGTAAAACATCCTGGGCGAAGAGTACTTCTACCCGGAACTATGAGCTGGATCCCCCTAGGCGAAAAGGTTCTACCTGGGTTAAGCTGCGTAAAACAATCTGAGCAAAGAGTACTTCTACCTAGAACTATGAGCTGGATTCCCCTAGGTGAAAAGGTTCTACCTGGGTTAAGCTACGTAAAACAGCCTGGGCGAAGAGTACTTCTACACAGAACTATGAGCTGGATCCCCTAGGCGAAAAGGTTCTACCTGGGTTAAGCTACGAAAAACAAACCTGTGCGAAGAGTACTTCTACCCGAAACTATGAGCTGGATCCCCCTAGACGAAAAGGTTCTACCTGGGTTAAGCTAAGAAAAATAGCCTGGGCGAAGAGTACTTCTACCCGGAACTATGTGCTGGATCCCCCTAGGCGAAAAGATTCTACCTGGGTTAAGATACGAAAAACAAGCCTAGGCGAAGAGTACTTCTACCCAGAACTATGAGCTAGATCCCCCTAGGCGAAAGGGTTCTAACTGGGATAAGCTACGTAAAACATCCTGAGCGAAGAGTACTTCTACCCGGAACTATGAGTTGGATCCCCCTAGGAGAAAAGGTTCTACCTGGGTTAAGCTACGTAAAACAACCTGAGCGAAGAGTACTTCTACCCGGAACTATGAGCTGGATCCCCCTTGGCGAAACGGTTCTACCTAGGTTAAGCTACGTAAAACAGCCTGGGCGAAGAGTACTTCTACACAGAACGATGAGCTGGATCCCCTAGGCGAAAAGGTTCTACCTGGGTTAAGCTACGAAAAACAAGCCTGGGCGAAGAGTACTTCTACCCGGAACTATGAGCTGGATCCCACCATACGAAAAGGTTCTACCTGGGTTAAGCTAAGAATAACAGCCTGGGCGAATAGTACTTCTACCCGGAACTATGAGCTAGATCCCCCTAGGCGAAAAGGTTTTACCTGGGTTAAGCTAAGAAAAACAAGCCTAGGCGAAGAGTACTTCTACCCGAAACTATGAGCTGGATCCCCCTAGGCGAAAGGGTTCTAACTAGGTTAAGCTACGTAAAACATCCTGAGCGAAGAGTACTTCTACCCGGAACTATGAGCTGGATCTCCCTAGGAGAAAAGGTTCTACCTGGGTTAAGCTACGCAAAACAACCTGAGCGAAGAGTACTTCTACCCGGAACAATGAGCTAGATCCCCCTTGGCGAAACGGTTCTACCTGGGTTAAGCTACGTAAAACAACCTGAGAGAAGAGTACTTCTACCCGGGACTATGAGCTGGATCCCCCTAATCAAAAAGGTTCTACCTGGGTTAAGCTACGAAAATGAGAGGTATTAAGAGTAGTGATACATGCTAAAAATAAAGGAAAGTGGAGATTTTAAGGAAACTTACCTTTGGTGACATTCGTCCTTTATGAATCACCATTCTGCACTGCTTTGTTCCTGCTGCAAATAAAGAAAATTTGTGAGTTTTAAAAGTGGTGGTCGATATGTGGTCTTTGGTAGCTTGACTTTGTGCCTATCTTCATTTGATGATGATTTCAACCTGTCACTAGACGGTTCGTGAATACCACTTGCATATCTTCCCCCGGAGAGGCTTGACTTTTCAAACTTTTACATGACGGTTGGTCGTATGGGACTTAACCTTTTCAACTTTATTTTTCCTTTGTGGTAATTCACTTTAGACTTCTTTATTCTTAAACTTTCATTTTCACACTATTAGGGAACCTTTGGATTTTCAAATTTTGCCAAAATGGTTAGCCACTTGGGACTTAACCTTTTCAACTTCATTTTGCCCTTGTAGACACTTTCAATTCGATTTCCTCCTTTTGGGAGTTTTTGATTTCAAAGCATCAGCCATCATGGCCAGTCGGGGTTGACTTGATGCCCCTACTGAGGCTAGGTGCCCTTTTGCATATTGGCTTGTATCAAATGAGAACCCTGTAAATCAGCCTTGCCATCTCTTCTTTGCCTTAGTTTGGAATAGAGTTAGACCGAAAGGGATTCAAAGAAAAATAAATAATGGAATGGACAATGAATTTAGACTAGAGATGTCCCTTTAGGGGAAGATAAAGAAGGACTTATCTGGAGTACATGTGGACTTCAATGAACATGACATGCCTTTTGGACTGGATGCGTGATCTGTGTGAACCGTTAGACTCTCAGAAATTCATCACAACTTTCGTCTCGAAACCGAGAGACCTTGCCCAGGACTGTGTCGGTGCCAGTGACTGTGAGGATCCTTTTTTCAATCAGTGGCGCCCTTTACGGGTTTTCACCAGCTGACCTCTCTCATTTCTCTTCTCGCAATCGCCTTATAGTGCTCTTTGCGAGTTTTCACTAACAAGACTCTCATTTTAGTTTCTTTACTCAACATCGCCTTGCAGTGCCCGTGAGGGTTTTTACCAATAAGACTCTCATTTTATTTCTCTCATTTTGTTGTATCATATCCAAGTGACTGTATCCTCCAATTATTGAACATTCTCGTTGATTGATCGGAAGGACTTGAAAAGGATTTGGGTAAAAAGGATTTGGATTGAGTTTCAACTTTGGAATCTTTCGGGCGAAACCATCGCCGAACCATTGTAAAATCTGCCCTAGTTTCAACCTTTGGGGAAATGTGAATTTTTGTTTTGGTGTGACTGAACCCCAGAGAGAGGCTGCCTACGTATCCTTTCGAAATTAAGTCAAACGTAGTTCAATGACTTTTTTATTTTTTTTTCTTCTGTTTTGTTTTCTTTTCTCTTTATTTTTCCTCTTCTTTTTTTCATTTTTCATTTTCTTTCTGTCTTTTGTCTTTTGTTTTTGTTTTTGTTTTTTTTTTTTTCTTTTTTTTATTTTTCAATAATACTTTCAGGTTCCAAAGAGGGTGATCAAAGAAAAGTAACTGGCTCAAAGGGTTTGCAAAGGGTTGATAATGTTTGGGTAGCGAGAATGAAAGCCTTCTTCATCCAAACCGGAGAACATTAATGCTATATAGAGGATCCAACATAGTACCTTTTGACTGTACCCGCATTGACAATTATTTCAGGGACATTTCCTTTGATGCTTCCCAGGTACAACGCTCCCTTTTGACAGTACTCTCGCTATAATGTATGGACCTTTCCAATTTGGAGCCAATTTTCCTTTAGCTGTTCTAGTTCTTTATTTTATTTCCTTAAACTTATCTTCATTGCATTTTGATTCCTGATTCATTATTTCGAAGTTTGATAACGTATTAGGATCTGAGCATAAAGTCCGCAAGCATGTCATGTTATTAAAATCTACATTAACAGAACTGAAAAGAGAATAAGGAAGGTGACAAGATTAAGAAAAGAAACATTCATGTACAATGAAATATTAATTTCGTGTGATTTGAATTTTTTTTTAAAAAAAAAATTTAAAGATAGAAGGGTTTACATCAGAAAGTAAGACAATAAAAGTAAAACGTCCGAATTACACCCTGAAATAATCCAGACGCAGAAAAGATAGCAAGACCGGCTACCGAGACTCCCATCTTACAGAGAACTTTTCAAGTTTGGCGCCCATTTTCAGGTTTCTCTTCTGCCGCGGCAATGGCTACTGTTGCTTTCAGTGCTGGATCAAATTCCTCATCTTCACTGATCATTCCGACTACTGGCCCATTGGTGTGAGTAGGCAGAGGATTGTTTATTATATTAGGGGCTTCTTCATCCCTAAGCAATATTACCTTGACCTCGAAGAGGTCTTCCACTGCTCTCTTAAGAGTCCAACAGTCTTCCGTATCATGTCCCACTGCTCCAGAGTGGTATTCACATCTAGGATTAGTCCGGTACGAGGGGGACTCAGGGTTTGGCCGGTTCAGGGCTATTGGCTACAGTAGACCTAGCCTCACTAGCTTTTGGAACAAGCTCGAGTATGATTCACCAAAGTGGTGAACTGATTCCTTCTAGGGAGACTCTTTTTCTTTTTCTTTTTTTGAATTTATTTTTTTGATTTTGTTTTCCATATCTTGGTTTCTTTTTCTTTCTCTTTTTGCTGTTTTTCGCTCTTTGTTTTTCTCTGTTATTCTTTGTCACTCTTTTTTTTCTTTTTCACTCAATTTGTTTTCTTTTTTTACTCAATTTGTTTATGGTTATGATCGAATCCGATGGGGATTGCCTACGTATCTCACATCCTGTGATAATCAGACTCGCGTAGTTCAAGAGAAGATTAGGAATAGTAAATAAACTAACTCATTTTTGTTTTTTTAGGAGAAATTTTTGAAAGGAAAACTTCTTTAAGAATAAAGAAAATATTTTTGGATTTTGATTTGTTTTTAATTTATTTTTTTATTTTTGGTAATTTTCGAAAGAAAGAAAATATTTTTTTTTGGATTTTGATTTATTTATTTATTTTGAGAAGTTTGTAAAAGAAAGACTTCTAAAGAAGGAAAAAACATATTTTTGGATTTTGATTTGGTTTTCTTTTTCGAATGAAAGACTTCTAAAAAGAAAGAAAATATTTTTAATTTTTTTTATTTGGAATTTTCTAATAAAAGATTTCTAAAAAAGGAATTAAATGAAAATATTTTTGGATTTTTAAAAATTAGGGCCGGAACCGATGAGGTTTGCCTACGTATCTCACATTCGGTGAGAATCAGACCCGCGTGGTTCGGCCAGTTTTGACACAACAGGGAAAAAATAATTTTTTTTGACTCATTTTCAAATGACTTTTCTTTTTCTCTCTTTTTTTTTTCAAAATTTCGGCACAGTTTAAGAATTTTTCAAATAACTCGGTTTTTTAGAACCGTGTGAATTTTCCTTTTCCTACCCCACTCTTGGTTTTCCTTGATTTTTCTCCCATATTCTAGAAGTCGATCAACATGCAAGCAAAAATAAATAAATGCACAAATAGCACATAGGATGTATCAGGATAGTCTTTTATTTTTTGGGTACGCCTGTCCTAGACGGACCCAACCCCTGTGTTGAGTCCCCAAAGTCAAATGCACATGATACAAATAAACGTTCCTACTAGGGATCCGACATGGGGCTATGTTATTATATGTTTAAAATCCTAGGGGGAGTGTTTTAGACCTGGCTTACCCAAGCGGACAGCTCGAGCAGAAGTGGGGGCAATGTACCAGGAGCACGAAAGTCTACCCGGCCTAATTATTGATCCAGCCTCGTTCTATTTGGTATGACCTCTAACAGAAAGTGGGCCACGTGCACGTGTGCACCATAAATTCAGAAGACTCAGAAGGGAGGCGTAAGAAGGCAGTTTATACAGTTCAAATAATATCAAAGCGGTAAATGAGCGGCAATTAGCACATTAGGCCTGCAAACACAGTAATATCAATAATCAAAAACTTCAAGTATAGATCACATTACAAGTTCGAATTATGAACCCTAAACCAGAAGTTCTGGGTTTTTTTTCCCAGCAGAGTCGCCAGAGCTGTCACACCCCTTTTATACCCCCCAAAAAGATATACTCCCTCCGTTCCAATTTATGTGAATCTGTTTGACTGGACACGAAGTTTAAGAAAAAAATGAAGACTTTTGAAATTTGTGGTCCTAAACAAGTTAAAAAGTAGCACAGAGTATTTGTATGGTTATAAAGGCTTCTCATTAAGAGTAGAATTGTAAGTTTAAGCTAAATTGTTTCCAAATTTAGAAAGGGGTCATTCTTTTTGGAACAGACCAAAAAAGAAATAGGTTCACATAAACTGAAACGGAGGGAGTATGTGTTTTGGCTTGTTGTGGGTTAAAGAGTTTTTCCAATTAAAGTGACAAATTTGAGCATGGATTGTTTTATTTACAGAGTCGCCACTTGGAATTGATTTTTTTGGGTGTTCCAGGTCACCTTTTATTTGAATCCCCAGTCAAAAGAAGGTTTGACTCTATTATTATTGTTCTGCAAAAATAAAGTCCGGGTAAGAAATTCTGTTGACCGGAGAGAAGGTGTAAGGCATTCCCCGAGTCCCGTGGTTCTAGCATGGTCGCTTTATTGACTACATTTGGCTTGAATTAATTTTGGATAAACTGTGATTTATTAATTTTCGTGCTTTATCTATCCGCTTTTAATTATTAAAATATAAAATTATTTTTTAAACGAATCACGTGTGTGAATCCGTTTTGTTTATTGTGCCAAAATCATGTCACGCGTATGTGTACACAATTAATAGCATTTTATTATATTAAGATTGTTTTGACCAAAGTTGCATGAACACATACTTCGGTTTTAATTTTGAAAATAACAATTATGCCACGCGAAGGTATACATAATCGCGATAAAACTAATTAAAAGCGCGCCTAAAGCACTCTAACGATGTTCATTATTCTTCTTAAACTTTGAGATTATTGTGAGGTTATGAATTATGGAATTACTTGTTGAAGAAATGTATGATTTTAGATATTTGAATAAATAAATAAACCATCATATACCAATACCCTATAACCCAACAATTGAAGCCCAAACTTATCAGGGTCCAAATCTTTCCAACTTTAAAGTAAGCTTGAATACCATATTTCTAGAAACATAATTAAGCATATAACTCTTAAGGACTAATTTACATTATTATTTATAAAATTTAAAGGCAAATAAATAAAATCACATGAAATAAGATAAAAAGAATAGAGGAAAGAATAAACCTTTAATGAAAAATTTTCAATTAAATGAGTCTTCAAGAACAGGTACAATAACTTAGACGAACGTCGAACAAGCATAAGCGAAGAAGAACATCAAAGCTAGTGAACGGAGCTCCAACGGAATTCTCGACCTCGACTATTGACTTCACTGTTTGGCGTGTGAAAAGAAATATTTTGAAGTATTTTTTGTTGGGTTTTGGGTGATGACTTACTGGATTGTTTGAAAGAAAAACGAAGAAAGAATGACACAAGCAGAAATTCTCTTAGCGTAGAAGAAAAAAAATAATTTCTCTCAATTCCCTCCTCCCTTCTTTTTTTTCTCTTTCTCCTCTTTCTTTTTTCCTTTCTCTCCTATTTATAGAAAAAAATTCGAAATTTTTCAGACTTTTTTTTATTGTTTTTATTTTATTATTACTTTTTCATTAAAAAGAATTCCCACTTCCCATTTTTCTTCTTTTTTTAAAAAAATAATTCTCCACTTTCTTTTACTTTTATCTTTTAATTTCTCATCTTTTACTTTTATTATATTTAAATTCTCACTTTTTTTTACTTTTCTTTTTTTATTTCCCACTTATTTTACTTTTTTTTTTATTTTCCACCTATTTTACTTCATTTTTTTAATTTCCACTTTCTTTTAATTTTGTTTTTAAATTTTCAGCTACCTTTACTTTATTTTTTAATTCCAACTTTCTTTTACTTTTCATTTTTAAAAATTCCACATTTTTTTACTTTTATTTTTTAAATTTTTCTCTTTCTTTTACATTTTTATTAAATAATTTTCACCTACTTTTACTTTTACTTTTTAATTCCATACTTTTAATTTTCCTATTATTTTATTCCCATCCAAAAATTAAATAAAATATTTAATTTTTTTGGTTTTTTTAATTTATTTTATTTTAAAATAAAGATAAAAAATAAAAATAATACTAATAGTAATAATTTGACATTTTAAATTATTTTTAATTCTTTCCCTATATAAAAAAAATATAACAAAGCTAAAAAATATATATTAAATTTCTAAAAATATTTATATAGTAGAAGGTGGTAAAAATTCAAATATAGTCAAAAATTATGTGCTCACACAATTACGCGAATGAATACTGTTGATACACGTTGTATTCGTTGCAACGAATGAATACAGTTGACATAAGATGTATTCGTTGCACATTTGAATATAAGTGATACAAGTTAGTAACAATTGAATAATAGCCATAAATGGTAATTAGACAAGTTAGAGTTACTAGACTCTGAATTATAATGGTTTATGAAAATTCATGTTTAAAAAATTGATACGACAGATATCTCAAACATTTATGAAGGAAGAATAAGACTCTGATTAGAACGATATTACTATACATTTATGAAGGAAAAATAAGTCTCAGATTAGAATGACATTACTAATTAATATCTCTAGTCCCATATTACGAATTGGAAGCAGAAAAACCTTAATTAAACTGGAGAAAGGAATAGGTCCCATGACTTCTTGTTCTTTTCATTAAATTCATATGGAATACTTTTCTCTCTTTGATTATCTCCTCTGATAAGGGGTAAACTCTTTTGGCGATTTAATGCATACTAAAAGTTGGTTAATCTGGCATATATAAAGTATAAACCCAAGCTTTAGGGTGACCCCTTGCTGACACATAGTTGATGTGTAGGTGACAAATATTTAGGCCTCATTATTTATTCTTCTACTGTAATATCTTGATTAATTACAAAATAAAAACTAGTAAGGGTATGACCTAGTAGTCAATAAAATGAGAAAATCATGAAGTTTTATTTTTTGGGGGTGGAACACGCATACGCCTTACGAGTTCGGTCGAACCCAATAGCTTTGGTCCATAACATTATTTGTCTTATAAAATCTATTGAATATGTATAAATTATTATTTTGGAACCCAGTAATTTAAAGGAACCACAATATCAAACTCATAAACTTTAAATCTTGACTTCACCTCTATTTATGTTTAAATCATCCTTGTAGAAATAAAATTACTAGACTATTTCTTCTCATTTGTGTTGCAAGTTGTAGGTACACAATGAAATTAATTAATATGCATACAAGCTGATTCGAACACAAATCTTACGACCAAGTACGAGATTAAGCTTGCTCCTATTAGTGTACCTTACAACCACAATAATTTGAAAGGGGATATCTTTGTCCCAAAGCAGGAAACAAAATGAAGGGACAAAGGCTCCCTCTTTCATGCTTTTGTTTACTCCTGTTATCCTATGACTCCTATGGAATGTTTTTACCATCTACTTGTTTTTTGCGCCACTCTTTCTTGTCTGTCCTTTTTTACTTTCACTTTCTTTAGCTATGGTCCTTTGCCGTGCTTAGAACGGTATACATGCTTTCCTAATTCCTATAATACTACTTATTAGATGTAGTTCATCATGATTATTTTCATTTGACAAGAAAGTTAATTCAGTTTATTTAGTGAGATATCTCCGCGTTTAACTGGTAACACAGCTTTCTAAGAGTTAAAAGATTTATTTGGTTCAGGGGATTAGGTAGGTTAATTATCTCAGTATAAACTTTAGGATTAAACTTATTCATGAACGTATTAAAAACCAATATTATTTTTATATTAAGATCTTCGCATAATTTATCCCATACAAAAGGTTAGATAAATTATCCAGATTTTAGTTTTGATTATAATTTCAAGATTATAATCCTTGAATAACTTGATTTTGAACCAAATAACCTCTTAAGGATTGAAAAAGGTATTTCATTTTGGACAATTTATTGTATATAAGTGAAATTTATAATTTCGTCTTCTTGTTAAGTTAATGTGTCATCTTACTGCACTCCACATCCTATCGGGTTACGATAAAATATGCCCATATCTCTTCTTTCCCCTTTAATTCCTAACTTTATCAAGCTCCCAAGCCCTATATCTTTTTAAAACAATTTGTGGAAGAACAGTACTTTTTTCAGTTAAGGTTTTGTTTCCCTCTTTCCTTATTAGTAAAACATAATTAAAAGGAGCAAGTGACATAAATGAAGATCGCTTTCAAATAAATTGAGGAATATGGATATATTTTGATCTCGACTGATTGTTCCAATATTTTGATAACTCAGGTATAATTGAATGTGATGCTCCTACAATTGTGCTTTCTTGTAACTCCTTAAGTGAAGATTTTATAGAGTTCGAATTGTCGTTAAATGATTGTCATTTCTTGTTAAAGAGAAATTCTATCGTTTCTTTGGTTTGAGTTAAAAAGCGAGTAAATCTAGTCGTTCATTATATGGCAGGAGAATCAAAAAATTATATTAGTCCTTTCTATTGGGAGCATACTCCTACTTTTTTTGTAAATTTGTTGTTGGCTGATTCAGTTTAATAAAGTTGTTTGTTTGAGTTTTATAAAAAATATGGATGCAATTACACAAACTTCCCCACTCCCTAACGAAGAAAAAAGAAAAGAGAGTACAAAAATACACCACGTTATAGCCAATACTATTCATTAAATAACTACACCAGAAATGGAAAGACACAATTTTCAGTATCTTCTCCATATATTTATGGACATTAACCACTTATTCTCCTCCTTTTCCCTCTTTTTTTTTTGTTGTTATTCCCGACACAAGCTGTAGCAAACAACCTTTTATTTGCATCTTTTGCGAGAAAAAGAATGTCTGATTAGCTTAATTAGGAGACTCAAACTTTCTGGTCCGATGCTTTAACTAAATTCTTGCCTTTGATTGATAGAAGCCTATTATCTTCACATTATACTTTCTAATCTGCCAATTAATAATTTGTATCAAACACACTTTGACAAGAGTGATATTAGTTAAGGTATTCTGTGAAGTACATGAGACAAATGTATTATTTTATTTTCTTATAGCTAGCGTATACTAATTGTTCTTGATTTATTAATCTCGGTATATACTAAATCGAGCATCACTTTATTTTCTTACTGTTTAAAAAAATAATATATTTTTATATTTAAAAACAATTTAAGTTTAAATTTTGCTTTCTATCTTTAGTGAAATCCATATAAATATTGTGACATAGAAAAACATTTCCTTCAATATCGTGTCAAGTCAAAGAGTCAAACTAGGTTATAAATTGAAAAGGAGGAAATAATTCTTTTCAATTCGTGGTCGTTAGGTTCTATAGTTGCGGTTGGCGCCAGGAAATAATAGATTTATTCAAGTACAATAAGAACTAGGATATGTACTATCCTCTTCCTTCTTGGGACGTCAAGTCATAGTAACAACAAATTTGGGAATATAAAGACAAAATAAGGAAAAAGAGGTTGACCTAATTGATAATCTTTATATTCTTAAAGCATAAGATTGAAGGGCCAGGGAAATACAATATTATTCAGCTCATATAAGAACTCAAACATTGTATTATCTTATTTAAGAACTAAAATTTTCCTATTTGAAAAAATACTATGATTCATAATTTTTTGTAGTTAAAACTAACTCAAATTTATTTGAAAAATGTTATAGCCAAAAGAAAATAATAGTTTGACTCTCTAGATAATGGTAGTACTACCAAGTAGAACAGAGGAAAACTTATCCTCCTCTACAATTGACCACGTTAATTAGAAGGATGTGTTATACTTAATTTGAAGCCGAGATAAAATAAAAATAAAATCTTTATTTGAAAATTGTTATAATTTTCAATTGTCTCAGCTAATAGTTATTGAAAGTATTTATAAATAGCTCAAATTTTAATGAATAATAGTTATAATTTCACGAAATTGCTGGCCCGTCCTTCTTGTTGTCTATCTTTTACTTTTTCAAAAGTTGAGTCTTTTGTAAAATTTTCTGTATAACAAGAAGAAAAGTCTGAAGATTGGACCAGCTTTTGGCATGAACTTGTCGATTTCTTTATTCTGGTCTTTTAAGGATCATGCTAATGAATCCAACGAAATGAAAAGAAAAGTGAAAAGAAAAGATAAAGAAGAAAAAGGCAAAAGAAAAGAGGATTATATCATTACTTCAACAGCATCCCTACGCAAAAGAATTGTAATAATGATTATTATAACCATCAATTAACTGCCCTCGACAAAAAACTACCATTCACCTTGTTTGATGAAAACTGGACCCTCTCCCTCTTATTGTTATCCTTTATTTCCATTCCCATTCTTTGTGATTTGTTCCTTTTTAATTATAGATCTACTTTTTACACAATTAACACAAATATAAAAAGGTCCGGTTGAATAAAAGTAAGTACGTTTATCCCTAAATCGAATAACAATTAAATTTGTACGCGATTTTAAGGATATGTAGTTGATTCAACACAAATAGTCAAAAATATTAGATAAACGAGTTAAAGATAAAATAAATGATCAAACCAGTTGTAATGTTATGGCCTAGCTCAAACCTAGGTTAAACAGTAACCTCGTCCTCGATTGGACCCCTGGATCAATCCCAGTTGTGAATGAAGAACAGAACATTTAAATAAGAACTTTAACAGTAGCGGGAAAGCAGAAAAATAAACTTGAATTGCTTTAATTTGTGTGTTATAATGTGTCATACAAAAGATAAAACTTTCTCTTTATATAGTAGGAGAGTTTCATCCCTAGTATAAGTCTAAAAAGGGTAAAAATCTTATTTTTTCGTTAATTACTGATCCATAACCGACATCGAGCGAGATCCGCGTCGTGATATCCGATTAGGTGCGAATATCACGGCCCTCTATCCGTCGTGTGTAACCATTTGTTGTGTCTCCCGAGGTTTTGGAACTTGTTATGGGCCCGGGGCGCGTCGCTTTATTCTGCCCGATGGTGAGTACATCGTTAACTTTTCATGGATTTTGATACGAGGGGTTTCTATCCTCGATCACAATCTCGTGCGTTCGTCCCCTTCTTCCATTTTCTCATCGGGGAATCGGGGTAGATATTACCCCCGATTTTACCATACACAGATAGTCCCCTCATTTTCTGGAGAGTAGGTTTACCGAAACGATGGGAAGCGATAGATGAACCCCAGTTCCTTCCTTCGTACGTTACAATCACAATGACGGGTAAATCGAAACGTCCCATCAGTCGCGTCGTTCTGTCTTCAGACACGTGTTAGCCACCAGTTGATTGTCCTCGAATGCAAAATGTCGCGCATTGATTATTTCCCCTCTATAAAAGCTTCGACCATTTTTTACCTTTTTCACTTTCCGATTCAAAAATTTACCCTCGAACTTCCTAATTGCTTTCAACTCCTTCAAATCTTCATACATTGCTTCTTGACCCTTCATACCTTCATCTTCATCTTCAACCCAGACCTTCATACCTTCATACCATCTTCGAATCTTCATATTTTTCTTCAAACCTTCACATTCTTCTACAAACCTTCATATTTCTCAGATTACAATGGCAAAAACCTCCAAGTCAGTGCCTCAGCAGGCTGCTCCTTCATCTTCCCACCCGTCCACAGATGCCGAGGTGGCCATTCCCGAAGTGGCTCAGGAGCCCCCATGAAGAGCTTCATACCTGGGGGCTGCTTTATCGGGAACGACTTCAACGTCGAGAAGGACTCTAGTAAACAGGACCGAGGCGAAGGAGCATGGAGATACATATGCTCCGTTACTGAAGAAAACCTACCCATAGTCCGAGCAGACTGTAAATAGAAGGGTAAAGATGTGGTTGCCCCCGGGCATGATGACGATATTACTACTCACGTGAAGAGATATTTAAATGTTTATACTTACCCCTTCACGCTCGCCCCGGTAGACCCTATAGTCCTTGCTTTCTACAAAATGTACGAGGTATGCCTAGGGCAAATCTGCCCATCCTTTTTGAGGATCGTGATCCTCTTACGCTATTTTATGAACAATATCGAAGCCCCTCAGTTTACCCTCTACCATCTACTCCGCCTATACAGTCCCTGAATCTTCCAATGGGGGGCTGATCAAGATTGTTTGCTGAGCAAGCAAGGCTCCTATCTCGAGCATAGATGATGACCGAGATCGAGGCTGGCAGGGGAGGTTCGTTCAGGTGAAAACCGAAGACCTGATCCGTCCTGAATTCCTGTCGTTCCCTAAGAAGTAGAACGCATCCCGTAAGTATTATCTTCCTTGAGTATTCATTTCTTTTTATTCTTTCTCTCATTGCATGTGTTTGTTGTCGTACAGCTGGTGGCCAAGTTCCTAATACAATTCCCCGCTTCAAGGATTGGATAGACGGAATCTGCAAACAGATGTCGTACTCCGAGCGCGCATGGCGCAAGCTCTCGAAGGGCAAATGGGAGGTCCCATCCCATGGTGAGGATCTTTCCTGAATAATTACGTCCACGCTTTTATCTCACACAATGCTAAATCTTTCTCCTTTCTCATAGGTTTGCATAAGACCACCAAACTCAGGTCGTTGGATGAGGACGAGGATCCGTCCTAGCTCACCGAACCCTCTATTTCGGGGCAGCCCGGGGCTGCCGCAATGGAGGAGAAGAAGAAGAAGAAGAAGAAGAAGAAGAAGAAGAAGAAGAAGAAGAAGAAGAAGAAGAAGAAGAAAAGAAATTCCTCGAGTTCCCCAGACGCCGAGGCGAAGAAGAAGGTGACAATCCGGGTCTGGAAGCCCAAAAAGAGCACCAAGTCCGGGGTACCGGACCCCGATTCCATCTACCGGCTCAGGGAAGAATCCGAAGATGACGACATTTTTATTTCTCATGGGTCGAACCTTAACGAGGGGGAGCAGGCGACGACTGAGAAAGAGGACCATGAGGTTGATCCCCCTCTAACTCGGGAACCAGAGGGAGAGACAGAGGTTGCGACCCCCCAGGAAACTGCTCCTGTCCCGAATGAGGCAGCTGATTTTATTGAAGTCGCGAAGTACCCTCTTATACCGAGTCCATTCTCGAAGAGGACCAAGCAGGCAAAGAAAAGTCAAGCGAGATAGCACAGGGCCCTGACGACGCCCTCAACACGTTCTTCGATAGCATGGATATGGCCGCACTGGAGGATGTTTTTGGACTTGGCCACCTAGAGGTCTCAAAGAAGGATGTGCCATAGGCAGTGGGCTGACCGAGTTCGCTCCCAAAATTGGTAAAATAATTTCCTGCTCCGAGCGTGGACCCGAGCGTAAGAGAATGGTCATCCTTACAATCCCAGAGGATGTCCGGGTCTTATTTGCTCCGGTAGGTATAGCAAGCTACCTTCGGTGCCTGGTGACGGAGGAGGACCAGGCAAAGATGAACAAAGTGGGCACGTCGAGCCTCTTCAACGAGGCACAACAGGCGCTGAACTAGGTAAGGTGTCATCCCTTTATACCTCTTTGAGAATTTCAATTTGGTTTTTGATGTGATACGTTATTATTTTTTCAGGCTTCAGTGCTTCATCATGAAAGCTTTATCCGGTCCCGCGTAGATATCAACGAGCTCGAGTTGGAGCTCAAAGAGCAGGTCCGGAAGAAGGACATGTACATGGCTCTTAGTGAATAGCAGGATGAGGCCTTCAAGGACCTCCTGATTCTCCAAGCCAAGCTAGAAAAAGCCCAAAAGGAGGCCTCGACCCTGAAGCGGGAACAAGCCGACCTGGTTGAGAATGTAAAGATATTTGAGGCTAAAAACAAGCAGCTAGTCGTGATGACTATCAGCACAAATTTGCAGGTCCAAGAGAAGATAGACATGATCGACCAGCTTCGGTCTAAGATGGATGAGGTCAAGGCCACGACCGAGGTGTAGAAAAGCAGGATGGAACTACTGGATTTGGAGAAAGAAGCTGCTAAATTGGAGCTGGAATCAGTTGAGAATCAACTCTGAGTAGAGAAGGTCAAAGCCGATAAATAGTCTGGCTAAATGATGATCTCCGGGCATAGCTGAGCTCGGTCATCTCGAAACGGGATGCTCTCGGACAAGAATATGCAGCACTGAGGTCCAAATTGTATGCAACCTTTGTTGATGCCGAGGAGATGGTGGCCCAGTATAAGGTTGATGTGGTGGTAGCCGAGACCCGCTTAAAGACGAAAACTGAGTACATAAAGCAGCTATCCTGGAGAGAGTCCCTCGAAGAGATCCATGCCCGAGGTTTTGACTTATCGGCCGAGATAGAGGAAGCTAAGAGGCTCGAGGCCAAGGCAAAGGAGCTCTACGAGCCTGAGGGTCCCGAAAGCTCCGAGGGTTCCGAGGGCTCCGAGGACTCCTACGATCTTGGCAACGAGTCGGGCCCCCGTGAAGACCAGGCGTAGATAACTTAGTTCTTTTTCAATTTTTCCTTATGTATTTTTTTTATTTTGAGGTCGCTCTATTGTGCCTTTGTAAATATATTTTGAATATATAAAATTTTCCCCTTTTCGGCAATACTGTGTCTTTATTGTTTTCGCATATATTTGTAATTTTCTATTTTCGTATTATTTTTAATGCCTTAGCATAAAATCAGATGTAGTTCTAGAGCCTTCATTTTTCGGAGGTCGATCGAAGCCCAACTTCGATGCAATTTTCGGTTACTTGTGCCTTTGAATCTTTGGTAAAACCGAAGGCCTTTAAGATGTTCAAGTATAAACTATAGTCGATGTTTTTGTCGAGGGTAACTTCTAAATAGGTTTTGATTTTTCGTAAGGGCCTTACTTTCTAGTTATGGACTTTGGACGTCTCCGAGCCATTTTTAGAGTGGCCGTAACTTTTCGTATTCGGGCACTGTCTAATAGGCTTAGTGCCTCCGGGATTCGGTAGTCCAGATTGTCCGAATTTTCATCGAGCGATAGTCCCCGAGTGGGGGCATCCCGTGGGCTTGACAATCCCCAAGTAAGGGTAGCCCGTGGGCTTTAAGATCCAAGATCGAAGAAGCAAAAATGCGTAGTAATAAAGTGTAAGGGAAGTAGAAATTTCTTTCATTATTTTTATATGTAAGGTATATGATCGGAGGCGCAAAAAACCTTGTGTCGTGGCTAGAGTGGATTATGTGGGCATCGTTTGCATGACCATTTAAACCTTACAATGAATCCGAACCACCAAGCCTTAGCTTTTGATACATAAAATTTTCTTTCCCCTTGCTAACGATCTAAATCCAGGGGTAATGGCCCCCAGTATTCGAGGCCGAACTGGTGAGGACTCGGATATTGTTGATCTTATGCCAACGATCACTGATTTCGGTTTAGAGCCGGTCTTCAAATCTAAGGTAGCACGTTTTATTATTGCCTCATTAAAAACCTTGCCGAAAAACCTATTTCGGGACAAAACCGGTTCAAGGGATAATGAGTGCAACACGTGCTTTCAGACCTAATAGCCACATTTGTCCTTGGCCGATTGCGTGCATACGTTAGTTCGACTTATAACAAAATTAAAAAGGGATTGAGTTCGTACCTTAGTAGTAGTATCGCTTTAAGTGTATCACGTTCCAATTATTTGGTAGTTGTACGTCATTTTTTGCTTCGAGTTTACATGAGCCTTTGCCGGTTATTCTGACGACTCGATACGGTCCTTCCCAATTCGGGCCGAGTTTCCCCTCGTTCGGGTTCCTGGTGTGTAGTTTTACCCTTCTCAATATCAAGTCCCCAATTTGAAAATGTCGGAGGTTGGCTCTTCGGTGTAGTATCTTTCTATTCGCTACTTCTGGGCGGCCAACTGGACCATGGCGACCTCCCGCCTTTTATCCAATAGTTCTAGGCTTGTAATCATGACCTCACCATTTGATTCTTCGGTAGCATACTGGAATTTGAGGCTCGGTTCCCCCTCCTCGACTGGTATTAAGGCTTCAGCTCCGTAGACTAAAGAAAATGAGGTGGCCCTGGTACTTGATTTCGAAGTCGTACGGTACGCCCACAGGACTTCGGGCAAGATCTCCTTCCATTTTTCTTTCGAATCGGTCAACCACTTTTTCAGGTTCTAGAGTATAGTCTTGTTCGTTGATTCCGCCTGCCCATTCCCACTAGGGTGATAAGGCATTGATAGTATCTTCTTGATCTTGTGATCTTCGAAAAACTTACTCACCTTGCTCCCGATGAATTGTTTTCCATTGTTGCAAACTATATCGGCCTTGTATCCCAAATCGACATATTATGTGATCCCAGATGAAGTCAATGACTTCTTTCTCTTGGACCTTTTCGAACACTTAAGCCTCAACCCACTTGGAAAAATAACCGGTCATGAATAATATGAATTGAGCTTTACCGGGTGCTCATGGTAAGGGACCGACGATGTTTATTCCCCACTTCATAAATGGACACGGGGACATGACCGAGTGGAGTATTTCTCTCGGTTGATGGATCATTACGGTCGTGTATTTAGCACTTGTCGCATTTCCTTACGAAGTCCTTCGCATCCTTCTCCATTTAGGTCCAGTAGTAGCCGACCCTGATTAGTTTCCGAACCAAGGATTCTGCCCCCGAATGGTTCCCACAAGTGCCTTCATGAACTTCTCTTATGGCGTATTCGGTCTCTCCCGGTACCAAGCATCTGGCTAGTGGGCCAAAAAAGGTCCTCCCGAATAATGCCCCTTCGATCATGCTAAAACTGCAGCTTTGGTGCGCAGGGCTCTCGATTCTTTAGGATCCGAAGGTAATTTTCATGTCTTCAAGTAGTCTATGTATTTATTTCTCCAATCCCAAGTTAAACTTGTCAAGTTTACTTTGGCGTGGCCTTCTTCTTTCACTGAATTCATTAGTTACACCACTGCTCCCGGGCTGAACTCATTGGAATCTACCGATGATCCCAAGTTAGCCAGTGCATCGGTCTCACTATTTTGATCTCGGGGTACATGTTGCAAGGTCCATTCCCTGAATTGGTGTAGGGTAACTATAATTCGTCCAAGTACCTCCGCATATATTCTTCTTTTACCTCAAACGTTATGTTGACTTCATTTACCATGAGGAGGGAGTCGCACTTGTCTTCGATCACTTAGGATCCAAGGCTTTTAGCCAACTCTAGACCTGCAATCATGGCCTCATACTCGGCCTTATTGTTAGGCAATTTCACAGTTCTAATAGACTGCCTAGTTGTATTTCATGTAGGTGGTTTTAATACAATACCGAGCTCAGACCCCTTTGCATTGGAGGCACCATCCGTGAAGAGGGTCCAGATTCTCGAAGTAGTCCCTGAGGTTAGCAGTAGTTCCCTTGAGATTTTATGGCGGTTTGGGGTCGATACTTAATATCGTACCCGCTAATTTTAACGGCCCATTTAGGAAACCGTCCCGAGATCTCGAGCTTGTGCATGATATTCCTTAGCGGGTAAGAGGTCACAACACATATAGGGTGGCATTGAAAATACGACTTTAGCTTCCTGGAAGCGCATAGCAAAGCGAGTGCCAATTTCTCCTAGTGAGGATGCTTTGATTCAACCTCGCCTAGAGTTCTACTAACATAGAAAATAGGAAATTATGTACCTTCTTCCTCCCGGACTAAGACACCACTTACCGCCACCTCGGAAACCGCCAAGTAGAGGTACAACTGTTCGTTTGCCTTCGGAGTGTGTAGTAGGATGGGGGACTCGATAGGTACCGTTTGAGTTCTTCCAAAGCTTGTTGGCATTCCGGGGTCCAGAAAAAGTTATTATTCTTCTTTAATATTGAGAAGAATCGATGGCTTTTATCCGAGGACCTCGAGATGAACCGGCCTAAGGCGGCTATATGCCCGGTCAGTCTTTAAACGGCCATGACGTTGTCCACCAAGGTGATGTCCTCCCGATTGGATACCATGAACCCGAGGAATTTGCCCGATTCGACCCCGAATGTGCATTTCTCCGAGTTTAGCTTCATGTTGTATTTCTTTAGTATATCGAAGGTCTTCTGCAAATGTTTCAAATAGTCATTTGCTCGCAGGGACTTGACCAACATATCGTCAATATAAACTTCCATTGATTTTCCTATTTGTTCTTCAAACATCCAGTTTACTAGGCGCTGGTAGGTGGCACCGACGTTCTTTAATCCAAATTGCATCACGTTATTACAGTAGGTGCCGAATTTAGTGATAAAAGAAGTTTTTTATTGATCGTCCAGGTCCATCCGAATTTGGTTGTACCCCGAGTAGGCGTCGAGAAAGCTGAGTATCTCATGCCTGGCCATTGCGTCGATCATTCGATCGATGTTAGGCATAGGGAAAGAATCTTTAGGGCATTCTTTGTTTAGGTCTTTGTAATCTATATACATTCTTAGCTTATTCCCTTTTTAGGCACTACCACTATGTTAGCCAAACAGTCTGGGTATTTAAGTTTCCGGATGGATCCTATTTTAAGAAGTTTGGATACCTCATCCTTGATAAATGCATGTTTGACCTCGAACTATGGCCTCCTTTTTTGCTTGACCGAATAGAACTTCGGGTCCAAACTCAGCTTATAAGTGTTTACCTCTGGTGGCATCCCTGTCATGTCAAGATGGGACCAAGCGATACAGTCTACGTTAGCTTTAAGAAAATTAATGAGTTTTTTCCTAAGCTCGGGGGTTAACCCTGTGCCTAGGTATACCTTTCGGTCCGGTAGGTGTTCGAATAATATGACTTGCTCCAACTCTTCAGTTGTTGATTTGGTGGCCTCGGTGTCATCAAGAGCTATGAATGATCTTGAGACACCGTAATCGTCCTCATTGTCTGCTTCTAGTTCCTCCGATTCTGCCGAGGCCGACATCAGTGATTGCTATTTAATTTCTTCCTTTATGGTCGGTTTTGCATTCCTTGATGTCAAAATCATAGGTACCAGAATTACATCTTCAATAGCGAATATCTCCTTTGCGGCTGGCTGTTCTCCATAGACCATGTTGACTCCCCCCGGTGTAGGGAATTTCAAAGCATGATGTAAGGTTGAGGGTACCGCCCTCATGTTGTGAACCCACGGCCTTCTAAATAGGGCGTTATACCTCATGTCCCCCTCGATCACGTAGAATTTTGTTTCTTGGATCGTCCCGGTGGTGTTTACTGGCAAGGTTATCTCCTCTTTAGTGGTCTTACATACCATGTTAAAATCGTTAACCACCCGGATTGCCGGCACGATTTGGTCCTGTAATCCCAATTGCTCTACGACCCTTGATCTAATGATGTTGGCCGTGCTACCTGGATCAATCAACATATGCTTAACTCGAGATTTATTGATAAGTACGGATATTACTAGTGCATCATTGTGAAGCTGCACGATGCCCGAGATATCCTCGTCGCTGAACGAAATGGCTCCCTCCGGAACATAATCCCAGGTGCATTTTTCCCTTATGATAGATCCTTTAGTGCGCTTTATCATTGGTCCTTTGGGGACATCGACTCCTCCGATGATCAATGTTGATTACGTATTGAGGCTCCTCATGTTCGACATGTTTGTTGGCGTCCCTGTTCCTAAAGTGGTTTTTGGCTCGATCACTCAGGAATTCTCGAAGGTGCCTGTTGTTGAATAACCGGGAAACTTCTTCTCTCAACTGTCGGAAATCCTTGGTCCTGTGACTATGAGTGCCATGATATTTACACATCAAGTTAGGATCACTTTGGGTAGGGTCGGACATCAACGGTTGGGGCCACTTGGTCTCTTTGATACGCTTGATGGCTTACACGATGTTGACAACATCCATGTTTAAGTTATACTCTGATAATCTCGGTGCTTCCTTACTCCCGAGTGGCCTGTCAAAATTATTTTTTCTCATCAGACCTCGGCCACTAGACCCTCGATCGCCCCTTTTCTCGTTCTTTGTGGGGTGAAGCCCGAAACCATTTCCCCCTGGTCTGTGCTATATGGTTGTACCGATCCCGAACTGGTTTTGGCTCATGATCAACGGCTCTATTAGACCTATCATCGGCCCTGATAGTGTAAACGGACCCAGAATGAGCTCCGAGTTGGTCGTGCTTGACCCTAATCTTTGACTGATACCTGCTGTGGATAGCGGCCCAGGCCACCGCTGGACATTCTACCAAATTTTGTTTTAGCTGTTGAGAGGCCACAGAACTTCGGGGGTTAAGTCCCTGGGTGAATGCCTGAACGGCCAAATCATCTCCAACTGGAGGTAGGTCCATCCGTTCCATCTGGAACCTTGACACGAACTCCCTAAGCATCTCGTTGTCCCTCTGTTTGACCTTGAAAAGGTCTGATTTTCTAGTCTCGACTTTGATGGCCCCATCATGGGCTTTAACGAAAGCATCTACAAGCATAGAAAATGAGTCAATGGAATTTAGGGGCAAGTTGTGATACTATATCATCGCTCCCTTGGACAAAGTCTCCCCAAACTTCTTTAGTAACACCGACTCGATTTCGTCGTCCTCTAAGTCGTTCCCCTTGATTGCACACATATAGGAGGTCACATGCTCGTTTGAATCCATGGTCCCATTATATTAGGGGATATCGGGCATACGAAACCTCTTTGGGATCAGCTTCGGCTTCGCGCTCGGAGGAAAAAACTTCAAGATAAATTTCTTAGAATTCAGCCCCTTCAATATCGGGGGCGCTCCCGGGATCTGGTCGACCCTGGAATTGTATGTTTCCACCTTCTTGTCATTAACCTCAATTTTCTTCTCACCTGACTCTACCCAATTCGTTAACGCTTCAAGCATATTCATTACCTCGAGATTGACCCCGAGCTCGGCTCACCCGGTCTCTCGGTGATTTATTCGTTTCATCGGGTACTTTCTCGGGATTTTTCAGGCTCGACCTTGTTGGGGACATGGTTTTGATTCTGCAGCTGTGCTATTGCTGCTTGTTTAGCCTGCAACATTTCGAAGATTATCGGTAGGCATACTATGGCGCCCCGTTTTCTCGCGAAAGCGGGTTTCAACGTATGATAATTATTTTTAAATAGGTATTAAAAGAGAAGAGTCACCACCTAACGATTTTTAAGGTGTGTTAGGGCACCTATTTGTGAATAATTCTGATTTAACTAGTCTACATCACCAAAGATCAGGTAAGAGCTCAAATTACCTCAAATTGAAGGTGTTAGGTACTCTTCGAGGCCCACAACTGTGGGTCCCAGATGAAGTTCACACTATGTAGATTATTAGATTATAACTGTCCTATGTGATCATATAAGCGAGGGAAGACAAAGAATTTAAATGTTCTATTATGAACAAGTGTAAAGGAAATCGGGCAACAATTAAGCTATATAGATAATCAGTACAAGTCCTTAGAGGTTACACGGTACAACTCAATTGTTCTAACTTTAACAATTGAGTGTGAACAAATAATTATATAAAAGAAAGGGGGATCCTAAGTTTTTTAGCCTAAAGGATCACCCCGTGTAACATAAATAATACTTCACAACTCCCTTAGGGTAGGGGTTTCTCATATTATTCAGCGGGCACAGACTATCATCTCCAGCTACTCAATTACTATTTTACAGTTGTTTACCTAAAGCGTTCTAATTCAATTCTAAATTGTGTCCTATGCGTGCACTACCCATCCCATGCCTATGGTCCAAAAGGCTTTGGACCTACTATTTGGGTGGTTCTAGACTTCGCTTAGGGTGCACAAACTGATAAAACTAGGCGCGCATTCAAAACATATATGGATTCACATAAAGACAATTTAAGGCCCAAGTTAGCCTCCACATATAAACAACAAATGCACGCGGCAGATTAGACAATAGATAGTTTCAGCAGTTAAGCAACATTATATTCGTTAAGTCCTATAGGCATGGTTTCTAGGTGATTCTGATTTCCAGCATTGTTCAAGCAACAGTGCAGCTTTAGGCTAACGGATTTGCAGATTAAGGCATCACAAACCTATAGGCATGATATCTAAATATTACGCAATGAGGCAGTAAAACAACTTCGAAAGCCCAAAATTAATAGTTTCTTATGCGAGTGACAATATCCTATAAGCAGGATTTCTAACAGTTGATAGTCGCAATTGATATTATAAGACTTCATCCTTATATGCATGATTCTAGGTATGATAACGCAATGAAGTAACAAAGTAGTTGATTAATTACTTAAGACCATGTAGTCGTGACATTCAGGTTAACAGCGTACCAAGACAATAGAAGTGACCGATTAATTAGTTGAAACCCTATAGACATAGTATCTAAATAAGTGTTAGCAAAACAACGTTATTGTATCCTATAGGTATGATGCCTAATTGTGCACAGTAATAGACATAGAAAACAAGTATGGCGAGTACTAACATACTTTGAATAGTGTACGAGTGAAGTGAGTGTGATTCCTATAGGCATGATTCTATTAGTGTATAGAAATAAAGCACGCTAAACGAAATAACAAATAAGCCATGCTAAACGAAATAGCAAATAAAATATATAGACCTTATAGGCATATTTTCTACCCTTTTATGCAAGTATTAGAGTACCCCCAGTCCCATTTTTCACTAATTTCCCAATCATTCAGTTTTACAAGCTGTTATAAATTATTTTAAATAATTACAGGCCCAATACAAATGTAGAATAATCCAGTAATACATCTGGGCCTTTAAGCAGGTTTAGGACTTCATGCGGACAGCATGCCCAAACTCCAAATGCAGAAAGTATACTTCGAACCCTTAATACCAAAGGTAGGCCCAACATACTAGGCCCAAATAACAAATGAATGACTTACTTACCCAAATAGATGCTAGACTTAGCCATACAGGCGACAAACCTCGCGTAGAATTAATTAAACAGTTCTAAAGCTTAAACACTTAGTTCTTAAGTTGTGACCAACAACAACTCTAGCCAGGACATATAGACAAGATCATACTAAATTGGAAGGCACACAAAGCATATATGAGGCAAGTTTATGGTTGTAATTCCAGAAATAAAGTTTAAGAGCAACAAGATTATTTCAAACAAAACATGGTCCAGAACTATCTTAAAGAGTTTTAGGCATGTGTTTGAACATGAAAATCTAGTAGTGTCATAGACAATAACCAGTGAGATACAGTCTTAACGTGGAAGCTTTAATAGGGGAGCCTAATGAGAACAACCAACTTACAGAGCTTAACATGTGAAATATTCACGCAAATACAATTTACCACACAAAGGTTTTGAAATCAACATGTAAGCATTTAGATGAGAAGAGGTTGGCTTTCATGTAAATAAAGTAAGCAGGCATCATGTAAAGAGGGCAGGGACTTGTCTTAGTCGACATAAAGAGAAGTAAACTAGACATGGGTTTGAATTCACCCTAGAAGTCTCAAACGATCAGTGAGCACATGGCATCAAAGCAAAGAACAATTCTGCCTTGGCATTGCAACAATATTGGCATAGAGAATTCATATAATCACAGGTTGATTTCAGAGAAATAGCAGGTATACATGAAAGATTTAGCATAGATACATTCCAATAGGTTCTAGGTATGCATTGATTTCCTAGGGGATTCTAAGTCATGGATTCATGATAAGCAACAGTCTTGAGTGATCATTTAGACTTAATCGTGAAGATAAGCAATTAATCAAGTTGGACATCTACAATGAGCATTCATTAAGGCTAGTAATGTCAAGGAGAAGCATATTAGGCTAAGCATTTAGACAGTATCATCACATAATTTGCAGTAGAACAGCAGATGATGCATAAAGGATTCAACAGGAAGAAAATAATTTTGGGCAGACGCAATTTCCCAGGGATCCAAACAAAGTGCGATAAACATCAATCAGGTTTAATTGTAAACCAAGTAAACACCATGAATCGATTTAGCTAACTATGCCAAAAATCAAAATTAGAGCAGGCTTGAAGTGGCATAATATTAAACACCCAAAGGAATGCACACAATCATAGGGTAATGAAATTACGAGAGTATAAGATACTAACCAGTTGCGAACAAACTAAATAAAAGATGAACTCAAAATCTCAAGAATAGATGTGATTACTGGAGAATGATGAAATCCCAAACCCCCAGTGCTTCAGAATTCACAGGAGCCTCGAAATGGGCTCCGAGCAGTGCTTGCACTGGAGGAGGTTAATGAACAGAATCCGGTGGCCTTTACATTCAGCCGGCCAAAAATCAAAATCTCAGAATAGTATAGAATGAATGAGAGTGCGAGAACAATGGTAGTAGTAGTCATAGCAGTAGTCGTTTAGACTTAGAGGGGAAGCGGGGAAAGGGGTTTATATAGCGATCGATTTGAACAAACAATTATGGAAACTAATCAATTTAGACATAGAAAAGGAAAGAAAAGATCTCATGTAATCAGAATCGGTAAAGGAGATGGAGATATCAAACCCTACTTGGGTTCAACCAACTGTAAATCAAACTAAGAGTGCAAGAATCGCCTCCTTTCAAGTGTATGTAGACGAAATACCGTCTGAATCCTTGAAAATCAAAGTCAATCAGGCCTGATTTTGAAAGGTTGTACTTGCTAAAATTGGGCAAGTACTAAGTAACACCATGAACGCGTGAGTAGTAGCGGAATAAGGCAAGTAGATCGTGATGGGATTCTATAGTATAGCCGGATTCAAAGAGAATTTTGGGAATAACGCGGCTAGGGTTTTGTGAATAGAGGGGAAATAGAGAGAATGCAAAGGTAGCCGGTTTGCGGGAATGGTCTTTAGGGTTTGGTTATGGGGATATAAGGATAATGGGGTATTTATTATGGGCCATTAATCATTTAAGATCAACGGCCAAGATCGAATAGGAAATGGGGCGGGTTAAATGAGCGGGTCGCGACCGGGTTTAAAAGGGGTCATTTGGTTGGGTTGCTGAAGAGAAAAGATGAATGGGCTAAGTGTTTGAGCCTTTAGTTTGGTCCGAAATTAGCCGTGTATTGGGCGGGATTTTAAGTACAAGAAACTAAGGGAAAATAATTTAATAAAATAGCTGAATAAATATAAAAATACTATTTATAAAACTTAATATTTTAAAATAATAGATTAAGGTAATAAAATAAAAAAATACAATTAGTTATAAAATATAGGGTATTATTGCAAAAATACGTAAATAGTTCAAAAATACAAATTTAATTATATGAAATGAAGTAAAATGTTATAAAATATATAAGTCGGTGTAATAATAAATTTGGATGATTAATTTATAACAAAACATAATTTCAAAGGAAAATTAATAAATATTAAATATTTTAAATGCAAGAAAATCAATTTTAAGCCTAAAAATAATTATGAAAAATTATATAAAATACTTATAGGACTCTTGTAAATTGATGATGATGCAGAAAATGATATTTTAAAAATATACATGATATTTATAAAATACGGGGGCAAAATTGGGTATCAACACTTACCCCATCACCTTCGCCTTCGGGGGCTTCTAAAGCTGGTGGTTGGGGTCCCCCGCGAATACTATTTTCGGGATCTGTCGGTCAATTGATGCCGATGGCCACCTGTGAGTTAGCATCGACCGGATCGGCAACAGGGACACTGTTGGGATCAGCAGGAGACACCTCGTTGTTAGGCACCAAATTATTATTTTCGCCATGATGGCCAAACTCAGCGTCAACGTTCAAGTGAGCAGACTGAGAGTTTGACATTTTTGGGCTGACTTGAAATTAAGACTTCAAAAAACAAGCGTAAAATAGGGTGTGTTATGGAGATTCATATTAAATCACCACTATTATCCCTAGTCCCACGGTGGGCGCTAAACTGTTTACCCCTAAATCGGATAACAATTAAATTTGTACGCAATTTTAAGGATATGTCGTTTGATTCAACAAAAATATTCAAGAATATTAGATAAACGAGTTAAAGACAAAATAAACGATCAAAACAGTTGTAATGTTATGGCCTAGCTCGAACCTAGGTTGAACTGTAACCCCGTCCTCGATTGGACCCATGGATCAAGCCCAATTGTGAATGAAGAACAGAACAATTAAATAAGCACTTTAACAGTAGCTGGAAAGCAAAAAGGTAAATATGAATTGCTTTGATTTGCGTGTTACAATGTGTCCTACAAAAGAAAAAACTTTTCTTTATATAGTAGGAGAGTTTCATCCCTAATATAAGTCTAAAAAGGTAAAAATCTTCCTTCTTCGTTAATTACTGATCCATAACTAACATCGAACGAGATCCGCGCCGTGATATCCGGTTAGGTGTGAATATCACGGCCCTCTATCCGTCGTGTGTAACCATTTGTCGTGTCTCCCGAGGTCTCGGAACTCGATCTAGGCCCGGGGTGCGTTGCTTTATCCTGCCCGACGATGAGCACATCATTCACTTTTCATAGATCTCGATACGAGCGGTATCTATTCTCGATCACAATCTCGTGCGTCCGTCCCCTACTTCCATTGTCTCATCGGGGAATCGGGGTAGACATTAACCCCGATTTTACCCGTACACATAGTCATCAAACTAGGTGCGTCAATGATTCGGTTCAAACAGTTATTTTATAAAATTTGTACCATACCAATTTTTTGATTATTCTATTATGTATAACCAAAATTATACTTTTCGAAACCGTCCCAATAATATCGGTTTCTCTAGACAGTTTTACTGCTTAATAGCCTGTTTGGCCAAACTTCTAAAATCAACTTATTTTGAGAAGTGTCTTTTCTCAAAAATGCTCTTCTTAGAAGTACTTTTAGAAAGAAAGAGTTTGTGTTTGGCTAGTTAACTTGAAAAGCACTTCTGAGCATCAATTAGTGTTTGGGCAAGCTTTTAAAAAGTGATATAAAGTGTATTTTTCTCAAAAGTGTTTTTCAAAAAAGTATTTTGGAGGAGAAGCTATTTTTTTCTGCTTCTCCTCAAAAACACTTTTTTTTTCTTCCAAAAGCTTGGCCAAACACTTCAACATTGAAAAAAGTGCTTCTATGTTTGGAGAAGCTTGGCCAAACAAGATATAAATGGTGATGATTAAGAAACATGAAAGATGGTTAAAGTATAGATCCATCAACTACTCTACAATAATGTAAAAGAAACTAAGCAAAGACAAAGAAAAGATAAATCACACGAGTAGAAAGATATTAACCAAGTTGGGCCTCAAGAATAAAGTCTATAGAAGATTAAATATTCAAAAAGATAAATCTAATACGAAAGGAAACATATTCAATACATTGTACTTTGCTACTCATAATCGTTACAATACTTTGTGTCTTGCTAGTGAATATGCTTGAAATAATTTAGAGCATGTTTGGCCATGAAATTTTTTTCACTTTTTCAAAAATAAAACAGTTTTTTCGAAATCAATGTTTGGCCATAAAATTTTCGATTTTCACTTGAAAATGAATTTTGGAATTTTTTCGAAAATTTGAAAAACTCCAAAAAGCTATTTTTTAAAATTTTCACTCATATCACTCACAAAAATTCAAAAACAACCCAAAATTATATTCATGTCCAAACACAACTCTAATTTTCAAATACCATTTTTACTTGAATTTTTTTTCACCTTTTTTAGAATTTTACAATTCTTATGTCCAAACGCCCACTTAGTTTCAGTAAGAGTAGCATAATAGGTTTGGTAATTAGGATTTTAATTTTAATTACTTATTGGCTTGTAACCATTTTTAAAATTCCAAGGCCCAAGGAAAAATTCAATACTTTATTATTTTTAAACTTAATATATAAATATATTTTCTCATATAAAACTATTCAGTACAGTTCGGTTTGTTTTCATAAAATAAAAAACCTAACCTAATTATTGGTACGGTTGTATATTTATATAAGTACCTACGGTTTTGTTAAAAGAAACCTAAAAATCGGTCTGGTGCGGTACAGTTCGGTCGATTTAGTCAGTTTTTAAATATCCATTGACACCCCTAATACTATTTTCTGAACAGTAACTTTTTAACTACTAAGTTATTCACCATTAGACATTATATTTCTACTTAGAGTTGAGCGGAGCTAGAATTTGAATCTTATATCAGAACCGATCACTACTAGAAATTGGCCAAAATCAAATGGCAAAACCGACCGATATCGGTCGGTATTGGTAAAATATGACTGAACAACGACCGATTCGAAGCGGTCGGTAGAGCCAAAAGACCATCACAACCGACCGATTTCGGTTTATCAATTAAATTTTACACCCGACCCAAAAAAAAGGACGGCCGAAAAACTGGTCAACATATTATTTTACCATTAGACCATTGGTGCTTTTTAGTTTAAGACTTTTTTTTATTTTATTTATACTCTTTAATTGCATTTTTAGGCAAAAATAATCGACTATTTTTGGTCGATTTTGGTAAAAAAATAAAATAAAATTATCGACCGAAATTGATCGGTTTCTTTTATAACTACCGACCGATTTCGGTCAATTATCTGAATATGTATTTTAAGTTATTTTAAATAAAAAATTGGTTGAAATTGGTTGATTTATTTAAAATTAAATTTGCTCGGATGCAAAAATAATATTTCGTATTTTGGCGCAAAAATAATGATTGGTTTCGCAAAAAAAAAATTAAAAAGTTATTTTCAAAAACCGACGGACTAGGAACGATTTTGACCGAATTTCTAATAATGGATGGACCAAGAAAAGTTAGGAACAATTCTTGGGGGGGGGAGAACTTATAATATCTTTTAGCCCGCTTGGATTAGCTGATTGTAAATAGCTGATAAGCTTGAAGTGCTTAAAAGTTTTTTAAGTGCTGAAACTGCTTTTTTAAATAAGCATTTACATGTTTGGATAGAGTGCTGAAACTAGGGGTATCAATGGATATTCGGAAACCGACTAAATCGACCGAACCGTACATCACCGTACCGATTTTTAGGTTTCTTTTAAAGAAACCATATTTATTTTTATATAAATCTATTACCCCCATCGATAATTAGGATAGGTTTTTTATTTTATAAAAATAAATCGAAAAAATACCGAACCGTACCGAATAAATTTTACATGTGGAAAATATATTTATATAGTAAGTTTAAAAATAACAATGCATTTTTTATTTGGGACTTGGAATTATGAAAATTGTTACAAGTCAACAAGATATTAAACTCAAAATACTAATTCTTAAAACTTATTATGCTAATTCTACTTAAACTAAGTTATTTCAAGTTTCTTCATTAGCAAGACACAAAGTATTCTAGTTATTATGAGTAGCAAACTACATTGTATTGAATATGTTTTCTTTCATATAATTTAGATTTATTTTTTTGAATATTTAATCTTCTATTGACTTTATTCTTGAGTCTCAGCTTGGTTAATATCTTTCCACTCGTGTGATTTATATTTTCTTTGCCTTTGCTTGGTTTCGTTTACGTTGTTGTAGAATAGTTGATGGATCTATACTCTAGCCATCTTTTATTTTTTTTAATTCATCATCCTTTAAACAGTAAAAATGTCTAGAGAGTTTTGCTAAGTCCTATAAAAGAACGTATGTTATTTCATTCTACTTCTACTGGTGAATTTTACATGATATTTAAAAAAATATCGAAAATTAATCGAATCGTACCGATTAGGGGTGTACAAAGAAAACCGATAAACCGCACCAAACCGATAATCCGAGTCAAACTGGGGGAAAAAATCCGATGTGATTTGGTTTGATTTGGTTTGGTATTGGAAAATAAAACCCAACCATAATTGATTTGGTTTGGTTTTAACTAAAAAATTCAAACCGAAACCAAACCAACCCGATAGTACATTTATATAATTTTTAAAAATATTTTATACATATAACTATTTATTGTAATGTAATTTATAAATATTTCTTAAACTTTTTTACAGTTTTATCTTTTAACGTATTATTTCAAGTTTAGACTTAACATTCCTAAATGATAAATAAATTTTATAGCCCATAAATGTAGTAACTCAAATAAAGTTCAAATCAATAGTAATGCTAACAAAAGAAATTCAATTCAATACTAGGAATGATAATAGTATTGGATAATTATTTTAGTTTTACATTGGTTTATAATGAAAATGCATAACGTAGTTTATCTTTTTCGTTAGTGCTTAGTTATGTAGTTAATATTAGTACTTATTAGCTATACTTATTTTAGCATGACCTATATAGTATTTTTAGATTATGTTAATTTTCATTATGTCTTATTAATTAGCAATATTTATTTTATGTAATTTTATTATTTTATCTTTGTTATTGAATATTTTAGTATAATGCTATGACTTATCTCATATTATTGTGCTAGTTTCTTGAAAAACACGTTATATAATTGTATTTTATTAGGACTTAAGAAATATTTGGAGCACAAGTTACATATTTTATGTTATGAAGACTTTACCGGAAAAAATTCGAAAACCCGAAAAATCCCGAGAAAAACCGAGATTGAAAAATCCGACACCATTGGTTTGGTTTGATAATTGAAATATCTGAACCAACCCGACCTATGTACACCCCTAGTACCGATACCGAAGAAAAATCGACATGATTGGGACGGTTTCGAAAAGTCTATTTTGGTTATACATAATAGAATAACCGAAAAATTGGTATGGTATAAATTTTATAAAATAACTGGTCGAACCGAACCATTGACACCCCTAGCTGAAACTGATAATAAGCAGTTAATATGTTTGGTATGAGAAGTGTTAATAAGTTATTTTCTTGTTAAAAAGACTAAAATACCTTTAAATTGTTTACAAAAGATTATGAATTAAAAAGTTTCTTTATAGAGAAAATGATAAACAACGAATATGGAATGAAGAGAAAATTTAAAAATTTATTTTGGGAAAAATATTTTATAAATTTAAAAATATTATTAAAGATAAATTAGTAAAAGTCTTGGTCAAACTAAAAGCGCTTATAAACTGAAAAGTCATAAGTTGGGGGAGACCAACTAATGGCTTATGGCTGATAGCTTATGGCTGATTTTAACTTATAAGCACTTGGCTTATAAGCACTTTGGATGTTTACCAAACGCGTAGAAAAGCCAAAACGTGCTTATAAATCAGTTTGACCAGCTTATAAGCTTAGCCAAACACCCTCTGTAATGGATTTGTTACTTATTTTAGCCTGCAAAATGCGAGAATGGAGAATTATAGATGAAAACCATATAGACAGAAAAAAGTGAAACCTAAAATTTGCCAAAAGATAAGTACCAAAGTAGTGATTTGCATTTAATGATAAGTGAAAACCATTACGCAACGTAGCTCCAAAGACTTTACCAATGCTTATTAACTTTAAACGGCAAAAACCCAAAAGAATCCTAATGTAACCCAATTCTTCGATTGCAAGAATTTTCATGCCTTTTCTTCTCGTTGCTTCTCATCCCTCTCAATTTTCTGGTCTAGACTCACTAATTTGTTCAAATTTGACTTTAAACTTATAAAGAAGAGAAATCAAAGGTATGAGTATCAGATACTTCTGTTCTTGCGTATGTTAACTAAACATCATTTGATCAACTTTTTAATGTGGTGCCTATGCTCGTTATAGTGATGATTTGCAATTCATATATTTAATTTGTTTTTAATTTCTTTCCTTTTTTGAGTTGTATGTTTTTAGAAAATTTTAGATAAGCCTTTTGAGAAAAAACCATTAACAAAGCCATAAAGTTAATTTCAGATATGATCGCTATACTTTACCTACTGTAATGTTAGTGTTAGAAAGCTAATTTTACCACATTAAAGTAATTAAATTTTACTGAGGTAACAGTAAAGTTAGGAAATATTATTTTGCGCATTAAACTAATTGGTTTTGGTCTTTGGCAAATATGAAACTAGTTCAACCATGCATCCTTTGACCTCCATTCAAGAATTTTGGTTATCTAGAAGGGATTACTAACACAAGAGAACTCCCCATTTTGACCTTTCTATGTCCTTTGAAAATGAAATCAAAACAAAAGAAGACGCGTTTCCTAATGCCCAAAAAATGGTGTCGGTTTTTAATAATTATATATGTATTTATATGTATGCCTGTGTTTTGAAAGAGTATTAGAGCAATAATAAAGTTGTTCTCATAAAATTAGTCATTAATGCTTGCATTATGATAGGTAGTCTATATTACACTTTTAAAAGTTACTCCTTCCCGAACCCTACTTGAATACAGAATGATTTGTGAGTCGGATTGCCTCGAGTGCCACCATTTTTTGTCAATAAAGAAAAGGTGTTAATGTTATCTTTCTTATCAGCATGCCACACCATTCTTTCCATTTAATTCTATCTTCTTTACTGTTTCCTTTTTTTAATTTTTCGTCAACTCTCTCCCTCTCTTTCTCTCTTTTTGGTCTTTATTGCAGCCTTTCTTGAACCATTCCTAGTCCCTTGCCGCCACCCCTCATGTTTTTCCTCTGTTACAAAATCTTCCCACAAAATAAAAACTAAAACTTTCTTTAATTCATCTCAACTAACCTAATTCATCTATAGGAGCAAAAGCAGAAGATTTGAAGATGCAAGAATGGTTGAAGATTACTTTTGTAGCAGTTTCAAGTGGAATTCTTGTTTTAATTATGATCATAATAATTCAGAGAAGATGTTGTCCCCGAAAACGTAGAGATTCAAATTCAGAAAGACCTCAGAATTTGCAAAATGGGATTTCAAAACTTCACACTGTAAGTCTTCATCATCTTGATCGTGATGGTACAAAGAAAACAAATTATTATGTTTTCAAACAAGGGACAACATCGGCTAAGAATGTTTTCAATTGGTCTGATCATCCATCTTTAGTAACTGATGCTGTTGAAAATGGATGGTCAAGATTTGCTTTTACAACCTATGCTCCATCTCCATCCGTTCGATCAGCTAGGTCTCTTTTAGGATCATGTGGTGTAGGTGAAAATGGAAGTGAATTGGAAGTTGATATGAATTGGGAAATTTGTCAAGGTTCAGCTGATTTTATGCAAAAAATTAGATTCAATTCTGGGCTTAAAAAACTAAGCAAAAGTTCTAATTTAATGTCAGCTTCTTCTGTTATCAAAACTTCTTTGCCTTTGCCTGGACCCCCTTTAGGAAATTCATCATTTCCACAAGAAGCTTATTTTGAGATTACAATTTTGCCTTATAATCAAGAAGATCGTGAGCTTATGGGAAAAGCAAAGGAGGATAATATTGAGAAAATTAAGCTTATTAGAGAGGATTCTAATTCAAAAGCCAATTCAGAATCTTTGGTTCATGTTACAAGTAGTCAAAGGCAAAATGGACATAAAAAAATTCAAGAATCAAAGGACAATTTCAGAAGTGATTTCATTGTGTTATCAATTGGGCTTACAAATGGTGGTTCTCTTCCACCTAAGATTCCAGGCAGCTATTCAGGTTCTATTGGATTTAACTCAAATGGTTCTGTTTTTCTTGATGGTAAGTTCCTGTTTTTTTCTTTTTTATATTCCTATGTCCATTTTGCTGTAGCTATAATGCTTAAACAGAGTTCTAGAAGTCAATGTTCAGCACTGAAAAATATTCATAAACTTTTCATAGTGGGCTTTTTTTTTCATAATTCTTTTTACCAAAGGTCACATAAGTAAACTGTCATATGTTTTTAATTGTCTATGATCAACATTGTGGAATGGTAAGGCCACAAACAGAATTGGCCACACTGACAACAATCTCAAAATGTTTAATTTCACGTATACTCACTGAATTTTACCAACAAATAGTAGTAAAGTCACAATTATTTGTTGTCAGTAAATTAATTGAACTTTATCCGATATAATAGAAAATATTAACCACTATAAAAGTAAAGTTACCTAAATGAGTAGGTTTTATCGTTATAGTGGCTAAAGTTTAATGACTTTACTATATTTTATTAGGTAAAGTTTATTATTTTAATGTGACAAAAAATAGTTTTGTAACTTTACCATTATAGTGTGTTATGTAGAGTCACTTTACTATTATCGCAAATGAAGCTTAATTATAATACGAAAAGAATACTTTTGTAACTTTACTATTATAATGGATAAGCCGAGCGTCTAACAGAAATAATTTCTCTATCCTCACAAGATAGGGATAAGGTCTGCGCACTCTACCATACTCAGACCCCACTTGTGGATTACACTGAATTTTTTGTTATTGTATTATTATAATGGATAAAGTTCATGACCATACTTGAAATCATTCCCTCAAAGGAAAAAAAACTCAAGTTTTTTTGTCTTGATAATCTGTTGCAGGAATGAAACTGGTGTATGAATCACAAAGAGAAGAGTGGGGAAAAGCAGAAAAGGTAATTGGTTGTGGGTACAATCCAAGCCAAAAGAAGGTGTTTTTCACAGTGGATTCACTACTAGTACACGAAATCCGTTGCAAATCAGAGGAATTTGGAAATCCATTATATCCAACTTTAGCAGCAAATGGTGACATTTTAGTACTAGTAAATCTTGGACAAAGTGTATTCAGATATCCACCAGCAAATTTTCAAAGGACACCAAATCCTTGCTTCATTGGTCCTTTGGCAAATTCTCCAGTTTTGGGATATGAAGACAGTAAAGAACTTTTTTCAATGGGTAGAATTGATGCTCAGTGGCTTAACAGAAGTACTACTACAACAAGAAGCAATAACAATACTGTCAATAGTTTGAAACAAGTATTAGATTATGATATGGAGTCTGAAGGTGATTTATTTGAAATTGTTTTGGATAATAATAGTTCTTCAAGATCTCCTAACCCTTTGTAGCATAAAAAAAGAATCATATTAAACATCATATTTGTACATGTTTTTGGTTTTAATGAGACATTTAGATTGTCGGTTCCAATTTATTATGTGCAGAGGCAGACCTACCCTCATTGTCAATACTGTATATTTTGATTGGCACATTAAAACTCAAAGCTTAGGCAGCTGCATTGGTCGCTTCAGAGGTACAACTTGACTTTTAGTGTAATACTTGGGTTTAATTTCCACTTCAACATTTGCTCAAAGTTTTATTTTATAGTGATTGTCCCACCATTTTCAAAACCTAGGTCCGCCTCAGATTATGTGGATCCGGCAGACCATTAAGGGCACTAAAGAAGATAGTTCCCTGCCTACTGAAATCATTTCATTTGTCAATTTTTTGGCCTTTTTCTTCGAGGCATAAGATGAATTTAAATAGAGAAATATAATCGTGATTTATATAGTAAGATATACTCCCTACGTCTTTCTTATTAGTCGTGGTTACTAAAAATAGTTGTCTCAAATTATTTGTCATTTTAGAAGTTCAAGACAAAATTGATTATCTTTTTTTATTTTTTACCCTTAGTAATAATTATCCTTGAAGACTACAAACACTTAACTTTGTTCAAATACCAGTGAAGAAAGATTAAATATTAATGAATAAGGGTAAAGTAATCAAAATCTCATCCTAATTAATTTTTCTTAAAGGTTGTGTATAAGAGAATTATAACAGATAATATGAGACGGAGAGAATAGTAATTAGTGGTGTTGTCAAACTACTAACAAGATAGTATATAATTGCCTTGTAAATTTCATTAATGATGCTATTCTTGAACAGAGAATTTGTCTTTAGTAAGCCATTTTTGGTCAACGTAAGAGCCAAAGGAATTAAGAAGTGAGAAGAAGTCAAGTCATAATCTCAGAGGAAGCCACCTAATTCCATGTCATTATCAGTTTGTTGTGTTCTAAAATTTGTGTTTTCTACTTGGATTTCTGATATGCATCCTCTAGTCCTTTTTCCCCTTTTTTTATGAAAGAAAAAGAAAAGGCTTTTGTTTTTTGTTTTTTGTTTTTATTTTTTTCCATGTTATTCTTGTACGAAGACAACAATAAAGTTCAGAAGACAACAAAAATAAATAAGGCAAAAAGATTTGAAGAATACTTTCTGGTGGATCACATTCGTTGAATTACGGGAGCCAGCAGTTTTATTCTTTAAACATTTTAAAAATATTTTCAGCTCTATAAACTGTAATTTTTAGTATGTAAATAAGTAGTTTCAAAGCATGTGAATTTAATTTCAAAAATTAAAAAGTCAATGAACAAATACGCTAAGAAATTAGATGCGTTGACTTTTCTATTTCAAGCCATCATTCTTTGTGGGAAAATACCGAGTAGCAAACCATGGAACTCAGTAATTTGTATTAACACTTTCTTCTTTTCCCCTTATGCCACTGCCCTTAGAAGAAAAAAGAAAAAAAATCTTCATTTTTTCTACGGAAAAAATTATTCATACCCGCGACCTGGAAATTCGACACTCAATGTTTATATCAAACTAATAAACATAATATATATATATATATATATATATATATATATATATATATATATATATATATATATATATATATATATATATATATATATATATATATATATATATATATGCCTTAATTCTTCTTTTTATTGCACAAATTTATCACTTGACCATAATTAATTGTTGCCTCAGTTTATCACTTATCAATACGTGGGAACAAATCCGGGAAGAGAATTCAGGACAACTAACCATATTTGTATAAAACGTGAGGGGAAGAAATCAATCACTTTTATTTATGCCTTGATGGGATCTCATTTGTATAATTATGATAATTATTATAAAGTTTTGAATGTATAAGTTGTAACAAAATAAAGGCACGCGTAGAATTGACAGGCAAGAATGAATAAAGAAGATACCGATGAGTTGTGAAATCTCTAAGGGGATATACGGTGTCGGTGTTTCCAATTTGATAATTCAGATGCATGAACTTGATCACTTTATTTTCTCAACTTAATGGTTGAGTAGATAAAAGGATTTATTATCTTATTACTTGCAGGCTCAATTAAGCTAATTCTTGTTTGCCTCTCACGTTTTTAAGTTTAACTTGAGAACGTATAGACAACTTTATATTCTTATATTGGAAGAGGGGGGAAAAGGAAGCAATGATATGATAATACACCCTTTTACTTTTTGAAGAAAACATTATTTTGCTTGTCAAAAAAGCACCAAATATAACAAACAAGGTCCCATTTCTTACGATAAGCCAAGTCACAAAGCTGAAACTAAAAAAAACAGCTTCGTAGAGAAATTCGAAGCTAAGGTCTAATTTTTTATTATGATTGTTTTTACATTCCGTTTTGTTCAAAATATTGAAACATAAACTAAAAGAATGTTGCGTGAAATTGTTTAAGTTTAAATTCTGAGAGCCGAATATGTAGTCTAAAATAACTAGATCTAATTTCTTATTATCATGAAACAGTCTTTTTTATTTCAAGAAGGTAATGTTAAACGTAATATACCCTAAAAAAAAATTATAAGAAACATAAATCTGAATGCGAGGCTTATAAGCTTTTCTATATAACGATATAAAATGACTAGTGAAACTCTCCATTATACTGAATAATTAATATTTGGAAGGTAGTACTGGATATTTACAAAAATGTTGCCCTTTTGCTTGACTTGATGTCTGCTAGTTTACTGCAAAAGCAGTGAAGAAAGAGGAACAACAAAAGAGAGCAGATGTCGAAAGCTTGTGGCCATGGTGATAGAATCGAAGGTGAGAAAAATAGAATGGTGATGTAGATTGTATACTATACGTGGATTATGTGTCTTTTAAAGGACAGGACACGAGGATAACTATATGAAAAGATGAGGGTATGAAAGTAATGAAAAATTAATTGATTTTCTAATTACACAAAGTACACATTTGGAGCATTATTTTTCATCCTCCAGCTCCTATTTCTAAGTAAGAATTTCAACAACAAAGGGCGCTAAGGAAGGTCCAAAAAAGACAAAGTGTTGGTTCATTCACTATTTCATATACTTGGAGGGTAAAAGAAAGTGTATGGTGGATTCAATTAACGTGCATAGGATTTATTTTTTCAAGTGTGAATTGGGAGAAATGAATCTGGAGATGTTTGTCCTGATAGTTTCTTCCTTTTAAATGATTCATGCGCTTCTCAAAGACAACATACACCAAAAGTGCTCAAGTTAGTAAACTTAAAGGACTAAAGCTGCGCAAAACTTATATTTAAGGGACTATTTTAGACCAACTCCTAAACATAATGGACTACTTTTATTATTTTCTTTCTATTCCCCATTTACTAGTCTGAATTTAAATAAAAATCCACAAAACAGGTAATCAATACACTAAAGAACAAAACACGGAAACATCCAAAATCTTTTTAAAGAAAACAAGTTGCTATACCATATTAAGTGGGGAAAAATAGTCACAAACTCTATTAAAAATTAATACGAAAAAACGTTTTTACTCTTTCTTTTAAGGAGATGATGTCCTAAAATTTAACAATAAAAAGTACAAATACAGAACACTTTGTCCTTAATATTTACACAACACTCATGAAGTTAAAGACACTATGTCCTTAACATTTACAATACACGCATGAAGTTAAAAGGATACAAGTCCTTAACATTTACACTGCACATATGAAGCAAGAACATGATGTCCTAAAGTTTAACTGAAGGTGCAAATACAGGACACATTGTCCTTAATATTTACACAGCACCCATGAAGTTATTGACACCGTGTCCTTAATATTTAGACAACACTCATGAAGTTAACGACACCATGTCCTTAACATGTACACTGCACATATGAAGTTAAGGACATGACGTCCTAAAGTTTAAAACAGAAGGTGCTAATTTAGGACACTTTGTCCTTAATATTTATACAACACTCATGAAGTTAAGGACATCATGTCTAGCACAGAGGTATTTTCGTCCGAGCAGGTAAAATTTTATTAAAGCACTGGCTAAAGAGTAAATACATTTTAAACAGTGGCTTAAGAGTAAATACAACTCTAATTAGTGGTTAACAAGTTGCTATCCAATATTAACCTCATAAATAAGAAAGACAATGTAGGTAAGAAATAGATGGATATACTAATAATCCATCACGAACAGGGAACATCTGAAGCTTTTAAAGAAACTAGTTGCAGTAATATATGGAGCTCATAACAAGGAAAGAGCTGCAGCTCAGCAGGACAATACGGTTACGGGTTATCCACTTTACAACTCTTTCAGCTCTAAGATAGAATAAGCTCCTAACGATTGATGAGAGGAAGAAGAAGGGATAATATTCCAGTGTCTCATCCCAATTTTAAGAATCGGGATAAAAGACCATAACCCCCTCTTCTCCTTATCTCCCCTCACCCAACTCTCCCCCAAGGGCAGTCAGTAAGTAAGGAGACAATTTTTGATAAAAAACTGTTTTTGTACAATTCCAAAGTAATAAGAAACAAGAGAAAGCAATTGCAAGTTGCAAACTCCAACTACATGCATCTCTGAATCATAAAAAAGCTAGGCACTCAAAGTTACCCACACTTACTATGTCAATGAGGCCTATTGACGTTGCTAAAAATCAAAAGGAAGTTGCCCACAGTCAAATTTAATCACAGTCTTAAAGCAGATAAAACTAGAGTAGAGCTGGATATAGCTTCGCCTGCTGCTTCACTCGCCTCTTGTACTCAGCTGTATCCTGCAAAAGTGATTGCCACATTATTTGTAATGACAGTCAACACTATTTGGACCATTCAGTTAAATTTCGGAACTTTTTTATCAGGGCCTATGAAATTATTTCCATAGAGCATCGTATCTAACAATGCAGGATTTTATCTTGATCAGAAGTAGGAAAATTATGAATCATTTGACTAGAAGTTAAAAATGAACCAATTTAATTATCATTTCGCTCCTACAACCAAGTAGTGGCTAGAACTACAAATGTTATGGACTTCAAGTACGTTGTACAGTTGTTTGTTACTACGCGTTCGGCATAGATGAGTGACATATGGCAATTGAAACCTTGCAAGGATTAGGATATATAAAGAATAATCCAGGTAAAATGTTGAATGTCAAAAATAAAAATGCCAATTTGAGGAAACTCGAACAAATACACGTCAAACACAAGTAGAATACCTGCATATAGAGCTGATAACCATCGGTTTGTGCTGGATCATTGGGATTTGGCTGGTCGAGCAAATCTTGGATACCCACCAAAATTTGTTTAACTGTAATGGCTGGCCTCCACCCCTAAGAACAAGTAATTGCAAGAGAACGAATCCACAGATTCAATTGAAAGCTGTTAAAAAACAATCAGCTATACATATATAAAATAACCACAAAGGCAGCAACAAGTACTTACACTGTCCTCGTTGAGGATAGACAAACATACTGTTCCTGAAGGATAGACATTTGGGTGAAAGAAACCTTGAGGAAACTTGCACTTTGGGGGTTTGCTTGGATAGTCTTCACTGAAGTGCATTGTTAGTGGATAGTGACCATCCTCCCAGTCAGTCTGTACCAGTCATTAGATTGTATATTATTCTTGACAATCATCAAATGAAGGAACAGGGTGTAGAGAGAGGCAAGAAAGGGATTTTGATTACAGTAAATGTAAATCTCTCTACTGCTCTCTCAATGACAAAATGCAAAGCCTATTCCAAGGACTTAAGTGTCTATCACTATCACAGAACATCAGCAAATTGATTCAGGTATGTAGCTCGCAAAGCGATTCATATCATCACTGTTTACACCTCTAAGATTGATCAAAGAGGTGACTACATAGCAGCCTTCTGCCTTCATGCTCTTTCTCAAAAAGTAATTCAGGTATTTCACCTGGGACTAATGAGAAAAAGGACTTATTTCATATCAGAATAGACTTAAGAGGCGTCTTCTGGTTGTCTTCCTTTAGAAGTGTGTGAGAATGGATCTTGGTGTCCGTTAGATGTTTCCATATAATTCAAAGACTGGGCTTTGTTCTATTCCCAGAATGTGTCCGGATAAATATAATATTTCTTCTATATTATCATCTTACATCTCTTTCGAGTCCAATTTGAATAAAAAAATTCTAAACTTCCAAAGCCCATGAATCCTAGTCGTTTGTTCAAATGTCCGAAAATTTCTTCCAGGTTCATAATTGTTACTCTTAGAACAAAATATAACCAAACCTAACATGCAGTCCTTTGTTGCTTTCTTTCCAGGTGGCAGCTTAATCCCTTGGGCAATACGGAGTATTTGATACTGGATAGTGGACTAGAGTGGACATTTATAAAGAAGGAGATTAGCAAACTTGCTGGCCGTAATGACCTAGTTGAAACTGTTAGTAGATTATAGGTGAGTCTCAAATTCCTTTCAAAAGGAGAACATGTTCCGTGAACGAAAGAAAAAATGAGGTTCACCTTTTTTTTCTTTTTCATAGATTCAATTATTTTAAAGCTGGTAAAGACTCACTTCTTTCTTCAGAGACAATGAGTACACATGATATAGGCTACTGCCATCAGTAAACCAACCGAGGTATAACCATATAAGAAACAACATGTCTCATACAACCAGACAGAAATTGGAGTTCAAGTCTACTTCCAACTCTTAAATTCTTCTCCTCCCTACTCTTCAAATTCCTTTCCTCTGCCCATTAATTTTTTTGCCTCAACCATATGTTTCACGAATTAAATAGGAAGAGAGTAAGAAATGTAGTAAAAGCATAACTTAAGAGAAAATGAGCAAACACAAACAAGAATAAGCACACCTATCACAGACCAGAAATGGTTATGTACTATCAATAACCGTATAAGAAACAACATGTCTCATACAACCAGACAGAAATTGCAGTTCAAGTCTGCTTCCTACTCTTAAATTCTTCTCCTCCCTACTCTTCAAATTCCTTTCCTCTCCCCATTAATTTTTTTGGCTCAACCATATGTTTCACGAATTAAATAGGAAGAGAGTAAGAAATGTAGTAAAAGCATAACACTTAAGAGAAAATGAGCAAACACAAACAAGAACAAGCACACCTATCACAGACCAGAAATGGTTATGTACTATCAATACTACCCAGAATCTGTTCTTTAAACATGATCAGAAAAAAGTAAAGCATGAATCTTAGCAAGAAGGCAATTACAGCACAAAATAACTGCTTTTCACAGAAGCCTGGTGGCAATTGACTTGAGCCTTGGGGTTTGCTCCCTTTCAAGGTCTCAAGTTCGAAACCCACTGGGTGCAAACAATTTATGAGGGCCATCGGACTGGGTAAAACCTGAATTAACCGTGGTGCACTTGCGGGAAACTCCTTGCCGAGGGCCTGTGCACCCCCGGAATTAGTCGGGGCTCAAAGAGACTTGGACACCCGGTGCAAATCAAAAAAAAAAAATAACTGCTTTTCACAGAAGAAAATAGAGAAACAGTAACACAAATCCTTGAAAACAGCTACAGTAACTAGCACACGGTGTCAATCATGTACAAGGATTCAGGGGTTTCAAGGAAACAGAAAGAAAAAAAAATCACAGGGACACTGGCTCCTCATTTTTACTCCAGAAATTCACAAAGGGGAAAAAATGGGCAGTGAAGAAACTTACAGCAGGTTTACCAGGGATAGAGCAATGCCAAATCATCAAATTGACAGACCCATCAGCACCAGTCTCCGGCTTTGCCACAAAACCCTAAACCACAAAATCCAGAGAAGCAACAATTAATGTGCACCCATAATACAAAAAAGAAAAGAAAAGTTAAAATGAACAGAAGAAAGATGAGTAAGAGAAACGCACATGAGGATGATTCTTACGCCATGCTTTCCTCTCCTCAGCAAGACGACCACGCGCAATTCCGCCCGACATGTTTCCTTCTGTCTCTCCTAAGGTTGCAACAAATAAGAATCCGTAATATCTCAATTCTAAGCCAAGGGTTTTTACTTTTTATACACACTTTTGTTTTTGGAGAGTTTTGTTACTATTTTTTTTTTTAATTGTTTCATAACTTTTGAATTGTTATAAAATAAAAACGGTAAAGTAAAGATAAGTATAGAGAGAAACTGATATATTATTCAAATTTCAAACTTATGTACATAATGAACTGAAAACTTCTCTATTTATAAAAGAAAGGAAGCAGCTGCGAGCCTTTTAAGGAAGCAGTTACAAGGCTTTTCTTTAGCTGCTTGTAAGCTGTCTGCATGAGTTGCTTGCAACCTGCCTGTTTAATAAGAAGCTGCTGCAAATCATTTCATTGAGCTGTTTGCAACATGCCTGCATCAGCTGCTTATAGATAAATTTCAACAGAGTACTAAATGGATAATCTTTTTCAGGAAGAGGAGTAATAAATGAACATCCATAATATAATTATTTTCATAACACTCCCCCTTGGATGTTCATTAAAAGGTATTATGCCTCGTTAAAACCTTACTAGAAAAAAACCCAGTAAAAAAAATCCTAGTGAAGGAAAAAGAGTACACATATTTAGTAATACGCATTTCTAGCTGCCTCATCAAAAACTTTATAAGGAAAACCCTATGGGAAAAAACCTTAGTAAGAAAAAAAGAGTACATCGCGTATTTTACTCCCCCTGATGAAAACCTTGTTTTAAATATGTGAGTCTCTGCATTCCAATCTTGTATACCATCTTCTCAAAAGTTGAAGTTGGCAAAAATTTAATGAATAAATCTGCCGGATTGTCACTTGAACGGATTTGCTGCACATCAATGTCACCATTTTTCTGAAGATCGTGTGTGTAAAATAATTTTGGTGAAATGTGCTTCGTTCTATCTCCTTTTATAAATCCTCCCTTCAATTGAGTTATGCATGCAGCATTGTCTTCGTATAAAATTGTGGATCTTTTATCACACTCCAAACCACATTTTTCTTGAATAAAATGAATCACTGATCTCAACCATACGCATTCCCTACTTGCTTCATGAATAGCTGTTATCTCAGCATGATTTGAAGAAGTAGTAACAATTGACTGCTTTGTGGAGCGCCATGATATGACAGTACCTCCACATGTAAACACGTATCCAGTTTGAGATCGAGCTTTATGGGGATCAGATAAATAACTTGCATCTGCATAACCAACAAGATCTGTACTACCTTTATTAGAATAAAACAAACTCATATCAAGAGTTCCCTTTAAATATCGCAAAATATGCTTAATCCCATTCTAATGTCTCCGAATAGGAGAAGAGCTATATCTTGCTAGTAAATTAACAGGAAATGCTATGTCAGGCTTTGTAGCATTAGCAAGATACATAAGTGCACCAATTGCACTAAGATAAGGTGTTTCAGGACCAAGGAGTTCCTCATCCTCTTCTGGGGGTCGGAACGGGTCCTTATTCACTTTAAGTGATCGAACAACTATTGATGCATAGGCATCAATAGTTCGTGTAAAAACATTTTAAGACCCTTTCTGTATAGGCAGATTGATGCAGAAAGATCCCGTTTGCTAAATGTTCAATTTTCAATCCAAGACAAAGTTTTGTTTTCCCAAGATCTTTCATCTCAAATTCTTTCTTAAGATATTCAATTGCCTTTTGGAGCCCTTCTGGAGTTCCAACAAGATTTATGTCATCAACATAAACAGCAAGTATAATAAATTATGATGTCATTTTTTTATAAAAATACGTGGACAAATAACATCATTTATGTAACCCTCTTTAAGTAAATATTCACTAAGGCGATTATACCACATGCGCTCAGATTGCTTTAAACCGTACAAAGATCTTTGTAATCTGATTGAATACATTTTCCGAGATTTCGAATATGCTTCAGGCATTTTAAATCCTTCAGGGATTTTCATGTAAATCTCATTATTAAGTGACCCATACAGATAAGCCGTAACCACATCCATCATATATATTTCAAGTCTTTCATGTAAGGCTAAACTGATGAGATATCGAAATGTTATGGCATCTATAACTGGTGAATATGTTTCTTCATAATCGACTCCAGGTCATTATGGGAATCCTTGTGCGACAAGGCGAGCCTTGTATATTTCAACTTCATTTTGGTCATTCCTTTTTCGCACAAAAATCCATTTATGACCAACTGGTTTTACACCAACAGGTGTTTGGACTACTGGTCCAAAGACCTCTCTTTTAGCAAGTGCGTTCAATTCTGATTGTATTTTCCCTTGCCATTTTGGCAAATCAGATTTTTGTTGACATTCTTCGATAGATCGGGGTTCACAATCCTCACTATCTTGAATAATGTTAAGTGCAACATTATATGCAAAAATATTACCCACCACTATTTCAGATCGATTTAAATTAATCCCATCACTAGTAGAACTTATTAAAAGTTCCTCACACACTTGAGTCTCGGGCTCATTGATTTTTTCAGGAATCTCAGAACTAATCAGATCTTGGGTCTCTTCAGGAGATCCCTTCATAATATCATTTTGATCATTTGTCGAATTTCTTTTTCTATGATTTTCATACTTAGAACCCAAAGGCCTACCACGCTTTAGGCATGCTTTAGGTTCACTAGTTGTTATGCTAGTAGATGGTCCTGTTGGGACATCAATTCATATAGGCACATTCTCTGCATGGATATGTGACTTAGTTATCATCTTCAAATCAGTAAACACGTCTGGCATTTGATTTGCTATATTTTGTAAATGGGTGATCTTATGGACCTCCTGATTACATATAGGGGTACGTGGATCAAAATAAGATAATGATGAAACTTTTCACACAATTTCTCTTTTGATTTCCTTTTTCTCTCCCCCTAATTGTGGAAAATTTATTTCATCAAATCAACAATCTCCAAATCGAGTAGTAAATAAATCTCCCGTAAATGGTTCAAGATAGCGAATAATAAAGGGTGATTCAAACCCAATATATATTCCTAACCTTCTTTGGGGGGGCCATCTTACTGCGATATGGTGGTGCTACTGGCACATATACAACACATCTAAAAATTCGTAGATGGGCAATATTTGGTTCATGACCAAAAACTAATTGTGACGGAGAATATTTATTATAATGTATTGGTCTGAGACGGATAAGTGATGTTGCGTGCAAGATAGCATGGCTCCAAACAGTAGTGGGCAATTTTATTTTCATAAGTAGTGGTCTTGCTATCAATTGTAGCCTTTTAATAAATGACTCTGCAAGGCCATTTTGAGTATGAACATAAGCTACTGGATGTTCAACTTTTATTCCAACTGATAGACAGTAATTATCAAAAGCTTGAGATGAGAATTCTCCAGCATTATCAAGGCGAAAAACCTTTATAGGATAATCTGGGAATTGTGCCCTTAATCGAATTATTTGGGCTAATAACTTTGCAAATGCCAGGTTGCGAGATGATAGTAGGCAAACATGAGACCATCTTGAAGATGCATCTATTAGGACCATAAAATATCTAAACAGCCCACTTGGTGGGTGAATAGGTCCACATATATCCCCATGTATACGTTCTAAAAAGGTAGGGGACTCAATACCAACCTTCATTAGTGATGGTCTAGTGATCATTTTGCCTTGATAACAAGCATCACAAGAAAATCCATCATTTGTAAGAATCTTCAAGTTCTTTAATGGATGCCCACTCGAATTTTCAGTAATTCGTCTCATCATTATTGATCCAAGATGGCCCAAACGGCCATGCCAAAGCACAAAAGTATTTGAATCAGTAAACTTCTGGTTTACGATAGAGTGTGCTTCAACTGTACTAATCTTTGAATAGTATAAGCCAGAAGATAAAGTTGGTAACTTTTCTACAATGCATTTCTGGCCAGAAATATTCTTTGTAATACAAAGATATTCCACGTTCATTTCATCTATTGTCTCAACATGATACTTATTTCGGCGGATATCTATAAAACTCAACAAGTTTCTTCTGGACTTGGAGGAGAATAATGTACTGTCTATAATAAGTTTTGTTCCCTTAGACAGAAATACAATAGCTCTTTCGGAGCCTTAATCAAACTTATATTACCAAAAATTGTTGAAATATTTGCTTTTTCCTTATGCAAATAAGAAAAGTATTTATGATCTTTGAATATGGCATGAGTTGTTCCACTATCAATTACACAAATATCTTCGTGATTGGTCTTTGATCCAAACATAATTTGAGGATTATCCACATTCTTCAAAATGACATAAACAAAATAAATATGATAGTAAATATTATTATCAAAGCATAACTTTTATTTATGTATAACAATTACATAATCATACTATCTACTGCAAACAACAAAAATTAAAATATTTATATTTCTACAGATTCACTACTGATCACATGACTTATTTCTCCTTCTGGGAGTGCAAAATAATCAGCTACATCCAAATGCATAAAGTCTAAATTATCTTCAGAAATAAAATTTGCTTCAATATTTTTCTCTGTCTTCTTCAGGGAGGCTTGATATAGCTCAACCAGGTGCTTTGGCGTAAGACATGTACGAGACCAGTTCCCTTTTCCTCCACATCTATAGCATGTATTTTCTGGCTTTGCTTCTTGCACCACTTCATGCTTTTGTTCCTTCCCTTTTCACTGCTGGTGGTGATGAGGGTTCTTTGGTGCATTGTTATTACCACGATTAGAGTTTCCTCCCCGACCACGGCCATGACCACGACTGGGGCCACGTCCTCTTCCACGCTCAGCTTGGTGAAAGTTCGTCTCACTCACTGCAGGGAATGGACAAGAACCAGTAGGTCGACTTTCATGGTTTTTCATTAATAGCCCATTATGTTGCTCGGCTACAATAAGATGTGAGATAAGTTCAGAATACTTTTTAAATTCCATTTCTCGATATTGCTGTTGCAGGAGCATATTCGAGGCATGAAAAGTGGTAAAAGTTTTCTCCAACATATCATGATCAGTAATATTATCACCACATAGTTTCAATTGGGAAATAAATCTGAACACAGCAGAATTATACTCACTGATAGATTTAAAATCTCGTAGCCTTAGATGAGTCCAATCATAACATGCCTGTGGAAGAACGACCATCTTCAGGTGGTTATATTTATCTTTCAAATTATTCCACAGTATGACCGGATCTTTAACAGTAAGATATTCCATTGTCGAGCCCTCATCAAGGTGATGGCGTAGGAATATCATTGCTTTGGCACGGTCTTGGTTTGATGCCTGATTTTTATCTTTGATGGTGTCTGCCAGACCCATCGCATCAAGATGAATTTTGGCATCAAGCACCCAAGGCATGTAGCTTTTGCCCGATATATCTAGGGCTACAAACTCAAGTTTAGAAAGATTTGACATTATTTAGAAAAAAAAGTTCATACCTCTGATACTTTTAAAGTATTTTCTCGAGATGGCAGAGTCTTATGCTGATAACGTGTTATAAAATAAAAACTGTAAAGTAAAGACAAGTATAGAGAGAAACTGTTATATTATTCAAATTTCAAACTTATGTACATAATGAACTGAAAACTTCTCTATTTATAAAAGAAAGGAAGCAGCTGCGAGGCTTTTCAGGAAGCAGCTGCAAGGCTTTTCTTTAGCTGCTTGTAAGCTGTCTGCATGAGCTGCTTGCAACCTACCTGTTTAATAAGAAGCTGCTGCAAATCATTTCATTGAGCTGCTTGCAACCTGCCTGCATCAGCTGCTTGTAGATAAACTTCAACAGAGTACTAAATGGATAATCTTCTTCAGGAAAATTATCTATAGCGGAGTAATAAATGAACATTCACAATATAATTATTTTCGTAACATGAATTTGCCTTAGACAAACAACATTTTTTAGCAAATGCCAATTCCTTCCATTCTGAAAATGAGAATGCCAAAAGTTCGACTAGGGCGATTAATATATATTAGCTTTCTTTACATTGTTTTTATTTACTGTCAATCCTTTTTAGATTTAGATGGAAGAAATAATAATTTTCATTTGTTGCACAATTCCTTATTGGATTGTTTTCTTTTTTCCGAGGTATTGGATTGTTTATTTGTCGAAATATTTTTTTAAAAATTATCTTGTTAGGTTAAACTTCTTTTAAGATGGGAAGTGTTGAATAGTAACGTGTAAAGTTGTTTGTTAGATTAGTTTAAAAAGTACTGTAATTTCTTCTGAATAGTACAGTCTTTTTGAGAACACACACAAAATATTCATTCAAAGTCGCAGTCATTAAACATGTGGATGAGTTGGAACAGAATTTGAGATAAACGGGCCTAAAATATTTGTAAAACATTCAAAGGTCCATTAAGCAAAAGTTTAAATTAAGCAAAATATTTGATTTTTTTTTTAAGAGGAAAAACCCGCGGCCATTACAACCTCTGCCCTTCGGGTGAGCAGAGGCGGAGCCAGGATTTGAAACTTATGGGTTCGGGATTCTAAATCTTTTTAAGTTACTAAGTTCTAAATTAATAATTTATACATGTTCAATGAATTTCTTAAGACAAATACATGGTTTGAACGAAAGCTATTGGGTTCGGCCGAACCCGTAAATTATACTCTCCCTCCGCCCCTGCGGGTGAGCACTCTGTGGTGAGCACTTTGTGCGCACTGGGTAAACCTCCCCTTGTATAATAGCCTGCAAACCACACAGGGGATATAAACCGCACTAGGCAAACCCTGTGCGACAAGCTCAACCTAAAAGACATTGAGGAAAAATCGATCCCAAATCATCTGTATGAATAATCACCCTCCAAGCCAACTTGTAGGGTAGATACTTGATTCTTATCACTTGTTTCTTTCATCATTTTGGTACAACTCTTAATATTTAATTAAGTTGTTCACACTCGTTATATTAAGGAAGAAGTTCTTAGATTTACATTCTAGTGCTCTACTGCTCCGATCAGGCGGCCCAATCCTAAAGCAAGTGAAACACTTGCTTTAGACCCCAAATATTTAAAGGTCCCAAAATTATTAGTATTTTTTTTATATAGTAGTATATTATTTATATAATTATCTTTTATTATTGATAAATTTATTTTTTTATTGTCATATTAATTTTTAATAATTCGATTTCTTCCTCTAATTAATATAACTAAAATAGTTTTCTGTCAATCTTATTTTACTTTTTTATTTAACTAAAATAGTTTTCTCTATTCATTAGTTGGTCACGTAACTATATCTAATAATCTAACTTATTATTTATTTTTCTTACATAAATTATACTCTCTCCGTCCCAATTTATATGAAAGTGTTTGACTGGATATGGATTTTATGAAATAAAGGAAGGCTTTTGAAACTTGTAATCTTAAATAAATCATAGAAGTTTTTGGGCTAGAAATCATCTCATTAATGGTAAAAAGAAAAATCTAAAGTTGAATTGTTACCAAATATAGTAAGGGACTTACTTAAAAAAAGGAGTCACTTATGTTTTCTGGGTTCTCCCATTTAAGTTGTGATGCAATCAACGTTAAATTCATTTAATTTTCTGTATTTTATAAAACTAAGTTCTCATTTTTTTTAATTCCACATCCTCACTTGTCTAATTTTTTTAAAAATGATATTCATTAAATAATATATATATATATAAGGCCTCTTATTAAGATTTTGCTTTAGGTCTCCGATAAGGTTGGGCCGCCCCTAGCTCCTATTCTCTCTAATGCCTACTAAATCCCATTCGTGTGTCAACAAAAAAACTTCTAGTTAAAAAAGAAGGCCATATTGCATGTGGGTTTAGAGGTTTTGGGCCTTATGGGCTTTCTATTTATATCTTCTCCAAGATGAGGCCCGTAGTTCGAACGACTAATTTGGGCCTAAGGGTTATTTTGGGATGGACAGTTGTGTTATAGAACCTGAACTAAGCTTAGAATTTAATGGTTGAGGTGCATATACGTATACTCTCCATAAATTCTGAAATCAATTTTGCTCCACTAAGTTTTAAGTCAAGTTTACCATTTTTCGAAAATCTTCATCAATTTAAACTTGTGCGCAAATGTCAACGTTATACAAAAGAGAGTGATATCGTAGAATGGCAAAACTTTTTGGTACCTATAGCTTATGGCGCAAAAGCCATAGTGTTCCTTGTTAAAGCAGTTTAGTATTAATTCTCAGACCAGAAGCAAGTTCTACTGGTGGATTTGGCGGAAATGCACTTTTTTCCGTCTAATCATTTGGTATTCGAGGTTACTTACCCGACTAATATGAATTCGTGTTAAATATTTTTTCTTTTAAGATAGCAGAAACAGGGACGAAGCCACCTTTTGTTAAGGATGGTCAATTGATCACTTTGTGTATATAAAAAAATATATTAAATTTTGATACAAAGACAATGCATTATGGAAGACAAAAATAAAAAGAACAACAATAAGATTGCATTAGTGCTTTGAGCTAGCCAAATGGGCCTGCAAAAGTTATCATTACTTTTCCCAGGAATCATGTCCTTTCTATGAAGCCATAATCTCTTATCTTTAATGTACTTAAAATGAGTGCCTAATGCACTGATTAACAAAGAAAACTGCGCTATTGGACCTAAAGGAAATCTATTTAAGTTAGTTTTAATTATGCTACTAATGATTCTCATTTTAAAAAATAATAAAAAGGGGTAAAGACTTGAGAGCTTGCTCATGGGATTGATCCAATGGGAGGGGGACAGAATTATATATGTAAAAAAGAAGGATAAGAATAATGCTTGTAGTGAAAAGGAGGTGGGAGCATGTGATCTAAAGTTCCACATGGGTTGAAAAGATCAAAAGAGAAAAAAAAGGGGGTGGGGTTTTCTTTGGGAGTAAAGTTCCTAAAACCCACAAAACATTACACAAATAGAAGTAGTGTGACATCTTTAAGTATGGGATTTAGTGAGAAGAAAAAAAAGGCAACCTCATTGGCTGTAAAATAAAAAAAGAAAGGAGGAGTATAAGATTGGGATCAATTATGTGGTTCATGTCCTTTTGGCCTAATGAGAATGTTGTGTTGGCTTTGCAGTAATTATAGAAGTGGCACTAAGAGATTGCCATAAAGCTGTAAACATATTAACGCCAACTAGAAAGGTTAAAAAGGGAAAAGGTAAAAAAGTACTAGCAGTAGCAGACTTGGCACTACAGTAGAGACATTCTTATAGATGGATTGGAATATTAGATCATTAGTTAGTATTTTATATTGGTCGTGTCCGAAATAGCTAGATCGTGTCGAGTTGTGTTATTTTTATCTGTATAAGTACCGAATAATTTTATCCGTATAAAAACTAATGACGTTAAGAAATCACTTACCTTTTTTTTTACTTCTGCTAAAAAATCACTTGCCTTTTTTTTTTTTAACTTCTGCTCCAGATTGGGGTATTAGATTAAGTTTCCTCTGACTCTCGAATGTCTGACTACTATACCTTTGTCCTTAAAAACTTTGTATAATTAATTGAAATTTGTTTAAGTTGGATAGAATATGCACTTAAGTAGTTGTTTATTCGAACATGTTTAGACTAATAACTTCTTGAATGCTACTTTTTAAGATTTTGTGATTGGTCAATATATTAGAACGATGGAACTACTGAACCACCAATGATCATTTTTGGGACAAATTAAAGAGAAAACTAATTAAACTACAGATTAGATGACCGACCTAAAGGAAGAAAAAAGAAAGAAAACTTAAACGCCTCCCCCACCGTCCAACACAATTAGATACATAAAGAAAAAGCAAAGAATAGAAAGAACAGAACTTAAGGATTTGGTGTACTCAATTTTTTTGTTTTGACAATTCATTTATATTGAATGAGAGCTTCCAAATATAGTGTATACGTTCTACTTATAAGCATATTAAATATTTTCAGCTTAGTAGGTGAGTTGAAAACAGCAGGATTTATTGCTTCTAGCTGATTATAACATTAATTTCAACTTCCAATTAAAAATCTTTGGCTCTACGCCTTTGGCCAGCTTTAGAAGATGCCAACAAACTTCAACGGCATCAGTATCCACTAAGCTGTATTACTTGATATTGGCTCATGAATTCAAGCAAGAATTAATTCACTTACATACATTAATATTCTTATTATCTTGATATTTTATTATATTGATTCTTTTTTTTATGATTTGTACACCATCGTATATTTTTCAATATTGCTGCGACTATGCTTTCCTTGAGCCAAGTGTCAATCGAAAATAAACTGTCTACCTTCACAATGTAGGAGTAAGGTTTGCGTATATAATATCCTTTCAGATTCCACTTGTGAGATTACACAAAGGTGGTGGTTGTTGTTGTTGTACACTGATAATGTACATAATTTTGACACAATACTAGTCAGTAATTTTAACTTGTTAGTAATCTAATAATGTACTTTCCGTATATAGAAGTTAAACTCTAGAATGCTATTGAATTGCTTCGTTCTGTACGAATTTTTAATTTTTAGTTAGCCAACATAAAATATCTTAAGAAATGTAAATCAGAAGATAACTGATGGACATAATCTACCAAAACAAGAGTCATTTTAATCACATTTCTAGTAGGTAAGGATTTTTTTTTTTTTTTTTGAATTGAGGAAGATTTACTACCCTAAAGTAATTAACTTTAAATGGCTGGCCTGTTGATAGTTAGCTAATTAACAACCTGTTGTATGTGGTGTCATGATTTAATCTGACGTTAGGTCAATTAACTAGCACTAAACATATTTAACTACCAAAAATAGACACACACATTAGACAAAAGAGCATGATTAATACAATCTAAGATATAAGTATGGGCGAACCCAATAGCTTTTGCTTAAACCTTGTATCTGTATTAGAAAATTCATAAAATATGTAAGAATATTTAATTGTGAACCCATCAATTACAACGAGCTAGGGTTCAGTGATAAAATCAGAATCCATAATCTTTAAATCCCGCCTCCGCCTCTGAATATAAGGTGGGACCAAAAAGGAAGGATCAGTTTTTAGGTACTTGGTTAGTGTCCAAGTAACGGTAGGAATGGAGAAATCAAATGAACAAAAGAGTTAGGTTTGAGAAAAGGAAAGATGGGGTGAGAAATGAGAATTGGGATCATTTTCTGTCAGTTTTTTTTGCTTTACTATTTTACAAATTCTTTCTTGTGGTTGAAGATGTCGGAGAATGGAGACAGGTAATTTCTTGTAAGTGGGAATGGAGATGGAACATTGCTTTACTTCCAGTCCACCTCTACTATAACAAGAAAAAGCCATAAACAACAAAAAAAGAAAGTATAGAAGAAAAGTGAAAGGAGGATATATTGAACATGGGACCTAATATGAAAGGCAACTTCAACCATTTTGGTCTTAAATTATTAGTCATATTTCATCCCATCTCGGAAATTTGATGGGCTAATAAGATGGAAGAAACTCGGAACTACGAGTGACGCTAAAGTCCTTTGATTATTAAGGGGATCATATATTAAATAGGGAACATACCAACAAATTTCAAAATATAATATGGACATGTAGCACTAGTTCTATAACATAAAGAATTCAGAGTAAAAGGGCACCCGGTGCATGAAATATCCCGTGTTCATGTTGTATAGGTCGAAATCTATCACGGAACATTTAGGGCAGTCGAGGTCGATCAGGAAATTGCGAAGCTTGAGGTCGGGATGCTTACAATGGTCGAGTACTAGATCCGCGAAAAGAGTTGTAACAGCTAGTTTTTAGAATAGAATAATAGAGAGAATATTCTCTACACATGTACTATTAGGGTTTGCTAGGGGTATGTCCCATATAAGGAGAATAAAAGATAAGGAAAAGAGATATGTAATATTCAGGTGATAAGAACAGATTTCGAAAAAAGATTCTCTCTAGCAAAGATACAAAAATTATCTTTTCATCAAGATTCTTATTGGTATTATTCCATACTTTTCCATCAAATCCGAAAATAGTTCGAACATTCTAGGATTTATCTGTCACTCATCATTGTCGGGAGGAACAGTCATCTAGTTCATTCTTCATTGGGTAAATCACTCCTCCTATTTACTTAAATGCCATTTATTGCTATTTATTACTAATTACTCCTCCATTATTGATCATACTTTTTGGAATATTTAATGCTTGTTATTCTCAATCTCCCGCTAGATTTAATTTGTCCCACATTATCAATACTTTCAGGACCCACATTTAGAGATATTATCATTAACTAGGTTTAACCCTTTATTATATAAATACAATAGTTTTAACCGAAAGTTATACTTTTTGGTCAAACACATGCATGGTCCGGGAAAGAGTCGCACCCCAAGGAGTGAGATGTAGATAACCTACCCTGATGCAAACATCAATGGCTTATTTCACGGCTTGAACCCTTAAGCTATAGGTCACTCAGAGACAACTTTACCGTTGCTCCGAGACTCAGGGGCAGATCCAGCCTATTACATGTGGGTTCCCGGGACCCCAGTAGCTTTTGGATATACCCTGTATATATATTACAAAATTCACTAAATATTCATAAATATTTGATTGTGAACCAATTTACTTATTGTATATTTATTTAAGGTCGCTATAGGAACCCATAAACTTTAAATCCTGGATCCGTCTCTGCCGAGACTCCCCTCCAACACACGAATTGAGAGTGTGTTTATTTTTTTTTCCCCTCGAATTTTGTATATGGAGTTTTTTTTTTTTTAGGGGGGGGGGTGGGGGTGGGGGGTGGTGGAGTAATTTTTTCGATCAGATAATTAGGCCATGGTGCTACGACACCAGTATTTTTATTTTTCTGAGAAAATAAAAGACAATAGATATGCATTTGTTTGGTCATATTAATTTTCATCTATAGTACGTAAGATGTTGGATAGTAATTAAGGTGAGTTGAGTTACTGGCAGTGTGAAAACCAAATACCGACAATTGGCAAGGAAGTTTTGCCAAATGATCACTGAAAGCTTCAGTTTAATTCAATATAGGGTTAGATGTCAATATCATGCATTTATCCATTAATCAGGTACTTAGAACCTAGTTAGTACATGCTAATTAGGTCTAGAAAAGTCCTTTTAACTTTTAACCACGTTATGTGGACCACTAAACAGCCGCATTTGTAAAAACAGCTAACATGTTAATCTTGTCAATGAAAATGCTTTGCATGGACCATACTAAGTTGTTTAATTAGGTAAGGGAGTCTTGTGAAATCTTTTTTTTAATGATTATTTAATGTTCATAGATTCTTTACTCAAACGAGCTTGTGTACATCTTAGCCTAATCAGTTAAATACTCATTCGAACTTCAATATTTTTCTTAGTTAGTCCTCACTCTTTTGAGAAGTTAAGAAGTAGGATAGATTGGTTGAAGCAGTTAAAATGAAAGGGAAAAACTTGGCACTTTAAAGCCATGCTAATTTTTATTTCAGATGACATTGGTAGTCTCGTGTTCAATGATATTTTGTTTAATTTATCTACAAAAATTACAAATTAACTATATTCTGTGCCATGGAATAGGATGTAACGTTTGTGACACTCACTGATAATGTTTCAATTCTTGTTTAACTTAGAAGATATCATGTCTAATAAAATGAAAAAAACTAAAAGAAAATAAAGTAATGCAAAGTACAAAAAAATAAGTGATGCAGGATTCTAGGGCAGGTGCTAGGAAGGGAACCCAACACTACCAAGAAAGAAGAAGAAGAAGAAGCCAATAATACGTACGGTAAAGGAGATCCAATTAAAAAGGAATTGTCAGACATACTTGGAAAATTTAATTAATGTTGAATAATGTGCCACTGTGCCATTGTCAAAGAGGTGAGCTGGTTTTCATAGGATTGTAAATTTGTCCTGCGTCTTGTTCACATTAGACATACAACACTTGTTGCCGCAGCCCATGCATGGTGACATAATTTTATATCGTAGTTAGGGCGACGAATACTTTTCTTCTTATTATTACAAAAATACTAGTTTTAGACTTTTAGTATGAGCTACTTATGTTTATTTATTCGATTAATAAATGATACCTAGTTTTCAGTGTTGGGTTGAAGTCAATAAAATCGCAACCACACAATGGTTCGGATTATCAAGTTCAAAGAAGACAGTTTAGCTCAAGACACTATCTTTGGGTAAATTGTCAACATTACTTTCTTTAGGTGCCGTGCTTCACGAACCTTATGTGAATACAAAATATTTTGTTCAAAGACTACAATTAGGCATGTACGATTTTTCTCAAAAAGTTTTATACAATTAAGAATTGTAAGGCCCCGTAAAATTTTACCTACAATTTAGGGTTTCGTGATGCCGAAATAGACTTATGCATTGATGATTTTAGAGATTCTTCGTGCCGCGGTTCGGACTTTTTGGGTTGGACAATGCGTTGGGGGTTGAAGAAATTTTTTAGAAGTGCAGGGCGTTTCTGCGGCCCATTCTACGGTCGCATAACTGATCTGCGGATCGCAGATCTACCGCATACTAAGACAGAAATCTGGGCAAATATTAGGACCATTATGCGGTCCATTATGCGACCGCATATGTAATGTCATGGGCGGCTTTCCAACCATGCCCCATGACCCCTTGGACGCGCCCCGTGGCGTCCTGGCCAGCCTCCCAATGCCCGTCGCCACGGTCGTCCCCGTGGTCTCGACAGCTCCAAGTGACAAGCGCGCATGTGTCTCTGTCGCCCCACCGATAGCCATCGCCAGCGCCCAGCCATAGGCAGATGCCAACAGTGCCGCGCGCGTAGACAATGCCGAGCGCGCAGACCCTGATGCTAAAGACAAAGTTGCTGCCAACAGACTTGTTTCTGCTTTGTAGAAGACTAAGTCCTTTTCATTATAAATATAGAGTAGTTTTGCTGCATTTTCTTTAAGTGTGATTTTCCAGCTTTCATAGGTCTAGTCATGTAACTTTGATTTATTTTTTTTAAGCATTATTAAGGGGGACCAAGCAATCAAACTTTCAAGCAAGCAAACAATTCTCTGTACTGGTGTCTCTCCCCCCGACACCGTGTTATTTTTCTGTAATAGCTTTCATTCAATGCAATCAAGCTTTCTTTCATTCTCAATTCTCTTTTCTGCTCTCTCTTTCAATTGATCACGACATTGGTTTTCCCGTACGACACTGACAATCTAGTCTAGCGTACGGAGGGGACCTCAGTTGGCGGACAGCAATCGTACTGATATCGGTTGCTTAGCCTTACGTCGCCCTTCCAAGGAACTTCAGGAAGGCGTCGCGTAACAGTTGGTATCAAAGCCTAGGCTCGACATCGGATGAGGGATTACATTGCAATTACCACCATTTCTGACCATGGTGAATTATGGGGATCGCATCGCGACCCTTGAGGGGACGGTTGATGCATTACGGCCCATCATGGAAATGGTGCCTGACTTAAAGACTAGCCTAGTGCAAAGGTTGGAAGACCTGGATCGCAGACTGATCCAGGCCAAAGTTGACATAGAAAACATCAGTTGCGACTCTGAAGGAGACCGGCAAACGGCAGCCACAGAGGCAGCTGAAATTTTTGGTAAATTTGAGGTCCTCCAACAGAAGCGCGTCGAGGATTTAGCCAACAGGGCACAAGAGGCAGACAGGGTGACTGCCATACAACAAACTATAGACAACTTAACAGGCCAGCTCAATGTTGTCAATGCTTCTTTACAAGGCCTGCTTCGAGGAGGTGGAAACCAAATCGGGGGTGTTGTGAACCTCGCCCCTGTGGCCCAAAAAACTGAAAATTCCTGAGCCAAAGCCATACAGTGGAGCTCGGAATGCCAAAGAAGTGGAAAACTTCATCTTCGACATCGAACAATACTTCGATGCCGTGGGGGGCCTAGAAGAAGCTACGAAGGTAGCAACTGCTGCCATATACCTTCAGGGTGATGCCAAACTCTAGCAGCGGGTGAAATACGAAGCCATCAAGGCTGGTGAAGATGCCCTCGAGACATGGGCAGAATTGAAGGCAGCCATACGCCTACAGTTCTTCCCCGAAAATGTTGAGTACAATGCTAGGAGAAAGCTCTGGGAGCTCTGCCAGACCAAATCAGTACAGGATTACGTGCGGGAATTCTCTGCGCTCATGCTGAACATCCGCGACATGGGGGACAAAGACAAACTCTTCACCTTCCTGGAAGGGTTAAAACCTTATGCCCGCATGGAGTTGCAAAGACAAAGGGTAGACACGTTACCTAAGGCAATCCAAGCAGTAGAGTGCCTTGGGGATTATCAGGTGGAAGCCCGAAAGGACAGGCCTCAACAGCCTGTCCGAGGAGGATACAAAGGAGGCCAGCCAAACACTGGTGCCCCTAGCAGAAGTGGAGGAGACCGGAGTGCAACCAAATCTAAGGCTCCCTTCTCAAGCAGTACTAGCGCTGCATCTAACAACAATGATCGGGGGAGGAAACCCCCCTCAGGATGCCGTCATTGCGGCGGACCACATTGGAATAATGAATGCCTATATACACAGATGAATGCCCATCAGGCTTTTGAGGATGGGACGGATGACGATGCCGATGATGCGGACCAGACCGAACTAGTTGGTGCATTCAATGCCATTGTTGGCTCTATCTCTGAGCCCCTAGCGGGAACCAGTGCTGGTATCCGTAAGAAGAAGGGCCCATGTCCAATCGCTAAGAAAGGGAAAAAGAAGGCGAACGAGAGGACTCCTCCTCATCAAGAGAGGACCTTAATGTTCGTTGACATGAAGGTAAATGGCAAGCCCATTCGGGCGATGATAGACACGGGTGCTACCCACAACTACTTAGCCTCGACTCAGGTGGAGCGCCTTGGCCTAGTTGTAGGAAAGGGCAAAGGTCGTGTCAAGGCTATCAACTCACCACCTCAGCCAGTGGGTGGAATAGCCAAAGAAGTACCGGTGAAACTTGGCCCTTATGAAGGAAAGTTCAACCTGCGCGTGGTGATCATAGATGACTTCGAGTTGATAGTGGGGTTGGAATTCCTGAGACAGACCAATACTATGCCCGCACCGTATGCAGACTTACTACTAATGATGGGAAAAGATGGGGCTAAGCCCTGCATTATTTCGTGCAATCCCATGAAGATGGCAGCCGAGAACATCTCGTCCTTGCAGTTAAAGAAGGGGGTAAAAAAAACATGAACCCATGTTCCTGGCTACCCTCTGATTGGAAGATATAGAACGCTCTTCGGGTCCCATTCCTACCCCCGTGAAGGAGTTGCTTCTGGAATTTGAAGACATCATGCCACAAGACATGTCAAAGCGTCTCCCGCCTAGGCTAACTGTGGACCATGAGACTGAGTTGGTGCCGGGTGCGAAGCCACCTGCCCGGGCGCCGTACAGAATGTCACAACCCAAACTCTCCGAGATTCGGAGACAATTGACGGAAATGCTAGACACAGGGATCATCATGCCCTCCAAGTCCCCATACGGATCCCCTGTGCTATTCCAAAAAAAAAACATGATGGTAGTTTACGACTCTGCGTGGATTACCGGGATCTAAACAAAATCACTATGAAAAATAAGTACCCTATTCCGCTAATGGCAGACTTGTTTGATAGACTGGGTAGTGCGGCGGTATTTATCAAAATAGACCTGAGGACAGGTTATTGGCAAGTTCGGATTGCAGAGGGTGATGAGCACAAGACGACCTGTGTGACAAGATATGGGTCGTACGACTTTCTGGTTATGCCCTTTGGCTTGACTAATGCGCCAGCCACATTTTGCACCTTGATGAACCAAGTCTTTCGAGAATACATTGATGAATTCGTCGTGGTTTATTTGGATGACATTGTGGTATATAGCCAGACACTGGAAGAACAGCTGGAGCATTTGCGGAAGGTCCTAGCCCGGTTGCGGGAGCACGAATTATATGCGAAGCTATCCAAGTGCTCCTTTGCTCAGAAACAAATTGACTTTCTCGGACATGTCATCGAGGAAGGGCGGAACAAGATGGACCAGCAGAAGATTCAGGCCATTACAGAATGGCCGCCTCCTAAGGATATCCATGCCTTGAGGTCGTTCCTTGGTCTATGCAACTTCTATCGGCGTTTTGTGAAAAGTTACTCCCTCATTGCAGTGCCGCTAACAGAACTTCTCAAGAAGGCCACCCCGTGGGATTGGGGCCCCAAGCGGGCAGAGGCCTTCGACGCATTGAAGATTGCTATGTCTAGTAGCCCTGTCCTGGCCCTCCCTGACTTGGCCATGCCATTCGAAGTGCAAACGGATGCCTCCGACTATGCACTTGGTGGAGTATTGCTACAAGAAGGGCATCCTGTAGCGTACGAGAGCCGGAAACTGAAGGATGCAGAGCGGCGCTATGCCGCCCATGAGAAAGAATTATTGGTTGTCGTTCGTTGCTTACGCCTTTGGAGGCATTATTTGCTGGGAGCCCCATTCATGGTCAAGACAGACAACAGAGCCGTTAGCCATTTCATGACCCAGCCAAAGCTGAATGGTCGACAGGCTAGATGGCAGGAACTCCTAGCGAAATTTCACTTCAACTTGGAGTGCTGAAGTGGAAAGACCAATCATGTTGCTGATGCACTCAGTGGGAGAGCTGATCTAGCATCGGTGTGTGTACTTGCCTCCCTAAAGGGAAGCGAAGTAACCACCGCCATAAAAGACCAGATACATGATCTACTCATCAAGGATCCTACTGCACAGTATTTGGTTGATTTGGTAGGACAGGGCAAGACTCGCCAGTTCTACACCGAAAATGGTTTCCTGAAAGTGAAAGGGATCCGACTCTATGTTCCTAAAGGAGGAGATCTGCGACGGGCTCTTCTGGCGGAATGCTATGATACTTTGTGGGCCGGTCATCCAGGCAAGGAACGCACCATGGCATTGCTTTGCCATGCATATTATTGGCCTCAAATGGTCGATGACGTTGCTCAGTATGTGAAGACTTATCTAGTATGCCAGAAGGACAAGTCAGACCACTTGATGCAGGCAGGGCTCTTGGAACCACTAGCTGTCCCAAAAAGACCTTGGGAAAGCGTTTCCCTGGACTTCATCACCGGATTGCCCAAGGTCGGAGATCTCACAACTATTTTGGTTGTGGTGGATCGGTTATCCAAAGTATGCTACCTTTATAGCAGCCCCACAATATATATCAGCAGAAGATATAGCTCGACTATTCTTCTCTCATGTTGTCAAATATTGGGGCCTACCTAAAGACATTGTTAGTGATCGCGACTCACGTTTCACTAGCAATTTTTGGACCCAACTCTTTAAGTGTCTCGGGTCAAAATTGAGTCATAGCTCAAGTTTTCATCCGCAATCCGATAGCCAGACGGAGCGATTCAATGGCATGCTAGAGGAATATCTCCGGCACTTTGTGACCGGATCGCAGAAGAATTGGGTGAAGCTTCTGGATGCTGCTCAATTGTGTTTTAATTCACAAAAGAGCTCAAGTACCAACAAAAGTGCTTTTGAAATTGTTACCGGACAGCAACCGCTACTCCCACACACAGTGAACGCACCAAACATGTCAAAATCTCCTCGGGCTGCTAGCTTTTCAAAAGAATGGAAGCAAAATTTGGAGATAGTGCGTAGCTATCTTGTCAAATCCCAAAAGCGGATGAAGAGGCATGCTGATCAGAATCGCCGCTTTGTTGAATACCAGGTGGGAGACAAAGTGATGGTCAAAATCCCAAAGCGGTACTTGTTTGCAGGGGTCCATGACCCTCGCCTATTGCAAAAATATATTAGACCCTTGTCCATTGAAAGACGCATTGGGAAAGTTGTATACCGGGTGGATACCCCAGCTTGGTGGAAAATCCATCCTGTTTTCCATGTCAGTCTCCTGAAACCTTTTCGGGAAGATATGGAGGATCCTTCACGAAGCCAACTCACAATACCAAGTATTCGAGGTCCCAATTCAACCGGAAAAAGGCGTGCTGAAGCTATTCTTGATGATCGAGTGATTCACGCCTCAAAAAAAGATCACCAGGAGTTCTTGGTGAAATGGCATGTATGTGATGCAGAGGAGAATACTTGGGAGAGGGGAACAAACCTCAAAGACTACAAGAGCCTGATTGATGATTACCTTGCAAGGAAGGCGCTGAAGACGTCGCCAACTCAGGTGGGGGAGAATGTCATGGGCGGCTTTCCAACATGCCCCATGACCCCTTGGACGCGCCCCATGGCGTCCTGGCCAGCCTCCCAACTCCAGTCGCCACGGTCGGCCCCGTGGTCTTGGCAGCTCCAAGTGACAAGCGCGCATATGCCTCTGTCGCCCCACCGATAGCCATCGCCAGCGCCCAGCCACAGGCAGATGCCAACAGCGCCGCGCGCGTAGACAATGCCGCGCGCGCAGACCCTGATGCTAAAGACAAAGTTACTGCCAACGAACTTGTTTCTGCTTTGTAGAAAACTAAGTCCTTTTCATTGTAAATATAGAGTAGTTTTGCTGCATTTTCTTTAAGTGTGATTTTTCAGCTTTCATAGGTCTAGTCATGTAACTTTGGTTTTTTTTTTAAGCATTATTAAAGGGGACCAAGCAAGCAATCAATTCTCTGTACTGGTGTCTCTCCCCCCGACACCGTATTGTTTTTCTATAATAGCTTTCATTCAATGCAATCAAGCTTTCTTTCATTCTCAATTCTCTTTTCTGCTCTCTCTTTCAATTGATCACGACATTGGTTTTTCCGTACGGCACTGACAATCTAGTCTAGCGTACGGAGGGGACCTCAGTTGGCGGACAACAATCGTACTAACATCGGTTGCTTAGCCTTACGTCGCCCTTCCAAGGAACTTCAGGAAGGCGCCGCGTAACAGTAATCGCAGACCCAACACAAAAAAATATTCTGGAGGGCAGTTCTGCGGCGCATTATGCGATCGCAGAATAGGTATGCGGACCGCAGACCGGTCGCAAAGTAAGGCATTGGTGCCTAGTTCTGGAGGGCCAATATGCAACCTATTTTGCGGACCGCAGAAGCATTATGCGGTCGCATATGCGACCGCAGATCTGCATCGGGTGTCATTTTTTCTAATTTTTGAACCTGACCCCATTCTTATAAAACAACCTTGGGGATCATTTTGGAAGGTTAAAACATATATTTCTAGATAGATAGATAGAGAGAGAGAGAGAGAGAGAGAGAGAGAGAGAGAGAGAGAGAGAGAGTACCATAGAGTGAGAGGGGAATTAGTTCCTAAGCTCATCATTCATCAATTCTTGCTCAAAGTTGAAGAATTTACAAGAAGAATTCACTAAATCTTCATCCTAGAGGTAATGTTCTACTCCATAGCCCTCAATTTCGTGATTTTAACTGAAAATAGGTAATAAGCCAAGTAATTCTTGGGTGTGAGAGTTGTTTGTTTTATATGCATGTACCATCAAGGGCAGTGGAAAGATTGTTGAGCTCATTTGGGGGAAACTTTGGGTAGTGGGATGAAAGAATCCACCATAGGAGGACCTTGAAATCTTAATACACACCTAGTGTTTGATAAAATGCTCAAGTGAGCTGGAACTGTGAACTCCTTCCTAATTTGTGTTCAATTTTGCTATATCTCTAAATAGATTGAAGTGGCTAAGATTTTCAGAACATTGTAGTAATTTAAAAAGCTCGAGGTAAAGTATGTTGGCTAAACTTAACTTTTAGAATTGAATTCTCATGATGTTCTTGTAAGTCCCGAGTTGTCCATTATGAATTGACTTTTATGAATAAGTTGGTATCGAAAGATGTATTTATATGAATATGTTCAAAATGTATTCTAGAATATTCTTATCATGTTATGTTATTCTTCGGGAGCGTATTCAAAGTATGAGTATGTATTAAAATGTTGTGACTTCATGTCAGGCCCAAATGAAAGTGATCATATCAAATTGTGTAAGAAATCGCATATACCTAAGACCCTAAATTGTTCAAATATGGGCTTAAAGTCTTGAATAGAAATGTTTGTTGTTGACAATCCGTGTTAATGTTTGAAAGTGGAATAATGAGCATGAATTATGAAGTACGGCCAACGTGCCAAGAATGATATTGCGTTATGGCCAATGGTGCCAATAAAATAGATGACATGTAAAAAAATATGAATTGAGTGGTAAATACTTTTAATAATAAATGTGTCAAGACCCAAAATCTAACCATGGTTGTGATGGTGCCTATCGTATTACAAGGTAAGCCTACTTCCTAAAATATTACTACTAAACCGATTATAAGAATTTAATAAAATATTTCAATATTTAAATTTTTCATTAACTAAATCAACTCTAAATATAATATAGAAAAATACGAAAACGAGCCCTAAACATCGGGGGTGTCACTAAGTCATGAGCATCTAAAACTATAAACTAAGATATATAAACTATCTAACTGTCCAAAAGAAGAAATGACAAAAGGAGTAACAAGGTCTTGCGGACGCTAGCAGCTACCTTGAAATCTCTACTGATAGTCGGCTTGAACTCAACGATCGTCGCGCTCTAACTCACCTGGATATGAACATAAAGTGCAGGGTGTAGTATGAGTACAACCACCTCAACAAATAACAGAAATAACTAAGGAACTAAGCAGTAGTGACGAGCTAAGTAAAACAGTCCAATTATTTATTTTCACAATTTATAAATAAATAAAAATAAACAGGTAAATTCCATAACTCAGTAAATGCCACAAAGAAGTTTAACAAATAAATGCATCAACAACACAAATAAATACAACCTCATAGCAGTGTCACTCCATCACTCATCACTCGCACTCAGTACTCAACACTCAAAAAACTCAACACTCTGCGCTCACTGGGGGTGTGTACAAACTCCGGAGGGGCTCCTAAAGCCCAAACGCTAAGCACGGACAGTTCACGTGCCATAATATCAATACCTGGATCAGTACGGTCTGCTCACGTGCTATGCAGACAACTCACGCGCTATGGTATCAATACCCGGACCCCGCGCGGTCAGCTCACGTGCTATGCGGACAGCTCACGCGCTATGTTATTAATATCCTCACAATCAGGCACTCGGCTTCACTCAGTCATGTACCTCTCCAGCCTCACAATGCACCACAAATAAGGGGACACAATCCACATCAAGTATCACAACATATCAGAAAAATAATAGAGACTGAGGTAAACATGTACAATAATTTCTATGACTGAGTACAAATAACGTGAGCATGAATGAAGCCTAAACATGATCTCTAACGTGAAGGCAGACAAGTTTACCAATAAGTAAATGCTTAAACACAGATAGTGGTTATTAGGCCTCACAGCTTCACGGGACGGACCAAGTCTCAATCCCTCGAGGTATACACCCACACGCCCGTCACTTAGTGTGGGTATCACCTCCAAACAATCACGTGATGTTAAATCTTCGGGTTTATACCCTCAAAGTTAGAGTTAAAACCGTTACTTACCTCAACAACGTAAAATCCTACTCCGGGATGCCCTCGTCTCTAGTCTCGGTCTCCAAAAGCTCCGAATCTAACCAAAATCAGAATACTACTGTCAACATGTGCTAAATAATCGAATTCCACAATAAAACTACTAAATATGCCAAAAATTCGAAATCGGCCAAAACCCGGCCCCCGGACCCACATCTCAGAATCAGTCAAAAATGGTAGAATTAGAACCTTCGTCCTCTCCCGAGTCTAACCATATAAAATTTATCAAAATCGGACTATGTTTGGTCCCTCAAATCCCTACCTAAAACTCTCCAAAACTCAAGCCCTAACTCCCTCAATTTCACTTTGAAATCATCAATCAAATCCCAAAAATGAAGATGGATTCATGAAATATAACCAAAACCGAGTAGAGAACACTTACCCCAATCCCTATGGTGAAAATCACCTCAAAAATCGCCCAAATCCGAGCTCCCCAACTCAAAATATGACCGAATGAACAAACCCTTATTTTATATAATCTTCTGCCAGCTATTCTGCCTCGTTTCTCATGCCAAACGATCCCAAAATTCGCTTTCTTATGTCTCCAATGGATTCTTTGTAAAGTTCTAGTCAAGTTAGACTTTTGAATCACTCAATTTGACCTTATAATGAAGGAGATATGTAGGTTTTAATATTTGCAAATAGTGCAGATTTTTAAATACACCGTCATTGGCAATTTCATAATTAATCTGAAAAATCTAGCAACCTAATTCTTAGTAAAATGACCATAAAATCCTCATACGATGTTCAAATCCGACGATTCTTTTTGTTATGGGTCCGTAATTATGATACGGATCTAATTCTTCAATCAAAAAGGAAACCAGAGCTCATTTTTTACAATATGATATCATTTATGCTTGAAGAAACGGCGTCGAAACATAAGAAAAACGAGCGCAACACAACCCAAACCTATCCGAAACTTACCCGAGGCCCTCGGGACCTCAATCAATAATTCCAACAAGTCATATATTACTACCTGAACTTAGTCGAATCTCCGGACCACCAAAAACACCAAACCAACCTCGAATTCAAGTTTAAAAACTTCTAAACTTTCAAAATTCGCCAACGACGCCGAAACCTATCAAACCACGTCCAAATGACCTCAAATTTTGCACACACGTCACAAATGATACTACGAACCTACTCCAACTTCCGAAATTCCATTCCGACCCCGATACCTAATTTTTCACTGCCGATCAAAATCGCCAAATTTTTAACTTTCGCCAATTCAAGCCTAATTCTACCACGGACCTCCAAATTATATTTCGGACACACTTCGAAGTCTAAAATCACTCAACGAAACTAATCGAGTCATAAAAATCCACATCCTAATTCATTTACTCATAAGTCAACTTCCGGTTGACTTTTCTAACTTAACTTTCTAACTAAGAGACTAAGTGTTCATTTCACTCCAAAACTACTACGGACCCAAATCTACCAACTAGATACAACTCAACACAGTTGAACAACACATAAAGAAGCAGAAATGGAAAAAATATGGCTATAACTCTCGGAACGACTGGCCGGGTTGTTACAAAATGCCTTGGGAGTATCGTTCAGCCAGAGATGAAGGGTAGGTCGGAACAACCTAAACCCGAAACTACACGTGCCGGTGTATGAGTGATTGAGGGGTAAATCTCCATGTTAATGTGGTGAGACTTTTTTTCCTTATATGGGATGAGATTGGTGTGTTGAGATGTTTCCCATTAAATGGGATAAGATTATTGCTAGCGAAATGTGATGTGATTTCGACCCACACGACATTGTGGTGAGACGGCTTAGCCGATCGGGCTGAGATCGGACGCCATACCGCGCACATGGTGGTATTGTGAGTGTATGTCTCGGGGTGAAACGGCTTAGCCGGTTGGGCTTAGATCGGACTTCATGCTAAAATACGGTGGTGTATCGGTGCTAAAGATCTCCCAACTTAAATTACTGAAACTTACCTTTCCCCTAACTTGACACCTTGATACTGTTTGAGTCTCATATTGATTTCATATTTTATTCTCCGTTTACTGTTACTCGTTCTATTGAGAGGATGTTTAGTTTTACATATTAGTACCATTGCATATATAATAACGTCCCTTTTTGACGGGGGCGCTACATCTTTAATGGATGCAGGTGGTTCCATAGCAGGTGGTATTGATCCGTGATAGCAGCACACCCTCTCCTCAACTGACTTGGTGAGCTCCACTTCATTTCGGGGTCATGTATCTCTTATCCTTTATACATAGCGTTTTGAGGTATAGCAGGGGCCTTGTTGCTGGCATTGTCAAAATAATATTTAGTTTCTGTTAGAGGCTTTATAGACATAGTGTAGGTTGTATCTGTTTTTGGGAAGGTTAAAACTTAAAATGCTGCAATCGCATAATCTGTTCCACTTCAACTATGATTGTATAATATACTGTTTTGGAGGCTTGTTAATGACGTAACTAATGGAAATGAAATGGTGTTATTTACATGACCTCTTGCTGTCTAATTAATGAAATGTATTCTTCTCTTTATTCATGGGTGAATTGGGTAGACGGCACTGTGTAGGCTTGCTCGACCGGGGTAACTCTGTTGAGCGTCGGTCGCGCTCCCCGAGGTCGGGGTGTGACAAGAATATTCTTGCATACACCTCATATGTACTCCATCCGTTCACTTTTACTTCTCCACTATACTAAAAATATATTTTCACTTTTACTTGTCTACTATACTAAATCAAGAGAAAGACAATCTTTCTTTTCTTGTTTTACCCTTATCATTAATTACCAATTCCTCAAATCATTTTCCAAGAGTTTTGAAAATGCTATCATTATTATTATTTTGGATAAAATTGTAAAATATAAACTTTATTTTTTATAAAGGGAGTGTAAAATTAAAAGTAGACAACTAAAAGTAAACGAAGAAAGTATTTTTTTTTGTTCTTATCAATTTCTAATTTATAGGATCTTGTTGGCACATACAAATATTAATGAGCTTCTTTTTATATCAACTTTCCTTGTAAGATTCTTGTTAAAACACCTACGTAATATATTAAGAAACTATTAAATCAGAGGTGAATAAACTGCAGTCTAATGGTTAGGACTTAGGTGTAAAGTTTTAACTAGACCATAGGTTTCGTGTAAAGTTTTAATTCGATCAAAACTCTTTTTTCTCCTTTATCTTGGTTCTTCAAAATCACAGGTCACCTTATCCCCAAAAAATAAAAAAGAAAGAAGAGAACTATCAAAAAACTGATGAAACTTATAAGGGGACCAATTACCAATTAAGAGGAGCCTTTGCTTTGCCTGAGAAGTCTGACTTATAAGTGGAAAGTGGGTTCCAGCTTATTACAGTATAAGGCTAAATATGCCATGTGAGGTAGGAGACCACCAGCTGGCTATGTCTTATTTTTGTGGGTCTCTTTCTCACCCTTTCTCTTTACTCTTCTCTTCTTCCTTCCTCTTATTCTTTGTTGTGCGCAAATCCACGTTAGTGAATTCAGAAAAAATGGAAAAATCATCGTAAAATATTTCAAAAAAATTATATATATATATATATATATATATATATATATATATATATATATATATAGCAATAATATATTTTAAATCCACTAAAAGCGCCTAAACCAAAAGAAAAAGAAAACACAAAAACAAATGTCACTTTCCAAAGGACTTTGTCTTTCTTCATCACGGGACTTCCTTCAAGTCTCTTCTATCCTTTTGGTAGACTCCAAAAACACTTACCGATATCGTATAATTGATTAGAAACAATTGGCATATTTCAAAGGCATGTGTTTAACTATCCTGAATTGATATCCAACACATTTTCCGCTTCTCTCCTTTTTTCTTGCTTTTCTCTTTAAGTATGTTTACATTTAGTGAAATGAAAAAAGTACCTAAGTGCATCGCGTTTACGCAGAATTCGGGGAAGGATCGGAATGTGATATAGACAGCCTAGCGTAATGCGAGTATTAGTGACTGCTTCCACCGTTCGAACCTATAACTTAAGGGTTACAAGAAAATAACTTTACCGTTAATCCAAAGCTCCACTAAATATAATGAAATAAAAGTAACACAAAAACATTAAACGCATAGACAACTAGACCCTAGCCTTAAAAAAATCTCACTTTATTTTTTGGTTTTATAAACGTATTGATAACAACAACATGTGCATTATATCTCCAAGAGATAATGACCTATCAATATAAAGTCTAAAAATAAATCTACTACGTGTACCCCTAATTATTATGGTGAACAAAGTAGCAGCATGTGTAGAAGCATTTGCTCTAACGTTCCTTTGACGTGGAAAACTCTAACATTGGTGAAATAATGTAAATACTGAGTATACTGTGAGTAATTTTTTTTGATATTCTTTTTTGTATTAATTATACAGTGCTCTTCTTTGTTTGCTTGTATTTTGAATTTCTGGAACCTCTTTCTACCACCATTGGAGCAGTATTAGTTGGGTGGTAGCAGTTCAATTCAATGGCTATTAACAGAATGAGTCCAATCTTCTATTTCTAGTTTATTATAATATTACTAAGCAAGTGCAACTGACCCTTTCTGTCTCCAGTCACTGCGAAAAATATGTATTCCTTTCCTACTAAAAAAAAAAGCAAATGGCTTTTTATCCAGTTCAACCTGCTAAAGTCAATTTAAGCTTGTAGTTTAATGAACAATTTGCATTTAAACTACTACTATGAGTTAAATGTTCGTAGGTTGACGATATAACTTTTTAGACCGTTAGATTAAGTACTTGAAATAATAGGTATCTATCTATGTATAGTTAGTAGTTAGCATAAATTGCTAATATAAATTAGGAAATAAAACAAATAATCAGCTGTGACTAGTTAAAGTAAAATGAGGACGTAAAATTTCATTTGACTATTGGTATATATAATGTAGTAAATTCTTTAAACTATTACGGCATAGTGTTTATTTCACAAACCTTTAAAAAAAAAAATCTACATTTCATTGATTATATAGAGCACCATTTTGAACTTTATTTCTAATATATATGTGTATAAAAAGTATTATTAATATTTAACATATAATTTTTTAACCAATAATATGTAACTTATTATCCTTGAACTTATATGGGTCCACAATAGAATTTTTATGGTAGACATATATACATGTATGTAAAGCATATAGTAATAAAAGAAAATTATAAAATATTAGAAGCCGAACCCACTTGGCATACTCGTGCCAAAGGAAATGAAAACATCATCTACCTAGTAATCGTATATAGGATTCCAAATCACGTGGCCTTGCGCTGTGTTGCACCTTTACCATTTTCTGGGATTTTATTAGAACGCTGTCCTTTCTTTTTAGACGTGATACATACTTGTATATATAGTAAGTATTGGCCATGAAATATTTTTTATTTAAGAAATTAAGGGGAAAAGAAGAAGAAAAAAAGGGGGCAAAAGAGTAAATAGAATAACGACCAAAAGTGGAAGGGACAACTGTTTTTGACGGGAAATCAGTAAGAAGCCGTTGCAACCAAGGGCATTTTCGTAAAGAGTGATTCTTAAGTCTTCTCTTCTGACATGTTAAGCATTGGAAGCCATTACTCCTTCCTTACTAACCGTCTGGGCTTCTGTGTAGTGTGCACTATTTGTAGTGAAGACCAAGACAACTTAAAAAAAAAGAGAGAAACATTAATATTAAATATTAAAAGGTTCAATTTTATTAAAAATATTTATATAGATATCATTTTGCTTTAAAATTATGACTTCATGTCTGTTGAGGGTTGACCTATAATAAGATGCAACTCTCCATATCAAGACAAAATTATAACCTAAAACTGGAGTAATAATCAATTAAATTGCATTGTTAATTGGATCTAGTTTTTTTACCTTAGTTGTGTATATTTTTTAAGTTTTTTATTTGGTGTTCGGTATTCTAATGAAGCACCAATCAATTAATATTTGTACTATTAAAGAGACAATCACGCTTATTAAGAATAAATGAATCTTATGCTTTCTATTACAATCCTTAATACCGTAGTTATTATCTCTATATATAATCTAAACTCAAAATAATTTATTGATATTTATCAACAGTAAGTGTGTATTATTCCTCAGGAAAATGTTATGTAATCTGTATACAATTGTAATATAGATATGCACCCAGATTATTGTAATTGACATGGAGTACTTACTATACGTAAGCTAAAAATAAAATTAAAAAAACAACAAAAAGGGAAAAAAAAAAGGAAATAAAAAGAAGATGTTATGTAAGTGGTAATATATATATCGTTTTACTTAAAGGTTATGACTTCATGTGCTGTAGTAACAATGTAATAACAAATATATTGTCAGATTAAATTGTTTGTTGACATATAATAAGAGGTAACTCTCACAAAATCATAACCTTAGATTAGAGTAATAATCAATTAAATCACATTGATTGATAGTCAGAGTAGTTTGTTACATTAGTTGCCTATATATTTTTTTAATTTTTTATTTGGTGTTCCATATGCAAATGGAGCACCAATCAATTTATATTTGTAGCATTAAAGGGGAAAACATTCTGATTATGGGTAAATGAATCTTATACTTTCCATCACAGTCCTAAATGATTATTATCTGTGTGTTATTAGTTATTACTTGGCATAATGTTGCAATCTGTTACAACTGAAAATTTTACATTGTTGTAATTGGTATGGGGTACTTACTATAGTTAAGCTAAAAATAAAAAAAGAGGGGGAAAAAAGAAAAAAGGAAATAGAAAGAAGATGTTATGTAAGTGGTAGTTGTCATAGTTGTTACACTACTAACACACACATACAACCACTGTCACAATCTCCATCTTCTGAAATACTCCTCCTATACCATACACCCCCTTTCACTTCTCTATTCCCTCAACTACCCTTTTCTCAATCTTCTTACATTTTTTTTTTTCTGAGTGTGAATAACTAGCTTTCTTTGTTCCTCACCGACTCTATTAGCTGCTGTTGTTGCATCACTTTCTGGTTCCTTAATACTTCCTTTCCAATTCCGTGAAAAAACAATCTTCTCTTCTTCTAACTGTTTTTCCCACTTTCATTTCTTTTCACTGTATTATTTTTCTTGAGAATTTTCTTATGGAAGCTGCTACTGGGGAAGATTGTTGTGTTAAAGTGGCAGTTCATATTAGGCCACTCATTGGAGATGAGAAACTTCAGGGTTGTAAAGATTGTGTCTCTGTCGTCCCTAACAAGCCTCAGGTACTCTAATGTGATTCTTCGATTCAGCATTTTTGCACTGAATTGGAGCTGTTTTGGAGATCTGGATCTTATTGTGATAATAGCTTAATTGCTTTTTATGGACCTTATGGATTCTGCATGTTTTAGTTTAAGCCAAGTGTTTGTGTAATCGGAGTTTTTACTCTGATAGTTTGTGGCAAAAATGGTGAAGAATCTAACATTCTATCTGCCTGATTGAAGAATGCTAATCCGATTTTCTTTGATTTTTTTCTTCTTAATACATCTTGGGTGGGGTGAGGAGAGAGAAGGTGAAAAGGACTTGACTCTAAAGATTTAATTTTGTTTGATTGTTTCAAAGTGTGGCTCTAAATTGGGGAAAATGAACTTCTTTTGGTGCTATCAGGAGTTCATACATGGACTAAAATCCTATTTTCCTAACTTTTTTTTTGCTTCATTTAGATCTGCAATTGACTTTTCTTCTTGAGTTTTGTAGTTTTGTATAGCAACTGCAAGACAACTCACCTGGGTAAAGATTAAGGCTTTCCAAAAGAATCATGCATGTGAACTAATTCCCTTATGTCACTATTCTTGTTTATGTGAAAAGCCTAAACTACTTGGACTGCGTTCTTTCTCCATATTGATAATTAATAATTACCACTTTTCAGTCTCTTTTATCCTAATTAATTTAATAGGCTGCTGCTTTCTAATGACTTTCACTTCTGATAATTGGTTGGGCTTGCAGGTGCAAATTGGAACACATTCCTTTACTTTTGATCATGTTTATGGGAGCACTGCTTCTCCCTCAGCTTCCATGTATGAGGAGTGTGTGGCTCCTCTTGTGGATGGTTTGTTCCAAGGTTATAATGCCACCGTTCTTGCTTACGGCCAGGTAAATCATTTTGGTATACTAGAAGTGTGGGTTTGTAATAGAAGCTATAGTTAAATTCAGGCATTTTTTCCCCATATTCTTTCAATTTACATTTCAATGCAATGCAGACAGGTTCGGGGAAAACATACACCATGGGCACCGGTTTCAAAGATGGTTTCCAAACTGGACTAATTCCCCAAGTCATGAACTCTTTGTTCAACAAGGTTGAGGCTTTGAAGCATCAGGCAGAATTCCAGTTGCATGTGTCTTTCATCGAGGTTTAGTGACTCATTTCTTTCCTCTGTTTTATTTTAATTTCACTGAAATCTTCACCTACGCATGCCCTTAAAAAATTTCCTGTGAATTCATTTTCATTTTGTTGATGCATTAAGCATTTCATTTACTGGCGAGTATTTGTTCGTGCAAATTGCTATTGAAACCAAAGCATCCTCAGTATTCTAGTAGATAGCTCTTATGTTCCCTAAACTGCTTTGCATATTTCTTTTGGTGTAATTGAGATCACTTAAGAACTAATTGATAAGCAAGCTGAGGGACTTTGTTAATTGAGCACATAGTCTTCTATTAGAATTTAGCCATAGTAGGATTATACTTCCATGATGGACTCAAAGTGTACATCAAGTCCAAATTCATGCTGCATTTACTATAATGTATCCTTGGTTGAGATAGATGGATGAAATAACATGGTGGCAACTCGGCACAGGATCGACTTTGCTCATGGATTATACATTTTCCCGACTTCTTTTAGTTAGATGATATTGGATTGTGTTAATTGTTCAAATATGTAGTTTCGTCAATGCAGCATCATACAATAGTCTGCTTTCAATTCTCTTTATTTGGAACCCAGAGACTGATCAAACATCATTTCTAGATGCTAACTTTTTTCTCTTTATCATCTTGTTCTTTGTATAGACCGGATATATTTTTTATTTGAGTGATGTTACGCATACTTTGTGATAGTAATTATGCAGCATTTTTACTAAGATAATTCTTTTTCCAGATACACAAAGAAGAAGTACGAGATTTGCTGGATGCTATTTCTGTTATCAGATCAGAGACAACAAATGGACACAATGGAAAAGTTGCTATTCCTGGGAAACCCCCAATACAAATTCGTGAATCTTCAAATGGTGTTATTACATTGGCAGGATCCACCGAACGCAGTGTGAAAACACTCAAAGAAATGGCCGATTGCCTGGAACAAGGATCTCTTAGCAGGGCCACAGGCAGTACAAACATGAATAACCAATCAAGGTTGGAACCTAGTTAATTGTATAGTGTACTCTCTCCTCCTTACTTATTTTGGTCTGAAACATGGTCTGAAACCTAGTTAATTGTATAGTGTACTCTCTCCTCCTTACTTATTTTGGTCTGAAACATGGTATACTCTCGCATGAAACTCCTAAATTTAAAAAGAAAAAAACTGACAATAATTTTTTTTTTTTAATTTTCTTTCTTTGGGGGTTGGGTGGAAGTGGTGTTGAACTTTTGTGCATATAAATGATGATATGAGTTGAGCTTAAATGAAGAAGTGAGAATTTATGTAGCCGACCCCAACTTGTTTGGGACTGAGGCGTAGTTATAATGTTCCGATAATTTACGAATGAACTTGCTTCTTTGTTAAGAAAGAAATTATTTCAACGTGTAAGATTTTGACACATGAATTTATTAACACGAATGTAAGAATACGAGCAAACTAATAGCGAGAGTTCTTAAATCCAGCTTTTGTTGCTTGTATCCTGAAGGACCGAGTATTGACTCGTGAAAGATGCGTTTTTTCTGTTAAATTATTTGTAAATATTTACACTTATACAATAAGCTGCTTTATCCCCTTTTTGTTCACTTTTTCAGTCGCTCTCATGCCATATTCACCATTACAGTGGAGCAGATGCGCAAGACTGGTTCTAATGACGGCCATAGCAATGAATGCATGACTGAAGAATATCTTTGTGCCAAGCTGCATTTGGTAGATCTTGCTGGTTCAGAGCGAGCAAAACGAACTGGATCAAACGGTCTCCGTTTTAAAGAAGGTTCTTGTTTTAACATTCTTGCTGTCTTTGAAAGTGTCCCTTGCATGGCGATTATTGACCGAATTGTCCATCACAGGAGTTCACATTAATAAGGGCCTTCTTGCACTTGGAAATGTTATTAGTGCACTTGGGGATGAGAAAAAGCGGAAAGAAGGTGTGCATGTTCCTTATCGAGACAGTAAACTCACTCGGCTATTGCAGGTTTGACATGGTTCCATGTTTTAGGTTATTCCAATATTTCATTAAATCGTTGAAATAATAAACACAAGGAAGAACCAGATCTAAGAAATGGGAAAAACATTTCATATTTCTGTTTGAGTATCTCCTCATTTGTGTACTGTATGATGGAGCTCTGAATGAACGAGTGTGAAGAGAACTCATTTGATCAAAATAATCCAAAGCAGCTCTTGTTTGTTTTTCTCAACAAAATCAGCTCTTGGTTCATTTGATCAAATGAGTTCACTTTACACCTGTTTGTTCTTAAGATGTCATTGACATTAGGGGGACCTCTTGCTTCCCAATTTGTCAGTAGTTATGATGCAATCTTGATAATAAAATGTTTCCTGAATGTCTTTCCAACATCCAATCTGAATAAGTCCAACCTTTTTCTTGTCATCAGACTTCTATATCGAAATGTTCCCTGAAATCCTTGATACTCTTTATTATAATAGTAAAACATCAGCTAACCTTAGTAATAAGTTTTCTCACTGGAGAATTTATCACATAGAAGTATAAGTCATCTCGGTGGAGAGGAATTAAATTGGAAAATGAATACTGCGAAAATTGTGGACTGAGTTTGGCAATAATACAATATTAGGGTGGCTTTGGTATTTTAGATTTTGATAATATCATCATCTTTTAAAGTTGCTTTGTTTTGTTTCTCCCTTGTTGATTTTCTAGTCTGTTTATTTAGTTATTTGTTGATATTTTTTAATGAAATGTTTTTGGCAAATGACAGGATTCACTTGGTGGTAACAGTCGGACTGTCATGATTGGTAATTCCAGTTTAACCCCTTATTTGTTCTAGTTTGAATGGATTTTGAATGAAGAACCTATTATGTGTCTCAGTTTTGCTGAACTTTTCTACACTTAGGTCTTGCCAAAGAAAGCATTGTGACCTTGACTTAGTGATATTAACTATATTCTTTCTTCCGTACCTAGAATAAACCATGCTAAACTACCAAATGCACAAGTGTACAGATTTTTCTAGTAGGCAGTTTGTCACTCTCGAAATGAACGCTGTAGTTGCTTTCTTTGATCAAGAATGAACGTCAGTGTTAGCATTTAAGCAGAAGTTCATTACACTAAATTGTTTCTGTTCACTAAATAAAGAAGCGGCTCTTTGGAGATTTTTTACCCTGGAGACGACAAAGCTTGCATTTTCTAATGACTTGCACAAGCTTGGTTTCTCTTTAGATTTAGGTGAAAGCCTCTTCTTTATTCTTCTAGGTAAATCATGATATTGAACACAGGCCTCGACATCAGTTTAGCTTTTATCCAAATTGGTTGTTTTATTCCCCTGTCATTGCTTTCAAGCCTGTTAGCTGTGGGTGATATGTGTATGGTTACAATAAGGAAGTCAAAGTCATGTTCGTTTGGCACACCTCGTGAGATGTTTCTATCTGGCACATGACGACACAATTTTTATGAAGATATATTACCTTATCAAGTTAAAAGGAGAAAAAAATCTAAGGAAATAAAAGTGGTCTTTGGAAGAGTGAACTAAAGCTTATCTAAGCTAACAATAAGTTATTTAATTAGAGCTGTTATCGTTCTTTCTTGTCAGCCTTTGAGATGACAAGCAGATTCTTTCTGTATTCTTCTTGCTTACGGTCTGGTTTATGTATTTTCCAGCATGCATTAGTCCTGCTGATATAAATGCTGAAGAAACTCTCAACACTCTTAAATATGCAAATCGGGCTCGTAATATTCAGAACAAGCCAGTTGTAAGTCTAGTGACAAAACTTATTTCATGTATCTTATCATTTCTGGATCAAAAATCTCAAGTAGTTTTTCCTTAAACGATGTCCAGATCAATCGAGATCCTGTATCTAGTGAGATGCTGAAGATGCGGCAACAACTAGAGTATTTGCAGGCAGAACTCTGTGCCCGTGGGGGAGGTGCTTCCTCTGAAATTCAGGTAAACTTGTTGTGCTCCGTGTGTAGATGTCAGCAGACTACCTTTTTAAATATTAAATAAAGCTCTGGTCATCTTCAGTCTTCACCAAAATGACAAAGGAGATTTCAATTTGAAATAGGTACTCAAGGATAGAATTTCATGGCTTGAAGCTAGTAATGAGGAGCTAAGCAGAGAACTGCATGAGTACCGCAGAAGAGGCTCTGGCACTGAACAATGTGGAACTGAAGTGAAGGTATTGAGCTCCCCTCACTTATAGAAGCCATTTTAAGAAAGAGGAATTATCATGCCCCCAGGCTTCGGTCTAGTGGTAAGAGTGCCAGCTTGTGATGTGTGGGTTAGACGCACGTCACGGGTTCGAACACTGCCACAGGCAAAATTCTGGCAATTGGTATTTAACTGGAGAAGGATAGAGGGGTGGGCCCATTATCCAATGAGTTTTGAACCGTGCGTCACTGGTCCCCGAGGATTTCCCGGTCATAAAAAAAGAAAAAGAAGTGGAACTCTCATCCAACTTAGTTGCCTAACAAATTCTTCATGTCGATTGCAGGCTAATGGTGTCTTTTCAGTAAAAAGCGAAGGGCTCAAAAGGGGCTTGCAAAGTATAGAATCATCTGACTATCCAATGAGTGAAAATGGTATGCCACACTCAACTTTTGGTACTAGGCAATGAGGTCTATATTCTGATGACTATGTTTGGGACTGAGATGTTCTCAGGAAGAAAGCCATTTTCATTGTCTCAAGAATTTAAAATCTAAATGTTTTTAAGTGGTTCAGTATTCTTATTTGGAACCAGCCTCTGTACTGCCGGGTGATTCAGGGGATATGGATGAAGAAGCAGCAAAGGAGTGGGAACATACCCTCCTGCAAGACACAATGGACAAAGAATTGAATGAGTTAAATAGGCGCTTAGAGCAGAAAGAGGTGAGGCAGACTCTTGATTGCATCTGGACTTACCATGCAGGGATAACAAAATAGATGTTCTTAACACTAAATCAATTTGATATTGTTTAAAATTGTCTGTTCCTGTGCATACGGTTTTTGGGGGATTAACCTATTAAAGAGATATGCTAGTATTCATTAAAGAAGGGAGGCTACTAGAGATTCCACGTCCTTTGCTTGCTTTTTCACATTTGCACTAATAGCGACTTCAAACTTCTAATATTAATGGTTTGTCTTTTGCTGTAGTAAATTCATATGTGGATGTTTCTTCTTTTGTACGCTTTGCAGTTAATTGTGAATATAGTTATTCATTAAAAATATTAATTGCGAATATAGAATTTGAAATGGGATAGCGCTCTTGGTTGTGCAGTTCTCTTAGATGGTATGGTTGCTCGTTTTCCTATCGTTGATGCATGTGGTGATTTGACATATATATCTGTGTAACAATAATTCAGTCTGAAATGAAACTTTATGGAGGCTTGGACACCATGGCGCTGAAGCAACATTTTGGAAAGAAACTTTTGGAACTTGAAGAGGAGAAAAGAGCGGTGAAGGTAATAGAAAAGCAATGAAAATGTGATCACACGTTGTGATTTTGAGCTTGTCAAACTGATGTTCCCTTTTTTCAACTGACCTGTTGATGCAGCAAGAGAGAGATAGATTATTAGCTGAGGTTGAAAACCTTGCAGCCAACAATGATGGACAAGCACTAAAATTGCAAGACACGCATTCCCAGAAACTAAAGTCCCTTGAAGCACAGGTTTGCCCAATTGTACCATGTTCATTGTATAGCCATGAGTGTCATGCTTAACTCTAATATCTTAAACATTTTTGCTGACCAGATACAAGATCTTAAGAAAAAACAAGAGAACCAGGTTCAGCTTTTAAAGCAAAAACAGAAGAGTGATGACGCAGCAAAGCGCTTGCAAGATGAAATACAATCAATCAAGGCACAAAAGGTTGGTTTTTCTCGTTTGCTTAACACCCTTTCTACCACTTAGATGCAACTTATATTCTTTCCTTTTATAGGTACAATTGCAGCATAAAATTAAACAAGAGGCTGAACAATTTCGTCAATGGAAGGCATCTCGGGAGAAAGAGTTAATGCAGGTAGTTTGCTGCTATTACTTTTTCCCCATACGTTCTTCGTCTTGTAACATGTTGGGGGGTCATTATTTGAAAGGGATGATTGTCCTGCTATTTCAGTACTATAAATGTTTTCCTAAGAGTATTATATTCATGCATTACTGATGAGGCAAATGCAATTCATTCTGGTTGAAATTCTACTTTATTTTGTTAACCAACAATATTTTCCTTGGACCTTATCAAAAAGATTTTCCTTGAAATGCAGTTAAGGAAGGAAGGGAGAAGGAATGAGTATGAGAGACATAAATTGCAAGCCTTAAATCAGCGACAAAAGATGGTGAGCATTTTACTTTCCTTTTTGTCTTTGCATTCTCTTTCATTCTTCTACAGCAGTTTTAATCTGTTGGCCAAAGTCTAATTTAAAAATCTTCAATTGTATTTCATGAAATGGATATGTGTAAGTGGCAATTTTTGTTATCCTTTACGTAAAAATTCAGCCACTTGAACGTCTATCTGTACCAGAGGAGATGACAGCCTTTTTCTTAAGAACTTTACTTCGATCACTGATTCCTGAAGATCTAGCTCAAGTATAATGCAAGATATATTAAAGAGAAAAGTGGTACCCTCCCCGCCATATTGTGACTATTGTACATTTGACAGTGTTGATTTAGTAGTGGGTAACATAAGTTGGTGGCTTTACTAGAATAATATGGACAAGAGTCAAGCTCGTGTAAGGGGGTGATCACAGTCGATATCTGAATTGTATATGACATCATGGATTTATTTCAGGTTCTTCAAAGAAAGACAGAGGAGGCTGCAATGGCAACCAAGAGACTGAAAGAATTGCTAGAAGCGCGTAAATCTTCAGGTCGTGATAACACAGGTTTGCACTACATTTAGCTTTTATCTGATGCCTTTGTTGTGGATTACTGGTGCATTTCTGTTTCTATTTATAATATAGGGTATCAAGAATTTTGCTCTCATATAAAGTTCCATTGAAATTCTACTAATTTCTGAACTTTTAACTGTTCATCTTTACATATGTTCTGTTTAACATGCAGTTACTAGCAATAGCCACATAGCAAATGGACAGGTACTTATCTTGCTCTCTTTTGGACTCTAATAGTCTAATGGATTTTGTTTCTGTACCTGTTTGATCAAAGAATTTAGTCAAGTATCTTTTGCATTCAGAGCAATGAGAAGTCATTGCAACGTTGGCTTGATCATGAGCTTGAAGTGATGGTGAATGTTCATGAAGTTCGTCACGAGTATGAGAAGCAAAGTCAAGTGTATGTAATAAACTTTAGTTTACCTAATGAAATCTTCTCTTAATTTGTACACACTCAACAATTCTTGTTCTTTGCATTTCTTAAAATTGATTCTTTTCATCTCAGACGAGCTGCACTGGGTGAAGAGCTAGCAGTGTTGAGACAAGTTGATGAATTTGCCTCAAAAGGACTGAGTCCTCCAAGGGGTAAAAATGGTTTCTCTAGGTGCGTATACTAAACTCATCTTATCTTTCAGCCAATAGTGGATTCCGTAATTCTCCAAAATGCAGCTGGAAGAGCATTAACTACATTAAACTACAAAAGAAAGTTCGGGGTAATGGATTTCTATTCATGGTTATCTGTTCAGGGCATCTTCAATGTCGCCAAATGCTAGAATGGCACGAATTGCTTCCCTTGAGAATATGTTAAGCATTTCATCCAATTCTCTAGTTGCCATGGCTTCACAACTTTCAGAAGCAGAAGAACGAGAGCGTGCCTTTAGCAATCGGGGACGTTGGAACCAGCTCCGTTCAATGGGGGATGCAAAAAGTCTACTCCAATATATGTTCAATTCTCTTGCTGACGCAAGGTATCTACTGATGTGTTTTGTATCTTGTAGTATGAATTGTTATTATCTGAAGCTTTATAAGTAGAAATAACTAGAATCTTTATGCTCTGTATTCAAGAAGGAATTGCGAAAGGAAATAGAGAAACTGAAGGTCTACTGCAACTAAAACTATCTGAAACACTAGATAGGTCTTTTGAGCGTAGCAGTGGAATGTGGATTAGGAGCATACTGCTTAGGTCCAGTAGTGAGAGTTTTCAACCCAAAAAGATTTTGTATCTTGGTAAGCTAGGGACGTCAAAAGGTAATGAAAGTGAGTTCCAAAAGGGTAAGCAGGTCTTGTCTTTACTTTAGAAAGTACATTTGGTCTCCATATGTTTACACAAGTGTAAAATTCCACATCATCCCAGTCAAAAGAGTTCCACCAAAAAAAAAAAGGAAAGAAAAAAAGAAGGAAGACAGAACCTTGGAAGATTTCCTTAGGAATGAGTGCATATGATACCCCAGCTGACCACTATCTCATATGGTACTTGGGAGTTGGGATAACTGTCTCTACCTCAAAGTGCATATGAATTCTGGATGATTACTGACATGACGTCCAGCTATTAACTAAAAACAAAATTTGTAGAAGCAACATCTCATTTAGTTCTATTTTGCGGCAGCCCGCTGGATTTTTTTTGCTTTAACTCTCATTATGTCATCCAGATGCCAACTTTGGGAGAAGGAGCTTGAGACCAAGGAAATGAAAGAGCAGATGAAAGAACTCATTGGTCTATTACGGCAGAGTGAAATTAGGAGAAAGGAAGTTGAAAAGGAGCTTAAGCAAGCTGTTCAAGATGCATTGGCTTCCCCAGCTTCGGTAGGATTTTACTTTCTTTAGTCCCAGATTATATATCAAGTGTTTTAGATCTTATTTAAGGGAAGCATGCAAGGCTTTTAGATAGTACTCCCTCCGTTTCAATTTATGTAAACCTATTTCCTTTTTAGTCCGTGCCAAAAAGAATGATCTCTTTCCTTATTTGGAAACAATTTACCTTTATGCAATGATTTATAGCCACACAAAATATATGTGCCTCATTTTATACCACAAGTTCAAAAGTCTTCTCTCTTTTCTTAAACTCCGTGCCCAGTCAAATGAGTTCACATAAATTGAAATGGAGGGAGTAATATTTTTTGAGTTTTGAAAGAAATGCCTGATGGAGTCTTTCTGCGTGCTATATGGTTAAGTGCGTCATGTTTATGCATACTGTTGAACTGTGTAGTTACAAGATCAGAATGGATTACATTCTTATGTTTTACATTTTCCCTATACCGATGATGTTGCCATGAGAAACAGGTTATCTCTAACAAGCAATTTGTTGATGAGATGAGCGGTCCACCATCTCCAATCCCTGTACCAGCACAAAAACAGCTCAAATATTCAGCTGGCATTGCTAATGCGTCAATCAGAGAGGCAGCAGCCTTTATAGATCAAACACGAAAGGTTGTTCTAATGTTTTTTTTCCCTACCTCTTTGACAGTTGCCAAACTCAAGTTTATCATTATTAACAAAAATGGCTGATAATAAGCTCTAATTATGCAGATGGTGCCACTAGGGCAATTGTCGATGAAGAAATTAACAGTAGCAGGACAAGGTGGGAAGCTGTGGAGGTGGAAGAGAAGTCATCACCAGTGGTTATTACAGTTCAAATGGAAGTGGCAAAAACCTTGGAAACTCTCTGAGTGGATTAGACACAGTGATGAAACAATTATGAGATCACGGCCCCGTACCCAGGCTCTGCCAGATATTATGTGCAGAAACGGTCACTAGCTTATTCATGCCAACTGTATATTCTATTCTGATCTCTTTTGACCCCTACACTTGGTACAGGGAGAAGCTGGAAATAAGTGCTGGTAAGTTCTATTTTGTTAATTATACTGTGATTCGTCTCTTCTTTTCTGGGATCTTAACTGCCTTTGCCTCCATAAAATTGATAAATGAACACTTTTTTGACTGATTTCACATGGTTCCATATTGTGGTAATGGAAAGCATGTCATCCTCGTTATGGACAAAAAACAATTTATTCAAGGAATAAATTACAGTAGGAGTGTCCGACGCTTGGCCACACTTATGCTTAACTAGGATAACTAACATTGCAACATAAACAGTGAATTATGAGCTATATTATGGTTTATCAAGAAGCATAAAATTCTGTCGTTTCTTACTTGAAGGGAAAATGTAAAAAATGAGAAGCATTGACATAAATGGTCAAATTGCCTAGTCATAGACGCACTTCACTGTGCTATATCTATTGAGCCTTTATCTATTTATTAGGTAGTAACTTATTTTCAAGAACATGGGTTAATGCCATTTGCAATACAGGTATTATACGTGCAGGTTGCAGTTAAAGTGGTCGAGCGGTGGAGGGGATTTTGGTATTGGGGTGTTCTTAAAGGAGTGGTTTTAGTTGGAGTTGCTAGATCTTTGAATTTTTGAACTGTGGTTATTCATCAGCAGCATCTTGTGGATATGTTGAAGCTACATTAGGATTGCCTCAGTAATTGCTGAACAATACTTAGAAAGTGGATGGTGAAGTTGCCAGTAGATTTTAGTTATAGGAGATTTGTGTATACATTTTGGCAAATAACATAAACTTGAAGGAATTCCTCCGTCAGGTCACAGAAGCATGTCAAAAGATCCTATTGTTTGAATTTGTTTTGGTCATTCTTGATAAATTTGTGTAATGTACATTGTGTGTAGGCACAACATTGATTTTGTTTAAAGTATAATGAAATATGCAGCATTTCCTATAGCAGCTGGAACTTTTTCTTTTTGTCCATTTTGGCCATGCGGTAGTGGAATTATGTATGGCCTTGCGTAGGATTTGTAAAGAACACTTGGTATTTAGGAGACTAATTTTTTACCGTTGTGTTTGTTATAAATAGAATTGTATTAAAAGTGTAAATCATCCCAAAATATCAATAAGAATTACTCTCTCTTTCTCTGTAATATTGTTCTTCTACTTTTATTGTTTTATCACGCGTTATCAGCACGAGACTCTAATCAATTGAATAGAAGCTTTGGGATTGAGCATAATGATTGTCAATTGTTCCATGAACTTCCTTCATGATTAAATTCTAGATTCAAGGTAAGTATTTTACTTTATTTTTCTATTTTAAATTCTTGAAATTTTATAATTTGATTTTAAATACAAGCAAAGACAATAAATTTTATTTTTAACTCTAATAGAGTTTGTAAGTAATTATAACCTCCCGAAGTGGTAAAATTTCTATGTTTTGCCATGATCAAATTCATATATGATTATGAGCACAAGAAGTGGAAACCCGTCCCATTGAATTTGCTTCATTCTCGTTCCCTTAAGAGAATGTGGTAGCAATATGTAATAAGTCTGAAAGAGACAAAATTATTACCGTGAAAGTATCAATGGATGTGGACGTGGCAATAGACGAAATTATAATCGTCATCATTGTGGTAATGAGAATAATAAGGATTCTCAAAATAATCCTTCACTATGTGAAAGTAATGTTTGTCATCGATTTGGCTTGAGATTTTGTAAAGCACACATAGATAATCATGGTCCATTCATGATGTGAATGTGACAACATGTGATTTATGAATAAATATTCATTCGTGGAAGAATATGAACGTGCTAGTGTTGGTGAATATACCACTCACCTCTAGAAGGAGGTTTGAGATGAAATAAGAAAATAATGTCATTATTATGACATGAATGGTCATTGGTTAAGTACCTATTGTACGCCAAAATATTTTTTCAATGTGATTATTAAAGTACAACAGTAATGCAAGAAACATATCTTGCATATAATTTTGAACTTGCTTCATTCTCGTTCCCTTAAGAGAATGTGGTAGCAATATATAATAAGTCTGAAAGAAGACAAAATAATTACCGTGAAAGTATCAATGGATGTGGACGTGACAATAGACGAAATTATAATCGTCATCATTGTGGTAATGAGAATAATAAAGATTCTCAAAATAATCTTTCACACTGTGAAAGTAATATTTGTCATCGATTTGGCATGAGATTTTGTAAAGCACATATAGATGATCATGGTCCATTCATGATGTGAATGTGACAACATTTGATTTATGAATACATATTCATTCGTGGAAGGATATGAACGTGCTAGTGTTTGTGAATATACCACTCACCTCTAGAAGGAGGTTTGAGATGAAATAAGAAAATAATGTCATTATTATGGCGTGAATGGTCATTGGTTAAGTACCTATTATACGCCAAAATATTTTTGCAATGTTATTATTAAAGGACAATAGTAATGTAAGAAACATATTTTGCATATAATTTTGAATTTGCTTCATTCTCGTTCCCCTAAGAGAATGCGGTAGCAATATGTAATAAGTCTGAAAGAAGACAAAATTATTACCATGAAAGTATCAATGGATGTGGACGTGGCAATAGACGAAATTATAATCCTCATCATTGTGGTAATGAGAATAATAAGGATTTTTAAAATAATTCTTTACTATGTGAAAGTAATGCTTGTCATCGATTGGGCATGAGATTTTGTAAAGCACATATAGATGATCATGTCCATTCATAATGTGAATATGATAACATGTGATTTATGAATACATATTCATTCGTGGAAGAACATGAACGTGCTAGTGTTAGTGAATATACCACTCACCTCTAGAAGGAGGAGGTTTGAGATGAAATAAGAAAATAATGTCATTATTATGGCATAAATGGTCATTGGTTAAGTACCTATTGTACGCCAAAATATTTTTGCAATGTGATTATTAAAGGACAATTGTAATGCAAGAAACATATCTTGCATATAATTTTGAACTTGCTTCATTCTCGTTCCCTTAAGAGAATATGATAGCAATATGTAATAAGTCTGAAAGAAGACAAAATTATTACCGTGAAAGTATCAATGGATGTGGACGTGACAATAGACGAAATTATAATCGTCATCATTGTGGTAATGAGAATAATAAGGATTCTCAAAATAATCTTTCACTGTGTAAAAGTAATATTTATCATCGATTTGGCATGAGATTTTGTAAAGCACATATAGATGATCATGGTCCATTCATGATGTGAATGTGATAACATGTGATTTATGAATACATATTCATTCGTGGAAGGATATGAACGTGCTAGTGTTTGTGAATATACCACTCACCTCTAGAAGTAGGTTTGAGATGAAATAAGAAAATAATGTCATTATTATGGCGTGAATGGTCATTGGTTAAGTACCTATTATACGCCAAAATATTTTTGCAATGTTATTATTAAAGGACAACAGTAATGTAAGAAACATATTTTGTATATAATTTTGAATTTGTTTCATTCTCGTTCCACTAAGAGAATGCGGTAGCAATATGTAATAAGTCTGAAAGAAGACAAAATTATTACCATGAAAGTATCAATGGATGTGGACGTGGCAATAGACGAAAATTATAATCGTCATCATTGTGGTAATGAGAATAATAAAGATTTTCAAAATAATCCTTTACTATGTGAAAGTAATGCTTGTCATCGATTGGGCATGAGATTTTGTAAAGCACATATAGATGATCATGGTCCATTCATAATGTGAATATGACAACATGTGATTTATGAATTCATATTCATTCGTGGAAGAACACGAACGTGCTAGTGTTAGTGAATATACCACTCACCTCTAGAAGGAGGAGGTTTGAGATGAAATAAGAAAATAATGTCATTATTATGGCATGAATGGTCATTGATTAAGTACTTATTGTACACCAAAATATTTTTGCAATGTGATTATTAAAGGACAATTGTAATGCAAGAAACATATCTTGCATATAATTTTGAACTTGCTTCATTCTCGTTTCCTTAAGAGAATATGGTAGCAATATGTAATAAGTCTGAAAGAAGACAAAATTATTACCGTGAAAGTATCAATGGATGTGGATGTGACAATAGACGAAATTATAATCGTCATCATTATGGCAATGAGAATAATAAGGATTCTCAAAATAATCTTTCACTATGTGAAAGTAATGTTTGTTATCGATTAGGCATGAGATGTTGTAAAGCACATATAGTTGATTGTGCTCCATTCATGATGTGAATGTGACAACATGTGATGTATGAATACATATTCATTCTTGGAGGAATATGAACGTGCTAGTGGTAGTGAATATACCATACTCACCTCTAAAATGAGGTTTGAGATGAAATAAGAAAATAATGTCATTATTGTGACATGAATGGTCATTGGTTAAGTACCTATTGTACGCCAAAATATTTTTGTAATGTGATTATTAAAGGACAACAGTAATGCAAGAAACATATCTTGCATATAATTTTGACCATGACCATAATGGTATGACTTTCTCCTTGAAAGAGATATTCACCATATGGATGTTGATGAATATGTGTTAGTACAAAATTAATTGAGAGCTTTGGACAATCCAATTATCACTATTTTGGAGAAATAAAATTGATTATCAATAAGGTATTGTGTCATAGTAAGTCTAAAAGAAACTTATTTAGTTTCTAAAGTGTTCGCGAAAGCGGTTGGTTATATTGAGACTATAAATACAGGAAAGATTTAATATCTTCTATTACTACAACTTATAGCGGGATAATATGTATGTGAAAAGTTACCCGCTTTATTCTCCAGTTTGTACTATACAAATAAAAGAATGCCACAATAAACTATAAGTTTATTGATATAAAAACTCATATAATAATAAACTTTGAGTTTATTGATAATTGCACACGTCATGGTGTAAACCTAAAATTTATCAGTATTGATAATTTATCCAGTTGGCATAACTGGTTTAGCCATATTAATATAAGTATGATGTGCAAAAATAAAAGAGAATTCACATGGGTACACATTAAAGAACTAGAAAATTCTTTACGAATTCTCTTATGTTCCTTGTTCTCATTAATTAATAGATCAATATCAAAGGTGAATATGGGCTCATTCACCTGCCATGTATATAACATAAGATGCATCTATGAGATGGTTACAAGTGCGATTATTATTAACTCGCAACATGGTGTTAGTCAAATAACTTGCTCAATAATTTAATTTAGAGCATATTCCAGATTTTTATTCAAGATAGTTCATCTTGATAAGTTGGTTTACACACAGTTGGTTTAGCAAAATAATTTATTGAGTGCCTCAACTTAATAACTAAACTATTGCTTATTAGAACAAAGGTATCTATATCAGTTTGATATACGTTATATACGAAAATATATTACATTCTCCCCTCACAAGTTGTTCAGGGTTAGAAACTAAATAATTCCATATTATTATTATGTGCGGTGTAATTTTGATTAACACCATAATACACAAAGGTGGATTTTCAAAGTTAAGGAAGCAAGTTAGTTTTTCTAACATGAGGGGGAGACAAGATAAAAATTGAAAAAAAGTTACTTGGAATGAATTATCATTTGTACACCTAGATTCTCGAATAAGATAATATGAACTTGAAGTTCATAAGAAGATAATTCATCTACAATATATTGCAAAGCATTCTAGATGCATTTGCTGACCCAAAGAATGTAACTATATTCTCACTGTAAATGCTCATATTAGAATAAGTCCTAGAAGGACAAAGTCTAAGGTACGCTTAAAGCGTATAGACAAATCGGTTTCAAATAAAATTCTTGATAAAAAAATATGAGCAAATGATCAAAATGATCATAATAAGGAGGCAAGTGATCTAGAAGATCACATGACATAATACTTCATAAAATCTCAAGAGAGGTTCAGGTACCTGAAAATGTAAATGAAGAGATTTCTATGTCGTGTCTTTATGAAAAAAGGTGGTTGGAACTGATATAAAATGTTCGCCGATTACATCCAAGATAACGCTAAATATACATGAGGATCTTAACTCTGGAGAAACAATTCAAATAGAATTGGTTTCATATGAAAAACATGTAGTTTTGGACCTGCAGTTCAAACACTTGAAAGTATAAAGTCAATGGTGTGTGCAATCACGTTTATCTATCTTATATGTCTAGCATGACATGAAAACTTGATGTAATAAAAGTCCATTTATATGACTTATATAACTTTACTTATGACAATCCCTGAAAGATTTAAATCGCTTAAAGCATATACAATTCTTGGTCCTGAAGTATCATATCCTAAGTGTAATTTGTGCACATATGTATCTTACAACAACGACAATAATATACCCAGTCTTATCCCACACCGTGGGGTCTGGGGAAGGTAGTGTGTACGCAGACCTTACCCCTACCTTGTGAGGATAGAGAGGTTGTTTCCAATAGATCCTCGGCTCAGGAAAGCATATGTATCTTGATATAACTAAAAGCATGATAATGTTATAGCGAGAATACCTCTGTGGAGATATTGAAAAGGCTATTCTACGACATTATATGAAGACATTATATATCTATCAAGAATGATTATTTCAAGGTGTAACATATTTATTGGAGTTAATATGGATGATTTATTCACCAAATCTCTGCCGACGTCAACCTTCAAGAAGCTAGTGTATAAGATCGGGATGCGAAGGCTTAAAGATGTGAATTGATGCTCTCATCAGGGGGAGTTAATAGTTAATGCGTTTTACTTTTTTTCCCTTACAAGGTTTTGTCCCACTGAGTTTTCCTTGCAAGATTTTTAACGAGATGACCAAAAGGCGTATTCCTAAACATGTGTACTCTTTTTCCTTCACTAGAATTTTTTTCCACTGGGTTTTATTTTAGTTAAGGTTTTAACGAGGCACATTATTTGTTGGATAAACATTCAAGGGGGAGTGTTATAAATAGAATTGTATTTAAGGTGAATGTCTATATTTAGAAAGATTTTAAGGTTTGTTACTTGATGGCTAAGTCATTTCCCCCTATAAATAGAGGGTTCTATTCCATCAATAAGTATTCTCTCTCTACTTTTCTCTGTAATATTCTTTTTCTTCTTTTATTGTTTTATAACAGTATACATTTTGATAGTCTCATTTTCTATTTAGCATTGTCTAAGAGAAAGTTAATATAAATGAAGTGCTAACGTTGTTGACTACAGGTATAAAAGTTGCATTCATCACTGATGCACTCCAAAAGGCAAGATGGACAAAAGGTGATTATTTTTCGGGTACAGCCATTGACTCTAGCTGCAATCAAGAGTTTACCTGAATCAAGGTAGTTAAACGAACTTCAAATGGCTCCCTATTAGATCAGTCAAATTAGTCAAGAATTTCCGTTCCCTAAAGCACACCACCAAACCGGGAAGGGGCAAAGGACCCAAACAAGCGTTGCTAGTCTGAACTCCATAAGAATTACACGAGTATTTATGTAGCAATCAATCGCGATGTGAGAGAGGATATTTGTATTTCTTTTAGTGATATGTTTTGGAAGTTGTTGGTCATGCTACTAGAACGACTTACCGCAAGCAGAGCAGTATTTAGGCTGCTAATCCTAAGAGCCAAAAAAGATTGTTAATCATAAGTTTGGCACAACCATAATTTACAAGCTCATTCTAGGGATATGCGTATTATTTGATAACATCTTACACAGCACAAAAGTGCACAAACACACTCCTAGAACCGAATACATTTCCTGTGATCAATATCTAACCATATGACGTTTAGTACTACCTCAGGCATTCATAACTTCAGCCACCAAATTGGCCATGTAACGCTTATAGCAACATGCCTTTAGAGAAAGTACATCTGCAACCAAGAGCAGGTTATGTATATAGTAGAAACTACCACCTATGGTGCGCCAGCAACATGCACGAGATATATGCCTCTCATGATGAGTAATGACATAAAAAATGTAACCAAGCAAGGAAATGTACCCCATCAAGTAGCAAACTGTCACATTTTGCAACACCAGAATGAGTAGTGCTCATCTTTGCGGTGCGCACTAACTAGACCCCCACACTGTAAGCAGACAAAGCTGGTTCCATCAGAGAATGCATCAAGCATTATCTGTTTTCTGCCAGTTTCAGCTAGTATTGAAGTTCCATCAACATCAACTTCAATTGGTTTATCCACTGTATTATGTTCATGTTCATAAGGCTGGGATACAGGAGGCATGGCCTCAGCAATGGCACACTCAGCAAATAAAGAAGCCAGCTCATCTGCAGCCACACTTGCCTGTACTTTATTTCTGTACAACTCCTGAGCACGATTAAGGGCTTGAAATACAGCTTGCTCACCGCCTTTGGTTCTCATGGCCATCACCACCTGTTACCTCATTTAATTAGTACCAAGATTAGCATGAACACAGACAGAAAACGAGAACTTTTCATAACACTATAATGTCAGCGAAAATCTGAATATATATGGTACAGAACTAATTGTTTTTGGGCGTATACCCCGCTAATTTTTGCAACTCAGAGTCATGAGGTCCATTTAACGGCTAAAAGCACCTTAACATGAGATCAAGATAACGGATACAAGCCAATGCTTTCATCTTCTTCTCCCACCCCCTTCCCCCCACAAAAAAAACGCAAACGCAGAATCTCTATTCTCGCAAAGTGTAAGATCCCGTTTGGGTTGGCTTAAAAAAAATAGCTTTTAGCAGAAATAGTTTTTAAGCCAAAAGGCAATAAGTTGGGTTGCGCAACTTATTACTTTTGACTTGTTTTAAGCAGTTTTTAACTTATTTTAAGTATTTTTTTGACTTTGTCAAACACTGAAAAAAGAACTTAAAAGCTGATTTGATCGGCTTAAAAAACAATCCAAATACCCTCTAAGTGGTCCTTTAGCCACTTGTTTCCATGAGCAACCTAGCATAGATCTTATGCATGGACGTCACATTTCTTATGCACAAGCCGTTTGTCCAAATATTGTGAAATATCTCTAAATTACCAATATTTCAAAAGATTTCTTACAAATGGCTATGCATGAGAGGTTATAAGCAAGTGGCTAAGAAGACTAGCCAAATGATTTCATGTATGTTATGGACAAGTGACTTCATGGCCTATGACACTTGTCATGAGACCATTTTACATCTTATAATTAGCTAATCATAACCACATTATTTGCAATCATAAGCAATCATAAGTCTTCCTTCAACAACTCTCTCACCCAGTTTTTCAATGTAAGAATATTTCAAAAGATGTTTGACAAACGGCTTGTAGGTAAATCTATGCATAAGCTATTTTGTTTAAGTGGAAAATGGATATGGACGAGTGGTTTCATGTTTCGCTAAGTGGCAAGTGGACATGATCTTAAGTGTCTTGCCACTTAACATGCAGCCATGACAAATGGCATGGTCAGAAACATCTCCTCTTCTTATAAATACCCCATTTTTACTCCATCATGAACACACAAAATATTGGCCTAATTATGTCTTCTTCATGCCACACCAATAATTGCTATTCCTTTGTCCCAATTTATGTTTCATACTTTCTTTTTAGTCTGCCCCACAAAGAATGTCATACTTTCTTATTTAAAAATAATTTAATTTTTAAATTCCTACTTTACCCCTAATAAAATGAGTTACAGCCACACAAATATCTATGGCATATTTTAGATCACAAAATTCAAAAGTCTTCCTTTCGTTCTTAATCTCTGTGTCGAGTTAAGCACTGCCACATAAATTGGGACAGAGATTGTACTAATTATTACTCTGTCCTAATATCTACTCTCTCCAGCCTTATTTTCTATACAATCAACCTCCCTACAAACATTTAGCTACACTTATCTTTTCTTCTTTTCCACTCATAGGTTATTGGTTCTTATTTAAATTTTGATGTTCTGCTCCTTCTTCCGTCAGAGGAAGGCCTTTTTAATCCCGAGGAAACTTTTCATCCTGCGAAAATGATTTTAGATTGTTGGAAAGCAAGTGAAAAATAATCACTACAAATAATAATTTATTTATGAGGAGATAGACATGGAGCTTAAGTCATGTTAGGCATTGTCCTGTTTCTTGAGATAGTGTCTGCCACAACTCAAACTCCACATGTATCTTCTCATATATAAATATTGTCAATATGTTTCCTAACTTTCAACAATCTAAGAAACTATATCAGTCAGGATTAAACAAGCTTTCCTCTATGAGAAGGCAGGAAAAACAAAATTAAAATAACAATCCAACAAGTCAGCAAAGCAAAGAAAAATAAGAAAAGGGACAGTTAAGAGTTTATTCAAGAAAATAATCACAAGAAGAAACACCTGGTGTAAAGAGTTATTGAAGGATGCTTGTGATTGCAGAATAATGGGATTATAATTAGTTATTTATCATACGTGAAACGGCCTCTTATTATGACAAGTGTCATATACCATGAAGCCACTTGTTTGTAATCTCCAATGCATGAAATTAGAGACGTACGCAGAATTTTTCGTAAGCGGTGTCAATATTTATAGAAGAGAGGAGAATAAATAATATTAATTATCACATTACCTAACAAGAAATAGTCTTAGTTCATTGATTTTGTTGAATCTTAAGTTAGAAGAGGTCATGAGTTCAATTCTACCTATTTACATTTTTTTAACAATAAAGGCTCTCTCAAATATTTGCAAAAAAATTTATCTAGTTGAGGTTCGAACCTCTAACCTCTTAGAGCAAAATTAGGAACTTAACCAGCGTGCCAAGAAACAGTATATATCAAGTGGAGTCATTTCTTTTAAGTTATTATTTCCGTACGTATTACTACATATATCTCGTAAAAAATTTCAACGAAACGGTGTCGCATGATACCGCTTCGTTCCACGTGCATCCGCCCATGCATGCAGGGGCGGATGCAATGTGGCAGTTACGGGTTCAATTGAACCCATAACTTTCGACGCGGAGTAAAAATTTATGTGTTGTTCATTAAAATTGCAAAATATAGTAGATATGAACCCATAACTTTAAATATATAATGGGTTCAATGTTAAAAAATTTAAACTTGAACCCATAGATTTTAAATCCTGAATCCGCCTCTGCCTGCATGAAATCATTTGGCTAATCTCATTAGCCACTTGTCCATAACTTCTCATGCATGAACCATTTGTCAAATTTTTTTTAAAATATTGGCAATTAAGAGATATTTCAAAAGATTTGGCACAAGTGGCTTGTGCATAAAATGTGACATCCATGCACAAAATCTGTGTGAGATAGCTAATGGCCTTGAACAGTAAAATGCAGATAATTAATAGTAACACTTATCAGAAAATTTTAGATAATCCATACCACGTAGGCCTCAAACCTAAGGAGGTTTATGAGGTGACAAACTGACAATAACACCAGTACAGTATCTTTTTTACAGTTACACCACTACAAAAACTTTTTGTTCCTTAAATCTTAGGCATAGAGTACACTACAGAATCTTATATCATCCAGAAAACAGTATGGAATAGCAGATATGCTACTTCAGTTAAACTGGAACTGTTTGAGACATCCCAATAAAAAAACCTAACACTGCTGGTACTAAAAAGGGCAGCCCGGTGCATTAAGTTCCCGCTATGCGCGGGGTCCGGGGAAGGGCCAGACCACAAGGGTCTATTGTACTAAAATATTTAATGATATCTTAGCCCGGGGCGGTGTCAGTCGACACGGCTTCGACGGAAAATTGAAGTAAATATATGTATTAATACTGTGAGGAAACAGATAAGTAGGAAAAGTCTTGGCATGTTGGTGGTATGCCTGAGTTTGCTCTAAGAGGTCAGAGGTTCGAACCTTAACTAGCACATTTTTTTTTTGGCAAATATTTGAGAAAACCTCTGTAGTTAAAAATTGTGACGAAGTAGAATTGAAATCTGGATCTTCTCTAACTTAAGACTCAACAAACCAATAGACTAAGACTATTTCTTGACTACAAGTATGATAATTAAAGTTATTATTCTTGTTCTTCTATAAATTTCGATACAAATTGCCATCTTAGCATGTTAACTACATTTCATTTCTCCTCTAATCATGTACTCATCCTTCATTGACATAAGCCAGAGTTAACAGGCAATGAGAATTCGCCACTGATATGGTGTCTTACCAAGCAGCTACCTGTATTGGAATATTTTGACTACATCCACCATTGTGCCTATTCAACCAGCTAAACTCTGAGAACATATCGATGAAGTGTCTAACAATCTAATATCCATCAACAGAGATGCTCTTAGTGAATCTTCAGTGACAATGATTACAGGATAGTGTACCTCACATTCCACAATAGGTAGGTATGAATCTCTTTCTTACATATTTCAAAAGTACTCTTGCAAAATCTACACAACTTCATAATGCCATTCCTAAGAGATACATGAATGTCAGAATGAGTAGCCTACAATCGTCAGCTAAATCCAAGTTATTACAGTGTACTTATCGTCTGTCTGGTTTACATTATACAAGTATCTGAGATTATTTAAATTGGTGATTAGTAAAGAGTTAAAATTATACCGGTTTAAAGTTGGTTATTAGCTAAAAAGTAATTTTCTGTCAAAATAACCTACTAATATTGAATATGATCATGAAAATTAGTATAAACCAAAAAGTTAAATTAAATATGCTAAAAAATGGCGACAAAAAACACTAGCATTTAGATAAAAATCCACCGCTCACTCAATAGTTAAATTAAGAGACAGTTAGCATTCATTTCCAGTTAAACAAAGAATTTAAAATCATATACTAAAATTTCAGAAGACGAGGCTAAAGGTAGGGAGAAATGAGATTACCGCTTGGAGAGCCTGAGAAGGCTTGCCTTGATCGATAAGCTGGCGAGCAGTAGTGAGCATGCCTCTAACGACGTCGTATTGGCCCGAACTGGAATGCAGTTGTGACGGTGGAGGTTGCGGTGGCGCCGCCGTGGACTCCGCCTCCATCATGTCAGTATCCGTACTGTCCATGGCATTTCAGTTGCACTTTGCGATCTGTACTTTCGTCGGTGAAGAAAACTTTATCTCTGACTCTTATTGTACTGAAGGGTTAGTATTTGATTGGAGGTATTAGTAAAAAGAAGAAGATAAGAGAAATGGCGAAGAGACAAGCAGATGTTTCTAGCAATTTCTGGAATATTTGCCCCTTCCCACCCCCCAACACTCATCTTTCCTCCTCGGCTCTTCTATCATCGTCCCCTTGGCTGATTGTTCTCTTATTGGGCCTTTTGTTTTATGGGCTTTTCACACCTAGGCCCAATTAAACTACAGTCCAGTGACCCATTAATCCATTTTTTTGTGCGTAAAAATTACATGGTATAGCTAATGTATACACTGTATTTAGCATACATAAATACACTTTGACATAATTATAATTCGTAACTATTCTTTGTATTTTGTAGCAAGGTAAATACAGTAAAGTCACATACAATGATACAATAATTGTATGTATCATTATATTTTAGTATGAATACAAATGATACATCCAATTAGATCGAATGAATACAAGAGATACAAGTTGGTAATAATAGAACAGTAGCTACAAATGATAATTAAACAAACTATATACATATGGTTATTAGGCTCTAAACTGTAGTGTTTTATAAAAATTCTTCCTATATAAAGGTAGGAAATTAGACAAAGAAAAAGTATATAAAGGTAGGGAAGACTCACATCTAATATTGAGGCATTTAATTGATTAAAGTTATGTATTGTTTGCCACTCCTCGAGGTCAAGTAGGCATATATTAACCTGAAACGGACGTGTGTTTAGTGTTAGATCGAATTGATTGTGTTGCTAACTTTTCTGCTACAGAAAAAGTTTGAACAAGGCGAACAATGGTGAAAGATTGCTAAATTCGAATTCTTGACACTATTGTTTAAATTAATTATGATCTTTCGGTGATCGAACTAATCATGCAAGGACACAATGACCCGTTACTTGATTACATAATATTTACATTTTCCGTGAAAACTAATATATGGTACCAAAGTTTATTGACTCGCACAATTTAGGAATCAACAATGATGAATAGTCGGAAGACTTTGTTTCCAACTTTAAGCAGATGAATAGGTAGTTTGGTAAGATTGGGAAATGGTATTATCGGGTATATGTGGTCCATGGTTATTTCTCATTTGGGCAAATGAATAGATTGTGATTGTTATTTGCTCATAGATATACATCAAAATCTATTTAAGGTAAGCTAAGAAAAAGTGAGTCATGAAATATTTAGTTATTTTGGTTAAGACATATATAGTGAAGGTACATGACAAAGGGACCATTGAAAAGGGAAATAGTTTCTTTCCTTTCAATTGTTATGTTGATTGGTGAAATATACGTTTCATCACATGTCATGAATTGTTATGTTGATTGGTGAAATATACGTTTCATCACATGTCATGAAGCATAACATTATCTGCTATAAAAAATACACCACGGCCATACTATATGCAAAATTCCCAAATCTATATCCACTCTTCATATTTATTAGTGTATAGTTCATACTTCGATTTTGGTTCATTATCAAATTCATTGATTGAAGTTAAGAACTCGTCAATTTATGTTGATAGTGGTTTTTTATCAACCTTGTCTATTTTTTGTTCAAATTCTTCATAATCAGTATTCCAAAAAAAGTTAGTATTCTAACGGTGCAGAGCAACAACATGCTTGCTAGGATTATATTGACAACTTAAGATGGTTTCACTGGTTCAATTTTCCATTGCAGGAACCAAAAAGAAAAGGGGAAGGAGTTAAATGGAAGCTCAATTCGAGTGGTGGTAGATGAGGCTGTCCACACCATATTAATTTGTTCATGGGTGAATATATTCATTTGTCCAGCTAACACAATTGAGTTTTACTTTACCTCTTTAACTATAGACACCTACTCACCTCTATCAAGCCACAAAATAATATGGTCTAATTTATTTTTTATAAATTCAACCTTCAATTACTGAATGAGAAGTAGCTCCAACAGCCAACTAGATGCCAAGTTGTATTTTTTCTTGAACTTTACTAGATGTGCATTAAATATTGTATCACTTTTACTGGAAGCAACTAAATTTGCTACCCTTTTCCGTAAAATTATTATGATACTCCCATCTACTACCATGATTCAATTTATAACATCATGAATTTTTCTAAGAGATTATAGAGAAAATAAATCAACTTAGACTCTTGAAAAAAGAAATTGGGATACCCAATGTGAAATAATGGGATAGTATTTAAATAAGACGAGTTACTTATGAACATGCTAACAAAACTAGTCTTTAATTTCCCCCAAACTAAGAGCTCCAAAAGTTAAGCAAATGAAAATCCGTATATAGTCTTGATGTTTCTGCCTTTTTAATTTACCTTTTTTAAGCTTTTCTTTGAACAATCGTTGAATCGAGGGTTTATCGGATAAGGTCTGACTACATATTATCCCATATGGGATTCCACGAAATTTGTTGTTGTTGCTTTTCCAATGAACAATCAACGGTGTTTAGAATATAATACAGATTTAACTTTATAACAAAGATTTAGTAACTAAAAACTAGGAGGTGCCAGTGAGGAGGTCCATATCATGACTATCTTCCATTATTACAGATTCTTTGATCTCTTGTATCATCTTTAACACTTGCCACATTGTAGGTCTTTGCTCTGGTGAAGTCACTCTACAAGCCATAGCAACTTCTAGAAGCATTTCCAACTTATTATCTTCTCCACTTCCGTCATGATCTTCTCTAGTAGATTTCACCCAATGGATCATATCATCTGGCATTAAATATGGATGTTCTGAGGGATGTTTTCCTGTTAAAAGCTCAAGCAAAAGAATGCCAAATGAATATACATCGGACTTGGCACTGGCTTGGCGTTGCTGGTGGTGGTTGTGACTCAACTTTCGAATTTCTGGAGCTTTGTAGGCTGCAGAATCGGGGTCGTCGTCGTCCGAGGGGATGGCGAGGACCGAGAGGCAATAGTCGGCTATGCAGGCCTCGAAATCGGAGCCGAGGAGGACGTTAGAAGACTTGAGATTGCCATGAACAAGCCTCCATGCTTGGTGAATGTAGGAAAGTCCTTGAGCTACGTCCTCGGCTATTTTCAAGCATGAAGTCCAGTGAAGTGGCTTTGCTCTTGATGACTTGGAACCTGAACACGTGGCACATTGACCAGTCAAAGTACGTTTCAGATGCCACGTCAGATTGACCAAGTTTTGAAAACTAACTAAATTCAACAAAGAATCAACCTTTGCATTAAATATGCAACGGTGGTACTGACTACTGAACACTATTCTTTATTACTTTAGCAATGCCGAGTGCTGACCCCCACAATACTATTAACTTCAAGTTACGCAATCACACGTGAAACATAATTAAAGTTACATTCTTAAATCAGATTAAATAAGTTTAATAACACTACTACCTATGATTAGGACACTAAACAAACATAAAAGTATTTTACGAAGACAGAAATCGGTTTCCAATGTCGTCAGGGTCAGCTGCAAGATGCTCTGTGTCTGTGAAAACCTTGGGTTGAGGAACTGCAAAAATAGGAGTACAACCCTATTTGATTGAACAGGGTGGCGGAGGTAGAAGTTGAGCCAAAGATTCAATCGAATCTAAAATATTTATTAACTTTTGTACAAATTCGGTTATCATTAATATTTATCGTTTTAAAATTAAGAACTCAGTAGCTCTGACAACATACTAAAGTATTGAATTACTTAATTTATTTGTAGAGTATATAAACCCACCTCTATAATTACAATATTATTCGGATAAGGCAATTATAAATAAACAAGGAATCCTTCAGAAGAAAGCTTTCATCAGTGGGGCACCTTTATAGGTATTTGAAATTCTTAGTACCATTTTATGCAACATCTTTTATTTTAAATTAATGTAAATCTTTACATTTCATTTTGATGTGAATTTTTTCCACTTCAAACTAATGTCTCAATGAAAAATATCATATAAATGAGAGCAAATGTAATACTGCTCAAACTCTTCCTTACTTGTCCCCGCTAATCTCCCACCGTCCAATAAATGAGGAATTAAGAGCAAATGGAGAAGAAACGTACCATGAACAAGAGAGAACAGGCTACCATTGGGCTGATAATCATAGACCAAAAGCCTTTCTTCCCTAGCCTGAAAATAAGCCCGAAGTGGAACCAAATTCGGGTGTCTAAGCCCGCCCACTGATTCCATATGCTGCTCAAACTCTTCCTTACTTGTCCCCGCTAATCTCCCACCGTCCAATCTCTTCACACAAACAATTAAACGGTTATCAAGCACAGCTTTATAAGTGGTCCCCATTGTCCCTCTACCCAAAAGCTCAGCTGAAGCTCTCATCAGCTGCTCCAGCGTATACACCTGCACCTCACCTGCACAGAACATTAAGCTCCCACTTTTCCCAATCACTTGCTGCATTCCTTGTTGTACTCTTTTCACCTTCTCTTCTAACTCATTATTGTCTTCTTCAATTCTCATTACAGCTTCTGCATTGCCACTAACACTTGGATCAAATGCACCTTTCTGGGTTTTTTCACCCAGTTTTTTCGTCGCTAATGCTAATAATATTACTGAACATATAAGTATTAAACAAGCTGTTGAAACCCCAATAATAAGTAAAGATCTTTTATGGGTATTTTTTTCTTTACGGTTTAAAGCAACCCCATTTTGTAAATCCTCGTTCTGACCGAGTTCTGCCGGAGTTTTCGGTGGCGGCGGTGTAATTTTGGTGGCGGCAGCCGTGGAAGGGCTGAAAAAGGGTTGTATTGCACGGCATTCTTTGTGTATGATTTCGCCACAAAGTCCTATATTATCTGAAAAGGATGCCGTTTTAAACCGGGATAGTGTCTTAGTTACTGGAATAGGACCGGACAGGGTATTGTGAGAAATGGTAAAGATTTGGAGTGAAGATTGGTTCAGCGGTGGGACTGAACCGTTTATCCGGTTTGAGTCAAGCCGGAGATAGTACAACCGGTTCAAGTTGTTGATAGAAATGGGTACTGGACCGGTTAGATTGTTGTAGGACAGATCAAGAGTTTTGAGCCTGTGAAGAGTAAAAATAGAAGGTGGTATTGAACCAGTGAAAAAGTTATGGTCAAGAAAGAGAACTTTGAGATTAACAAGGGAAGAAAGATCAGGAATGGGACCAGTAAGTGAGTTATTTTGCAGACTCAAGACTCTTAGTTGATCAAGTTTAGACAATGTGTTAGGAGGAAATGTACCACCTAAGCTTATACCTTCAATTGTAACACGAACCACTTTCTTTTCTGCACATTGTACACCTTTCCATTTGCAGAATCTGAAACTTCTATTAGCAGAAAACTCAAGTTTGTTTCCTAAGTCAGCTTTGTATTTGAATGCTAACAATGCTGAAGCATCTGAAGGAATTAACAAACTAGTGGAAGGAGAATGTAAATGAGAAGAACCAGTAGTTAAAGAAGATAAATATAAGAGATTAACAACTACTACTAAGAGCTGATGTATTTTCATCTTCTCTCAGTGCAAGAAGGGAAAAGAGTTGTTGGGGGTTTAAAGATTGAATTTTTGCGACCCTTTTTTTGGTTTTCTTTTCTTTGCTAGCTCTATAATGTAGTCTTACATTATGCAGATAGGTTTAGAGGTGCAATACGTGACAAAAGAGGTGAAAGACTGAAGAGAGGATATGGCAAAGGCACAGTCAGATTCACGTGAAGATATGAGAAAGAAAAAGAGAAATGAAAGTGAAAAAAAAGGAGGGTGGGGACTTCCAATATTAGCCTGGCTACTTCTCTCTGTTTCTGTGTCATGCCATCGCCATATGTTTGTGAAAATTGTTATAGTAGTACTCGACTACTCAGTAGGTCAGTTCATATATGAGGAAACCCAACCTAGGTATTAGAGATTCTATAACCAGGTTTAATGAGAAGAACGAATCATATGATGGCTTGGTTTGAAATGCACTATTATATTTATTATTGTTCCATCCTTATGATGTGAGTGCATTTATCCCAAGGACGGCTCTAATGTTACAAGAGGTAAGGCCTATACCTTAGGCCCCCAAATTTGGGGGGGCTATTTTTAAAAAAGGAAATAGGTTCACATAAATTGGAACAGATGGAGTAATATTTTTAATATAAAAGTAGAGTTTTTAATATAAAAGAAAAGAAAACTTTTTATATATAAAAATAAAGTAATAATTTGACTTACTTAAAAATTGGTAGATGAATAATTTTCTAACATTTCAATTTTTTAGTTTTTACTCCTTCATTAGAGAACGTGTAAAATTTTTACTCTCTTTTTCTTAATTTGTTCAAGTCAATCTTTCTTTTTATCAATCTCTTCTTTTTTAAATACATATTTTTTGTCTTTCTCTTTATTATTCTTACTCATATTCTTTCTCCAAGATTTTATTAATTTAAGTGTTCAACAATACTTTTAAACTTTAAATAGTTTTATACTTCTATTGCTCTATAATATCTTATCTAAAATCAACAATACCTGAAGAAAGACTAAATGAGTTGTCTATAATATCGATTGAAAAAGAATTATTAGAAAAAGTTGATTATAAAAAAGATCATTAACAACTTTATATCTCAAAAAGCCAGAAGATTAGATTTCAGATAACAATATATCTTATAACTTCATTCTAAAAATTTAGGTCTCGTATTAAATTTTGGCCTTAAGCCCCGCATGTGTTTGAGCCGTACTGGTAACATGGTCAAGTGATAAGATACATACTTTTCTGTAAGCCTTTTTTTTATTTTATTGGGCTTGTAACAGTCAGAATGAGTATATAACCCCACACATGGTAGTGCAATGTTTCACTCAATAATCAATCTTATTTTTGAAGCCAAATGAAACATCACTTGGAAATGTAGGTATACTCGAGATCGACTAAAGCTTACATGAAGATTTTTTTGTTTTTGTTTTTAAGATTGTTATTATCGTATCTTCAAGGATTAAGCTCATTACTTACAGGTTAATGGTACCTTGTGTTCAAAACTCCACATAAGCAGTAGAACTATCATTTTAACTCTTTTTTTTTGAATTCCAGCCCCAAACACAACGTTTATGGCTGATTAGCATTGCTCTTGACCATTTAGCTATTGACTATTGTGACATTACAAGTATGGACTCTGATGTCGTTTGTTAATTCATGAGATTTTAACACTGTAGAGCAAATATATAAAACTATATAAATAAATAGCATAACTTTTGATTTTTTTTCAAAACTAGTCTTATGATATGCGTGTTGCGCGTGTATACTATCTAAGTGGTAAAAGACTTTTTTAAAAACATATTAATAACTATTGTGCTTGAGTTATAAAATAATACTACATGTTCCTAAAAATAATAAATAATGATGCTATATACATCACGGCCACAAGAGAAGTTCTCAATCATTAATCAATACATTCAACTAAAAAATTGTTCCATATTTAAATTTTATTTTATACTAAATAGATAGAAAGTAGTGCTTGAGACGTATCCTATTAATCATTACAAATTTACACACAAAAAAATATTTTTCTCTTTTATCTTTGTAATCTTAAAATTCATTAGGTAATGAAATATCTCTTATCTTTGTAATTTGATTCATTAGGTAATGAAAAATCTCTCATCTTTATAATTTCAATTTCGTTTTGTTTATCTTACTTCAATAAATAGTTATGATTAAATATAATTGTAATTATTGATTTTTTACTATATGTAAAGCATTGTTATATATATAATCTATCAATATCATTTTATCAATTTAGTATGTATAGAAAATTTAGGAAGGAAATTTAATAATTGAACGTGCGTTTTGACATGACCTTTTATCAAGTTAAAACATGCTTAAAATAAACATGGCATTTAGAATTCGAAAATTCCATGATCAATACAAATAAAAAAATAAAGGAAAAAAACACACAGAATAAAAAACAAAAAAGAAAAAAATACACATACTGTATTCACTCAAGTGCTTTAAAGAATCTGGAGAACATATAGACGTTAATGAATTAATAGACCATAACAAATAGAGAATCAACCAACAAATCTATTCTATAATCAATACGTTTTCACGTATCAAATATTTTGAAGACACAAAGATTCTATATGAAAAATACACAAGAGTTTAATATAGACAAAAAATCAATTTTTACTTCATAGCAAAGGAAAACTAAAGATACAAAAAAAAAAGGCCGAACTTACGAACCTGATCAAGAACCAAATGATCAGTACTAATGATTTGGTTGAAGGAAACCAACTCTAACTTGCGATAAGAGTATATGTAATAGTTTTATATGTTAGACTTTGACATGGACTCAACAATAAATCTATCAATCCCCAATCACATTATAAGGAGGTGCAGAATATTCCGTAATTTTTGTCAAGTTGATACTAATTGATAGAAGTTATTTTTGTACTAAATTGTTCACAAAGGCAACAGTTATGTAGAATTTTATTTTTGGTTAAGTATTTATTGTGCTGCCAAACGGAGAAAAAAAGACTTCAAAATGTCTAAACCTAAAAGAATACTAATTATTAGAAAAATAATTATACGTCTAATCCTAAATATTAGGAAAATATTTAAATGCCTAATTCTAAATATTAGAGAAATAAGTAAATAATTATTTTGTCTAATGTGAATTCTATTTTTAATGGATTAAAAAGGCAAACGATATTTCGCTAAGGGTTTTCGTGCTTTTAATATAGTATAGATTAACAGATTCATTTACTTTTATGGCATATTCTAATAGTAGTTACGGTTAATGATAGACCACTAATTTAAAAATTAGTTTATAATCTTATAAATATATATCCATTTATCTTTCATCCTCTTTAATACATTTCCGTTGCTCTATTAATAAATATAGAGAAGTGCTTGACAATAGGGATGGCTAGATGACCACATGCAGGTTTGGTTTGTATTTTAGTTCTTTCTTACTATTTATAATTGAGTATTGGATAATTTTAACTAAAATAATAGTTACTCGATCAAAATACTGACTTTGAGTATATAATTTATTTAATATATATATAATATTCCCTTCGAATTCACCATAAATTTATTTTTTCTTGCGACTGCCATTCTCAATTTTTTGAAATTCTTAACCTAATTTCTTAATCTTTACTATACCAGGTATATTTTTATTATACCATGAATATCTTTATTATACCGTGTATATAATTACATATGCGCACATAAATAAACAAATGCATATGTACGTTATACCATTATTAAAATGTGTATATAATTATTACACACTTAATAAGAAAATAAAAATCTACAACGTACCCTTCATAATGATATAATATAATTATATATTCATACATAACTAAACAAGTACTAATTTATGATATACCATTATTGTGTCGTGTATATAATTTTCTAAATTAACTAACACAAACCTACAATATACCCATAATATACTAATTCACTTAATTGGAAGTTCAAGGAAATGCCTTCAATGGTGCAGATTATTTTGTGTCTTCCTTTGATGGTATGTCTAGTTTTTTGAAGACTAGAGTTTTTTTTCTTTCGGTTTTTGTTGAAAAAACGGAGATCATATGCAAAAGGTTATCCTTGGGGAATTTAATTAGGAGATTTATTGGGATTTCATTGACTACAAGATGGAAACTGCTACTAATATAATATTTTTATTGCCTCATTTGTTATTCAATAAATGATGCTAAGAATATGTAGATATTTTTAAAATCTTGTCTAGTTATAAAAGTGACGGATTCGCAATCAACAAGTAGCTAATTTATATTTAAAGTGAAATGTGAAATTCAGGAACTAGATGAAAGTATTATGCTTAAATTAAAATAATTAACGAATATATATATATATATATATATATATATATATATATATATATATATCAATCAAACATGACAATCCTCTGAGACAAGATGGGAGTTACAATTGTCATTGAAGTGCAATCAAGGGTATAATGTTATACCTTCCCAGGACCATGTATGAATTTTCTTTTTTCTAAGCACGGAAGAATTAGAGCATACTGTTGACATGCCTTTATGTTACTAATATTATAAAGAAAAACCTCGTTATTCGCTAAAAAGTTGACAGACATCTTCTCCACTGTGGAAAGGGATCAAATGAATGAGCTTGAAATGGCAATATTGATAATTCAGAACGTTCCCCTATTTCTAGCCAGAACTTTGCATGTGCAAGCATTATATGTAACTTTTACCTAATAGTTACGGATTTGATAAGTCAATCCCAAGAGGCAAGAACACTGTTCCAAACTATTACAGTATACTAAGATCATCTAGCTGGGGCATGTTCACTATTCTGAACTTTGGAAGCTTGTGGGCTAAAAGAGTTAAAGATATCGTAACCTCTCAGATGAACCACCATTAAAACCATAGTTTACGCAGGAAAAAAAATTATGTACTCAGATGACATAATATTTTTGACACTAACCCTATTAAAAGCCAATTTAAGGTGACTATTCATAGGAATAGTAAAATGGTAATGTAAAAAAAGAGAGTAGGTGGCATGTTACAATATCTTTAACTGATGGGACAGTTGTAGCCATAAAAATCATACAAGCTTAAATTCAACAATTCATGATGCGGTGATCTGCGTTTAAGAGATGAACTTCAATTAAAAGCGTTAAGTACGTTGGAAGAAAATGCTGTGCTTATCTATAATACAAATTAATAATATGTCTAGTTCCTGGAACATCTGATAAAATTTTCTTCTGTTCACTCAAGGAAAAAAAAAAACTTTTTAAATGAAGTAGACTTATCACTGCATGTTCCGCAATGGTCTATGAGTTTGTCGGAGCCTAGGTTCTCTTACATCTCTCATTAGTCGCTTTCAATTCTGAATCAACCATGCATTATTATCGAGCTAGGAATCATCTTTACTTTATATGCAAGGGCCACTTAGACATCTTGGGTCTCTTACATCTCTTATCTTAGCTGTTTGTGTACTGCTTGTCATTAAACTTGCTAAAACTCTTGTTTCAAGATGATTTTGCTTGAGATACTTGATATGTGATGAAAATTATGAAGAATTGTTAGCTAGCATTTGGTTATAGATTCTCAAATTTATTTTGAAAAATATGATTTTGGTGAAGTTTGATTTGAAGATGGAAATGTGTTTGGACATCTGTTTTGGGTGAAGTTTTATTTGAAAAAACATGAAACATGACTTATACCCACAAGTTCTAAAAACTATCACAAATACCCAACAGTACCATTATCAATAACATTCATTATATTATCGCAAACTATATTCCTGAACATAAATAAATTTGATACAAAATTATCATTTTTATAATGAACTACATGATACACTATCAGATGACCAAGAAGACGAAGCAACATCGTTACAAAATAATAAATGGTGGGCTCTTTTATAAAATATAAAAGTTTGGGATAATTTTTAAAAAATATAATACTGATATTTTGGCGAGCTGGTTTTGGGATTTGGGAATTGAAATTTGGGATTTGGCCAAAATGTAAGCAAAATCTATGGCCAAACATATGTTTGCCAAATAAAACCCAAATTTATTTTGGCAAAATCTATGGCCAAACGGATCCTTAGATTATGGCATGTGTAACTATATTACTTAAGTAATTACTCAAAGAGACCTCTGCTTCTGTCCATCTTAGCTATTTAAAGGAGCATCTACTCACTGACAAGTTAATTTTACATAAGCATTTACCCATCAGGGTTCAACTAAGTTTTGCACGAGTCATATATAGTCGGCATGGTTGTGCACTATCAGCCTGTTTTAGATTTTTGAAGTGTTTGGCAAATAAGAAAACTGCTTAAAAAAGTTAAAAAGGGCTTAAAAAAGCCGAAAGCCACAAGTTGGCTGACCCTAACTTCTCCGTTTTTGGCTTAAAAGCAATCTTATTTTGACCAATGAAATTACTTACTTGTCCCTTATAACTTTTACTAATCCCAAAACTACCCTTATCAAATAAATCCTAAAACATCGAACTACTCCCACTTTCTTCATTTTTTAAGCCTCTGCTCATCTTCTTTCTTCTTCTTCTCCTTCATCTTCACTCAAGTTTTCGGTGGAAATCAATCTTCTTTATATGCTTTTTCTTTGAGGTATGGGAATATCCGGATTATCCCAAACCTGGGATAAGGCTTTGCATTTTTAAAAAAAATATGGTAACAATCATTTTGCAAGATTTATGTTTGGTGATGGTCCGCTTATGTAGAAATCGATGTTTGGCAGAATGTTATATAATAAGCAGAGGAAGATGTAGGTTCTTGATTTGTTTTAGGCAATATTTTTGTCTTTTTAACAGAAAAAAATGCTTCTTGTTTACCAAACACTTCAACAACTTTTTTTAAGTTTCTAACACTTTTATCCAAACACGTAACTACTTATTTATAAAACAAGCTTCTGCACTTAAAAGCTGCTTTTAAGCAGTTGTGCTTAAAAGCTATTTTTTTCCAGCTAATCCAAACCGGCTCTATAAGTGAGGATGGCAAACAGGGCGGGGCCTTTAAGGTTACATAAGCATTTGACCCAAAAGGCATTTTAGAGTCTATAAGTTTGTTTACATTTGACTTCCCATAATAGTAAACTAAACCTACCGAGGCAAACTCCAAAAAGACGGTCAACAGTCACTGCATCAACACATTGTTCATAAGTAAATTTATATTTGACTTTCCATAATAGTAAAGTAAACCTACTAAGCCATACTCCAGAAAGACAGTCAGTGCATTAACACATTGTTCTGCTTAAGATTTCCAAGTTTTAATCTTAAGCAAGCGCATGCGTGCTGACTTTAAGCCTCACCTGCAACCTAATTTAACCAATGTATCTATCTCTTTACCGTAGCATATTGCATAACCAATAGCACTCAAATAATTCAAATAGAGGTAGCTCGGAGATCATACCAGATTAACATTTCCAACTTAAAAGATGACTTCTGCTCGAGGTGATGACGACCTTCCGAATTTCGTAACCTGTTTCATTATATCGATCAATGTTTCCTTAGATAATGTGCAAGTCTCAATAATCATTGTCTCCAACACCGGAGACTTGGCCAACAGAAGCTTGATCAATTCAATCTCAGGCTTTGTGCCACTAATTGCTTTCAGTTTAACTTTGGTAAGGTGATTCAACTTTATGTCAGAATAGTATTCAGCTTCCAAAAATTCCTGAGCAGGAAGTTCATCTCCTTTGTCATTAAATGCCTGAAGAAAGATCACAAAATGAGGAAAAGAACATAATAAACTAGAACATACAGCGAGAGGAAAACAAAGGAAAAGGAGGAATTAAGTCAAGGTAGTTGTTTCAAACCTCAATTTCAATTTCTTCTAAATATGGGGAGCTTCTAATCAAGCAAAGAAGACAGCAAACTTCATCAAATCCACTTAGACAAATATCAAACAGGTAAAGCTGTCGAAGACAGAGAAGAGGCATGGGAAGCCTTACTGGGATTTCATCTAGTCCTGCTATCATGGCCTTCCAAGGAAAATACTAAAATCAGGGCAGCAGAAACATGGTGTGTGAAAGAACATGATAAATATTATTAGTTCCATTCACTTTTACCTTGATAATACATATATCCAAGCGGAGATCCTTAACAGCAGACAAGGAACCAAAAAACTCGCCAAAATCACATTTTCCTCTCTCCACAGAAGATACATGATCTAAAGGATGTCCAGTCGCTATTGCAACATCAGCAAGAAGAGTGGTATTCTTGAAACATAAAGAATTTATTTTGCTTCCAAAGTAAAAGTATCTTAATTGAGGAGCATTGACTTCGATAAAGTTCAAGGGGTCTGAGATTTCCAGCTCCAGACACTCGAGAAGTGGGCAACAAGAGATTAAATTCTCGAGCGATTTGGCAGAAATAGTGACGTTAAACAATTTCAGGCAAATTAGCCTACTAAATTCTTCAAAGGAAGGTGATGGATTGATTAGACAATGGTGAAGAACCAAATACCTCATCTTTGAACACCTGAAAACTGCAGAGGGCAATTTGTATTTTTCACCCTCCGGAAGTTCAAGAACGAGAGACTCGACCCCATTCTTTGACAGGAAAAACATCAAGTTGTCAATCTCAGGGCAGTCTTTCAGATCAGGAATGGAGATTATACACTTAGTAATTGGTCAAGTGACAAGAGCTGATAGAGAATCACTGCAAATTTAACTCTAGGAGTTGATATGTTTTGCTTGGTTTCTTTCCACAGTGTGTGATCAAGTGTTAGTTTTGGAAGTTTGACCAAGTTATACCGCCATTTCCTGGACAAGATACTAGTCCTAACAGCATCTCGCAGGGGCAAACACATTAAAATGGCATTAATCACATCGCCTGGAAGGTTGCTAATTATATCAGAAGATTTTCGCCCTGACACTTCCGTGATTTTTGATTCCATCATTCTTGGGAATCAATAGAGGAATCTGGAGACAATAGAAGCAATAATTATAAAGCAAGGAACATTCAAACCATACTGGAATAACATGTTGCAACTTTGAGAAGCAAAACCAGGGTAGCAACCAATAGAAATTATTTCCTTTCCTAAATATAGTTATAACAATACCACTACTCATTTCTTTTAATTAAGCACATACATGAACCTATCCATAAATGTTTTTCAGACAAGTTGGATCAAATGATTAATGGCCCGGATTAACAAAGAAAATAAATCTTGACTACATCATATAATGCTTTCCAGATGACAAACTAGCATATTTTACTAATAAATCTGCGCCAAATTTTTACACATACATGGAGCAAAGAACTGAGTCAAAAATTTAATTGCAATACCAAGCTAAAGAATTAGCTATAAGAGAATTTTGTTCATGTTTAGGTGCTTTTATATAAATAGATTGCTAATACACAATTCATATACCACTATAACATAAATAATACACATAATACATATATTACTGCATAAAGTTTGTTCAGAAAGCTCATACATCAAATCAGATTGCCGACCTAATAAAACTGAAAATTCTATCATACCAATAACAAAAAAAATAAATAAAAATTGAACGTTATTTACAGAGAGAATCACTTTCAAACTCTGTTAGACCATGAATTGAGAAATTTGAAAATAAAAGACGAAAAAAATTACACCAGAAGCCTTATGTTCGCAATTGTACTATTGCTTAAACATGAAATTCTACGAATGGAAACCAGACAGAGAGGAAAATATCTAAACGCAAGGGAAAAGTAGAACATACCGATTTTGATTCTGTCCGAGAGGGAACTTGAGGAGTTCGCTATAAGAGGAGCAGATTTGCTCAAACGAGGGTTTGGCGAGATTTAAGGCAGAAAGCAGAGAATTGGCGCTCATTTGCTTGTTTTCCTTCCAATACACTAGAAATTAAGTTGGCCTTGGGCCTAAGTTTTACATTTAAATGAGTGAGGGATTTGCAAGAATAGCGTAGTTTCACGCCAGTATTTCTTGACTGGGCCTCTGATCTTATCTTGCCTGGTGATTTGCAAGAATGGCCTTCGAAGTAGGTAATCTTTATTTTTTAACGGGCGAACTTCAACTTTAACAAGTGTTGCCCCTCATTTGCCACATCAGCAATACTTTTGACTTATGACCTTAAAAGTTTGCCCATGGGACAAGCGAGAATTAAAATATTAAGAGTAAGACCATCAATTTTCAAGGTCATTAAGCCTGTTTGGCCAAGCTTCTCAAAAAGCTAAAAGTGTTTTTTTTCCTCAAAAGCACCTTTTTTCCTAACTTGAGGTGTTTGCCCAAGTTTTTTTTGGGAAAAAAAAGCAGTTTCTGAGAAGCCGAAAAAAATAGCTTCTTCCCAAAAGCAGAAGCAGTGTTGACTTTTCTTCCTACCAAAAATACCCTTAACAAAATATAGTATATACCAAAATAACCGTTAAACCTAATACTTAGGATATTAATGTATAAATATTTTTTTATTATTTTTAGGATATCTTTCTAATATATAGTAACTTTTAAGGGTGAATGATTTTATATTTGTTGAATGATTTTTATTATATTTAACTTATATTAAAATAATTAAGTACTTTTAAATTTTATTTTCATATTTTGCTCAAATAAAATAAAAAAATTTAATTATTGCCTGTAATAACAAATTTTTAAGATTATTTATTTACTTATAATATTAACTATTAAGTAAATATATTTATGTCCTTATTCGTAATTTGATACTTAAAAGTACTTTCTGAAAAGCTTGGCCAAATACTAATTATTGCTCAAAAGTACTTTTCAGAGTTATTAGCCAAACACAAACTGCTTCTTTTTAATAGTACTTTTTTCAAAAGCAATTTTGAAAAAAACACTTCTCAAAATAAGCTTATTTCTCCAGCTTGGCAAAACAGTATTTTGCCACGCATCTTCTCTGGCCCTCTTCATATTCTCGCCTATTTGAATTCTAGCCAGAACTTCGCATGTACAAGTAGAGTTGTTCAAAACCGAACCGTAACCGTTAACCGAACCGAAAAAATGACTTATTAACTTATTGGTATCGGGTTATCAGGATAACGGTTGGTGAACAGATTGAGATTTTATAATTAACAGCTTAACGGTTTGGGGGTGGATTACTCAATTTCCTTATTGGATAAACCGTTAACCCGTTAAAAAATTTTATATTTATACTTTTACCCATGTATATAATAAAGTAATTTTGAAACCCTAAGGTACTCTTTCTTGAATTCCTAACTATTATTTCCCCTTTCTTTTGCTATCAAAACATGCTATATTTACAGTATATTAAAAAGCATGTACTCGAAATGATGTGTGTTAAGAAGTTACGTGCATCTCTCTCTCTCTTTCTTTCTTTCTTCTTCTGTTGTTGGCATACATATTCCTTGATCGTGTCCTCAAGAGTAAGGGATAAAAGGTACTTCATTTAGTGCTTTTTAATATAGCGGTAGTAATTAAATTTGACAACTTACGGGAAAATATTCTTAGCTTTGCAACCAAAAGAACTAAGGTTCAAAAATTTTCTATTTGATTTAGCAGATAAACAACCCGATAATCGCCTGATAATCGTTAATCCGATACCAATCCACCCATTGTCTTATTGGATGGCTTGCGGATTACTACATTTATAATCCGATAACCGATAAGTCAGAACCGTTAAACGTAATAATCCGCCCAATCCGCCCGATAATCACTCATGGTACAAGACAGGCATTATATCAGTTGGATGTATCATCACTACATATTCCGCATTCCGCAATGTGTATGAGTTTGTCGGAGCCTCGCCTCTCTTACGCATCTATTATTAGTCGCTTTCAATCTGAATCCACTTAAACACAGCATGCCTCCCTCTGATCAAATTTTCCTCGAAATTTTGTTATTAATAACTTTTAGTCTAAGATGCACTTGAATACTAATGATACTAATATATACTCCCTCTATTTCAAAAAGGTTGCTCTTTGATCACATTTTTCTTATATATTATATAAATATTTTGAATTGTGAATTATTATGACTTATAATGCTTTTTATGTAGTTTCCGAAAATATAAATTTTATTTTCCAAAATTTGAAGAATTTATGTCCAATTTTACAGTTAAAGTTAAGTATTTTGACCATCATATTTTGAACTACGTCAATCTTTTTGAAACATATGGAGTAATTAATATTGATGGAGACACAATTTTATATTTGTGACTTTTCAAAAGGTCGCAAGCTTTTCTCTTTATTTTTTTTCACCTTTTTGCTAGAGTACTAAGATCAATTAAATGAAAAGTAGATGAACGGTGTGCCTTAATTCCCCGACATCTTATGAAAAAGAGCATTCTTTTTATTATGACAACAATTAGTAGTAATATACAAAAAAAAATCTTCCTATTAACCACATGTAATAAAAACTTTAACCGAGGAAAGTTTACTAGTAGTTGATATTTATGCCCGGAAGATCTTTTTGAGAAATTTTCAGAAATCACTATTGTTTAGTGGCTATTAACTTCCTATAGTATAACGGTCCGATCGGTCGTTTTGAGTATTATAACCCCGTTTCCCTATTTACTGCTCAATTTATGCCTTACAATTAAATTATGACTTACCGGGTTAGTTGGTTCGAGTCCAGAAGGAATTCGGAGTGAAATGAGACACTTAGTCTCATAATTAAAAATTTTAAGATAGAAAAGTTGTCCGGATGTGGACTTAGGTATAAACGACCTCGGATCTGAAATTTTATGATTTCAATATCTCCGTATGGTGATTTTGGGCTTAGGAGCATGTCTGAAATTTTTTTTGGAGGTCCGTAGAGGAATTAGGCTTGAAATGCCGAAAGTTAAAATTTTGAGAAGTTTGACCGGGGGTTGACTTTTTGGTATCGGAGTTGAAATCTGATTCTGAAAATTTTAATAGGTCTGTTGATGTTTGGCATATTTCGATATGTGTTGATGTTACTTTGCCCATGCTTTAACCACTTTTTGATGTTATTTAATCTTTAAAACACCCAACATGGTGTAATTATTGGTTTGATGACTAATTAAGTTATGTGTGACAATTTAAGGTGTTCGGAGTGCAAAATATGAAGAAAAGGTGGTTTAGCTAGAGGAAGAAGGGTTGGATGCGTCGCATCCAACCTAGGAAAACATCATCCTGCATGCAACCTTAGCAGTGAAGTTGTGCCATCGCGTCCGCCATCGCGTGCGAAACTGGGAAGTAGAAGTGAAGCTGGATGCGTCGCGTCCACCATCGCATGCAAGCTGAGAAATAGAGGACAAGGTGGATGCGTCGCATCCACCTTCGCAGGCAAAAATTGAAATGGAGGACAAGGTGGATGCGTCGCATCCACCTTAGCATCAATCCCTGAAGCCGAATTGGACTAGGAATGGGAGAGCTTTGGCCCACGACTTTTGTACGCAATATATAAGCTAAAAACGCCTCTTTTAGGTTATCTAACATATTGGGAAGAGGGAAAAAGCCAGGAAAAAGCTGTGAAGGCCGGAATTCATCAAGTTTCATCTTTCTCACACCAAACTTAGTAATTTTTATGTTTCTTTATATGATTTGTTGTTTGGCTACCATGTCTATGTGGAGCTAAACTTCACGTTCTAGGGTTGTGGTTCTTTCATGACTATTGTTATTCGGATATTGATTTTGACTTCTTGATTTATCATATTAGTTTATTTATTCAATCTTGCACTTAATTATTTAATTGCTTGATCACCAATTGAATATTATCTACGAATCTAGAATTGAACTCGAAAGTGGGAATTCTATATTGCATATAGGATTGAGTAGGGCAAGTTCTTGAACTCGGGCATCGGGGAACGGATTCGTGGTTAGGATAGACATATACCTAATTGCCTTGCTTGGTTGATTTACAGGAATTATAAATGCGTTCTTGTTGATTCTAACTCCATAGACATATAGGCGTTAGGTTAGCTTGAATAGGCGAGTAAGAACTCGACAGATTCTTATGAGCAATATTAACCCTGTCAACCAATAAGCTAGATAAATTAGTCGGTCAATTCAATTGAAGAATACAATAGGATTGTTAGATAGACCATAACCCTAGATCGTTTTCATTACATTGATATCATTAAAATCTGCTCTTTCTCTGTTCAAAGTTTATTATTTATATTTTTCTTATTTAATTAGTTAGAATAAAATATTTTTAGATTTAATTCTTATTTAGATAATTAAGATAGGCTAATTTAGTTAATAGCTAATCATAAGTCCTCGTGGGTTCGACATCCGACTTTGAGTCACTTTATTACTTGACGACCGCGTATACTTGCGTGAGTGTGTTTGGTCGCAACAAGTTTTTGGCGCCGTTGCCGGGGACTTAGAAATTAGCTACGTGACTAAGTTAAGCTTTTATTAGATATTTGTTTTCAAGTTTTAATTTTCAGTTTGCCTGGTTTGTGTCAACGCAGGGTTTACTCTCGAATGCGGAGGAGTAGAAGTGCAAACAACCTCATTCCTCTTGATCCAGAAATCGAACGAACATTACATAGAGTGAGAAGGGAACACGAAGCTAGAACGAGAATAGAAAGAGATTTGGACATTGCAATCCAACCACAGCCAATAGATATGGCAGGCAATGAGGAGCGTCCGGTAATCGAAGCCGCAAGGCCCAATCTTGCGAATATGACTCAGGCTATTGTGAAGCCTGATATCACTGGGCATTTTGAACTCAAACAGTACATGGTACAGCTGATTCAGTCCACAGGACAATATGTGGGTCTATCTCATGAGGACCCGCAGAGGCATATTCAAAACTTCTTGGAAATCACGGACACTTACAATTATCCGAACGTCTCCAAGGACTATGTCAGGCTGACACTATTCCCTTTTTCACTGTTGGGGGAAGCTAAAGAATGGTTGCAAAAGGAGCCCGCGAACTCTATCCACACTTGGGATAATCTAGCAAGGAAATTCCTGATCAAGTTTTTCCCAACTAAGAAGACAAAGTCGTTGAGGAGCCAAATTCTTGGGTTCCAACAACGGGATGGCGAGACACTTCGTCAAGCTTGGGAAAGATACAAGAAACTACTCAGAGACTGCCCGCATCATTGTCAAACTGATGAGGTATTGGGTCACACTTTCGTTGATGGGTTAGATGAAGCATCAAAGATGAATCTTGACTCAGCTTGTGGGGGTAGTTGCATGGCAAGACCGTATAGTGAAATACAACTCCTGCTAAATAATTTCACTGCTAATGACCATAATTGGCAAGGAGAGGGGGATTCACGAAGGGTAATTAAACAGAAGGCCGCCGGTTTGATTGAGCTTGATGACTTTTCCGCCATGAGAGCCGATATAGCAAAATTGGCAAATCAGATGAATAGAATGACAACACAACAAATGCAACATGTACAGCAGATGTCTATTTGTTGCGAACTATGCGGAGACAGTCATATGATTGACATGTGCCCCACGAATCCTGAATCTATATACTATGTGGGACAACAAAACAGAGGTCCTATGAATCAACATGCGCAATATGGGAACACTTACAACCCAAACTGGAGGAATCATCCTAACTTCTCATGGGGCGGGAGTCAACAGAATCAGTATAGGCCTCAAGGGAATTTTACTCAACCTCAGAAGCCACCCCAACAAATGGAAGAAAGTATGAATGACTTGCTGAAAAAGTTGTTACTGGACAATCAACAGCTCAGGACCGATTTCAGAAATCTTGAGAGGCAAATGGGGCAGTTAGCAGCAAACCAAAATACTAGACCTACAGGCTCACTTCCCAGTGATACAGAGAAGAACCCTCAAATTAATGCAGTTACACTTAGAAACGGGAGGGAACTAGAGGAAACGCCAAGGAAGATAAAAGAAAAACCTATACCTGGGGGGAGTTGACACCTAAGGCAACACAAGAGTCAAAGGAAGATGATGCAAGTTCAGAGCGAATGGAGGTTACAAGGCCACCACCACCTTTCCCCCAAAGATTGCAGAAAAGGAATGACGATCGCATGTTCAACAAATTTCTCTCCATGTTGAGTCAGGTTCAATTAAATATTCCATTAGTGGATGTACTTCGTGAAATTCCAAAATACGCTAAGTACATAAAAGACATAGTGGCTCATAAGAGGAAATTGACTGAGTTCGAGATGGTTGCACTTACTGAGGAGTGCACATCAAGGGTCCAAAACAAGCTTCCCCAAAAGCTTAAGGACCCTGGCAGCTTCACTATTCCAGTACAAATCGGTAATATTAACGTGGGACGTGCTCTGTGTGATTTGGGTGCAAGCATAAATCTGATGCCGTTATCCTTGTTTAAGCAATTAGGTCTGGGAGCTCCGAGACCAACCACCGTGATGTTGCAATTAGCTGATAGGTCCATAGCCTACCCCGAAGGAGTGATTGAAGATGTGCTGCTGCAAATTGGAAAATTCATCTTCCCAGCTGACTTCATTATTCTAGACTTCGAGGCTGATGAACAAGTTTCAATCATATTGGGACGACCTCTCTTGGCTACTGGCGATGAAATAATTAAAGTGAGAGAAGGGAAAATGATTATGAGAGTGGACAACGAGGAGGCAGTCTTCAATGTCTACAAAGCAATCCAACTCCCCCGCCACTATGAGGAGCTCTCTATGATATCTGTGGTGGAGGTGGATGAGAAACTTCTTAACACGAGTGTATATCTAGGCGACTGTTTAGAAAAAGCAATCATGCTGTTTGATAGCTTGGAGATGGATGATGAGGTTGAGGAGATGAAGGGAATCCTAGATACATCATGTGGTTACATGCAAGGAATAATCCCGTTTGAGCCCCTGAATAGGCCAAGTGGCCCCCCACCAAAGCCGTCAATTGAAAAAGCTCCAAATTTGGAACTTAAACCCCTACCCCCTCACCTTCAATATGCTTATTTGGGAAGTTCTGACACCTTACCTGTTATTATTTCTGCTCACTTGTCTAAATTACAGGAAGAAAAGCTATTAAGGGTGCTACGTGAGCACAAGCGAGCAATTGGGTGGACAATGTCTGACATTAAAGGCATTAGTCCAGCTTTCTGCATGCACAAAATCCTCATGGAGGACGGACACAAGCCGAGTGTAGAACACCAACGCCGACTAAATCCAATCATGAAAGAAGTGGTAAGGAAAGAAGTGATTAAGTGGCTTGATGCAGGTATTGTATTTCCAATCTCTGATAGTAAATGGGTAAGCCCCGTTCAATGTGTGCCGAAGAAAGGGGGGATAACCGTAGTAGTTAATGAAAATAATGACTTAATTCCTACAAGAACTGTAACTGGATGGAGAATTTGCATAGATTACAGAAAACTAAACAATGCCACCCGGAAAGACCACTTTCCCCTGCCTTTTATTGACCAAATGCTTGATAGATTAGCTGGCCAGGAATACTACTGTTTCCTGGACGGTTATTCGGGGTATAATCAGATTGCTATAGCCCCAGAAGACCAAGAGAAAACTACATTTACATGTCCTTATGGCACGTATGCGTTCAAGAGAATGCCCTTCGGTCTTTGTAATGCACCTGCGACTTTTCAAAGGTGTATGATGGCTATTTTCACTGACATGGTTGAAAGATATGTAGAAGTATTCATGGACGATTTTTCTGTGTTTGGATGTTCTTTTGATGAACCTTGATAAAGTGCTAGCTAGGTGTGAAGAGACGAACTTGGTGCTAAACTGGGAAAAGTGCCATTTCATGGTACGTGAAGGTATAGTTTTGGGGCACAAGGTTTCAAAAGATGGTCTACAGGTAGATAAAGCAAAGGTGGAGACGATCGAAAAATTGCCCCCGCCGACATCCATCAAAGGCATTCGCAGTTTCTTGGGTCATGCAGGTTTTTATCGTCGTTTCATTAAAGATTTTTCGAAAATTTCTTCCCCTTTGTGCAGGCTTCTAGAGAAAGACGTTACCTTCAAGTTTGATAATGCATGTCTGAAAGCATTTGAGGAGCTGAAGGGAAGATTGGTGACTGCACCAATTATCATTGGCCCCGATTGGGCACAACCATTTGAGTTGATGTGCGATGCAAGTGACATAGCAATTGGAGCGGTGTTGGGGCAAAGGAGGGATAAAATCTTTCACTCCATTTATTATGCAAGCAAAACTATGAATCCAGCTCAGATGAATTATACAGTGACTGAAAAGGAGTTGCTTGCAGTGGTGTGGGCGTTTGACAAGTTCAGATCCTATCTAGTGGGAACCAAAGTCATCGTCTACACAGATCATTCAGCTATCAGATACCTATTTGAAAAGAAAGACGCCAAGCCGAGGCTGATTCGTTGGGTCCTCCTCTTGCAAGAATTTGACTTAGAGATCCGAGATCGAAAAGGGACAGAAAATCAAGTGGCCGATCATTTGTCCAGATTAGAGAGCCGGAACCATGTAGCTGAAGGAGGGTCAATTAAAGAAACATTTCCGGATGAGCAAATATTGGCAATCACCTCAGGTGAAGCCCCATGGTATGCAGATTATGTGAATTTTATCGCAAGTGGGGTAACGCCACTAGAATGGACAGCTGACAATAGAAGAAGATTCCTACATGATGTAAGGTTCTACGTGTGGGATGAGCCATTCCTATATAGGCAGTGTGCAGATCAGTTGGTGAGAAGGTGTGTTCCTGAGGAAGAGATGAAGGCTATACTACATGACTGCCATGCGTCACCATATGGAGGTCATCACGGCGGGGATAGAACCGCCCAAAAAGTGCTACAATCAGGTTTTTATTGGCCAAAATTGTTTAAGGATGCACATGCCTTCGTTAAAAATTGTGATAGATGCCAAAGAACTGGAACTATCACGAGGAAGCACGAGATGCCCTTGCAAAATATACTGGCGGTAGAACTTTTTGATGTTTGGGGGATTGATTTTATGGGACCATTCCCATATTCTAACGGACACAGATACATCTTGGTAGCGGTCGACTATGTTTCTAAGTGGGTAGAGGCCATAGCTCTTCCTACTAACGACGCAAAAGTTGTGGTAGGCTTTGTAAAGAAGCACATCTTCACACGTTTTGGGACCCCAAGAGTGTTGATAAGCGACGGGGGAACTCACTTTTGTAACAAACTGCTGAATAATATTCTTGCAAAATACGGAGTCAAGCACAAAGTTTCCACTGCCTATCATCCCCAAACGAGTGGTCAAGTAGAAGTTTCCAACAGAGAGGTCAAGCAGATTTTGGAAAAGACAGTAAGTATGAATAGAAAGGACTGGGCCGGGAAGCTGGATGACGCATTATGGGCATATCGCACTGCGTACAAGACCCCAATAGGCACTTCTCCGTACAGGTTGGTTTATGGGAAGGCCTGCCATCTGCCCGTCGAGCTTGAACACAAAGCATATTGGGCGATTAAAAAGCTAAATATAGAGATGGACTTGGCCGGTGAAAAGAGATTGCTACAACTCGACGAGCTTGATGAGTTTCGATTGCATGCGTATGAAAATGCCAAATTGTATAAAGAGAAGACCAAAAGATGGCATGATAAGCATATCCAACATCGTGAGTTTGAACCAGGTCAACAAATTCTACTGTTTAATTCAAGGCTAAAGCTTTTTCCAGGAAAGCTTAAATCTCGATGGTCGGGTCCGTTTGAAGTGGTTAGTGTGAAACCTCATGGTGCGATAGAATTGTGTGATAAGGGGTCCAATACGACATTCTTGGTAAATGGCCAAAGAGTAAAACACTATTGGGGTGGTGACATTGCACGTCACAAGACCACAATGGATTTAGTGGAGGCATGAAGAACATGTTGCGTCGTGCCGCGACGTTAAATCAGGCGCTTCTTGGGAGGCCACCCAAGTTAGTTAGTTTTTTTTTATTTTATTTTATTTTATTTTTATTTTTATTTTTATTTTTTTTTTCTCCCTTCTTTTCGTAGGACATAGATTTTATTCAAGAAAACGAGGCGGATGCGTCGCGCCCCCCTCAGCAAAAAAATTGACGGGCCAATTGCTCAAGGCAGTGAAGTCTGCCTATCGCGCCCGTATCGCGTCCGAAAATTTTTGAAGGAAGACAAGGGGATGCGTCGCGTCAAAGCTCGCACGCACAGGTAAGTAATATATATTTTAACACATCTTAAGATAACCTATTCGAACAAAAAACGTTTCTTGCGACGCATCCACTCGTCTCGTTTTGGCGACGCCTACGAACGCAGAACAGAATTCTCTCATCGAAATTGTAACGCAATAAGCTCAAACGCGACAGGTACTTAGATTCGTAAAATGACAGCAGCGAGTAAACCATCCAAGCAACAAGACAAAGATGGTAACAAGCAACCGCCCAGAAAGCCTACCGGAAGGGCAGCGGGCGGTCCAAATCCATAGAAAAAGAGGAAGCGGACGGAGAAGGAAATGGAACTGCTGCCTAGGCAGTTAAGTGATGATTCAGAGCAAGAGGAGGAGGAAACATTGGTCCGGAGGACAGTGAAGAAGGGTATTTCACCAAGCAAAGGAATAGAGATACGAGAGCCTGTGACATACCAAAGAAAAGCTTCGAGAATGAGTGCTCCAACTGATAAAGGGAAGGAGAAGATTACTACAGAATCTGAATCCGATTCCGATTCGGACAATGACCACCTACAGATCAACATGAGTGATGAAGACGAAGGTGAACCCATAGACCGAGTTGATTGGGAGAAATACTTTGTTAATGAGAAGGCATTCCGAGCCTATAAGAAGATATTGGTTTCAAAGAAGTACATTCCGGAAAAGCCGATAAACATCGGACCACTTAAGACAAAGTACTCAGAGTTTCTCAAGTCAATTCGAGAGGTGCAAAAATGGGGACCCATTCTGAAAGGTCATGGCAAAGCCAACCTCACCATTGTTAGAGAGCTCTACGCCAATTGGTGTCACGCACGGGGAAACATTGTGCGAGTAAGAGGGATAGATATTAATGTGTCAGCTGAAGCTCTGAATAACTTCTTAAGGGTGCCACACACACTCACTGACAGGTTTGACGCCATATGCAAAACACCAGATTATGCACACATTAAGTCTGTCCTATGCCCTACCAGGAAGGATGCAGAATGGAAGCATGGGAGTATGGAGTACCACTCTATAGCAAAGGAATTCATGAGTACGTTAGCACGTGTGGCTCTAAATTTCATTTGTAACCGACTGCTGCCATGCCAACATAAAACTGATGTCCCTCGTTACCGCGCACTCGTATTATATGCTTTATTAGAGGGGATACCACTCAACTTCGGAGCCATCATGCATGATCAAATGCAGCGAACCAGGATGAATTACAAGTGGAGGCTGTTCTTTGCTAATACCCTAACGGCTTTTTTAACAGAGAGGGGAGTACTATGGGACAAGGAGAATGATGACATTGAGGCTAAAGCTCCAGGACCATATGATGTCACTCATGTTCTAGAGCCGAACAAGGGAAGGTCTTCTAAGCTCACCGTCCAACAATTATTTGAGCATATGCAAGCAGATATGCAAGAGAACAGGGCTGAGCTGATAGCGACTCGTGTCGAGTTGAGTGCCACCAGGGATGAGTTGAGACAGACTCGTGCGGATCTAAGCCGAGTTCAGACCGAGCAGGCCACGATGATGAAGGAGATATCATTACTCCTCAGAGCTCTGGTTCAATGTGCAGGTACAGACATCTCCCAGCTGATTGCATCATCCACTGCCGGACCATCCACTCCTGTTCCTCCCATAGTCACCGAGGCTCCACTCAACAGGCCTATTGAGGTCGCTGTAACACCTGATACAGAATCAGCACCAGTTGTTGATGATAGGAATGCTATGGATGCAGATGCTCCTCCACCTTGACTTAAGGGAGTCCTTCTCACCCTACTTTACCTTGTTTGTGTGCGTTGGGGACAACGCACAGTCCTAAGTGTGGGGTGGGGGTGATTTATGTTTGATGTATGGATGAATGTACTAATATATTCACTGGATTAATGGCATAAAATAGCAGTAAATTCATCTATATGGAGTAACTATCAGTTTATCTATTAGTTTATTTATTTAAAAAAAAAAAAGTATCTTTGTAGATAGTAATAATCCCCTGTGGTTTTTCTTTGTGGATAGTAATAATCCCCTGTGGTTTTTCTTTGTGCCTCTGTTCTTTTCCATGGGATGTAGTTTGAACCGGGTAATTTTGTTTTCTTTTTAGAGTAGAGTAGGAATGTAGGGAATAAAAGGAGGAAGAATGATGAACCTAGGTGACCTTGACTTGGTTGATACTGGCATATTTAAGCTTTTACATATGTAATATCTTCCCTTCTCACTCTGAAATTATTGATGATGCCTTGTTAAAACGGATAGCATGTTTTGTTGCAGCCTATTTCTCATTTTTCTTGACTTGTGTTCACTTTGCGTTTAATGCTTAATATCTCGTTGCTCCGTGAATACTTGCATTGTTTGAGAGTCGGAATGTGACCGTCCTTAGCGAGTCATGTGCCATGTGTGGTGAGGTTTTTGTGTAGTCCATGTAATGTACTTGTGTCTAGAACTTGCCCGGTATGTGAGTTGAAGCGAAATTTTAGGTGATGCTCGGTTTGAAAAATGATTTTAGGCTTTCTTTGATCTTTTTGAGCTTATTGCTTATCACAAATAAAATCTATCCCTAGTTAACCCTTTTGAGCCTGTAGACCTTTTATTTGGTACCCACATTACAAGCCTATACCCTTTTTATTCTTAATTGACATTGTTTTGATCCTTTTACCTCTTAAAGCACTTTAATTGTTAGATGAGCGCTAAAAGAAGTAAGAAGGGACTAAGTGTGGGGTGACTTTTGAGTGGAACCAATGAAAGAAAGAAGGGTACACTTATTTTGTAAAATAATACACCACTAGCGGCAATTGAAAGAAAGAAAAGTATAGAGGAATAAATTGTTGTCTTATTCTTGCTAGTGGGTATGAATTAAAAGTAGTGCTTAAAGAAAGAGGAAATATTGTTGGGGTGATATTATTTGTGAAATTGAAGTGGTGTTGAAGAATTTGCGCTTAAGTTATTTGATGATGTGTTAAAGTGCTTAGGAGGTTGAGTCACTATTCCTAAAATATATCCTACCCGTCCCTTAGCCCACATTACAACCATGAAAAAAGTCCTAATTGATTTTAGATCGAGCGAGCTTACATTAGTAGAGATTTACATTAAGGGCAAGCCTATGGTACCAACTACATGCATGTGACTTCTTTTGTGAGAATGAGCGATTTTCTTTGGGAGCATGAGATTCGAATGTGTGGATTGATTTTACTCTCTTTGCTTTTGTTGTGAGGGCACATGGTTTCACGAGGGATAGGTAACGTTATTAGACTTCTCTATGATGTTGGTTGTTCAAGCCATGAGTGCATTGTGACATTGAGTCGGTTTTTGAGGTTAGGATTGTTGTGAGCATGTTGTCTTTGTTCGAATATGTTTAAAGAAGGGCATAAGAAAAGGGAAGTGTGTTGATGCATAGTCTAGAGCCTAATTGTAGCAAATAACCACGGTCATAGGTGCAGTGTGCTTTGAACGATAAGAGTTTAATTTTGTTTCGTCTACTATAGGATGGTTTGTTCGAGGACGAACAAAGGTTTAAGTGTGGGGTAGTGATGTTTGGCATATTTCGATATGTGTTGATGTTACTTTGCCCATGCTTTAACCACTTTTTGATGTTATTTAATCTTTAAAACACCCAACATGGTGTAATTATTGGTTTGATGACTAATTAAGTTATGTGTGACAATTTAAGGTGTTCGGAGTGCAAAATATGAAGAAAAGGTGGTTTAGCTAGAGGAAGAAGGGTTGGATGCGTCGCATCCAACCTAGGAAAACATCATCCTGCATGCAACCTTAGCAGTGAAGTTGTGCCATCGCGTCCGCCATCGCGTGCGAAACTGGGAAGTAGAAGTGAAGCTGGATGCGTCGCGTCCACCATCGCATGCAAGCTGAGAAATAGAGGACAAGGTGGATGCGTCGCATCCACCTTCGTAGGCAAAAATTGAAATGGAGGACAGGGTGGATGCGTCGCATCCACCTTAGCATCAATCCCTGAAGCCGAATTGGACTAGGAATGGGAGAGCTTTGGCCCACGACTTTTGTACGCAATATATAAGCTAAAAACGCCTCTTTTAGGTTATCTAACATATTGGGAAGAGGGAAAAAGCCAGGAAAAAGCTGTGAAGGCCGGAATTCATCAAGTTTCATCTTTCTCCCACCAAACTTAGTAATTTTTATGTTTCTTTATATGATTTGTTGTTTGGCTACCATGTCTATGTGGAGCTAAACTTCACGTTCTAGGGTTGTGGTTCTTTCATGACTATTGTTATTCGGATATTGATTTTGACTTCTTGATTTATCATATTAGTTTATTTATTCAATCTTGCACTTAATTATTTAATTGCTTGATCACCAATTGAATATTATCTACGAATCTAGAATTGAACTCGAAAGTGGGAATTCTATATTGCATATAGGATTGAGTAGGGCAAGTTCTTGAACTTGGGCATCGGGGAACGGATTCGTGGTTAGGATAGACATATACCTAATTGCCTTGCTTGGTTGATTTACAGGAATTATAAATGCGTTCTTGTTGATTCTAACTCCATAGACATATAGGCGTTAGGTTAGCTTGAATAGGCGAGTAAGAACTTGACAGATTCTTATGAGCAATATTAACCCTGTCAACCAATAAGCTAGATAAATCAGTCGGTCAATTCAATTGAAGAATACAATAGGATTGTTAGATAGACCATAACCCTAGATCGTTTTCATTACATTGATATCATTAAAATCTGCTCTTTCTCTGTTCAAAGTTTATTATTTATATTTTTCTTATTTAATTAGTTAGAATAAAATATTTTTAGATTTAATTCTTATTTAGATAATTAAGATAGGCTAATTTAGTTAATAGCTAATCATAAGTCCTCGTGGGTTCGACATCCGACTTTGAGTCACTTTATTACTTGACGACCGCGTATACTTGCGTGAGTGTGTTTGGTCGCAACATCTGTTATGTCATTTATGACTTGTGTGCAAAATTTGAGGTTAATCAGACGAGATTTGATAGGTTTCGGCGTTGTTTGTAGAAATGAAAAGTTTCAAAGTTCATTAGGCTTGAATCTATGTGTGATTCGTGTTTTTATTGTTGTTGGATGTGATTTGAAGACTCGACTAAGTTCGTATGATGTTTTAGGACTTGTTGGTATATTTGATTGAGGTCCCGAGGGCCTCAGGTGAGTTTCGGATGGTTAACGGATCAAAAAGTGGACAAAAATAATTGCTGCAATTTTCTTTTGCTGCATATTCCTTCGCCCAAAATCGAGCCCAGAAGCGAGCCCAGAATCTCTCCGGATCGAGGGCCCAGGATCGAAGCCACGATCGAAGGCGGGATCGAAGACCAGGGTCGAGGGCCATGATCGAGGGCCCAGGATCGATGCCACGATCGAAGGCCAGGGTCGAGGGCCATGATCGAGGGTCAGAATCGAGGCCCGGGATCGAGGCCCAGGATCGAGGCAGGATCGCGGGCTGTCTAGGTAGAATTATAAAGCAGGGGACTTCGTCCCATTCGTCATTTTTGACAAATTGAAGCTTGAGGCGAGGCGATTTTTGAAAGATTTTCCAGGAAAACTTGAGGTAAGTCCCTTGTGATCATTTCTACTCCATAATATTAAATTATCATCGAATAATCCGACTAGATTACATGATTTTGAGGTGTAAATCGGAGATTTGAACTTAGAAATTTGGAAATAAGATTTGTAGATTTGAGAGTCGAGTTGAGGTCGGATTTTGGTAAAATTGGTATGGGTAGACTCGTGGTTGAATGGGCTTTCGGATTTTATAACTTTTGTCGGATTCCGAGATGTGAGCCCCACGGGCGATTTTTGAGCTAAATTTCAGAATTTTATGAAAAATTAGTATTTTCTTATGGAATTAATTCCAATAAAATTTATTGACTGAAACGAATTATTGTGGCTAGATTCGAGGCATCCGGAGGTCAATTTGCGAGGTAAAGACATAGCAGAGTAAAGAATTTTATGTTTTGAGGTAAGTAACAGTTATAAATCTGGTCCTGAGGGTATGAAACCCCGGACTCTGTATCATGTGTTTATTTTGGAGGTGACACACATGCTTGGTGACGAGCGTGTGGGCATGCACCTAGGGGATTGTGACTTGGTCTGTCCCGTGGAAACTGTCAAGTTGAATAACTTGCTGTTAGCTATGTGCTCTCTATGTGTCGTGGAAATTTGACTATAAGTCATGTTAGAAACCATGTTTAGGCTATATTTTGGTATTGTTGGGACCAATAAAGGTCGTGTACATGTTGAACTATCTGCTTAATAGCTATTTTGTACTCAGTCACAGCTTACTTGATTATTTTATCACAGTCTCTATTGTTCATTATTGATGCATCATATCATTGTTGTTTGGGCTGATTTCATGATTGTTGAGAGCCCGAGAGACTGGAGAGATTTATGACTGAGCGAGGCCGAGGCCCGATTGTGAGATATTATACTATAGCACGTAAGTTGTCTGTGTAGCACGTGAGTTGTCCGTGCAAATCCAGATATTATACTATAGCACGTGAGTTGTCCGTGTAGCACGTGAGTTGTCCGTGTGGATCCAGATATTATATTATAGCACGTGAGTTGTCCGTGCAACACGTGAGTTGTCCGTGCGGATCCAGATATTGATACTATAGCATGTGAGTTGTCCGTGCGGATTATAGCGCTCGGGTTGTAGGAGCCCCTCCGGAGTCTGTACACCCCTAGTGAGCTCGGGTACCCATTGAGTGTGAGTGCTGAGGGCTGAGAACAGAGTGGTTAAGCTGTTGTGATGAGTTAAGTGACTGTTTCCCTGAGAGGCTGTACTTGCTTTTCATTTGTTGTTATACTTAGTTGCTATCTGTCATTGTTGTGAAATTCTCTGAAAGATTTTATATGTTGCTTAATGTATAAAATTGATTTGACTTAAACTGCTGGATTTGAAAGCATGTCTATTCCTTGTTTGGAATTACTGATAGTGAACTATAACTGTGTAGCTCGTCACTATCTCCAGTTCTTTATTTATTATTGTTACTTAGTGAGTTGGTTGTACTCAACTACACCCTGCACTTCGTGTGCAGATTCAGGTATTCCCGGCCATAGCGGGTGTTAATTTCTTTCGCACAGTTGATATTCCGGAGATTCAGAGGTAGCTGCCGTGTTTCGCAGACCTTGCCTCTCCTTCCCTATCTCCTTAATTACTGCATTTGGTCTCAGACTATTATGGACCGTATTTTCCAGACTTATATTCATATTAGATGCTCATGTACTCAGTGACACCGGGTTTTGGGGGTGTTTATATATGTATTTGTGAGTTTTTCTTCCGCTAAATTTAGATATTATGTTTTTCAAACTTAACAGATATGGTGGTTTATTGAGATTGTCGGCTTGCCTAGTATTGAGATAGGCGCCATCACGACGGGTGATATTTTAGGTCGTGACAAGTTGGTATCAGAGCCTAGGTTACATAGGTCTCACGAGTCATGAGCAGGTTTCGTAGAGTCTTGCGGATCGGTATGGAGACGTCTGTACTTATCTGCGAGAGGCTGCAGAACCCTTAGGAAAATTTCACTTTCTTGTATTCTGTCGTGCGAATTTCTTGATTCCGGAAACTAAATTTCTATTATTCTATTCTCCCACAGATGGTGAGGACACGTACTACTAGATCGGACGACCAGCCACTAGTGCCACCAGTTAGGACTACGAGAGGTCGGGGCCGTGGTAGAGGCTGGGGCCAAGGTAGAGGTCGAGGTATAGCTCGTGCAGCAGTTGGAGCAGCACCTGTAGTACCACCAGTTGCTCCAGCTCAGGAGCAGATTCCGGATACAGTTGAGCCAGCGGGACCAGCTCAGGCACCAACTACACCTATTGTGATTCCAGGCCTTCAGGAGGCTCTGGCCCATATATTGACAGTTTGTACTGGTCTTGCTCAGGTGGTTTCGGCTCAGGCCGCACCTGCCACTTCTCAGGCCGGGGGAGGTACTCATACCCTTGTTGCCCGTACTCCAGACCAGGTAGTACAGGGACTTCAGATACCGCGGGCACTACCAGCCCAGCCAGTTGCAGCTGCTCAGACCCCGGTAGTTCCTATTATGGCAGATGATGAGTAGAGGAGACTTGAGAGGTTTGAGAGGCTTCGAGCTCCACCATTTAGTTGTACTGAGTCATAGGATGCTCAAGGTTTTCTGGATAGGTATTAGTGGATGCTTCAGACAGCGGGTATTCTGGAGACCAGTGGGGTCTCGTTCACTACTTTTCAATTTTCTGGGCTGCCTTCAGATGGTGGGAGGCTTATGAGAGGCGCAGACCAGTTGGTGCAGTACCACTTACATGGAAGGAATTCTCCGTTCTTTTTTTGGAGAAGTTCATGCCACGGTCTTGCAGAGAGGAGCTGCGTAGACAGTTTGAGCAGTTACGTCAGGATGGCATGTTTGTGACACAGTACGAGATGAGATTTTTGAGTTGGCTCGTCACGCAGTCTGGTTGGTTCCCACTGATAGGGAGAGTATTAGGAGGTTCATTGATGGCCTCACATATCAGTTGCGGTTACTTATGACTAGGGAGAGGGTATCTGGTGCTACTTTTGATGAGGTAGTTGACATTGCTCGGCAGATAGAGATGGTTCGTAGCCAGGAACGTGGAGAGAGGGTGGCCAAGAGGCCTCGTGGTCTAGGTGATTACAACGGTGTTCCTTCGGGGGGTCAATTTTACCGCGGTAGGGGTCGTTCTTACAAACACGCTCAGACGGGTCGTCCAGCTCGTCGTGGTGCATCAGCTAGCCACAACTCTTACAGTGCTCACTCAGGCCAGTCTTTATTCAGTTCACTACCGGCATATAGTTCTCATCATGCCTCGTCCGCTCAGGCTTTTGCAGGTAATTCCTCGGATTATCCGGAGCAGTAGTTCCGTTAGAGGAGGGGTTGTTTCGAGTGCGGAGAATTTGGTCATTTCAAGAGAGAGTGTCCTAGGTTGTTGATTGGGGATCCAAAGCAAAGTCCTCGACTGACGGCACCAGCACCAGCAGTTCCACCACCCGCCCAGCCAGCACGGGGTGGGGGTCAGGCAGCTAGGGGTCACCCAAGAGGGGGAGGCCGATCATGTGGCGGGCAGGCTCGATTATAATCTTTTCTTGACAGGCCAGATGTTGTTGCCTCAGATGCAGTGATCACAAGTATTGTTTCAGTATGCCACAGGGAGGCTTCTATATTATTTGACCCTGGTTCTACTTATTCATATGTATCATCGTATTTTGCTCATTATCTGGATATGCCCTATGAGTCCTTAGTTTCACCTGTTTGTGTATCTACACCAGTGGGCGATATTATTACTATGTACCATGTGTATCGGTCGTGTGTAGTAACTATTGGGGAACTGAAGACTAGATTTGATCTCTTATTACTCGGTATGGTTGGTTTCGATGTAATCCTGGGTATGAATTGGTTGTCTCCATGTTTTGCTATTCTGGATTGTCACGCAAAAACTGTGACGTCGACGATGCGGGGGTTGCCAAAGGTTGAATGGAGATATTCTCTAGAATTTGTTCCTAGCAGGGTAATTTCTTATTTGAAGGCCCAACGTATGGTTGGAAAGGGATGCTTGTCATATTTGGCCTCTATGAGAGATGTTGATGCAAATACTCCTATTATTGATTCAGTACCGGTCGTGCGAGACTTTCTAGATGTATTTCCTACAGACCTGCCGGGTATGCCACCCGACAGGAATATTGATTTCGGTATTGACTTGGTGCAGGGCACTCAACCCATTTCTATTCCTCCGTATCGTATGGCACCAGCTGAGTTAAAAAAATTGAAAGAGAAACTTCAGGAACTCCTTGAAAAAGGTTTTGTTAGGCCTAGTGTGTCACCTTGGGGTGGACCGGTTCTGTTTGTGAAGAAGAAAGATGGTACTATGCAGATATGCATCGATTATAGATAGTTGAACAAAGTTACAATCAAAAATAAATATCATTTGCCGCATATTGATGACTTATTTGACCAGCTTCAAGGAGCGAGAGTGTTCTCCAAAATTGATTTGAGGTCTAGGTATCACCAGTTAAAAATTCGATATTCAGATATTCTAAAGACGACATTCAGGACTCGTTATGGCCACTATGAATTTCTTGTGATGTCTTTTGGGCTAACCAATGCCCCAACAACATTTATGCATTTGATGAATAGTGTATTCCAACCATATCTTGATTTATTTGTCGTAGTATTTATTGATAATATTCTGGTGTACTCACGTAGCCAGGAGGAGCATGCACAACACTTGGGTATTGTATTATAGAGGCTGAGAGAGGAGTGACTTTATGCCAAATTCTCTAAGTGTGAGTTCTATCTTAGTTCAGTGGCATTCTTGGGACATATAGTGTCCAATGAAGGAATTAAGGTAGATCCGAAGAAAATAGAGGCAGTTCAGAATTGGCCTAGGCCTTCTTCAGTTACTGAGATTCGGAGTTTTCTCGGCTTGGCCGGTTATTATCGTCATTTCGTGGAAGGATTCTCGTCTATTGCATCGCCTATGACTAGATTGACCCAGAAAGGTGCTTCGTTTAGGTGGTCGGATGAGTATGAAGAGAGCTTTCAGAAGCTCAAGACAGCTTTGACTACAACTCCAATACTGGTGTTGCCTACAGGTTTAGAGTCTTATACTATGTATTGTGATGCGTCGCGTATTGGTCTCGGTGCAGTATTGATGCAAGACGGTAGGGTGATTGCCTACGCGTCCAGACAGTTAAAGGTACATGATAAGAATTATCCGGTCCACGACCTTGAGTTAGCAGCTATTATTCATGCCTTGAAAATTTGGCGGCATTACTTGTACGGTGTCTAGTGTGAGGTATATACCGATCACCGGAGTCTATAACATTTGTTTTAACAGAAGGTTCTTAATTTGCAGCAGCGAAGGTGGTTAGAGTTGCTTAAGTATTATGATATCTCCATTCTCTATCATCCCGGAAAGGCCAATGTAGTGGCCGATGCCTTGAGTTATAAGGCGGAGAGTTTGGGTAGTTTAGCATACTTACCGGTAGCTGAAAGGCCTTTAGTATTGGATGCTCTGACCTTGGCCAACCAGTTTGTTATATTGGATGTTTCCGAGCCGAATCGAGTTTTGCTTTTGTGGTTTCTCAGTATTCTTTATATGATCGCATAAGAGAACGCCAATATGATGATCCATATCCGCTTGTCCTTAAGGACACGGTTCACCACGGTGATGCCAAGGAAGTCACTATTGGAAATGACAGTGTATTACGGATGTAGGGCAGGCTATGTGTGCCTAATGTAGATGGTTTTCGTGAGCTGATTCTCCATGAAGCTCACATTTAGCGGTACTCTATTCATCCAGGCGCCACGAAGATGTATCAGGATTTGAGGCAGCACTATTGGTGGAGGTGAATGAAGAAAGATATAGTTGGATTTGTAGCTCGGTGTTTAAATTGTCAACAGGTAAAGTACGAGCATCAGAGACTGGGCGGATTACTACAGAGACTTGAAATTCCGAAGTGGAAGTGGGAACGTATTACCATGGACTTCATAGTTGGGCTCCCACGGACTTTGAGAAAGTTTGATGTTGTTTGGGTGATAGTAGATCAGTTGACCAAATCTGCGCATTTTATTCTAGTTGGTACTAATTATTCTTCGGAGCGGTTAGCTGGGATTTATATTCGCGAGATTGTTCGCCTACACGGTGTGCCAGTGTCCATCATTTCAGATCGGGGCACGCAGATTACATCACAGTTTTGGAGAGTAGTGCAGCGAGAATTGGGCATACAAGTTCAATTGAGTATAATATTTCACCCTCAGACGGATGGACAGTCTGAGCGCACTATTCAAATATTGGAGGATATGTTACGCGCTTGTGTCATTGATTGTGGGGGGTTCTTGGGATCAATTTCTGCCACTCGCGGAGTTTACTTACAATAACAGCTAACAGTTGAGTATTTAGATGGCTCTGTATGATGCTTTGTATGGGAGACGGTGCCGTTCTTCGGTGGGTTGATTTGAGCCGGGTGAGGCTAGGCTATTGGGTACTGACTTGGTTCAGGATGCTTTAGAGAAGGTCAAAGTGATTCAGGAATGGCTTCGCATGGCGCAGTCTAGACAAAAAGAGTTATGCTAACAGGAAGGTTCGTGATGTTGTTCACATGTTTGGAGAGAAGGTTCTACTCAAGATTTCACCCCTGAAGGGTGTGTTGAGGTTCGGGAAGAAGGGCAAGTTGAGCCCTCGGTATATTGGGCCTTTTGAGATAATTAAGAAAATTGGAAAGGTGGCTTATGAACTTGCCTTGCCACCTAGTATATCTGGTGTTCATCCAGTGTTCCATGTATCCATGCTCCGAAAATATGTCGGGGATCCGTCTCACATTCTGGATTTCAGTACAGTACAAATGGACGGTAATTTGACTTATGATGTGGAATCGGTGACTATTTTAGACTGGCAGGTTCGAAAGCTGAGGTCAAAGAGCATAACATCAGTGAAGGTGCAGTGGAGAGGCTAGCCAGTCAGAGAAGCTACTTGGGAGATTGAGCAGGAGATGCGGAGCAAATATCCACACTTATTTGAGACTCCAGATATTATTCTAAACTAGTTCGAGGACGAACGTTTCTTTAAGATGGGGAGAATGTAACGATCCAGCTGATCGTTTTGTGTATTATAATCATGTTCTCCCATTTATTTCTCAATTTATTCCTTACAATTAAATTATGACTTACCGGTTTAGTTGATTCGAGTCCGGAAGGAATTCGAAGTGAAATGAGATACTTAGTCTCATAATTAAAAATTTAAGATAGAAAAGTTGTCCGGATGTGGACTTAGGTGTAAACCACCTCGGATCTGAAATTTTATAGTTCCAATAGCTCCGTATGGTGATTTTGGGCTTAGGAGTGTGTCCGGAAATTTCTTTGGAGGTCTATAGAGAAATTAGGCTTGAAATGTCAAAAGTTGAATTTTTGGTAAGTTTGACCGGGGGATTGACTTTTTAATATCGGGGTCGAAATCCGATTCTGAAAATTTTAATAGGTCTGTTATATTATTTATGACTTGTGTGCAAAATTTGAGGTTAATCGGACGTGATTTGATAAGTTTCGGTATTGTTTGTAGAAATAGAAGATTTCAAAGTTCATTAGGTTTGAATCTATGTGTGATTCGTGTTTTTAGTATTGTTGGATGTGATTTGAAGACTCAACTAAGTTCGTATGATGTTTCAGGACTTGTTGGTATATTTAGTTGAGGTCCCGAGGGCCACGCGTGAGTTTCGAATGGTTAACGGTTCAAAAAATGGACAAAATAGCTACTGCAATTTTCTTTTGTTGCAAATTCCTTCGCCCAAAATCGAACACAGAAGCGAGCCCAAAATCTCTCAGGATCGAGGGCCCATGATCGAAGGCGGGATCGAAGGCCAGGGTCGAGGGCCATGATCGAGGGCCCAGGATCGAAGGCAAGATCGAAAGCCAAAGTCGAGGGCCATGATCGAGGGTCAGAATTGAGGCCCAGGATCGAGGAACACGATCGAAGGCCCAGGATCGAGGCAGGATCGAGGGCTGTCTAGGCAGAATTATAAAGCAGGGGACTTCGTCCCATTCGCCATTTTTGACAAATTGGAGCTTGTGGAGAGGCGATTTTTGATAGATTTTCTAGAAAAACTTGAGGTAAGTCCCTTGTGATCATTTCTACTCCATAATATTGAATTATCATCGAATAATCCGACTAGATTACATGATTTTGAGGTGTAAATAAGACATTTGAACTTAGAAATTAGGAAATAAGATTTGTAGATTTGAGGGTCGAGTTGAGGTCGGATTTTGGTAAAATTGGTATGGGTAGACTCGTGATTGGATGAGCTTTTGGATTTTGTAACTTTTGTCGGGTTCCGAGATGTGGGCCCCACATGCGATTTTTGAGCTAAATTTCAGATTTTTATGAAAATTTAGTATTTTATTATGGAATTAATTTCAATAAATTTTATTGACTGAAATAAATTATTGTGGCTAGATTCGAAGCATCCGGAGGCCGATTTGCGAGGCAAAGGCAAAGCAGAGTAAAGAATTTCTCGTTTTGAGGTAAGTAACAGTTATAAATCTGGTCCTGAGGGTATGAAACCCCAGACTCTGTATCATGTGATTATTTTGGAGGTGACGCACATGCTTGGTGACAGGCGTGTGGGCATGCACCGAGGGAATTGTGACTTGGTCCGTCCCGTAGAAACTGTTAAGTTGAATAACTTGTTGTTAGCTATGTACTCTCTAGGCGTTGTGGAAATTTGACTATAAGTCATGTTAGAAACCATGTTTAGGCTATATGTTGGTACTGTTGGGACCCACAGAGGCCGTGTACATATTGAACTATCTGCTTAATTGATGTTTTGTACTGAGTAACAGTTTGCTTGATTATTTTATCCCAATCTCTATTGTTCATTATTGATGCATCATATCATTGTTATTTGGGCTAATTTCATGATTGTTGAGAGCCCGAGAGACTGGGGAGATTTATGACTAAGCGAGGACGATGACCTGATTGTGAGATATTATACTATAGCACGTGAGTTATCCGTGTAACACGTGAGTTGTCTGTACGGATCGAGATATTATACTATAGCACGTGAGTTATCCGTGCAGTACGTGAGTTGTGCGTGCAGATTCAGATATTATATTATAGCACGTGAGTTGTCCGTGCAGCACGTGAGTTGTCTGTGCGGATCCAGATATTGATACCATAGCATGTGAGTTGTCCGTGCGGATTATAGCGCTTGGGTTGTAGGAGCCCCTCCGTAGTCTGTACACCTCGAGTGAGCGCGGGTACCCATTGAGTGTGAGTGCTGAGGGCTGAGAGCCGAGTGGTTGAGCTGTTGTGACGAGTTAAGTGACTGTTGACCTGAGAGGCTGTACTTGTTTTTCATTTATTGTTGCGCTTAGTTGCTATCTGTCATTGTTGTGAAATTCTCTGAAAGATTTTATATCTGGATTACATGAACTTAAAGTGTATAAAATTGATTTGACTTAAATTGCTGGATTTGAAAGCATGTCTATTCCTTGTTGAATTAGTGAAAGTGAACTATAACTGTATAGTTCGTCACTATCTTTAGTTCTTTATTTATTATTGTTACTTACTGAGTTGGTTGTACTCATACTACACCCTGCACTTCGTGTGCAGATTCAGGTGTTCTCGGCCATAACGGGTGTTGATTTCTTTCGCACAGTTGATATTCCGGAGATTCAGAGGTAGCTGCCGTATTTCGCAGACTTTCCCTCTCCTTCCCTATCTCCTTAATTACTGCATTTGGTCTCAGACTATTATGGACCGTATTTTCCAGACTTATATTCATATTAGATGCTCATGTACTTAGTGACACCGGGTTTTGGGAGTGTTTATATATGTATTTGTGAGTTTTTCTTCTGCTAAATTTAGATATTATGTTTTTGAAACTTAAAAGATATGGTGGTTTATTGAGATTGTCGGCTTGCCTAGTATTGAGATAGGCGTCATCACGATGGGTGAGATTTTGGGTCGTGATATATAGTTACCATATACATAATTACTTCCTATAGCTACTATTCAGTTGTTACGGTAGTGTATTCACATGTATTCGCGTTGTTGTATTTATGAATACAGCAGCAAAAAGCGCCTAAAATCTGGGCAATCCAACTGTACGCGCATGTATTCACATGTATTCGCGCCATGTATTCATGAATACAATAGTAAAAAGTGCCTAAAATTAGGGCAGTCCATTTGTACGCGCATGTATTCACATGTAATCGCGCCATGTATTCATGAATATAACAGCAAAAAAGGCCTAAAATTAGGCTTGACACGAAGTTTAAGAAAAAATTAAAGTTTTCTATATTTGCTAAAAATCTACCCATTTTTTTAATAATTGGTATTTTGTCTTATATGTCATCGCAATTAAAATTTTCTTCTTTTTTAACTAGAGCCGTCAAAATGCGCTTGGCCTGTGAGGCCAGCCCAACCCAGCCCGCTACTTGGGTAGGGTTGGGCTATGAATTTTTGAGCACATTTAAAACTGAGACTTATAAGCCCGATCCAAGTTAGCCCGCTGGCCCTTGAGTCTTGACCGAGGCTGGGTCTGGGCCAGCACGTGGACCAAAAATTAATTAACTATTAAATATTTAATATTTAAAAACGTTAAAACTAAAAAAACTATTAACTATAATCCCCATTTTCAACCTTAGATTGCTCATTTACCCTTCCATATCAACTAGAATTAAGATTTTTTTCATGCATGTAATATGACAAAAATAGTTTTTCTTTTGCTTAATTAATAACGAACTCGAAATTTTTTAGATGGCCAATAATAATCTTTTTTTAAAAGAAAATATTATTTTAAGTGGCAAATGATCAGTTTGGATTACTTTAATATATTATTAATATTTAAAATGCTCTTCAGTATAGAAAAAGATCAATTTTAAATACACAAAAAAAATAAAAATAAAAAGTTGACCACTAGCAAATTTCAGGAATTTTAATTTTTTTATGGATTATAATGATGAAATCAACAAATGATGTTAATCCTAAATTAAAAAACCTAAGCAAATAAACTTATTGAAGTAATCCCTAAATTTGAGGGAAATGAAAGAAAAGTATTAAGAAAATATTTATGTAACTTTAAAAACGAAGAGCTAGAGATATAGAGAATTTGCATTTCAATTACGAGATTCCTCATCAAATATCAAGTTTTTTGTACGCTCTAAGAAAACAGAAGTTGTTTACATGATTAATCGACTATGTCATGAAAAAATATCTAAGGATTTTAAAAAATTCTTTTTTCTAAACAAAATTAAAGGGCGAGCCCGCCCTAGCCCGCGACCCTCTTATGGTTCGGTTGAGCTGATCATTTTAGGGCCCATTTATATGGCGGGCAGGGCCGACCTAGCCCACTAAATTTAAAAGCCCACGAGGCTTGGGCCGGGCCGGACTGACCCGTTTTGACAGCTCTACTTTTAACTTTAATATTTCAATGAGTTTTCTCTTTTTATTTTGCTCCCCTGTAAAAAAGTTCGCTTTAGAGAGAGTAAAGAACGTGGAGGGTAATAAAACTATTGCAATAAAAAAAATGTACAAAGTAAAGAATGTGGAAGATATTTTTGTAACCAACCAATTATTTTTAAAAAATAGTGCAATGCTTTAATAAGCCAAACCAAACAGTGGGATAAGAAGTAATCTCAAGGACGCATTGTTAGGCTTAGTTATGGGGCACATGAACCCACAGTCTTTTTGTAAAATTAGATATTTTATGTACATATTTTTTGAAATTGGTATAATATTAACTGTTGGCACCCGTGCTCCAAGAAGGTTGAATGGTGGACTTGGTTGAATGTTGAGATATTGATCAAGAGGTATAGAGATCTAATCCTACTAAATACATTTTTTCTCCTTTTTTTAGGAGTGCACCCATGTACTAGAAATCCTAGATCCGCCTCTGAGTAATCTAAGCATAACTAATATCAACATAACTAGTCTCAACATTAATAATACACTCTATTCAACACTATTTTTATACCTCCTACCAAACGACCCCTAAGTATGCACCTTGATGTTAGAATAGTTAGTAAATATGTGAAAATCCCACATCGATGGCTTTGTAAATATGTGGGAGTCCCACATCGGGTCACAAGCCATTTAGTTGGCTTTGATCTTATTTTCGTATTTTATTTTGGAACAACTTTTTGTTATTTAAATTTTGAATTAACAGAAAATTTGTGGCTATTCGTGTAAAGGGGTAACTCTTCAGAAAAAGTCTCTTTTTCTTATCTATAAATACGAAAAATATTCAGAAGTAGCGATTTTAATCTGCACATATATTTTGGGCTTTGTTGTATTCTGATAGAGAATTGCTTGTAATCCCTAAAATATATACATATAATAATTCTTGAAAGATAGTGATCTTATACGCCTCAAAGCCTTTAATTCTATGTTACTTGCCTATTTTTTATAACACTGAGAGAGCTGAACTTTCTTCATGCTTTTACTGTGGTTGTCCTGATGATTTGTCACAGGACCTCTGAGTACGCCTTTTTTGTCTTCTTTTTACTCCATCCCCGCCACAATAGGTTCATAATACTTCAACCACAAAATGAAAGTCGGACTTCCGACCAATCATTTAGCAGTGAAGGTATCTAATGCTTTGAGTATGCTTCTTGTTTGACAAAAAAAAATAAATTTCGATTAACACTATTATATTTATATAATAACGGATTAAACCTAATTAATGATAATATCTTTAGATACGAATTTTGAAAACGTGTATAAGGTAGGACAGATCCATTAAGGGGTTGACAATAACAAACATTAAATAGTCATAAAGAATGAGCAATAATGAAAGAATAACTGATAATAAATAGCAATAAATGATACTTAAGTAAATAGGAGTAGTGTTTCATCCGATAAATAATGAGGTAGATGATTATTCCTCCTGAAAATGATGAGTGACAGACAAATCTTAGAACATTCGAAATCTTTTCGGATCTGATAGAAAACTGTGGGATAATATGAGCAAGGATCTTGATAAAAAGGTGGTCGAGAATCTTTTAGCAAAGCCTGCTCTAATTACAATGAATATCACATGCCCCTATTTACTATCTTTTTCCTATTTATATGGGACATACCCCCAATAAACCTTAGTGGTACAAGTACAAAGAATATTCAATGAAATATTCTCTTTAATATCCTGTCCCAATAAACTAGCCGTTGCAGCTCTTTTTGCGTCGCTCGACATCGACCGCCTTTTGCATCTCGACCACGAATTTCGCCATCTCTCGATTGACCTCGGCTGACTTTTTTCTCGATGTTACTTAGTCCCAAGTACCGAGACAAATTTCGACCCATACACTTCTGTCGTTATAATTGCTAAAACTCTTGTTTCAAGATAATTTTGAGATAACTTAACATGTGAAGAAAATACTGAAAATTTTCTACATGATGTTATAACTTTATGATGTAAGTAATCATTCGAAGAGACTTCTGGTCCTGTCCATCTTTAGATAAAGAATACAGTCATCGATTGTATTTCAAGCGGCTCCGTATGATAAAATTTACATAAGCATTTCACCCGAACTCTGACAAGGCAGAGTTGGCTAAGAATTGGGACACGTTAAAGCAGATAATTAGTTTAACTTATCCGCACTAACATTATAATTCTTTTTTACACCATCAAGTTATCGAACTTGCAATAATATATAACTTAAATTGGTAATAATTTGGAATATAAAGCAAATAATATGGTAGATCACTTTGATAGTGTAAAAGTTCATTATACTGTCAGGTGCATATTGTTTATCCTCAAAATCGGATAACAATTAAATTTGTAAGTGATTTTAAGGATATGTGAATTTATTTGACACAAAACAGTAAATAAAGACAAATTAAATAAATAAGGATGAAGTAAGCTCAAACCACACGACGAAGACGATTTAAGCCTTAGTGAAATATTTGCCCTCGATCCGGGCTTGTAACAACAAGCATTGACGAACGAAAGCAAAAGAACTAATAACAGAAGAAATATGATAAATTGCATTGGAATGCGTGTTACAATGCCATTTATGAATTATCAGACCCCCTTTATATAGTAAGGGAGTCCTATTTTATATATAATTCTATAAAAGGTAAAAGATCTCTTGATTCACTGATTGCCGGTTCCTTATTGATACGTTCCGAGATCCCCGCCGTAATATCCGGCTGGTCACGGATACTTCGTTCTTCTGTTGACTATGCTAATAATGTTTCTTCGAAGTCGTTCGAGGCTAGGACCAATTCCGGGACCATGGCTTCGGTATCTTTGAAGACAGGCGTTCTGCCCCCGGGTTCTAGCCCGGACATGAGCTTTCGATTCTTACTTCGATACACCGTGACATAAACGATAAAACAACCCAAACATCTAGTAAGTCAAGTCTTAATGGCATTAAATGTATGTCAGCCGCCGGTCGGCCATTCCTGGATGCGAACCGCCGCTGAAATACTATAAATACCTTTTCCTTTGTTCATTTTAACTTTACATCCAAACCTTCTACCCTCGTACCTTAAAGATTCCAATACTTTCTAGCACTTTTACTCTGGTTATTTGAGATCCTTTGCAAGAACTCTTGTCCATCTTCATCTCAAGCCAACAAGTACAATCCTCCAACTTCCTTTCCTTCCCCACTTTCCCTCCATTTTCTAAAGAAATGGTAAAAACTTCTAAAATCGTTCCCCAGAAAGAAGCCCCTTCTACTTCGCGGCCGGCTACTGAGGCCGAGGAGATCGTTTCTCGCACTGCCGTTGACGAACCACTACCTGAAGCCCCTTTGAAAATGTTCATCCCCGGAGGATGCTCGGTCAACGCCGATTTTAAGGTTAAAAAACCTTCCTCCGTACAAGGCATGTGTGAAGAGGTCTCGAGATACATCTGCTCGATCACTGAAGAAGTCCTCCCTACGGTCCGAAAAGACTGCAACGGACATCTCCGAGAGTTCCTAAATGATCGGGCTAAGAACCACTTCAGGAACATGGATTCTAATAAACAGACCGAGCGGGAGGAACCTCAGCACGTCATTAACATAATCATCGGTGCGGTCGACATTCCCCAGGGGCCGATGTTAAAGCACACCAAAGTATCCATCACAAGGAAAAAACGGACTCGAGATTACATATCGGAAGAAACTTTGTCTAGACGTTGGGGGATCGTGCAGTACCACAGCGATGCACTGGTAATATAGGTACTCATAAATAAATCTCAAGTTAAGCGTGTGTTAATTGATCTAGGTAGCTCAGCCAACATCATTAGATCGAGGGTCGTGGAACAGCCCAGCCTACAACATCAGAACGTACCTGCGTTTTGAGTCCTGAACGGATTCAACACGGCATGTGAGACCACTAAATGGGAGATAACATTACCGGTGAACGTCGCCGGAACCATTCAGGAAGCCAAGTTCTATGTAATCGAAGGAGATATGAGATACAACGCTTTGTTCGGGAGGCCATGGATTCACAACATGAGAGCAATACCCTCAACACTGCACCAGGTGCTAAAATTTCCAACACCCGGAGGAATCAAAAAATTTTACGTGTAACAACCGGCTGCCAAGGAAATGTTCGTGGTCGATGAGGTGATATTGGCATCCATACTCTCGACATCGAAGGGTCCAAATTTGATGGCCAAAGACGAGGCCAAATAGCAATTACCGATATTAGCCTTGACAAAACCGGAGAAACAAGGGGTAGACGAGGACGACGACTACGGAGTTCCCAGATCTTTCATAGACCTCGATGATTCCGACACTGCCAAATCAACGATTGAGGAACTGGAGCAAGTCATACTAATCGAACACTTGCCCGATCGAAAGGTATACCTGGGCACGGGGTTAAGCCCTGTGCTCAGGAAAAAACTCATTCAATTTCTTACAGCTAACGAATATTGTTTTGCTTGGTCCCACCTTGATATGACAAGGATCCCGCCGGAAATAATCACTCACAAGCTAAGCCTAGACCCGAAGTTCCACCCAGTCAAGCAGAAGAGGAGACCCTAGTCTGAGGTCAAACATGTTTTCATCAAGGATGAGGTATCTAAACTCCTTAAAATAGGGTATATTCGGAAGGTTAAATACCCGGATTGGTGAGAAAATGTAGTGGTAGTCCCTAAAAAGGGGAATAAATTAAGAATAAGTATAGACTATAAAGACTTGAATAAGGCATGTCTCAAGGACTCCTTCCTTCTGCCCAACATCGATCGCATGATCGATGTAATGGCCGGCCACGAGATCCTCAATTTTCTCTATGCCTATTTCGGGTATAACCAAATACGGATGAGCCCGGGCGATAAAAAAAAACCTCCTTCATCACTAAGTACGTCACTTACTGCTATAACGTGATGACATTCGGACTAAAAAATACCGGTGCCACTTACCAACACCTAGTAAACCGGATATTCAAGGAACAAATAAGAAAATCAATAGAGGTTTACATTGAAGATATGTTAGTTAAGTCCCTGTGAGCAGAGGACCATTTGAAACATTTGCAGAAAACCTTCAGCGTATTAAAGAAATACAATATGGAGCTAAATCCAGAGAAGTGTGCATTTGGAGTAAGTAAATTCCTCGGATTCATGGTATTCAACCGGGAAATCGAGATCAACCCCGATAAGATCAAAGCCAGTGAAGATATCACTATTGTGGAAAACGTGAAGGTCGTACAAAGATTAACCGAACGCATAGCCGCCCTGGGGCGGTTCATCTCGAGCTCTTCCGACAAGAGCCACTAGTTCTTCTCACTATTGAAAAAAAAGAAGAATAACTTCTCGTGGACCCCGGAGTGCCAGCGGGCCTTGGAGGAGCTCAAGCGATATCTATCGAGCCCACCGCTGCTCTACATGCTGAAGACAGGCGAGCAGCTATACCAGTACCTGGCAGTATCGGAGATAGCGGTAAGTGGAGTCCTAGTCCGGGAAGAGAAAGGTACGCAATTTTCCATTTATTATGTTAGTAGGACTTTAGGCGAGGCCGAAACTAGATACCCTTACCTAGAGAAATTGGCGCTCGCTTTGATAAGCGTCTCTAGGAAGCTGAAACCGTATTTTCAATGTCACCCCATACATGTTGTGACTACTTACCTATTGAGGAATATAATGCATAAACCCGAGCTTTCGGGATGATTGGCCAAATGGGTCATGGAGATCAGCGGGTATGATATTGAGTATCGGCCTCGGACCGCCATTAAATCTTAAATTTTGGCAGACTTTGTGGATGACTTTATGCTGGCCCTAATACCCGAGGTCGAAAGAGAGTTATTGTTGAACTCGGGGACTTCTTCGGGGATCTGGACCCTTTTTATGGACGACGCCTCGAATTCAAAAGGGTCCAGACTTGGCATCGTATTGAAGCCACCAACAGGCAATGTAGTTAGACAATCTATTAGGACTATAAAATTGACTAACAACGAAGCCGAATATGAGGCCATGATTGCAGGTCTCGAACTAGCCAAAAATCTTGGGGGTAGAGGTGATCGAATCTAAGTGCGACTCCCTCCTTGTGGTGAACCAGGTTAATAGGACGTTCGAGGTTAGAGAGGAACAAATGCAAAGGTACCCAGATAAGTTGCAGGTAACATTACATCTGTTCAAGGAGTGAACTCTACAACACGTATCTCGTGATCAAAACAGTGAGGCTGATTCTCTTTCTAACTTGGGGTCATCGGTCGAGGATGATGAGTTCAACTCGGGGGCAGTCGTACAACTCAAAAGATCGGTAGTGGAAGAAGGCCACGCCAAAATAAAATCAACGAGCCTATCTTGGGACTGGAGAAACAAATATATAGAATAATTGAAGACCGAAAAACTGCCCTCATATCCAAAAGAATCGAGGGCCATGCGTATGAAGGCAGCCCAGTTTAGCTTGTCCGATGACGGAGCCCTGTTCAAAAGAACATTCGATGGCCCGTTCGCGATATATCTAGGACCGGGAGATACCATGTACATTCTGAGGGAAATTCACGAAGGTACCTGTGAAAATCATTCAGGCGCCGAATCATTGGTTCGAAAAATAATCATAGACGGCTACCACTGAATCGACATGAAAAATGACACGAAGGAGTTCGTACGAAAATATGATGAATATCAAAGGCATGCTCTGATGATTCATCAACCCAGGGAGCTGCTGCATTCGGTCTTGTCACCCTGGCCGTTCATGAAATGGAAGCTCAGACATATGAGAAGGTCAGGGAGAAGGAAGTCATCAATTTCATTTGGGACCACATCATATGCCGGTTCGGATTGCCGACCGAGATCATGTGCGACAATGAGAAATAGTTTATTGGCAACAAAGTAAGCAAGTTTCTTGAGGACCATAAGATCAAAAGGATCTTATCAATACCCTACCACCCTAGTGGGAACGGACAAGCATAGTCCACTAATAAAACCATACTCCAAAAAGAGGTTGACCGACGCCAAGGAAAAATGGAAAGAAATCTTGTCCGAAGTCCTGTGGGCATACCGTACGACCTCGAAGTCCAGTACCGGGGTCGCCCCGTTCTCGATGGTTTACGGCACGAAAGCTTTAATACCGGTCAAAGTCGGAGAATCGAGTCTCAGGTTCCTATATGCAACCAAAGATCAAATGACGAAGCCATAAATACGAGCCTAGATCTGATAGATGAAAGGTGCGAAGCCCACCCTTGTTCGGTTGGTCGCCCAAAAATAGCGGATCGAGAGGTATTATAATCAAACAGCCAACCTTTGATATTTCAATGTCGGGGACTTAGTGTTAAGGAAGGTCACGTTAAGCACCTGGAACCCGAACGAAGGAAAGTTGGGGTCGAACTGGGAAGGTCCTTATCAAATTATCGAGATCACCGGAAAGGGATCATACAAACTCGGAACAACGAACGGTGAGCAACTACCGAACAACTGGAACATAACTCACTTGAAGCGATATTACTGCTAAGGTACGACCCCATTCATTCCTTTTACTTATTTGCATTTTGAACTAACACTTGCAGGCGACCGTCAAATAATGACACATTTTTTAGGCTTGAAAGCACTGCATTGCACTCTTTTTCCCTTGAACCGGTTTTGTCCTAAATGGGTTTTCCGACATGGTTTTTAATAAGGCAACAGTAAATTGTGCTTACTTAGAATTGAAGGCCGACTAAGAACCGGTGTCGAAGATCACGACAACAGTATTTGAGGCTTCTATATGATCGGCCTCGAACACTGGGGGGCATCACCCTCGGATAATGACTTTAGCAAGGAAAGAAACTTTGTGATTGAATAGTCTCGGCTCGATCGATAGGATTTAATGTAAGGGCCAAATGGTCAAATGAAACATGCCATATAGACTACTCGAGCCCGGACATAAAGCTTGTACACAAGTGTAATCGTATATATTATGCGCAGAAATAAAAAGAAGTTTCTACCTTGTAGATAAATATCTTGTCCCTTAAAAACTTTTCCTCTTATGTAATTTTCTACGTTCGATCCCCTAAAGATATAGAGCTCAAGGGCCAAATTTATCCAGGTTCAAAAGATCGCTCTCACTCGGGGATTGCCATCCAAATACAAACTCGGACGGCCCGGGCTATCAGAGCCCGGGGGCACAAGACTAATTAGGCAGCTATTACACCCTTTGCGTCCCAAGGTGATGTAATGAATACGAAACTTATTAATTATGATTTGAATGTGTTTAAAGTCATAATATGGATATATACGATGTTTGGATAGAAAGTATAAAGTTTGGGAAAAATCGGATTAAAGTTGCGGAAAAACCGACTAAGGATTTGCCTTGTAACAGAACTTTTTGAGCAATATATTTCGTGTACTATATGGGGTAGTTTTGGGATATATTATATACCAAATTGAATATCTACGAGTCTAGTTTCCAATGCATTAAACCGTTTATCGATACGACATCGGAGTAGAGAGATATCCGTATTTCCGCGCGACTGCGCAAGCAGTTCGGTTGGGACCCACTTGAGATGACCACCGACCTTACGTCTTTTAAAAGGTGTTTCAGCCTCATTGCGGGTCATTTCTCACCCAAACTTCATCCAACAGATCTCCCAAACCCTCCCTAACATATCCCAAGGTTCCAAGAACCAAACTCAAAGGGAAATCAACTCAAATCATCTTCAAAGATGTTAAAGACTACAAGAGAATGCTTTTATGATGTTGTGGTGTGATTGAGGGCTATTGTGAGCTAAGTTGAGATGGGGTTTCGAGTTGTAGCTTCTATTCAAGGTATGTATAATATCCTTTTGATTGTGCCTAAGGTTAATTTTGTTTTGGTTGTGTTGTTTGAGTGAAAAACCATAAGATAGCACTTGAAAGAATATGAGATATGGTGGTCTTTTTGGTTGGACTATTTTGCGGCTAAATATATGGTTTGTGGTGGCTGAAAATTATGAGAAATAATTTGATAATATTGTGGCTGCTGTTGTTAAGCTTTTATAGGTGTTAATTAAGTTGATTGAAGAAGAACAAATAAAAAACAAGTGATTGACGATAAAAATTAAGGTGCTAGACGTATGGGGCTATTTTGGAAGGCATTTTGTGGATGTTTTGAACTAGAAATAATATAGTACATATAAGTATGATATTTTAAAGGTTGTAAACTAATTTATGAAATAAGAGTTGTATTCAATTTATATCTTGTTATGAGTAAAAACGAGCTTGCCGCTCAATATGATTGTTAAGATAATCGGAGAAACTCATATTGGATTATATTGTTGTTGTTGCTATTATTGGTTATAGTTGTTATTGTTGGGATATTGATGACCCTTAGTGGTATTTTAGATGTATTAAAAATAGGTGAGTTGCTGCCCGATTTTCCTTAACCCATACGACTAGCCAAATACGATGGGACGACATTATATGTTAACGACAATATCATTTCACTTATTGTAGATGCAAGAAGTTGTGTTGAGCTTGGTTGAGTAATAAGGAAGAGATCATACAGGTATGTTAAGGCTATCCCTTCTTTCCTTTTGGCATGATCCATATGATACAATGAAATGAGCAAGCACGCCACTTTCACGAATGATTCTATTCCTAGAAGTACTAGGGTTACCTATGTTCTTGATTCCCCATATGTCCTACTATCATATCTTCTATTCATGGGTCTCATGACATTCGAAAGATCTTATTGACTTATTTCATTATGCACTGTATTTATTTATATATGTATATTGACCCATGACCAGATGACGTTATATACGCATATAGTATATGTATATGGGCCTATGGGGGAAAGGTTATGGCGTTATATGCGAACCACTACTTGATCAGCTGGTATACGTTTATGATTTTGCCCAGAGCCTGAGATGATATAATGGGATACCCTTAGAGGATTGATGATGTTATGTACGTATATACCTATGCGTGATATGACATTTATACAGATACGCATGACATTATAAATATTTTCATGATTCACAGAGCTATTCAGACTTACAAGTTGAGTTCTTTACTCCATGTTTCTTTTATGCCTTTTATATATTGATTTTTATGCCTTACATACTCGGTAAATTATTCATACTGATGCCCCTATTGCCTGGGGGCCTGCGTTTCATGCCCGCAGGTGCAGGTAGATAGGCTGACGGTCCCCTCCTTAGGATCCTAGCTCAGCGAGAGTTAGTGTGATCCATTTGATCTGGAGTTGCTATTGGGTTTTGGTACGATACTTTTGTATACATATAAGGGTATGACAGGTCCCAGTACCGTCTTTTATACAGTTTTACACTCTATTAGAGGTCTGTAGACAGTCATCTATAGTTGGATAATATGTGGCCTTGTCGGCTCGCCCTACTGTATTCCGCATGTATATGTATATATGTCTTTTGAGTATGTCTCCTCACGTATGTTATTCACATGATTCAATAGTTTAAGGGCAGATGTTGTGCATGACCTATACTTATTTCATGTTTATATCTTAGACTTATGCTTAGAGGTGTTCGGTAGGTAGAACTCGGGCACTCGCCAAAGTCCATCGTTTGGGTCGTGACAGCAGCGCCTGAACCTTAAAGGCTATGGTCATCCCCATTCGGGGACTGTTATCTTGGGCAAGCCCGGATAACTCGGGATAACAAGCCCACTGGGTGACACCCGAACTAAAAAGTGTACGGCCATACTAAAACGGCTCAGAGACGTCCGAAACCCGTAACAAAAAAATAAGGCCTTCAAAATTTCTAAACCGGTTCAAAAGACTACCCTCGACAAAATTATCATCTAAAAAGTACTAAGTATTTTGGAGAAAGCTTCCGGTCATACCGAGCCCCCACAAATCGTAAACAAAATAATATCGAAAGAAAGATATGTTCGAACCTATGAAAAAGACCTGATTATTACATGGTAAGGCATTTCGATATCTTTGTAGTCATACAGAACAAAGCAAAAAGAAACGAGCTTAAAAACTGTCGAAAGGAAAAAAGAGCCTTATATATATATATATGAAAAGATATTTACAAAGGCCAAATGACCTTCACAAAAAAGGTACAAAAGTACAAAATACAAAAACAAAGAAAAATATACAAAGTACTTAAACGGCTTGGTCTTCACCGGGACCATCAGAGTCTCCTAAATCCTCGGATCCGCCTGATCCCCCAGATTCTTCTTCATCCTCGGGGTACACCAACATCTTGTCCTCTGCCTCAAACCCCTTAGCGGTCGCGATCTCGGCTGACATATCAAAACCTCGAGCATGAACCTCCTCGAGGGCCTCCCTTCGGGACTGCCACTTCGTGTATTCGACCATGTCCCTTAAGCGGTCCTGGGCTGCCTCGGTGTCGGCCCTATACTAGGCCACCATCTCGTCGGCATCAGCTTTGGTCACTTCAACCAATGACTTGGACGCTTTGAGCTCCTTGACAATGGTTTCTCGATCGGAGACGGCCGAACTTAGCTGAGATTGGAGCTTCTTAATTTTTTGGGCCTGCACCTCGGCCTTTTCCTTTGTCGCCCGAAGATGGACCTCTGCCGAGGTCAACTGGGCCCCAGCAGTCTCCTTTTTCGAGGACAGGCGGTCCATTCTACCTCTTCATTGTTCGACCTCGACCTTGACTGCATCTATTTCGGCTCGGAGTTGGTCGATCCGATCGATCTTCTGTTGGACCTGCGGGTTCCGACCATTAGTCACTGTGTCTAGCTCACCGTTACTAACTTCAAATATTTTTACCTGTTTAACCAGGTTAGCGTATTCCTTCCTAGCCAATTCCAACTCAGCTCGAAAGCTCTTAGCCTCTCCTTCACGTTGCTCGCTGAGGAGTTTGTAGGTATCCCTCTTCTCAGTGAGCCCTCAGACTTCAACTTCAAACTGGTTCAGCTCATCCCGATATCGAAGGAAAGTTTCATGGTGAAGCACCGAGGCCTATAAATACAAAGAAAAATGTTAGGATTATCTATGGATTAGTCTGAGTACAAAAGGAGAAATTGAAGTCATAGAGAGATATCTGAAGTTACCCGGTTCAGCGCCTGTTGTGCTTCATTGAACAGGTCGGGCACGTCCACCTCGTTCATCTTGGCTTGGTCTTCCTTGGTCACCAGGCACCGAAGGTAACTGGCCACCCCTACGGGGGCGGAGAGGACCCGGGCTCCTCCGGAACAGAGATGATGATGGATAGCTTCCGATCAGGATCCACACTCGGAGCTGGGAACCGGTTGATCAGCTTTGGGCTCGAGGAAGACCCGTTTGCTCCCGAAGATGGACTCTTCTTCGGTACCTCTAAGTCACCCAATCCGGTGACATCCTCGTTGGGACGCTCTTTCACTGTTTGGGCCTCATTATACATGGACTCAGTAAACGAAGGTGATTCGGTGATGTCTAATCACACCGAGTGCTTCCTTCGGGGCAATGCCTGCATCCCGGGAAGCCTCGACCCCAGCCTCCTCATCGACCTCCTTAGCTTGAGGCAGGTCAGCCTCGAGGTTCTCTAGTTCGGAGGCCCCTTGCCCTTCAGGTTACGACGGCACGCAGGCCATCACGATAAAGGCTTCTTCTTCTTCTTCTTCTTCTTCTTCGGATTCATCTCTCAGCCGGTAGAGCGAATTCAGAGGTGGTGCTCGGGCATTGGTGCCTTCTTTTAGCTTGCGCACCAGCCTCCATCTTGTTTTTTTTTCTCCGAGATCGTGAAACTCGGAGCCCTTTTTATTTTATTCTCTTTGGCCTACCTTGGAACAGGGGACTCGGTAGGTAAGTTCTCGCCACCGGATGGAGGCCTCAGTTCGGCATCCTTGGATAAACCTGTAAAACGAAGTAAACAGAGTGAGGACTTAATGATAAAAGAGGAATCCAAATATTACCTACTCAGGAAAGGAGTCTCACAATGGGAACGAGCCTCCCAATGGCCCTTCGAGAGCTTGCGCCATGAGCGCTCAGAGTAGGGCATCTGTGATACGATACCCTCAACCCACTCCTTGAGTCGAGGGACAACATTCGAGACTCAAGCGAGGGCTACACTACCACAAAAAACCGATAAGAAAGAAGGAAATAAGTATAAAATTGACTTTCGAAAGTAAAATTTTACGTACGTGATGTATTCCACTTCTCGGGGAATGGAATGCGCTCAGCTGGGATCAGGTCCGAAGTCTTCAATCGGATAAAACGGCCTTGCCAGCCCCGATCCTGAACTTCATCAATACTTGAGAACGGGGCTTTGATGGCCCGACGCACGAGCTTTATCAGTCTCTCCCAGAAGATTCGGGGACTGTACAAGCGTAGAAGATGGTTGATGGTGAACGAGCACCCATCGATTTTGCTCACGAAGAACCGGAGGAGGATCACGATCCACCAGAGCGAAGGATGAATCTGACCGAGGCATACCTTGTACCTCTTACAGAAACCTATGATGACTGGGTTCATCAGGCCCATTGTAAAGGGATAAGTGTAAACACTTTAGTATCCCTCAACATGGGTTGTAATGGCTTCATCGGGGTCAGGGATCACTATGCTCTTATCGGCCCAGTTGTAATCTTTTCGGACCGTAGGAAGGACTTCTTTAGTGATCGAGCAAATGTATCTCGAGACCTCCTCACACCGGCCTTGTACGGAGGAAGGTTTTTCAACCTTCAAATCGGCGTTGACCGAGCATCCTCCGGGGATGAACATTTTTAAAGGGGGTTCAGGTACAGGTTCGTCGATGGCAGCACGAGAAACGGTCTCCTTGGCTTCAGTAGCCGGCCACGAAGTAGAAGGGGTTCTTTCTTGGGAACTATTTTAAAAGTTTTTGCCATTTCTTTAGAAAATGGAGGAAAAATGGGGAAGGAAAGGAAGTTGAAGGATTGTACTTGTTTGGTTGAGATGAAGATGGACAAGAGTTCTTGCAGAGGATCTCAAATAGAGTAAAAGTGCTAGAAAGTATTGGAATCTTTAAGGTATGAGGGTAGAAGGTTTGGATGTAAAGTTAAAATGAACAAAGGAATGGGTATTTATAGTATTTCAGCGGCGGATCGCATCGAGGAATGCCTGACCGGCGGCTGACATGCATTTAATGCCATTAAGAATTGACTGACGAGACGTTTGAGTTGTTTTGTCGTTTCTGTCACTGTATATTGAAGTAAGAATCGAAGCTCATGTCGTTTCTCGTCGTCTACTCTCCGAAAAACGAGAGGACTATCTGTATGCAGGTGAAATCAAGCTTGTGGTGCATCCTAGCCTCCGACATGGTGAGCTAGGCTCGGGACATGGCAATAAAGGACTGAAGATCGACCCCAAGTCTCACCGGGCTAGAACCCGAGGGCAGAACGCCTGTCTTCGAGAATATCGAAGCCATGGTCCCGCAATCGGTCCTAACCTCGAACGACTTCGAAGAAACATTGTCAGCATAGTCAACAGAAGACCGAAGTATCTGTGACCGGTCTGATATTACGGCGGGGATCTCGGCACGTATCAATAAGGAACCGGCAATGAGTGAATCAAGAGATCTTTTACCTTTTATAGAATTGTACCTAAAGTAGGACTCCCCTACTATATAAAGGGGATCTGATAATTCATAAAAGGCATAGTAACACGTATTCCAATGCAGTATATCATTATTTCTTCTGTTATTAGTTCTTTTGCTTTCGTTAGTCAGTGCTTGTTGTTACGAGCCCGGATCGAGGGCAAACATTTCACAAAGGCTTAAATCATCTTCCTCGTGTGGTTTGATCTTACTTCATCTTTATTTATTTATTTATTTATTTATTTATTTATTTATTTATTTATTTATTTATTTATTTATTTATTTTTGTCTTTATTTACTGATTTGTGTCAAATAAATTCACGTATCCGTAAATCCACTTACAAATTTAATTGTTATCCGATTTTGAGGGTAAACACATATAACTAAATACAATTCCAAATCAGAAAGATATACGTACAGTTGTAACATGTATTTTCCAAAAGAAACTAAGTCATGGAAAACATGCGTTATTATTGCATTAATACAAATGAACGACAACAGTTGGGAATGCACACTTGTTCCATAGAAATACAAGCTTAACTAGTATAAAATAAGAATTGGATCGCGGGGAGGGGGGAGGGGGACAGCATAGAAAAGAAGTATGTTTGTGATCCATAGTAGAAATATTAGGGGTTGTTTGGTCGTGAAACAAGTTATCCCATAATTAATTATCTCTGGATTAGTTATCTCATTCTCCTATAGAGATAAAAAACAGTATAATCCCGGTATAACTAATCCCGAGATTAGTTATATCCCACCCTCTCATAGTGATAGGAAAACACTACAATCCCGAGATAACTAATCCCGAAATGAGTTATACCACTATTTTATCCCAACGAAACATGAGATAAACTCATCTCAAATTTAACCCGAGATTAATTATCCCTTACCCCTCGTACCAAACGAGCTAAGGAGCTAATTTAGAAAGAGCCAGAGGAGGTGTCTTGAAATTGGAGAGCCAACAAGGAATGTAACTATATGTAGCCATGTGAGGACAGTACCTTGGGTAAGCAAAGAATTCTACGCATTCAGCAAATGATCTTTGGAATGGAAGACCAGGAATGCAGTTATTCTTCAAATCAAGCACTCCATTTCTTATCAAACTCAAACAAATTGGCCCAACTCCTGTAAAATAGTTATCAGACAATGATAAATTAGCCAAATTTCCCAAGGCACAAATCACATCTGGCACTATCCCATACAACTTATTTCCAGCAAAATTCAATACTTCAACTTTCTCTAAACACCCTAACGAAAATGGAAGTGGACCGGTTAGTCTATTATTGCCAGCATCAAATACTACTGCTTGTTTCAAGAATCCCAATTCATATGGTAGACAACCACTTAACAAGTTGTTAAGCAGCAAAATTTCTGTCAAACTCGACAAGATTTTGGAAATACCACGTGGGATAGGACCGAAAAATTTGTTGTTGGCTAACGTAAGATAAATAACATGGCTACTGGCAATATTATCAGGGAATCTTTGCATGAAATTATTGTTGTTGATAAATAGCGCGTCGAGCTGGTCTTTAGTGAACAATTGAGGTGGGACTGATCCAGTGAAAGAATTGAATCTTATGTCCAATATAGATAGGCTATTCATGCCCAAAATAGCACTAGGAAATGGCCCAAAAAATTGGTTGTTACTAATATCAAGTTCATATAGATAAGGAAGATTGGCTATTTTTGGAGACAGAGTCCCACTAAAATTGTTGGAATTAGCATGGAAAATGGCTATATCTGGAAGTTGATCAAGAAAGCCAACAAGTGTAGGAGCAGTTAATTGAAATCCATTGAAATCAATAGAAGCAAGAGCAATTGCTGATTTGTTATCTGGGGGACTTTCGCAGTAGAAACCAGTATAATTACATATATTTGGACCAACCCAAGATTTTGTGACACCTAAAGGATCAGAAGTGATGATATTCTTGAATTTTTGGATAATGGGATATACTATAGCCAGTCTTTGATCTGTAAAAACCAATTGGTTTTGTCCCTTTGATTGTTGTGCTGATGTAACACTGAAGAACAATATTAGAAATTTGATACTATTCATTTTATCTCAAAACCAAGAACATCAAGTGAGAATGAAAACAGAGAACAAACAAGCAGAGTTCACTATACATTGAAGGCAAATCATCAGTATTTTTATAGTTTTAGTTGATTACTTTTCGTGGATTAGTAAAAGCAATTTTTTTAAAAGAAAAAGGTCTTGAAATGAAATTTAAATAGTAGGAAAGCGGTCAACTTGATTAACCAACCAATCCTGAGTGTTTTAAAAATTTGAGACCGTGCAAAAAGAAGCAATAATGGAGCTCACTATTTGGTTGTGGCCAGGGACCAGAATGCTTTGCATTATTTAAAATTACAATAAAGAAGATGTCATGTTTCCTTTTTGACATTTTTCGTTATCGATTAGGCTGTCAGTAAGCAAGCTTGAGTAATTAATTATATTATATGAGCCTTTTCTTATGCTATAGTATACTCATAAATGTTTTGTAGACAACTCGAACGCCTGAAATCCAATCAATATTTGTCCCTGTAACTATCAGTTTTTGTTGCAATCCAGCTAACAAGTAGCTTTTGGGGGTTATGTATCAGCCAGATATATAATTCAACAAGTGGTCATTAATTCTGATATTTTAGGATTAAGCAATACTTTGTTAGCAGAAGATAAGATGTTTTTATGAGCATCATTAACGCATCATATGGTCCTCACTTTCATTCTTGTTTACTTTGTAGTGGATTGGGCTTAATTGCAAAGGAGAAAAGCCATTAAGAATGTACAAAATAGAGCAAATCATTATTTTTCCTTTTATCCAGCAGAACTTGGAAAATTTAAATTAGCAACAGAATTGAGTCATTGACTGCTAGGAGCATCAAATTCTTCTTAATAATCTATTACTAGAAATTTTTTGGTTTCTGACATTTCTTTTTCTTGCTGGCATTTATTAAGGGTTAGCTCTTTTCTGGATTATTCAAAAGACTTTTGGAAATTAGGCTTGAACCAGAGCCTACTCCGATTTCTACTTAACATGCTTGCTGGTTTGGAGCCTCTTATCAAATCCCATACATGGATAATGGGCCTTAAAAAAGGTCTATTTCTAAATCAGCTCAGCCCTAGTGGTAATAGGATCTCGTGAAAATAGTCCGTGCTAGCCAGTTTTTGGACTGGTAATTGAAAAATAGTCAGCGTTTCAAAGTCATTAAAAAATAACCACTATTTTGCCGTAACACAGAAATTTCCAGCACAATATACTGGAGATTGGTGCACCTGTGCATGAACTTCCAACATATTGTGTTGGAACTCCAATACACGGAAAGTTTCAGCATAATATATTGGAGATTGGAGCACCTGTGTATGAACTTCCAACATATTATGCTGGAGCAGTATATTATACTGGAACCCCAGTATATTATGCTGGAATATATTCCGAATTTTGAATAGTATTTTCGTTCAGATTTATCATTACACGAAAAATGACTAAATTTCGATTACTTTTGAAATTGTGACTATTTTTTAATTTACCACTTATAAATCTAGCTATTTTTGAATTTCTCCCTATGTCTCTACTTGTAAAAGTTATAATATCTGGGCAGGCCTATCGTATGATATCCTAAGCTGAAAAGACTAATATTTACCCAATTGAGATGATAGAAGAGCCTTCTGTGTGTATACGTCGGTTGGTTTGCTCTTGGCGATAAGCTTACCTTTGAGTTTGAGAGGAGCCTCGAAAGCAAGCATTTGATTTAAGCAAAAAGTGCCATTGTGCTAGTGGAAATTGAAATCCGCTTCCTTCTTCATTTAAAGTGGGATCAACTCACAATCCCCAAATCTAAACTCCGTCCTTATTTATGTTTCTTACTCTCCTATTTAGTTTGTTTCAGAAATTTTATACATCTTTTTATATTTAGTAACTTTTTAATTTCTAACATTTCATATGCCATAATTAAGACCACAAGATTCAAGAATATTTTTAAATATTACACACATCTTTAGTTTAAAACCATAAGATTTCATTTTTTTAACTTCTCTTATACTCCGTGCCTAATCAAACAAAGAATATTTGGCTACACTCATAATGGCCCAACGATAACCACACCCGTGAAATACCCTTAAAACCCTTGATTTCATATTTGGCTTAATAGCCATTATTTCCCTCCAAAATATTTCCCTCCCAAATAAACTAATAACTATTGATTATCCCAAAACATTGATCCCATAAAATCATCATTCTCTCATGGGAAGATCAAAAGTCTTCGTATGTATACATATACTGTTATGTATTTTTTTTAAAATAAAATTTATACGGATGGGAAGATCAAAAGCCTTCGTATGTATACGTATATTATTTTTCGAAAATTTATACGGTATATAAATTCGAGTAACCTTGAATCCTAAGTAGCAATTTTGATTATGAAATATTGATGAATTAAGTTATGTATTTTGTATATTTAGTCCCCTTTTAATAATCAATAGCTATTGACTAAGGTTATAGTCATATGGCCTATGCTAATTACATTGTTGTGATTCATAGTTATAATGACTGTTTATATAATAGCCATTTAATAATTTCATTCATTAAGGTCATACGTATCGGCCACTAGTTATTCATAGCAGCTATATAAGTCCAATGTATTAAGGTTATAGTCATATGGTCTATGTTAATTGCATCGTTGTGATCATAATTATATTGACCATTTATATAATAGCCAATATATAATTTCATTCATTAAGGTCATACGTATCGGCCACTAGTTATTCATAACAACCATATAAGTCCATTGACTAAGGTTATAGTCATATGGCCTATGCTAATTACATCGTTGTGATTCATAGTTATATTGACCGTTTATATAATAGCCAATATATAATTTCATTCATTAAGGTCATACGTATCGGCCACTAGTTATTCATAACAACCATATAAGTCCATTGACTAAGGTTATAGTCATATGGCCTATGCTAATTACATCGTTGTGATTCATAGTTATTGATAGGTTAATATGTACCTTGTAATATTTTGATGATCTAATAAACTTACTGTTAAGAACCAGATGGGAACCTGTTTGTCATCATCAAAAAGGGGGAAATTGATAAGTTATGTGTTCTGCTATGTTTTGATGAGCTGACAAACTTAATGTTAAGAATCAGATGAGAACCTGTTCCACATCCTTTGAGTGCTCAAAGATCAACAAGTCTCAAGTCTGGGACATACTCTAACTTTCAGAGTCCAAGAAACAACAGAGGGAACATATCGATATCAGTTCCCTTGCTGACTGTACCAGTCAATCTCCACAACTGTAAAGTGACTACAATTGTTCCTCTGCACACACAACAGTGTAAACAGTGGAGCAGTCACTTTATGGGGAATGCCCTTACACCAAATATGCTTACATCATTCAAGTGATGTCACTTATGTAATATTAACATGAAGGAAAGGCAAAACAACACTTGCACACTCTAGAATTCATCAAGATTTCTCTCAAGTGCATTGCCAACCTGCAAGTAACCTTCAAGGCGTCAAGAACAAAGAGCAACATAACGAAGGACCGGTTTCCAGCATTGAGTCATCATATGTCCTTGGTTGTGTAGCACCTTTGTCAAAGCAACTTACTTGTAATTCCTACTTAGCTTAGTTAGAGGCATTGTGTAGGAAACCTTTATAAATCATAAACCCTTGTGCTTGTATCTTGGCTAGAGTTAGTCGAGTTGTAAGTCTTTGTAATAAAGCTATTACAAAGTGGCTTGTAATAGAGTTGTTACAAGTTAGTGAGGGATTAGAAGGTTAATTCCTAGGTTACAATAAGTTATAATCTAAAGTTTGCTCAGTAGTGAAGTTGAAATCCTACAAGGGTAGGTCGTGGTTTTTAATCCCGTGAGCTGAGAGTTTTCCACGTAAAACTTCTTTGTGTCATTTACTTACTGCAGTGTGCGTGTGTTCTGTGGGAACTAATAGAGAACCTGATTCTCTATATAGTTTGGTGGACCCTTAAATTCTATCAATTGGTATCAGAGCCGGTTCTTTCTATCAGGCTAATACCTAGAAAGGATCCTCATGGCTGCTCCACCAAACTTTGAAGAAGGTCAGTTTACCTACAGGCCACCAAGGTTCAATAGCCAGTACTATGGATGGTGGAAGACTAGGATGCATAACTTCATCATGGCTGAAGATTCAGAGCTATGAGATGTTATCACCAAGAATCTTGGCGACCCAGCTGTAGCCATTTCCAAGACGAGGAAGGAATTCAATGACGCTGATCGAAAGGCCATAGAAAAGAACTTTCGTGCAAAGAAAATTCTTGTTTGTGGCATTGGTCCTGATGAATATAACATGATATCGACATGCCAATCAGTAAAAGAAATCTGATATGCTATTCAGATAGCTCACGAAGGAACAACACAGATTAAGCAATCCACGATCGACATGCTCACAACTGAATACGAGCTCTTCAGGATGAAAGATTTTGAATCCATCCAAGATATGCATACTCGCTTCACCTCCATCATTAATGAGCTTCACTCTCTTGGTGAAACTATTCCAAGAAACAAGCTTGTCCGGAAAATCCTTAGTGTACTGCCCAATTCTTGGGAAAGCAAAGTGAACGCCATTACAAAGGTGAAGGACTTGCAGACATTGACCATAGATGAACTTGTTGGCAATCTAAAAACATATGAAATGAAGAAGAAGAAGAAGGACAATGAAAGAAGAGAACCTAAAAGGGAGAAGAACCTGGTCCTCAAGACAGAAGATTCCAGAAGATGGCTTGCAGGAATGGAGGCATTCCAAAAAGGGGAAGTTCTAGCAAGCCAAAAAATTATGACCTCTGTCATAAATGTGGTAAGCCAGGACACTTCATCAAGAAGTTCCCTCTCCTAAAGCAAGATCAGTACAAAAACAACTTTGACAAAGCATCCAAGAGGAACCCGGTTCCTGATAAACGCTTCAAGAGAAAGAATGTCGCTAAAAATGTTGTAAAGCAAGCTCTTGCTGCATGGGGAGACTCCTCCAGCCAATCTGAAGAATAAAATGATCATAGTGATAGTTCAATGATGGCAGTGGAAAGTGAAGCAACTGAGTATGACTCAATCTTTGCCTTAATGGCTCAGTCTGATGATGATGAAGACGACGACGACGATGAGGTAAATTTTATGGATGTTCAAAGAAATCTGAAATCTTATTCTCCTAAAAAACTCATGTCTTTGGCAAATGTGTCAATTGATGCTTATCACAATCTTATAAATGATAAAGATGCTTTAACTGTGGAGTTAGAAGAAGTAGAGCAAACCAGAGATGACTTAGTAATCATTGTTGTTAATTTAAAGGAAACAATTGAGAACCTGAAGAAAGAGAAGGATGCCTTAAATGAAAGAATTGCACATATGGAACATGAAAGAGATGATCTAATGGTCGCTGTGGTATACCTAAAAGAGACCTTTGAGTGTGTAAGAAAGGAAAAAGAAGTCTTACCTGAGAGAGTTGCTAACATTGAGCATGAGAGAGATGACCTATTAGTGGTGGTAGTAGACTTGAAGGAAATAATTGGGGAACTTAAAATGGAGAGTAAGCGTGAAAATTCTCAAAAGGGAAAGGAAGTTGCAAGTGAGGCACACATTAAGCTTGAAAGTGAGTTAAATTCAGTGAAGTCTAGTATGTGTGCTGAGCTTGAGAAAAACAAACAACTTCAGGAAGAACTAGGTAGAGTTAAGAGTGATCTTGAAAAATCACTCAAGTAGACCTGGTCCTGTGATGCTATCACTGCCATGTACACCAATAATGGGGGAAACAGGCAGGGGATTGGGTTCCAAAGGGAAAATATTCCTTACAATCCTCATAGCAAGTATGTTACTGTACCTAATAATTGGCTTTGCATTCACTGTGGTAACACTGGGCACTTTAAAGAAAACTGTAAGCCATATTTCAGTCACAACAGAAAAACAAAGTTTTTGCTGAAAAAGTAACTACTGGTAGAGAACTTGGTCCCTCATATAAAAAATGCATAATGCCTGCTTGAACCAGAAGATCCCTCATTCACCCCTTTCCTCATTACAATGAACCCAAACTCGTTTGGGTTCCTAAGTCTAACTCATGATTTTTGTGTGCAGGGAATAGTGAAAGGAAGCAACCACAAACGGTACATGGATAGTGGTTGTTCTAAGCACATGAATGGAAGCAACAATGATTTCCTTTCACTCAAAGCCCTGCAAGAAGGGAGTGTGTCCTTTGGAAATGGCAAAAAAGGGATACATTCAAGGAGTAGGAAGAATAAGACTCTTGAAGACACGACAAGAACAATGTTGATTGACAGTGGCATCGCGAAGAATTTCTGTGCAGAAGCAGTGAATAGGTGCATGATCAGGACCCTCCTGAACAAAACCCTGTATGAACTGCTAAACGGAAGGAAGCCCAAGCTAACACATTTGAGGACATTTGGCTGCAAATATTTTGTTCTAAAAAATATCAAGGAAGCATTGAAGGATGCTGACTGGATTGCTGTTATGCAAGATGAACATCATCAATTTAAGAGAAACAGCATGTGGAACCTGGTTCCTCGACCTGCTGACAGAACCGTCATAGGAACTAGATGGGTATTTAGAAACAAACTTGATGAGTTTGGGAACACAACAAGGAACGAGGCAAGGCTAGTAGTTCAAGGGTACAATCAAGAAGAAGGGATTAACTATGATGAAACTTTTGATCCAGTTGGAAGCAAGATTATTGATCAAAAAATAAGCACAAGGGACTTACGTCAAGAAATATCTCGAAAATGCTCTCAACAATCGCCCTAAACCGAGTTTGCCAAGTCCAAAATGACAAAGATCGCGAAGCCCTTCAGTTTTAACCACTACCCAGGTATTTCAGCACATGCGGAGCCTGGGCTCGCACCTGCGGGTGCGCTTGCGCGGCGAAATGTGCGCATCTTCGCAAATCACTTACCTCCTCTGCCTCCGCACTTGCGATGAAAGGGCCGCATCTGCGCGTGCGCGCCTGCGGAAATCCCTTCAGCTTCTGCGGACCTTGCGCACCTGCGATGACCCTAACGCATTTGCGAGCATCGCAAATGCGGAATTCACCTCGCACCTGTGACCCCTAGCACTCCTCCACTTTTCCGCTTCTGCGCTTGCCTCTCCGCACGTGAGATCCCACACCTGCGGTCTCTCCACCACAGGTGCGAACATACCAGATGCCTGAAGACTTCAGCAACAACACAAATCCAACTTTTTGATCCGTTAAGTACTCGAAACTCACCCGAGGCCCCCGGGACCTCAACCAAACATACCAACCAATCCTAAAACACCATACGAACTTAGTCGAGCCCTCAAATCACATCAACTAATGCTAAAATCACAAATCATCCTCTGATTCAAACTTAAAGAACTTGAAACTTCCAAATTCGACAACCGATGCCGAAACCAACCAAACCACGTCCGATTGACCCCCAATTTTGCACAAAAGTCATATTCAATATTACAGACCTACTCCAACTTCCGAAATCAGAAAACGACCCCGATATCAAAAATTCCACTACCGGCCCAAAACTCCAAAAATTTGACTATTCGCCATTTCAAGCCTAAACGAGCTACAGACCTCCAAAATATAACTCGGACACACTCCTTAGTCCAAAATCACCCAACGGAGCTAACAGAATTGACGGAACTCCATTCCGGAGTCGTCTTCACACAATTCCGACTACAGTAAAAAATCCTAAGACTTGAGTTTTTGTTTAGGGACTAGGTATCCCAAATCACTCCAAAAACCAAAACGAAACCTCCCGGCAAGTCACAATAGCAGAAAATAGATATGGGAGAAGCAGTAAATAGGGGATCGGGGCTATTACTCTCAAAATGACCGGTCGGGTCGTTACATCCTCCCCCTCTTTAAATAATCGTTTGTCCTCGAACGAGCATAGAGACATACCTGAAGTGGTGAAAAGATGAGGATAACGGATGAGCATATCCTGCTCGGTCTCCCAAGTTGCCTCCTCGACCGGTTGCCCCTTCCAATGAACCTTCACGGAAGCAATGTTCTTTGATCTTAGCTTTCTGACCTGCCTGTCTAAAATAACCACTGGCTCCTCAACATAAGATAGATCCTTATCCAATTGGACTGAGCTAAAATCCAACACATGGGACAGATCGTCGTGATACTTCTGGAGCATAGAAACATGGAATACCGGATGAATTCCTGCTAGATTGGGAGGTAAGGTAAGCTCATAAGTAACCTCCCCAACTCGCCGCAACACCTCAAATAGACCAATGAAACTTGGGCTCAGCTTGACCTTCTTTCTAAACCTCATAACGCCCTTTATAGTTGAAACCTGGAGCAAGAATCGCTCTCCAACCATGAATGCCACATCGCGAACCTTCCGATCGGCAAAACTCTTCTGTCTGGACTGGGCTGTGCGAAGTTTATCTTGAATCACCTCAACCTTTTCCAACGCATCCTGAACCAAGTTCGTACCCAATAATCTGGCCTCGCCGGGCTCAAACAAACCCACTGGGGACCGACACCGCCTACCATACAGAGCCTCATACGGTGCCATCTGAATGCTGGACTGATAATTGTTGTTGTGAGCAAACTCCACAAGTGGAAAGAACTGGTCCCAATCACCCCTAAAATCTATCACACAAGCGCGGAGTATATCCTCCAGTATCTGAATAGTGCGCTCGGACTGCCCGTCCGTATGAGGGTGAAACGCCGTGCTCAACTCAACCCGAGTACTCAAATCCTATTGTACAACTCTCCAGAACCGTGATGTAAACTGCGTACCCCGGTCAGAGATGATAGATAGGGGTACGCCATGAAGTCTGACGATCTCGCGGATATAAATTCGAGCCAACTGCTCGGAAGAATAGGTAGTCATCATAGGAATGAAATGAGCTGACTTGGTCAGCCTATCCACAATCACCCAAACTGCATCAAACCTCCGCTGAGTCCGTGGGAGTCCAACAACGAAATCTATAGTGATTCTCTCCCATTTACACTCCGGAATCTCTAACTTATGAAGCAATCTACCCGGTCGGTGATGCTCATATTTTACCTGCTGGCAATTCATACATCGAGCCACATACTTTACTATGTTCTTCTTCATTCTCCTCCATCAGAAATGTTGTTCCAAGTCCTGATACATCTTTGCGACACCCAGATAAATAGAGTACCGCGAATTGTGAGCCTCCTGGAGAATCAACTCACGCAAACCATCTACATTGGGCATACATATCCTGCCTTGCATCCTCAATGCACCATCATCTCCAATAGTGACCTCCTTAGCATCACCGTGTTGGACCGTGTCCTTAAGGACAAGCAGATGGGGGTCATCATACTGACGCTCTATGATACGATCATAAAGAGAAGACTGAAAAATCACACAAGCCAAAACTCGACTCGACTTAGAAATATCTAATCTCACAAACTGGCTGGCTAAGGCCTGAACATCCAACGCCACGGGCCTCTCTACTGCTGGTAGATGTACTAAGCTCCCCAAACTCTCTGTCTGATGACTCAAAGCATCGACCACCACATTGGCCTTCCCAGGATGGTACAAAATAGTGATATCATAATCCTTAAGTAGCTCCAACCACCTCCGCTGACGTAAGTTAAGATCTTTCTACTTAAACAGAAGCTGCAAACTCCAATGATCGGTGTAAATCTCACAAGGAACACCGTACAAATAATGCCGCCATATCTTCAAGGCATGAACAATAGCTGCTAACTCAAGGTCGTGGACATGATAGTTCTTTTTGTGCACCTTCAGCTATCTGGACGCGTAGTCAATCACCCTACCATCCTACATCAACGCCGCACCGAGACCAATCTATGATGCATCATAATATATAATATAAGACCCCAAACCTGTAGGTAATACCAATACTAGGGTTGTAGTTAAAGTTATATTTAGCTTCTGAAAGCTCTCCTCACATTCCTCTGTCCACCTGAGCGGAGCACCCTTCTGGGTCAGCCTGGTCATATGTGCTGCAATAGATGAGAATCCCTCTACAAAGTGACGGTAATACCCCGCCAAACCAAGAAAACTCTGGATCTCTGTAGCTGAGGACGGTCTAGGCCAACTCTGCACTACTTCAATCTTCTTCGGATCCACCTGGATCCCCTCACTCGATACTATATGACCCAAGAATACCACTGAGTCTAGCCAAAACTCACACTTTGAATTTTTTACATATAACTTCTTTTCTCTCAAGGTCTGAAGTACAGTCCTCAGGTGCTGCTCATGATCTTCCCGAGTCCGGGAGTACACTAGAATTTCGTCAATAAACATAATAACGAATGAGTCAAGATAAGGTCGGAACACACTGTGCATCAAGTGCATAAAAGTTGCTGGGGCATTGGTCAGCCCAAAAGACATAACAAGAAACTCATAGTGACCATATCTGGTCCTGAAAGCAGTCTTTGGGATATCTGGTTCCTAAATCTTCAACTGATGATATCCCGAACGTAAGTCAATCTTGTAAAACACTCTGGCACTCTCTAACTGATCAAATAAGTCACCAATACGAGGCAAAGGATACTGGTTCTTCACTGTGACTTTGTTCAACTGGCGGTAATCAATACACATCCGCATAGAACCATCCTTCTTATTCACAAATAAGACATAAGCACCCCAAGGTGACACACTGGGCCGAATGAAGCCTTTATCAAAAAATTCCTGTAACTGCTCCTTCAACTCCTTCAATTCAGGAGGAGCCATACGATATGGAGGAATAGAGATGGGCTAAGTGCCCGACAACAAATAAATGCCAAAATCAATATCTCTGTCGGGCGGCATGACCAGAAGATCAGCTGGGAGCACATCTGGAAAGTCCCTCACTATTGGAACTGACTCAACTGTAGAGTTATAAATACTGGCATCTCTCACATAAGTTAGATACGCGTCACACCCCTTCTCAACCATTCGTTGAGCTTTAAGAAATGAAATAACTTTGCTGGGAGTATACTCTAAGGTACCTCTCCACTCTAGTCGCAGAAATCCTGGCATAGCCAGCGTCACGGTCTTAGCATGACAATCAAGAATAGCATAATGTGGCGACAACTAGTCTATGCCCAAAATAATATCAAAGTCCACCATGCTGAGCAATAATAAATCGACTCTAGTCTCAAAACCACTAAGAGCAATCAAACACGACCGATACACGTGGTCCACAACAAGAGAATCTCCCACAGGAGTAGACACATAAATAGGAGAACTCACAACAAGAGTCGGAACACCACTGGCGGCTGGAAGAGCTGAATGAACGGGGCGACTCACATAATCCCTACCATGGCGAGCTGCTGGGATACGAGCTCCAGAATAATAACCAATCTCTCGAGACGTCTTGGACTCCCTCTCCTCTCTATCCCGGGCAAAGATGCCCTCAAATCTCTTGGCAATACTCATAACCTGCTGATAAGAAATATCCATCTACAACTCCCTAGCCATACTACTCCGGATGCTAGGATGGAGCCCCTCAATAAACCGCTGAACCCTCTCTCGAATTGTGGCAACTAAGGCCGGTGCATGTCGGGTCAAATCATTGAAGCAAACTGCATACTCTGACACAGTCAGAGCACCCTGGCACAACTGCTCAAACTCCGCCCGCCATGAGTCCCTGAGGCTCTGAGGGACATACTTTCTCAAAAATATGTCCGAGAACTGAGTCTCTATTAGTGAAGCTGCCTCAGCCGCACTATTTAATTCATAAGCACGCCACCACTGATAGGTTGCTCCTCTAAGCTGGAATGTAGTAAAAGAAACCCTGCTCGTCTTCGCTACGCCCATAGTATGGAGAATACGATGACACTCCTCCAGAAAACCCTGAGCATCATCTGTAGCCAATACGCTGAAGGTAGGTGGGTGGTACTTCTTGTACCTTTCAAGTCTGAGTTGCTCCACCTCAGAAGCTGCTGCCCTAACCTCGGGCTGACCTGGAGCTACCGGCGGCATTGGTACAATCTATGGAACTTGGTCGACCTGAACCTGCTGCTCTGGAGTACCGGCGACTGGTGTCTGTGCTCCTCCCCCGGCTTGAGATGTGGCAGGAGCAAGTGGAATCAATCCAGCCTGAGCTAAGGTGCTGAACATGCTCAGAAACTGGGCTAGAGTCTCCTAGAGGGCTGGTGCAGCAACTGGTATCTCAGGTGTCTGCCCTCCAGCTTGAGCTACTGGGGCTCCTCTGTAGCAGCTCGTGCTGGTGCTCTGGCTGCACCACGTGGACTTCCTCGGCCTCTACCCGGGCCCCGACCTGTCACGGCTCTAGTAGGGGGTGCGGGTGCATGGTCATCGGATCCGCTTGTATGCGTCCCCACCATCTGTGAGAGAATAGAATATAGAAGTTTATAATTTTTTTTAAGTCAACAATTTTCGCACGACAAGGAATCAAAGTAGTTAAATTTTCCTAACAGTCACATAGCCTCTCGAAGATAAGTACATACGTCTCCGTACCGATCCGCGAGACTCTACTAAACCAATTTGTGACTCACGACACCTATGAACTTAGAGCTCTGATACCAACTTGTCACGACCCAATTTCCCCTCCATGTGACGTCGTGACGGTACCTAGTCTCTACAATTAGGTAAGACTAACATTTTGCGGAATAATGAAATAAAAATAGAAATTTAACCAACTATTCAAAAATACACAACAAATCCCAAAACCCGTAACATCGTAAATCACAAACTACAGAAGGAAAATCTAGTGTCTCTATACATTAGAGTCTAACAAAGGAAAAATACATAAGATAATGGACATGAGAAAGAGTAGAAGGGGACTCCGAGGCCTGCGGACGCGACAGATATACCTTGAAGTCTCCAAAGCTGTCCTGGCTCACTGATAGTGCAGCTGATAAGGAGTACCTGGATCTACACACGAAAAACATGTGCAGAGAGTAGCATGAGTACACCACAACCGGTACCCAGTAAGTGCCAAGCCTAACCTCGGTCGAGTAGTGACGAGGTCAGGTCAGGGCCCTACGGGTAAATATATAATAAAATAATATAGAGTGTAATATCGTAATAAAATAAAGGCTGAAATTTAACAATAATGAAATCATAGAAGGTAACAACTCAATACACAGAAACACAACAGGGGATCTCCCGAGATACCGTCTCGTAGTCCCAAACATAAATGTGCAAGGGGAATCTCCCGGAATACCGTTCTGTAGTCCCAAAGTAAATATGCAAGATAGGGGGATCTCCCGGAATACCGTTCCATAGTCCCAAAGTAAATATGCAGTACAAGAGGATCTCCCGGAATACCATTCCATAGTCCCAAAGTAAATGTGCGGTACAGGGGGATCTACCGGAATACCGTTCCATAGTCCAAAACTAAATATGCAGTGCAAACAATAGAAATGCAAATTCATCACGAAATCTTACGATTTAGATTAGGTGCCAGTCAAGGAAGAAGCAGGAAATTCACTATGCATGCTGCACAGAGTTCACATAAGCAATTAAGACACATAGACATGCTGTATTAGACTAAATAGGATAGCTACACATATTGGAATAACTTAATTAAGAATGAAAATAGATTAATACTTATTAAAATGGTATAACTCAAAATAAAAGGAAAACAGGTTGCGGCGCAATAAGAAAAATCAGGTTTTTCCACAACTAGTACGTGTACGTACTCGTCACCTCACGTACACGGCGCTCACATATCACAATAGTTCCAAATCTTAAGGGGATTTCCCCCACACAAAGTTAGGCAAGCCACTTACCTCGAACCAAGCTCAATCAATCGGTAAGAATGCCTTTCCCATGAATATCCGGCTATGAATGGCCCAAATCTAGCCAAAAGAAATTACATATCATAAATACAACCATAATAGACTCATCTTATTAATTAAATCAATACTTTAACAAAAATTTCGAAAATCGCCCTAAAAGTTCGACCCGAGTCCATGTATCGGAATCGGGTAAAGGTCACAAAATCCAAAATCACATTCACTCACGATTCTAACCATATCAAATTTACTAAAATCCGACACCAAATGGTCCTTCAAATCCACTATTCAAACTTTCCAAATCCCTAGCCTCTAACTCCCAATTTCCACCTTAAATACACACTAACTAGGTGGGAAAATAAATGGGGAAGCAAGATTATTGATAAAAAATAATCACAAGGGACGTACCTCAAGAAATCTCTCAAAAATGCTCTCAAAAAGCACCCTTAACCGAGTTTGCCAAGTCCAAAATGACAAAAATCGCGAAGCCCTTCGGTTTTAACCACTGGCCAGGTATTTCCGCACTTGCGGGTGCGCTTGCGCGGCGAAATATGCGCATCTGCGCAAACCACTTACCTCCTCTACCTCCACACCTGTGATGAAAGGTTCGCACCTACGCATGCGCGCATGCAGAAATCCCTTCCGCTTCTGCGGACCTTGCGCACCTGCGATGACCCTAACGCATCTACGGGCATCGTAGATGCGGAATTCACCACGCACCTGTGACCCCTGTCACTCCTCCACTTTTCCGCTTCCGTGCTTGCCTCTCCGCACGTGCGATCCCGCACCTATGGTCTCTCCACCGCAGGTGCAAAAATACCAGATGCCTGAAGACTTCAGCAGCAACACAAATCTAACTTTTTAATCCTTTAAGCACTCGAAACTCACCCGAGGCCCCCGGGACCTCAACCAAACATACCAACCAATCCTAAAACACCATATGAAGTTAGTCGAGCCCTCAAATTACATCAACTAAAGCTAAAATTACAAATCATCCTCCGATTCAAACTTAAAGAACTTGAAACTTCCAAATTTGACAACCGATGCCGAAACCAACCAAACCACGTCCGACTGACCCCAAATTTTGCAAATAAGTCATATTCAATATTACGGACCTACTCCAACATCCCGAATCGGAAATCGACCCGATATAAAAAATTCCACTACCGGCCCAAAACTTCAAAAATTCGACTTTCACCATTTCAAGCCTAAACGAGCTACGGACCTCCAAAATACAATCCGGACACGCTCCTAAGTCCAAAATCACCCAAGGAGCTAACGGAATCAACGAAACTCCATTCCGAAGCCGTCTTCACATAGTTCCGACTACATTAAAAAATTCTAAGACTTAAGCTTTCGTTTAGGGACTAAGTGTCCCTAATCACTCCAAAAAGCAAAACGAAACCTCCCCGCAACTCACAATAGCAGAAAATAGATATGGGAGAAACAGTAAATAGGGGATCGGGGCTATTACTCTCAAAACGACTGGTCGGGTCGTTACAGTTATAGTCATATGGCCTATGCTAATTACATCGTTGTGATTCATAGTTATTTTGACCGTTTATATAATAGATAATATATAATTTCATTCATTAAGGTCATACGTATTGGCCACTAGTTATTCATTGCAACCATATAAGTTCATTGACTAAGGTTATAGTCCTATACTAATTACATCGTTATGATTCATAGTTATATTGACCGTTTATATAATAGCAAATATATAATTTCATTCATTAAGGTCATACGTATCGGCCACTAGTTATTCATAGCAACCATATAAGTCCATTGACTAAGGTTATAGTCATATGGCCTATGCTAATTACATCGTCGTGATTCATAGTTATATTGATCGTTTATATAATAGCCAATTTATAATTTCATTCATTAAGGTCATACATATTGGCCACTAGTTATTCATAGCAACCATATAAGTCCATTGACTAAGGTTTTATTCATACGACCTATGCTAATTACATTATTGTGATTCATAGTTATATTGACCGTTTATATAATAGCCAATATATAATTTCATTCATTAAGGTCATACATATCGGCCACTAGTTATTTATAGCAACTATATAAGTCCATTGACTAAGGTTATAGTCATATGTCCTATGCTAATTACATCGTTGTGATTCATAGTTATATTGACAGTTTATATAATAGCTAATATATAATTTCATTCATTAAGGTCATACGTATCAGCCACTAGTTATTCATAGCAACCATAGAAGTCCATTGACTAAGGTTACAATCATATGGCCTATACTAATTACATCGTTGTGATTCATAGTTATATTGACTGTTTATATAATAGCTAATTTATAATTTTATTCATTAAGGTCATATGTATCGGCCTATAGTTTTTCATAAGTCCATTGACAAAGGTTATAGTCATATGGCCTATGTTATACATAGCCAATATATAATTTCATTCTTTAAGGTCATATTGATTGTTTATATAATAGTTAATATATAATTCTATATATTTTTATTGGTTAATGTTAATTATAATAAAAGGAAAAACATGATTAAATTTTAGGACTAAAATGTATTATAGCTTCTTCATTAGGAGGGAAAACAAGATGACATTTTTGGACTAAATTTCAAATAAAATATTCGTAGGGAAACACAGGGAAAAGTAAAAATACGATTGGAGGGAAATTAAAAGTTTTGACTCTTTATATATCTCTTAAACACAAGTTAAAGTGTTAAACAACATTTTCAACTCTTCAAACAAAATAGATACTCGAAATATGAATGCTAACAGATAGATTGACGATGATTTCTATCCATGGTTTAGGATGAACGTCCCCAGATCGTACATTAAGCGTGATGATCTGGTATTTTTTTTTAAATTTTTATGATATGATTTCTATTGATTATCCCAACCAATGAACCATGAACCCTATCTTTACATTATATTTTTGTAGTTTCTTCCAAAGAGCATCTGTGACTATCTTCCTCCTATTTCGGCTAAAATAATTCTTCTATGTAATAGGAAGGAGTGGGATGCGACCCTCACAAGTGGTGTTCGGAGAAGACTCGTTAAGGGGTGGAAACAATTTGTTGTCGATAATAATTTAAAGAAACGGAGTGTTCATATCTTTGAACTAGTTGGGGCTACATCAGGGACTGTGATCTTCTTTGTTGAAGCGCAAGGAACATCTATTGCTTAGCTCGTCATATGTGATTTTAGTAATATGTAGTGACTTCAAATGGATCAAAGTAGTATTGTAAGAACATGTTTCTGGAATAATATGATTGTTCCTTATAATATTGTCTATGTTTTTTTTCCAATGATTATTGTTATATTTATTTATTTTAAGAAGACTACTCGATTAAAAAAAAGTCTATTTAAACTGGAAATCATTTAATATATTTAGTGCAAAAAATGACTATACTGGAACTACATTTAATAGTTTTAGGCCAAGTCCCCCTCGTCTTTTCTATCATTTTACAACCAAGAACAAAACTGAGAAGTTTATCTTTAAAAACAAATTCTGAAAATCGACATTAATTTGCTCATATAGAAGTGAAAAAATAAAAAATTGTATTTACCAATACAAAATTTTGGAGACCGATCCTTTATTAATTAGAATTCAACCACCAAAACCTAAACCTAAACCTAAACGAACCTAAACCAAAAGAGAACCAAAACCTAAACTATAACGACCCGGTCGGTGGTTTTAAGCGTATTAGCCCCGATCCCCTATTTATTGTTTTCCCCGTATCTGTTTCCTCTTATATGACTTGCCGGGAGGTCTTTTTTTTGGTTTCTGAGTGATTTGGGACACTTAGTCCCTAAAACAAAAGCTTAAGTCGTAGAATTTTGACGGTAGTCGTAATTATGTGAAGACAACTCCAGAATAGAGTTCCGTTGGTTCCGTTAGCTCCGTTGGATAATTTTGGACTTAGGAGCGTGTCCAGATGGTGAATTTGAGGTATGTAGCTAATTTAGGCTTGAAATGGCGAAAGTCAAACTTTTGGGGGAGTTTGACCCGGGGGTTGACTTTTTGATATCGGGGTCGGATTCTGATTCTGGAAGTTAGAGTAGGTCTGTAATGTTGAATATGTCTTGTGTGCAAAATTTGAGGTCAATCAGACGTGATTTGGTATGATTCAGCATCGTTTGTAGAATTTGGAAATTTCGAAGTTCATTAAGTTTGGATTAGAGAGTGATTCGTATTTTTGATATTATTTTGTAACGACCCGACCGATCGTTTTGAGTATTACAACCTTGCTTCCCCCTTTACTGCTCTAATTGTACTTTACAGCTGTTGTGTGAATTGCCGGGGTAATTGGTTCGGGTCCGGTGAGGTTTTGGAATGAATTGGAACACTTAGTTCCAAGGTTTAAAGCTTAAGTTAAAATAGTGATCGGATGTCGACTTATATGTAAATGACCTAGGAATTTAATTCTGATGATTCCAATAGTTCCGTATGGCGATTTTGGACTTAGGAACATGTCCGAAAAATTATTTGGAGGTCCGTAGTAGAATTTGGCGTGAATTGCCGAAAGTTGAATTTTCGATATCGGGGTCGGAATCCGATTATGGAAATTGGAATAGGTCCGTAATGTGAAATGTGACTTGTGTACAAAATTTGAGGTCAATCGGACGTGATTTGATGTGTTTCGACATAAGTTATAGAATTTGAAGTTTCAAGGTTCAATGATTTCGGATTGAGGTGTAATTCATCATTTCGATGTCGTTAGGTGTGATTTGAGGCCTCGAGTAGGTCCGTGTTATGTTATGGGACTTGTTGATATAATTGGTTGAGGTCCCGGGGGCCTCGGGTGAGTTTCGGACGGTTAACGGATCAAATTCGGACTTAAGGAAATGCAGGAACTGCTGCCTAGTGGTGTGATCGCACTCGCGAAGATTTTGATCGCATGTGCGAAGCCGCATGTGCGTGAAATAAGCCACAGAAGCGGCCAAGAGTGGGACTGGGCAGTGCTCGCAGGTGCGAGGAATTTGCCGCATCTGCGAGGCCGCAGGTGCGAAGGCATCTGCGCAGATGCGGACTGGGGCTGGCGTGAGGCGACCGCAGGTTGCGAAGGGGAATGCGCATCTGCGAAGCCCGCAGATACGAGAATAGCACCGCAAATGCGAGATATTAGAGGGCCAGCTATTTTTCGCAGGCGCACATTTGTGTCCGCAAATGCAGATGCGCAGGTGCGAGCCCAGGCACCGCAGGTGCGGAAATGCCTAGACAGTGTTTAAAAATGAGGGTTCCGAGAACTTTTCTCATTTTGGACATTTTGGAGCTTGGTTTGGGCGATTTTGGAGAGGAAATTTTCCATACAACTTGGGGTAAGTGTTCTTAACTCCCTTGTGATTATATTCTATGAATTCATCTTCATTTTTGGTGTAAGATTATTGAATCTTCAAGAGAAATAGAAGGAAATTTCTATAATGTCACAAAACAAACTTTTCAAGTTTCAATACCGATTTGGAGTCAGATTTGAGTGAAATTAGTATGGTTGAACTTGTAATTGGATGGGTTGTCGTATTTTTTGAGTTTCGTCAGATTTCGAGACGTGGGCCCCACGGGTGATTTTTGGGGCATAATTTCGAATTTTATGAAAATATTAGTATTTTGATATGGAATTAATTCCTATAAATTTTGTGGGCTGAATCAAATTAATTGTGACTAGATTCGAGCCGTTTGGAAGTTGAAACGCACAAAATGGGATTTTTGGAGCATTGTTTAGCTTGCTCGACATTGGATTCAGCTTGTTCGAGGTAAGTAACTCTTCTAATCTTGGAGTTGAGGGTATGAACCCTGAATATATGTATTTTGTGAATTGTTGGTAGGTGACGCACATGCTAGGTGATGGGCGTGTGGGCGTGCACTATAGAAATTGTGACGTAATTGTTTATGTGGAAATTTTATAGTTAAATAATCTTGGCATTTTCCATGCGGTTTGATGTGTTAAAGAAATTGAGCTGAAAAACATATTAAAAATTATATTAAGGCAATGTGCCAGTATTATTGGGACCCACAGAGGTCATATTGCTGTGAATTATTGTGTTAAACTGAAAATTCATACTGAGTCATATTCATTTCATTGCATATCATAACTCAGTTTTATGACTCTATTTTGATGCATAAAAATGTTTTGGGCCGAATGCCCTATTTTACTGAGATACCCGAGTGGCTTGAGAGGTTTATGACTCAGTGAGGCCGAAGGCCTGATTTTTGTTACATATTCATGGGATCGGGCTGCACGCCGCAGCATGTTACATATTCATGGGATCGGGCTGCACGCCGCAGCATGTTTGATATCGGTCGAGGGCCTGATTGGTGAGGATGAGTGTGGATCGGGGCTGCCCGCCTGCAACATACTTATGACTGAGTGAGGCCGAGGGCCTGATTGGTGAGGATGAGTATGGATCGGGGCTACCCGCTTGCAACATACTTTATTATTATCGCACGTGAGTTGTCCGTGCAGATTATAGCGCTTGGGATGAAGGATCCCCTCCGGAGTCTGTACACACCCCCAGTGAGCGTAGGTACCTACTGAGTGCGAGTGCCGAGTACCGAGTGCTGAGTGACTGGGAGGCATGAGTGATTGTGAGGTATGCCCGAGTGGCAAGAGTGACTGTGAGGTATGCCCGAGTGGCACGAGTGACTGTGAGATTGTCCGAGGGGCTGTATATGAGTGATGTTCTGCCCGAGGGGATGTTTATGATTTTATCACTGAATTGCATCGCATTGGCATGCACGCATAACATACATGCATAGAGATGTATTTTTCCGCATGCTGTACAACATCACATCATTCATGATTTCTCACATATTTTTTGACAGATGGGCATATTGATGCATTTGTTTTACACGGGTTATCCGGAAGGAAAATGAAATATCTTATTTATTATTGACAAGATTTTGGGAGAAATTTATTGTTTTCAAACTATTTATAATATTGAAAACTTCGGCAAACGATTTGGGTTTTCACTGAGATATTTGAAAGTAAGATTATAATTTTTGAAATCATTATTTGGCTGAGTATTTTATCCCTGAGTTATTTCTGGTATTATTTGCTTTATGTTGTTATGTATTGTTGTGGACTATTGGTTTTGGACCCGACTTGGTGGAAGCTCGTACACGGGGTCGGTTGTGCTTATACTACACTTCTGCACATTGCGTGCAGATGTTGGCTGTTGTTGTTGCTGTGTTCGATGGTTGCGGGACTTGAAGATGTACCTGCGTTCCTGTTGTAGCTGCCTTTTGTTTAGGGTAGACTTAGATTTATAAAAGCTCTGTTTATGTATTATTCAAACAGACTATGTATTTATTTTATTTTCGCTTTATATACTCTATTCTTAGAAGCTCATGACCAGTTCTTGGGGGATGTATAAGATTAAGATGTTTATTCACTTAAATTACTTTAAATAATTGTTATTGGAATTGGATAGTTGAAAGTTGGCTTACCTAGCGGGTTGGGTTAGGTGCCATCACGACTAGTTGGATTTTGGGTCGTGACATATTTGATGTGGTTTGAGGATTCGACTAAGTTCGTATAGTGTTTTGGGACTTGATGGTAAGTTTGGTTGAGGTCCCGGGGGCCTCGGGTGTGTTTCGGGTGGTTAACAGATTATTTTTGGACTTTGGTTGATGGGTGATATCTACTGGTGTATATTTTATGGTTTCCTCTTACGCGTTCGCGAGAGGAGCCTCGCGTTCGCGAAGGGTTAATGTGAGCTGGGAAGATTTTTGTTCTTCGCGTTCGCGAAGAAGAGGTCGTGAACGTGAAAGTGTGGTTTACGTGTTCATCGCGAACACGTGAGTGGTGTCGTGTTCGCGAAGTGAAGTGAGGTAGTTGGGGACCCCAGGTCTTTAGTCTACGCATTCGCGAGGTATGGGTCGCGTTCACGAAGATGGAAATCTGGGCAGACAGTTTTAATTTCAAAATGATGGTTTGAACCCATTTTACATATTTTGAGCTAGAGAACATGGAATTGGGCGATGCTTGAGGGGAGTTTTGTAGAGTTGATTGGGGTAAGTGATTCCTACTTGGTTTTTGTTAAATCTCATGATTTCATCTTTAATTTTATCATCTAATTTGTGATTTGGGGCGAGAAATTAGGGAAAAAGAGGAAGAACTCTTGAGTTAGAATTTTGAGGTTTTGAATGGGATTTTGTTATCGGATTTGAGAAATTTTGGTATGGTTAGGCTCGTGAGTGAATGGGCTTTCGGGTTTTGTGACTTTTATCGGATTTCGAGACGTGGGACCGGGGGGCGGTTTGAGTCTATTTCGGATTTTGGCTTATAATTTTGTATTTTTCTTGTGGAATTGATTCTTTTAGCCTATGTTAATCATATCTTACTGCTTGTTGCTATATTCGGGGTATTTGGAGATTGATTCAAGGGGCAAAGGCATTGCGGAGTAGGATTTTGCACGGTTTGAGGTAAGTAACAATTTTAAATCTGGTCCTGAGGGTATGAAACCCCGGATTATTGTATTATGTGAGTATTTTGGAGGTGACGCACATGCTAGGTGGCGGGCGTGCACCGTGGGAATTGGGAACTGGTCCATTCCGTAAAACTGGAAATTTGAATAAGCTTGTTGTTAGCTATGTGCCCTTTCTGTGCTAAAGAAATTTGACAGTGAATCATGTTAGAAGTCATGCTTAAGCTATGTGTTGGTGCTGTAAAGACCCCCAACGGTCGTGATACCTGTTGAACCTTCCTACTTATTGTTACTTTATACTTAGTCACAGTTTACTTGTTTATTTTATCTCAGTCTTTATTGTTCATTATTGATGCATCATATCATTGTTGTTTGGGCTGATTTCAGGATTATTGAGAGCCCGAGAGACTGGAAAGATTTATGACTGAGTGAGGCCGAGGGCCTTATTGTGAGATATTATATTATAGCACGTGAGTTATCCGTGCAACACGTGAGTTGTCCGTGCAGATCCAGATATTTATACTATAGCACGTGTGTTGTCTGTGCAACACGTGAGTTATCCGTGCGGATTATAGTGCTTGGGCTGTAGGAGCCCCTCCGGAGTCTGCACACCCCCAGTGAGCGCATGTACCTATTGAGTGTGAGTACTGAGGGCTGAGAGGTGAGTGATTGAGCTGTTGTGACGAGTTGAGTGACTGTTGCCCTGAGAGGCTGTACTCTCTTTTTCATTTGTTGTTGTTTAGTTGTTGTCTGTCATTGTCATGAAATTTCTAAAATATTCTATATCCGGATTTACCTGCACTGTAACTGTATAAAACTGATTTGATTTGAACTGCCAGATTTGAAAGCATGTCTATTCTTTGCTGGAAATATTGAAAATGAACTATATTTGTATAGCTCGTCACTACCTTCTCAGTTTCTTATTTATTTCTGTTACTTGTTGAGTTGGTTGTACTCGTGCTACACCCTGCACTTCATGTGCAGATATAGATGTGTTTGATCATGGAAGTCATTGAGTTCGTGTGCGATCGAGTAACGGAGACTACGAGGTAGCTGCCGGCGACCTCAGACCTTGTTTCTCCTTCTATGTTTTCTTTCTTTCCTGTATTGATACTTAGACACTATTTTTATTAGACTGGATATCTAGATGCTCATGACTTGGTGACACCCTGATGTTTAGGCTATCTTTTTGTATTTTATTTTGAATTCAACTCCGACTTTTGTAAAAAAAATTCTAGTATGAAAAAGCTTTGAATTATCCTTTTTATGAAATATTGAAGAATTTTGAAAGTGTTTTAGAAAGGTTGGCTTGCCTAGTATCGCGATAGGCGACATCACGACGGGTTAGGTTTTGGATCGTGACAAGTTGGTATTAAAGCTTAGGTTACATAGGTCTCACGAGTCATGAGCAGGTTTAGTAGAGTCTTGCGGGTCGGTACGGAGATGTCTGTACTTATCTTCGAGAGGCTGCCGAACCCTTAGGAAAATTTCACTTTCTTGTATTCTATCGTGCGGAATTGATTCAGCTTGAAACATAACTCTTTGAATTCCTTCCACTCGTTCGGGTGCGTATGTGAGCGCTCGGTATCAGTTGTGCATCGCCAGCTTGTGATTCCATGATCGAAGTTTGAGATGAGTATTCTGTGTTTTGGTGATGGTCCGGTCTAGAGGACTTGAAGCCAGGGTTAGACCACAACTTAAGCTCGGTAGTTTTGGTTATGAAAACTTGTGAGTTTGGACTCATGCAATCGGTAGTGTCCCTATGAGTGTAAAATTATGGCTCGATGAGCGGTCGAATGGCTATTTGATGAGTATAATGTGACTGCAGGATGTGTTCAGATGGGTAGAATGTGACGAATAAAGTTTACTTGTGACTCAAGACCTTGCCACGGGGTATTTGATTTCTATCTTGATTTGACGTATAGTCTCGAGCTGTGAGTGTTTTGAAGGATCTTTAACGTTGTTTAATTGTGGAACACGTTAAATTCCCATGTCTTGTTAATGAGTTTGGTCTCATGAAGATTAAGTGCTTGCGTAGTAATTGTGGCTGCGAAAGGATATAACAAGATGCCAATTTGAGGCTAAGCAGGGGTTATCTCTTGCAGAGTAATCTATGTAGGTGTGTTCCTTATAATGTTCAGCGGGAGAGTTTCTATTCTACCAGTGTAGTGTATGTGATGAGATTTGAGTTTGAATCTGGGTGAGAAAGTTGACCTGACTGTCAAGAGAATAAATGTGAACTTAGCGGATGATTGAGGTACTTTATGGTTTGTATTACCTGAGCTCGTGAAGCGTCTTCGTTGAATCGACATCGGGATTATGATAATAGTAGAGTATGGGTATGGTGAATTATCAGATGTTTTATTATATTGCTTTGAGCCAATTGGGGGAGTCTGCCATCTACGATTTGATTTCACGATTATGTGTTATATTGGTCTTTGCCTGAGGCATACTGGTGGATTAGTTATGATTTGCAAAAGTTGAAACTAAGGATGGATCGAGTAAGGAAATTCCTGAATACGGGCTACATTGCACTTTATGAAAAATATGAAAATCATGAAATGAATAAGTTGTTATTTTGAAGAATGTAGTGCGCACGAAGTATGAATTTGATTGGTGATGTTAAGGCAGGGTTTCTCTTTGGAGGTTGTTGTGCTAATGGGGCTTGTGCCTTTCGGTCTGTTTGGGCAGTGCAATTTAGATTTGAGCAAAGTGGGTGACTTCCGAGAAAAATTCTAATGGGTTTGAGAATTTTATATAGCAATTGAGAATGTTTCCGGACTTGTGTATGGATAAAATCTGAGATTTGCATTTGAAGGTGTCGGGACTTGCGGTAATTTTGTATGACTATAGATTCTACATTTCAGTATAAAAAAGGAAAGAGGAATAATTTTAAATTCATATAAGGTATTTTTAGAGTGAGAGTTACAGTTGTGGTATTTATGGAGGTACTTAAGAAGAGTACAATGGCTTACGGGCCTTATGGTGGTGTGGTGTTATGTTAGGGTGTCTTGTAGTGAGCTTTGGGTAGGGATCGTGGAGTTTTGACAAGGAGAAGTATCAAATTGAGGTTAATTCAGAAGAAACTCGAAGTAAATAGGACAACTGGGTAGTAGGCTAAACCAGTATGGTAATGGCATACTTGGTTCTTTTGGGTAATAATGATGTGGACGTTACAAATATTTTGGTGGCAATATTCTTGGGCTTTAGTGACCTGCGTGGCTTGGGCGAGTTGGAGGAAATTAGTTCTGATAGCTTGATTAGGTGCAAATGGATTTCAAACTGTTCTTGATGGTTTCTACCATGGTTTGAACCAGATATTTTTACCAGTGTGGGGAACGTGTTGTGTATTGTGGTTTTCTCCTGGAAGGAAGCAAGAGGAAGGTTTCTAACTAATCGGGTATGTAAATTGCTGGTGACTCAAAGTTGATAGTGAGATTCTTGTGCTTGCCACATGACGGCATGATAGATGTGGTGTGTTGTGCATGATTAAGATTTACATGTACAAGGTGACAGTTCATTCTTGAAGGCAAGTTTACGAATTCTGGACAGAATGGTCAGTGTTGTATATTTAGATGAATGATTTAGTTGCTCGGTAATCCCTGAGAAGGGTGCGCGGTTGATAGGGGCATTGTGTTTTGATTTACGGATGTTCATTGGTATTGCAGTACTCTCCTGGTTGATCGACTACTGATATTCAATTTTGATATGTGGCACCAAAGAATTTTAGGAGTATTCCTTGTGGGATGATCGTGTATGAGAGATGTGTTAGACATTCTGGCGGTGGAGTTGGGATCATATATGGGATTCGTGCGTTATATGTATTTGGAGACTGGGAGTTCTCAAGAGCAGGTTATTTCCATGGTTGTGGACTGTGAAATCATGGCCAAAGCTAGCTAGACGATAGTATGTGTTATGATTCAGTTATGGTGGGCTTTTGAAGGGTTATTTATCCATGTGTGGGTTCCTGGAGTTGATTTGGGGGTCCATTGGTAGGCCCAATTAGGATGTGTATTCTACACCGAGTCGGATTGGTTGGCTCCATACTGCTATTGTTGAGGGATGTTCCATTCGGTTGATGTTGAAATTATTCGTGTTCTGAATGTTCGATGAGTTACTCTTTTATGCTACGAGAGGTTGTGATTCGTTGGTTGTATGCACACATGGTGTAGTTCTATTGGGGGCCTTATGGCGGAAATTGCACGAGATGGGTATTTGGGTGATGCATGAGTAGTTGCGCATTGGTTACGTTCTTTCGGGTTTGTGTGGCATTGTGTCATTTGCTTCTTCAGGGTTATGTTAATGCACTGTGAATACTTGATGTCGGATTGCGCGTGGTTATTGATTTTGAGCATGGTGGCTGAGGTATTTCATATGGATCGGTGTTTGGATGGGGTCGCGCATTGCGGTAGAGTTATGATGAGATATGATCCTTGTGTTAGATTCATGTATTATGGTTCTACGGTGTGTGATGGTTTTTTTTAGCATTGCGTTAGGGTGGTACCCGTCGAGCTTACATGACTATTCTCTTGTTTGAGTCATTTTCATGATTGAGTACATTTGGAATGTTGCTTAATTGTGCACGGATTACACGGGTTGTGGCTTTAGATAGTATTGGTGTGGCATGTCAGTAGAGTAGCTGGTATTTGATAAGAAGAAGTCATCGGATCTAGGATGGGTGATATCAGATTTGATTGTGGCATATTTGGAAGGATAATATCGAAAGCCGGCATAGAAATTTGCTATGGTTCTTATCGAAGGAGAGGGAGCTCCACCACTGGTGGATATGATTAATGGTTACAAGTCTCCGCGTGTTTCTTTCATCATCGGTAGTGTACGAAGGTTTTAGAATTGAGTCTTGTTTGATATGAGATTTATTACCGGCATGGGGTTGTTTTGAGCAACTACTGTGATTAGAAATCCTTGCTTCGAGCATTTGAGCTATGTGGTATTTGAGTTTTGAGTATTTGAGTTATGGTTACGGCTTTTGGTACACCTTGTTCAGACTTATTTAGTGTGTAGGTTGCGGGATTCTGATCTTATAAGAAATTCCGGATGTTAGAAAGTGAATTCTAAGGCTTGTGGGCTAGGTTGAATTTAGAAATTTCAGTTATGTGATGTTATCAAACCTATATGGGATAGGGTGACGTGGGATTACCCCCGGGTACGTGCGTGGTAAGATGAAATAGTGATTTGGTGGCTTGGAAACAACTCTTGGCACGTTCGAGAACGAATGTATGTTTAAGTGGGGGAGGATGTAACGACCCGGCCGGTCGTTTTGAGCGTATTAGCTCTGATCCCCTATTTACTGTTTTTCCCGTATCTGTTTATGCTTATGTGACTTGCCGGGAGGTCTTGTTTTTGGTTTCGGAGTGATTTGGGACACTTAGTCCCTAAATCAGAAGCTTAAGTCTTAGAATTTTGACCGTAGTCAGAATTGTATGAAGACGACTTTGGAATGGAGTTATGTCGGTTCTGTTAGCTCAGTTGGGTAATTTTGGACTTATGAGCGTGTCCGGACTGTGAATTTGAGGTTGGTAGCTAATTTAGGCTTGAAATGGCGAAAGTCGAACTTTTGGGGAGTTTGGCCGGGGGGTTGACTTTTTGATATCGGGGTCGGATTCTGATTCCGGAAGTTGGAGTAGGCTCGTAATATTGAATATGTCTTGTGTGCAAAATTTGAGGTCAATCGGACATGGTTTGGTATGATTCGGCATAGTTTGTAGAATTTGGAAATTTCGAAGTTCATTAAGTTTGGATAGAAGAGTGATTCGTGTTTTGGATGTTATTTGAGGTTGTTTGAGGATTCGACTAAGTTTGTATAGTATTTTGGGACTTGATAGTATGTTTGGTTGAGGTCCCGGGGGCCTCGGGTGAGTTTCGGGTAGTTAACAAGTCATTTTTGGACTTTGGTTGATCGCTGATATCTGCTGGTGTTTATTTTCTAGTTTCCTTTTACACGTTCGAGAGAGGAGCCTCGCGTTCGCGAAGGGTTAATGTGAGCTGGGAAGATTTTTGTTCTTCGCGTTTGCGAAGAAAAAGACGCAAACGCTAATGTGTGGTCTGCGTGTCCATCGCGAACGCGTTTTTGGTATCGCGTTCGCGAAGTAAAGTGAGGCAGTTGAGGACCCCATGTCTTTGGTCTACGCATTCGTGAGGTATGGGCCGCATTAGCGATGAATTGAGCTTGTAAAGCTTAGCGTTCGCGAAGCGTTGATCGCGTTCGCGAAGAGTAAACTGGGAGGTAGTCTAAGTTGGCCTACGCGAAAGGACAGTCGCGTTCGCGAAGAAGGAAATCTGGGCAGACAGTATTAATTTCAAAACGAGGGTTTGAACCCATTTTACATATTTTGAGCTAGAGAACACGGAATTGGGCGATTCTTGAAGGGATTTTTGTGGAGTTGATTGGGGAAAGTGATTCCTACTTGGTTTTGGTTAAATCCCATGATTTCATCTCTAATTTTATCATCTATTTTGTGATTTGGGGTGAGAAATTGGGGGAAAAGAGGAAGAACTCTTGAGTTAGAATTTTGAGGTTTTGAATGGGGTTTTGTTATCGGATTTGAGTAATTTTGGTTTGGTTAGGCTCGTGAGTGAATGGGTTTTCGGGTTTTGTAATGTTTATGGGATTTCGAGACATGGGCCCCGAGGCGGTTTGAGTTTATTTCGGATTTGGCTTATAATTTCGTAGTTAACTTGTGGAATTGATTCTTTTAGCCTATGTTAATTATATCGTACTGCTTGTGGCTAGATTCAGGGAGTTTGGAGATTGATTCGAGGGGCAAAGGCATTGCGGAGTAGGATTTTGAGCGGTTTGAGGTAAGTAACAGTTTTAAATCTAATCCTGAGGGTATTAAACCCCAGATTATTGTATTATGTGAGTATTTTAGAGGTGACGCATATGCTAGGTGAAGGGCGTGTGGGCGTACACCGTGGGAATTGGGACCTGGTCCATTCCGTGAAACTGGAAAGTTGAATAAGCTTGTTGCTAGCTATGTGCTCTTTCTGTGCTAAAGAAATTTGACAATGAATCATGTTAGAAATCATGCTTAGGCTATGTGTTGGTGCTGTAAAGACCCCCAGCGGTCGTGATACCTATTGAACCTTCCTACTTATTGTTACTTGTACTGAGTCATAGTTTACTTGTTTATTTTATCTCAGTCTCTATTGTTCATTATTGATGTATCATATCATTGTTGTTTGGGCTGATTTCATGATTATTGAGAGCCCGAAAGACTCGAGAGATTTATGATTGAGTGAGGTCGAGGGTCTTATTGTGAGATATTATATTATAGCACGTGAGTTGTCCGTGCAACACGTGAGTTGTCCGTGCAGATTCAGATATTATACTATAGCACATGAGTTGTCAGTGCAACACGTGAGTTTTCCGTACGGATCCAAATATTGATACTATAACACGTTAGTTATCCGTACAACACGTGAGTTATCCGTGCGGATTATAGCGCTTGGGCTGTAGGAGCCCCTCCGGAGTCTGCACACCCCCAGTGAGCGCATGTACCTATTTAGTGTGAGTACTGAGGGTTGAGAGCCGAGTGATTGAGTTGTTGTGATGAGTTGAGTGACTGTTGCCCTGAGAGGCTGTACTTGCTTTTTTATTTATTGATGCACTTAGTTGCTATCTGTCATTGTCGTAAAATTTCTAAAAGACTTTATATCCGGATTTACCTGCATTGTAACTATATAAAACTGATTTGATTTGAACTACCGAATTTGAAAGCATGTTCATTCTTTGCTGGAAATATTGAAAATGAACTGTATTTGTATAGCTCGTTACTACCTTCTCATTTCTTTATTTATTTCTGTTACTTGCTGAGTTGGTTGTACTCATGCTACACCCTGCACTTCATGTGCAGATCTAGATGTGTTTGATCATGGAGGTCGTTGAGTTCGTGCACGATCGAGTATCGGAGACTACGAGGTAGCTGCCGGCGACCTCAGACCTTGTTTCTCTTTCCTGTATTGATACTTAGACACTATTTTTATTAGACTGGATATCTAGATACTCATGACTTGGTGACACCCTGATGTTTAGGCTATCTTTCCGCATTTTATTTTGAATTCAACTCCGACTTTTGTAAAACAATTCTAGTATGAAAAAGCTTTGAATTATCCTTTTTATGAAATATTGAAGAATTTTGAAAGTGTTTTAGAAAGGTTGGCTTGCCTAGTATCACGATAGGCGCCATCACGACGGGTTAGGTTTTGGATCGTGACATAAACCTAAAGCTAAACCTAAATAAGGGTCAAATAAGTATTCTTTACATGGTTTACTCAAGTCTGATAAATCTAAGGTTAAGACTATGAGATAAAATCTATGTAGGGCACTGCCACTATATGGAAGAAGTTAAAAAAAAAATCTAACTCAAAATATGTATAGGCGGATGGATATGGACAAGCTTCGATAATTAATTGTAGTCATGTAGGAGAGTAATTGTTGCATGGAGGAGTGTAATGGTGCATGGAGGAGTGAAATTGACTACTGGGAAGTGTAATGGTTGTATGGAGGAGTGGAAGGGGCTACTGGGAAGTGTAATGGATGCATGGAGGAGTGAAAGTTGTTGCTGGGAAGTGTAATGTCCGCATGGAGGAGTGGTGTTGGCTACTTGGAAGTGTAATGATTGCATAGGGTCTTTGAATCATTATATTATATCTTTGAATCATTTTTTTTTACTTAAATGATCGTTTGATGCCAGTTAACAAAACAGTTCAATTGTCTTCAAAAGTGCAATTATTCGTTTGATGCCTAATGCATTCAAAGAACTAAGAGTAGCATTTGTAAAGATTAATTAAGTCCTCTAAAGGTGGTCATTCTTTTTCCAAATTAATATAGCACATTGAACTTATGGCACCAACCTTGGATAGTAGGAAATTGTATTGTTAAGAAATATGTAAAAAACTTGAAGATAGTTGAGAATAGAAGAAGTACTTATGAAGCAAACTTTTCAATTAAGATCCAACAATATAGACAAAATATTCAGTTCATAAGGGGAAAAATAGTTTTATTAATAATCAAGCTGAACAATTTTCTGATATCTTCATCCTTACAAACATTCCAGCTAACAACACAGATGAAATAACACTTGTTCCATTGTCACCTTCAACCCTTACACCACTTTCATCTACAAACGAACTTGAAGATGGTTTTTCACTGTCACCATTTTCTTCTTGGAATTCATTGAATGGTGCTATGGCTTCATCATAAGATTTGTAAGACTGGAAGATGCTTTCTTTGAAACCTATAACCATAGGAGCACACTCATACCATAATCTGGGCCTTTTACCTCGAAATACCACATACACCTTCGATGCCGATATATTATCAGTTTGACAACTTTTTTTGAACTCATTGAACGCTGCTATAGCTCCATCATATGATTTGAAAGTCTTGAAGATGCTACCATTGATACCAGTAACCATATGATTACACTGACACCAAGAGTTGTATAATCCATGCCTCTTACCATGAAATACAACATAGACTTTCGAAGCATTATTCCTCTTCTCGTCCCCCATTCCTTAATCTAACCCTTAACTCTAAAAGAAAGATAAAATATGAAGAAGGAGAGAATAAAGATAGAAAAATTGGGACTGGAAAAGCTTCTTAGGTGAAGCACCATATATTTAAGAGTTTAGGGTTAGAAAGTGACCAATGCAAGATGAGTGTAGCAATTTAAATGTATACATATTTCCTTTAATATACTATGTGTATATTTTAATGTATTTCGTTTGGTATAATATGTGTATATGTGCATTGATTTATGGGAAATGATGTAGCCATGCATGTGTATATGTGAAAGAAGCCTCGGGAATGTAATACAATTAAAATAATGAGATAGAATTGTTTGAAAAAATTGAATTAAAATAAAAATCTGCTAAAGGGTAGAGATGGAAAACGAAAATGCACAATTATCCATTATGCCCTCAAAAGCCGTGCGAAGTTACCATAATGCCCCCATTCTGGATATTTGGGCCATTATTAGAGCTCGGTTGGACATAAGAAATTTTTTACTTTTTAAACATTTTTTTACTTTTTTCCGAAATCAGTGTTTGGCCATAAAATTTTAAATTTTCACTAGAAGATGGATTTTGGAATTTTTCGAAAATTTGAAAAACTCCAAAAAACTCTTTTTCAAAATTTTCACTCAGATCACTCACAAAACTTCAAAAATAACCCAAAATTATATTCCTGTCCAAACACAACTCTAATTTTTAAATACCATTTTTACTTTAATTATTTTTCATTTTTTCCGGAATTTTATAATTCTTATATCCAAACGCCCACTTAGTGTGGCCAAATATATTTTCCGATAAGATAATACAAAGGGAGTAATTTTTATTCTTCAAGCATAAGCTAGTTGTGCTCATTTGTATGAATCTGCTATATGTGCTAGTTTATTCAGATAGATAAATATTTAGGGTGTGTTTGGTACGAAGGAAAATATTTTTTTCCTAGAAAATATTTTCCTGTACTTCCTTGTTTGGTTGGTGAATGGAAAAAGTTTTTTGGAAAATATTTTCTAGTGTTTGTTCAGAGAGTAAAAAATATTTTTTAGGAAAATAATTTTTTATGCTACTTTTCTTATCCCCTTCTCCCAAATCTCCATTTCCTGTGCTCCCTTCCCTCCCCCCCCCCCCCCAAACACAAAATACCCAATGTTTTCAGAACTCTATTTTCTTCAAGAATTTAATTATTCTTTTAAAAATTCATATAACCCCAAAGGGACTAATGTGCTGCTTTACTTTTTCACTCAAAAACGTTGAATTTTGTGCTACATAACTAAAAAGAAAATACTCTTTTTTGGTTGAAAAAGAAAGTAGTCTTTCTACAACATGAAAAAAAGTATTTATTTTGTTAAAATGAAAGAAAATATTTTTTCTACATCATGAAAAGAAGTACTCGTTTTATTGAAATGAAAGAAAATACTTTTTCTACGTCATGAAAAGAATGTACTTATTTTTGTTGGAAAAAAAAGTACTCTATCTACAACATGAAAAAAAATACTCTTAATAATATTTCTATTTAGGGTGGGGGTGGTAGGGATGTAGAGGTTGGGGTGGTGGGTGGGTTTGGAGTGTTGGGGCTTGTTGGAACTGAGAATAGGGTGGAGAAGGTTGAAGAAGAGTGTTTTGGAAAATATTTTCTCTTCTCTTGATAGGAAAAACATTTCCCTCCAATTGAAAAAAATAAGTTTATGAGAAAAATATTTTCCAAAATATTTAATCCAACTAGGCATGAGAAAATTAGAAATAGTACCAAACGCACCCTCAAAGTGTTCGTGTTACATGATCAATAAGAAGTAGGAAAAACTCAATTGAGCAGCAACGGCATCATAGTCGCTGAAATTCGAATTATTCTCTCTACTAATAGACAGATGTTCAAAGTGTTGAATTGAGGTAGAAAAGTTTGATTGATAAATTGACTAGAGCAATAGCAAAAGACCGCAAAAAATCTTCTGCCTCTGTTCCAGTAGTTGTCAAAAACTCAAAAAGGAAAGTTACAGTCCAGCAAACGACCAGACATTGAAATTCATTTTGGCTATAAATATATTGACCCATCGCTGGTCCCGACTCCCGACAATGAAAGAGGACACCACAAACGCCCAAATTTGACTAACCAACGTACCGTACTGTTCACATTCTGGCTCACATTTTCACTACTATTAACTTTCACTTTCTCCTATTCTTATTAGGGTTTAACCATATACTCTAACTAAATTTTACACCATGGTATATTTTAACCAGTTGCAGTACGATTGAACATGTATATTTATTTCCAAAAAAAAGTTTCACAAATACCACAATTGTCAGGTTATTCGACCAGGGTCTAAAGTTCTTTTTTATTTTCTCTTCATTTTTTACCAATACACCGATATAGAGTTTGGGGCGTATCTACAATAGAAGCAATTGGTTCATCTGAATCCATAGTTTCGGGCTTTCGGCTCACACCGTGTATATTTGAACTCTTGATCCGCCTTTGTATAAAGTTAAGTTCAATGCTTTGACTTCAAAACCGCAAAACCTACGTGACTTCTACGTATTAAGAAAAAAAAGGAGGAAGAAGATGGCAGAACAATAGTAAGTACTTGAAAAAAGACACAAGGATCCAAGAATATTGCATAGGATACCAAATGTACCATCCAAAGGAGGGTTCTCATAATTTGACCAAAGACGGACAAGAAAAACAACGACCAAAAAACGAAGTTATCTACTTGGGTATAGGGCAGGTTCATGTCTCCACATGTGATCCATCTACTGCATCTAGAAACGATCTTCTTGTCTAATGTTATTATTATTACTTAAAATTGTCAAAGGTCCCCTTGCATTTTTATAATCATATAAAACAGTAGACCACTAGAAAACAATCCATTTTTTTAAATAACTTTCTATCGGCTCACCTTATGTGTGCTTCAATTATCTGCGGATTGTTTTTGCTGCTTCTTACTAATCTAAATATCTGAATGACTTTGACCGCCAATTTTTACACAATATAAATATTAATCTCGTATTTTCGTAGCTTTCCATCCGTTGATTTCTTATATTATTTCCTTTTGCTTTAATTATTCTATTATCTTAATTGTTTCGTTCGCTTTGATTATTCTATTACGGGCTGTTAGTACTACTTGTCGCCTTATCTGGCTGTTAGTACTACTTGTCGCCTTATCTGGCTGTTAGTACTACTTGTCCTGTCTGTCTATTTTAAATTTTTTTTGAAACAAGTGTCTATCGAAAACTGTCTCTCTACCTTCACAAAGATCGGAGTAAAATCGGCTTACATTCTATCTTATCCAGATGTATAGGATTACACTCGATTTTTTGTTGTTTTAGAAGAAAAATACTTAGTCAATTACTAGATCACATCTTTAAATATAAAAAAAACTAAATCTTATTTGGAACTGAGGTGTTATTATTATTGGTTATATATTGCAGTATTATAGGGATGGAAGAAACATTAAACCCACCGTACGCCTATTGACTTTGCATGTATATATACATATAAGCTGTGCAAGTTGCGTCCCACGCCCTCCACTTAAATGGCTATCTGTCTTTGGGTCAATTACAAGTACAGAATAAATTTCCAAAGATACATCCCAAACCAACATCTCCCCCTCAATTATTATTCTTGAAAATAATTGATTAGCTAAAATAATTAATCTCGACAATTAGCTGGACCATACATTGAATAATGCAAACAATACTATCTCCTAAAAAGTCCAAACTGATGTCACACCCACCCATTACCCATTAATAAATATTCAAAATATAGCTTAATGTTTGTCAAACGTCCCACTTACGATACGTTCTTGATTAAACTAATCTCAACTTGATTGATTCTTTAATCCTATTTCCCATTGACTAACTATTGCGGTGAGAAGCAAAACTCTTTCTTTATTGTTTTTTTAGTGGAAGTTGGAATAAGTGGACTTCCTCGTTAGAACCACTCAACGTGTATAAACAATTGTACGTCAAATCGATACCCATTAGAAATTAAACTAAGAAAAATAATCTTCCAACAAGATATGTATAATATTAAAAAAAGGAAAATAACGTAAGAAATTTGGAAAAAGGAAAAGTACCCACTATGTTGCATTGATTCAATTCCCACCAAATCCACAATTTGCTCTCAATCTTCTTTTCATTTTCCACGCAAAATCAAAAGTTTTCAACGACAATTACATAGAGAAACAAAAATAAACAAATGATGCCTCTTCCCTTTTCATTTTCCTCTAGGCGTTGACCAATTGGGGCCTTCGACGGTGCTGATTTAGTCTTCACGAATCCAAAGAAGATCTGAGCCGTTGAGATTTGATGATCAAGATTAAGAAGATTCAAGGACATGAGCAGCTGGTGATTCTGTAATTGAATGGGAATGATTGTGATCTCCTTCATATGTAACAATTAACATAGTTGGATCATCTAATGCTCTTTCCACATGTTTACGTGCTGGACATCCTCTTACACTACTACATTTATAATATCCCCTGAAAATTTTAACATAGAAAAACATTAGATTCAAATATTAAACTCAAAATTAACTCAAAGAACCAAAATAACAATAATAATAATATTAATAAGGCATAAAAACTTACCTAGGATGAGGAGAACCTTTAATTGGCTTTTGGCCATATTTTCTCCAAGAATAATCATCAGGTGGAATATCAGCCATTTTCATGCTTATAGCTGGGACTCTCACTACTCTTTTCACTCTTGATTTCCTGAATTAAATTTTCAATTAAACAATTAAAAATCCATTCATATTCTAAAATAATAAGTGCAAAGATCTGTATATATTTATTGCTTCAAGTGGTAAAAATGATATCTTGGAGTTATTCTAAATAAAATAGTTATCTCAAATTATTTGTCATTTTTGATATTCAAGATAAAATTAATAACTTTTTTTTTATTTTATTCTTAGCAGTAATTATTTTTATAATATATAAATAAAATAAATATTCAATGAAGATAGATGATATGTTAACACATAAATAAAGTTAAAATAGTCAAAAATCCATTTTAATTAATATTCTAAAAAGTAGTGTAAAAGAGAAAAATGAGTAAAATTTGTACCTTTTCTTTGGGCAGTGGCAACGACCAGAGGAACCACCAGCGCTGTTACACTTAAGGGCAGTATCGTCCATAGAACTGCACTTCCTTTTAAATGAAGAGGTAGAAAGCGGCGGCCGGCCGGCGGATGAAACAGTAGAAAGATTTGTTATTTGAAAACCAGAAGATAAAGACTGTTGCAAACTCTCTGTTTCTCCTGTTAAAGATGACATAAACGAATTCGCCGGAGATGCAGAAGCAAAATTAATAGTTGTCGATGATTCTTTTCTCTCAATCGACCCATTTTTTACCAATTGAAGATGGTTATGTGGTAAAGGAGGTAAACGTTGAATTGGTGTTGGACAGTAAATTTTGGGAGTATTTGTTTGTGGCTTTTCGGTTTCTTCTATATGAAGGTTCTGATTTTTGATAGAGTTTTGATCTAATCTTTGTTGCTGGGGTTTAGGAGGAAGAGGAGTAGAAATTGGGCCTTTACGAAATCTGGCATGACCAGTTCTGTTTTTGTCAAGTAAAGAAATGAACTTTTTGAATTTGTTTACAGCAACATCAGCTACGGCTGTGTAATCAGCAGAAATAGAGGGGTTTTGATCTAGTTTTTGTTGTTGGTTTTGATGAGATTGAGAAAGCAAACGGATTAATTTCTCAACGCTTTGTAGGCCAGCGGTGGCTGCTTCTTGTACGGCTTTTTCTTCCATTTTGGTTGAAAAACTATCACTTCTGCTGTAGCCTCTAGTCATTAACTCTACAGCCATGTTTACAAAACAGAGAAAAACTGAATACAGAGGGGGAGGAGAAGATAAAGAAAGGGAAAGAAGATATAGAAGAAGAGAGAAGGAGAGAGAAAATAGGGGAAATTCTTATTCTAACGAAAAGGGGAGAGAGTCAAACTTATGTTGCTCTTTTTCTCTTTTTCTTTTGGTTTATATCGATGCAAATGAATGAACTGTCGCTTCTGACCTTATTGGCAATTAAAGGGTTAAGCCAATGAAAGGTGTACACGTTGATTATTCATTTCTTTGAAGGAGAGAAAAAGAGGGCATTGACTAAAGCTTATTAAAGATGTGGGGGACCGGTTAACGGGTAAAACGGTGGAAAATGGAAGATGACGAGATATGGTTAGAGGCAAAAAGTCAAAAGCTAGTAATGAGCCGTTGGATTTAGATGAATGAATTTGGGGTGAAAATAGGGGTATTAGGTTGGAGCCAGTGAGGTAGAGTTGACTCTTTTAACTGCTTTTATTTAATGCAAAAGTCCATTTGGTAGGGAAGGTTTTATCTTTTTCCTTTTAAGGATATGATATTTGAAATTTATTTGTTTGATCAATACAGATTTCAAACAAACAAGGAGAGACTCACGAAGTAGAGAACGTTGGGAACGTTCGTCATTAACGAGTTCTTTATTTTCAAGATTAGAATTAAGGGAAAACTTTAATAAGGGGAAGATAAAAACGAATAAAAATTAAGTTTAAAGAGTAAAATCTATAAATTATTACCATTAAATCATATTATATTCTTGAAATTTAGAGTTCAAAAGTTCATATATATTAAGCTCACTTAAATTTGTTGATCATATCTCTTTCTGTGATCACTTGGTAAAGGAATCCCGACCATCATAAGCAGAGGCGGACCTATCCTTAGGTTAAGGGGTCATCGTCCCTTGGTAACTTCGGAAAAAATATACTTCCTCCGTTTAAATTTATATGATGTTGTGACTTGGAACAAAATCTAAGGAAATTTTTTTTTTTTTGAAACATGTGGTCCTAAAAGTTCAAGGGACAAAAGTTTTGTAGGGTCATGACATTTGTATGACTATAAAAACTTCTCATTAAGGGTAAGTGTGTAAAATGAAGAGTTTAAAGTTAAATTATTTCCAAATATAGAAATGAGTAATTTTTTTTGAATGAATTAATAAGAAAAGTGTGTCATTTAAATTAAAACGAAGGGAATACTATGTATATAATTTGATTGGCATCTATAATTAGTGACATGTATATAATTTAATTGGCATCTTAAGACTCAAATCTTTCGTTGGTGGTGCTTCAGCCACTTTCAAATCATGAGTCCTATTTACCCCAAAAAATGAGTAACAATTAAATCTATACGCGCTTTAAAGGATATGCGGTTTAATTCAACACAAATAATTAAGAATAACAGGTAGATGAATTAAAGAAAAAATAAACGATCAAATCAATCACAATGTAATGACCAAGCCTGATCTCGACTTGAACACTGGAACTTGGCTCGATTGGGCCCTCGGTACAAATTCGGTCGCAAGTGAAGAGAAGAACCAGTGAGTAACACCTTGAACAGTAGCTAGAAGACAAAAGAAAACTTTTATTGGATTGAATTGCGTGTTACAATATGTCAAACTAAAGAAAAACTTCCCTTTTATATAGTAGGGGAATTTCAGTCCTAGTACAAGTCTAAGAAAGTAAAAATCTTCTTTTCCTAGTAATTGTTGATATATAATTGATACTGAACGGGATCTGCGCCGCAATATCCGGCTGAGGGCGAATATCACGGCCCCTTATCCGTCATGCATAATCGTTCACCGCGTATTCCGTGGTCTAGAAGCCATACTTGGTCCGGGGTACATCGTTTTACCGTATCCGATCTCAGATACATCGTTCATTCTTGCCGGGTCTCGATATGAGGGGTTCCTGACCTCGATTATAATCACGTCGATCTATGCTTCCCCTTCATTCTCTTACCGGGGAATCAGAAAAAATTCTGTCCTCAATTTTACCCGTACACAAATAGTCCCCTCATTTTTCGGAGTATAGATTTATCAAAGCAACGAGAAGCGATAAATTAACCCCGGTCCCTTCCTTCGTATGTTACATCCGAGTTGACGGGTCAGCAAAATGTCCTATCCATCGTGTCGTTCTGACTTCGAACACGTGTCAGCCGCTGGTTGACTGTTCTCGAATGCGAAACGTCACGCATTGATTATCCTTCTTCTATAAAAAGCTCCGACCCATTTTTTACTTTTTCACTTTCCGATTCCAGAGCTCTTTGATTTACCCTCGAATTCTTCACTTAATTCTAACCTCTTCAAATCTTCATACATTACTTCTTAAATCTTCATATTTTCATCTTCAAATCTTCATACTTCTTTTTTAAATCTTCAAACCAAACCTTCATACCTTCATCCCCATCTTCAAACCTTCATCCTCATCTTCAAACCTTCATATTTTCCCTCAAACCTTTCATATTTTTCAGAATCTGATGGCAAAAACTTCCAAATCTATGTCTCAGCAAACCACCCCTTCAACTTCCAACCTGTCCACGGATTTCGAGGTTGCCATTCCCAAGGTGGTCTCGGAGCCTCCCTTGAAGAGTTTTGTTCTCGGAGGCTGCTCCATTGAAAATGACTTTAAAGTCGAGAACGCCTCTAGTCAACAGGAATGTATCACCCCAAAGTTTTAACTAATATTTGCATTCTCGATTGAGTACTTTATAATAAGGATAGATTTTACTTCGCACTTCCTAAATATGAATTTGACTATAATATAAAAATTTCTTACTTTAGATTGTGTTATAATTGACAAAAAAATTCCATGGTGTTGCTATGTGTAACACTTAATATTATTTTGATGAATTGTTATTAAATACATTAGATATTTAAGGTTTTGGGCTGCCGCCCTTTTGTATTTATCTAAAGATATTTAGTAATTTGGGCAGCCAATTTTATTTCATACTTATCCAATTCACAAATATTACTTATTTGACTTGCTTTTCCATAACCTCCTCTCATATTTCTTTCTTTCACGACAAAGAAAACCCTTAATCTCTCTCTTTCTTATCACCTGAAATACATCATGATAACCATTAGAAAGTTTCACTAAATCAACCATCCAAACTAGTTCTTGGTGAAGCTCAAGTTGCTCATCTCTTTTGTGGTAAATTACTAAATCCGTTTTTACACTAAACATCTATTAGTTTTTTCTTCATATCTTCTTGTATAGGGATCTGTTTTAAGTGATCCAAGCTTTTCTGGAAATCTATTTCATAGATCTATAACTCTTATTCAGGAACCAAAACTTGATTTATCTTTTATTTACCCAAAAATGAGTGATGAAGTACAGGGCAGGTGCTGCCCAGATTTTTTGTTTTACAAACCCTCCATGTGCTACTGTTAGTAATTTTAGCATAACGTTTTATACAAAACTGATATGAGGGTGATTCAAGATGTTCTGAAATGGTAAGAAATATTTGTACAACTGCAATGAATACCACAGAGTCTAGTTTGTCCATTTTCATCTTCAAAACTGAGTCGCAACACAAGATAGTGATACAGTCCAGAATTTATGTTTAAACTATTTTGCGTAATTTGCACCAATATCATGTTTAGTTTGACATGTTAAATCACTGAACTTATATATATATATATATATATATATATATATATATATATATATATATATATATATATATATATATATATATATATATATATATATTATGTTTTTAATTAGTATATATACCCTTGTAAAATATAAGGGGAAGTCTTTGAGGAAGTGGACGGATTTGGTTTGTCTATGGTGTAGACGATTCGAACGTCCTCAAGTTGTGGTTGAACTGTTTTGTAGTAAAACACTAAGGTATGTGTATAATTTTTGTACTTTTTTACTTAATATTTTGAAATAACCCGATATTTTGTTTTTCTTGTCTTCAATTTATATCATTGTATTCGTGCTATATCAAGTATTGTAAGATATTCGCTAAATCGCCCACTCGTATGGATTTGCTCGATCATTTTACATTCTTGTTGGGACTTTGTCTTTCTTGTGGAAGTGACTTTGTGACTCATATTGGCATGCCTCTTGATTTGGATCTTTTGCCATCTTGACTTTGGATTTGTAGTTCGCCTTAAATTATGGAACTTGTCCGTGTTAAGTACGAACTAGGAAACCATTTTTAATATGGTTCTTGATTCTCTTGACTATTGGATTTTGACCCTACTTGATTTGGGGCTTTGGTCCACTTTGATACCTGATTATGCTTAGTGTGATGGCATGACATACATATTGGGCGAAAAAATGGATATTTGGCAAACTCTCTTGTATTGATAGTATATACTTTCTCGACTCTTGAATCTTGAACATTGTTATTGATGTTTGGAAATACTTCAAGGTTTGATATTCGATAATTTTGATATATTTGTTCACTTGTTTTAAATTATGTTTAAATTGAGCTACCTATGACTAAAAAGGGGAATTGGAGAATTTAATGGCTCCAAGCCCAAAGTTTATACGCCACTAAGCTTTATGCTTAGCGATAGTTATTTTCTATCGTAGGTAATGTACGGGATGAGATTTGAAAACGGCCTTATGAAGTAGTCTTTTTGGGAGCACTTATGGAGATCACATTTGTATATATACCTAGATTTTGTATAGTTTTGGGACTTGTACATGATCTATATGTCACACTCATGTACGTTGTTTTAGAGGCTTGTTGGATCTTAAGACCAAAATCTTGTAACTTAAATTTGGTAACTTGTTTTGCTATTTTAGGGTGTGTTAATAACTCAAGTCTTGTAATATGCTGAATTTACACTGTCTTGTAAGAATGTACAAAGGAGAAGACTAGTTTTATTTTTTTTCTCGATAGTTTGAAATTTATTTACAATATGAACCTGCAGTGATGTTGAACGAAAAGTATAATTTTGTTAGGAAATTGTTTAACGTGTTGATTATTCAAGAAGGGTTATATCACCTTACGTTGATATTTTAATAGTGTATTTTATTTTTTTTAAAAATATTGCACTTTGAACCTTTATCGCATGGGCCTATTTCCGCTATCAAATTATTTTGAATGTCTTTTTAGATTAATATCTTCTTAATATTGTAAGTAGTAAATTAGATTTATTTCGTAAGTAGCACCCTCTCAAAGGGGGTGCTACAAGGACCGAGGCGAAGGAGTATGAAGGTACATATGCTCCGCTACCGAGGATGTCCATACCCGTAGTCCGAGCGGACGGTAAATGTGAGGGTAAGGACGTGGTTGTTCTTGGTCCTAATGACTATATCACTACTCACGTGAAGGGGTATCTGAGTGTTTATACTTACCCCTTCACGCTCGCCCCGGTGGACCCTATAATCCTTGGCTTCTTAAAAAGGCACGAGGTTTGCCTTGGGAGGATTCACACGTCCTTTAGGAGGATCGTAATCCTCCTCTATCACTTCGTAAACAACACTGAAGCACCTTAGTTCACCCTCAACCACCTACTTCATCTCTACAGTCCCCGAATCTTCTGAGGGGGTGATCAAGCTCGTTCGTCAAGCAAGTAAAGCTCTATTCTCGAGCATTGATGTAGATCGAGATCGAGGTTTGCAGGGGAGGTTCGTTTGGGTGAAAAACGAAGACCTTATTCCCCCTGCATTTCTACCGTTCCCTGAAAAGTAGAACTCATATTGTAAGTCTTCTCCTTCTCGGGTGGTTGCTATTTCCTTTTGTTCTTTTTCTAATTGCACGTGACTACCGTTGTGCAGCAGTCGCCCAAGTTCCCAATGCAGTCCCCCGCTTCAAGGAGTGGATCGAGGGGATTTGCAAACAAATGTATCACTTCGAGCGCGAATGGCACAAGCTCTCGAAGGGCAAGTGGGAGGCCCTTTCATGGGTTTGTCCTAGACCACCGAGCTTCGGCCATTGGATGAGGACGAGGCACCGTCCTCGCTTGTTGAACCATCCGATTTGGGACAACCCGGAGCTGTCGCAAAGGAGGAGAAAAAGAAGAAAAAGAGGAAATCCTCTGGCTCCCCGGACGCCGAGGTACCGGACCCCAATTCCCTCTTTCGCCTCGAGGATTAACCTGAGGATGACGATTATTAGTTCATTTATCATGGGTCGACCATCGACGAGAGAAAGCAGGCGGCAACCGGGGAAGGTGGCCTATAGGTCGATCCCCCTCTAGATCGGGAACCAGAAGGAGAATCAGAGGCCACGGCCTCCCAATAAGCTGCTTCTTCCCCGAAGGAAGTAGCTGGTGTCATTGAAATCGTGGAAACACCGTCCCACACAGAGTCCTTGCTCGAAGAGGCTCAAGCTGATAAAGAAAAATCAAATGAGATGGCACGGGGCGCAGATGATGCCCTCAACATGTTCTTCGATGGTATGGACATGAGCGCGTTGGAGGACTATACAGGGCTTGGTCACCTGGAGGTCCCAAAAAGGGACGTGCCATCGGGGGCGGGCGATCCGAGCTCAAGCCCGAAGCTAGTGAGGCAGTTCCCTGCCCCGAGTGTGGATCCCAATCGTAGAAGAATAGTTGTTCTTACTATCCCAGCCCGCCCAGATGGATGTGGCCATCTATTTTCGTTGCCTGGTTAATGAGGAGGACCGGGCGAAGATGAACGAAGTAAGCTCATCGAGCCACTTCAATGAGGCGCAACAGGCACTGAACAGGGTAAGGCATCTACTCCATGTATCCTTTGCGAATGTTTCTTAGTTTTAGCATGTTCTAACGACCTTATTGTTTTTCAAGCTTCGGTGCTCCACCATGAAAGCTTCCTTCGATCCCAAATGGAAATCAGCCAGCTCGAGTTCGAGATCAAAGAGCAGGTCTAGAAGAAAGTTATGCACAGGGCTCTCAGCGAACAACAAGACGAGCCTCTCAAGGACCTCCCAATTCTCCGAGCTGTAAAAGGCACAAAAAAGGCCTCGTCCGTGAAATGGGAGCATGCCGATCTGGTCTAGAAGGTAAAGATCTTTGAGGTTAAAAACGAGAAGCTACTTGTGATGACTAACGACGCAACCTCACAGGTCCAAGAGAATATAGACTTGATTGACCAGCTTCGACCGAGATAGATGAGGTCAAGACCACGACCGAGGCACTAAAGGGGAGGATGGACATGCTGGCTTTGGAAAAAGAGGCCACAAAAAAGGAGCTGAAATTGACCAAAGACCAGCTCCAGGTGGGAAAAGACAAGGCCGACAAGTGGTCATGGCTAAATGATGAAGTCCGGGCACAACTCGCTTCAGCCGCCTCGGAACGGGATGCCCTTGGCCAGGAATATACTGCGCTGAATTCCAAATTAGAAGACACTTCGATTGATTCCTCTGAATTCGAGGAAATGCTAGCCCAGTATAAGGCTGATGTAGAGATAGCCGAGGCTTGCTTAAAGACGAAGACTGAGTATGTAAAGCGACTGTCCTAGAGGGAGACTCTCGAGGAGATTCACGCCCGAGGTTTTGACCTGTCGACCGAGATCGAAGAAGCGAAGAGGCTCGAGGCCGAGGCAAGGGAACTCTATGAGCCCGAAGGCTCCGAAGTTTCCGACGGTTCCGAAGGCTCTGGTGCCGAGTTAAGCTCTGGTGAAGATCATTTTTTGAGATACATATATAAAAATTTTCCTTTGTCAACATCGCGTTTTTACTTTTTAGTATTTTATGTGATTTTGTTTGCATATCGTCCCTAATGTCTTAGCATAGAATCAAACATAATCTAGAGCGTCCGTTCTTTGGAGGTTCGATCTCGATGGAAACTACTGATTACTCACGGCTTCGAAATTTTGATAAAATCAAAGGCCTTTAAGTTGCTTAAGTGTTTCAGTCATATACGGCGATATTTTTGCCAAGGGTAACCCTTAAATAGGTTTTGATTATACGTAAGGGCCTTACTTTTGAGTACGAACTTTGAACGTCTACGAGTTATTTTAGGGTGGCCGTAGCCTTTCATATTCGAGCACTGCCTAATAGGCTCGGTGCCTCCAGGGTTCAATAGCCATGGCCGTTTGATTTTTTTTTTATCATACGACAGTCCCCGAGTTGGGGTATCTCATAGGCTTTAAGATCTCGGATCCGTTGTGAGGCATCGACGAAGCAAAATGCGCAATAATAAAGTATGAGAGAAGCAAAAATTTCTTTCATTGTTTTATATGTAGGGTACATAATCGGAGGTGCATAAGCCTTGTGTCATGGCTAGAGTGGGCTACATAGGCACATTTTGTTTGACCGTTTGACCTTACAATGAATCTTAATCACCAAGCCTTTGCTTTTGACATATAAACTTTTCTCTTTCTAAAGACCTTAACCTAGGGGTAATGGCTCCCAGTATTTGAGGCCGAACTTGTGAGGGATCAGATACTGTTGGTTTAGTGCAAACGATCAACAATACCAGTTTAAGGCCAGTCTTCAAAACTAGGGTAGTACATTTTACTATTGCCTCATTAAAAACCTTATCGAAAAACCCACTTCGGGATAAAATCGTTTCAAGGGAAAAAGAGTACAACATATGCTTTCAGACCTAAAAGTCACATTTGCCCTTGGCCGAGTACCTACTTAAGTTAGTCTGTAATTTAACGAGATTAGAAAGGGAATTGAGTTCGTACCTTAGCAGTAGTACCGCTTTAAGTGTGCCACGTTCCAGTTGTTCGGAAGTTGTACATCGTTTCCCAATTTGAGTTTATACGAGCCTTTGTAGGTTATTCCGGCAACTCTATATGGTCTTTCCCAATTCGGGCCCATTTTCCCGTTGTTTGGGTTCCTGGTGTGTTGTGTTACTTTTTTCAACACCAAGTCCCTGACTTGAAAATGTCGAACCGGTTCTTCCACTTTCCCTATGAACCGGTCAATCTCTTTTTCAGGTTTTGGAGTATAGTTTTGTTCGTCGATTTCGCTTTCCCATTCCCACTAGGGTGGTAAGGCATTGATAATATCTTCTTAATCTTGTGGATTTCAAAAAACTTAATTACCTTGCTGCCTATGAATTATTTTTCGTTGTCGCAAACGATCTCGGTTGGTATCCCAAATTGACATATTATATGATCCCAGATGAAGTCGATGGCTTTCTTCTCCCTGACCTTCTTGAGCGCCTAATCCTCGACCCATTTGGAAAAAAATCGGTCATGAGTAGTATGTATTGGGCCTTGTCTGGCGCCCATGGAACATGACCGACGATATCCATTCCCCACTTCATAAACGGCCGTGGCGACAGGACCGATTGAAATATCTCTCTCAGTTGATGAATCATTGGAGAGTGTCTTTAGCATTTGTTGTATTTTCGTACGAAGTCATTTGCATCCTTCTCCATTTCATTCTAGTAGTAGCCGACTCTAATTGGCTTTCGAACCAATTATTCTGCCCCCGAATGGTTCCCGCAAGTGCCCTCGTAGACTTCCCTCATGGTTTATTCGGTCTCTCCTGGACCTAAGCATCTAGCTAGTGGGCCGAAAAAGGACCTTCTGAACAATTTTCCTCCGACTAAACTAAACCTGGAAGCTTTGGTGTGTAGGGCCTTTGATTCTTTAGGATCCGATGGAAATTTTCCTATCTTCAGGTAGTCTATGTATTTGTTTCTCTAATCCCAAGTTAAACTTATCGAGTTTACTTCGGCGTGACCTTCTTCTACCACCGAGTTCATCAACTGCACCACTACCCCTGAGTTGAATTTATCTGAGTCGACAAATGATCCCTAGTTGGCCAGTGCAACGGCCTCGCTGTTTTTGATCTCGAGGTACGTGTTGTAGAGTTCATTCCTTCAATTGGTGTAGGATTACCTGCAATTTGTCCAAGTACCTCCGCATTCGTTCCTCTTTTGCTTCGAATGCTTTGTTGACTTGATTTACGATGAGGACGGAGTCACATTTGGCTTCGGTCATTTCGGCCCCGAGGCTCTTCGCCAGTTCTAGACCTTCTTTCTCCCGGACTCGGACACCACTTACCGCCACCTCGGAAACCGCCTAGTAAAGGTACAATTGTTCGTCTACCTTATGACTGTGTAGCAAAGGGGGGCTCGATAGGTATCGCTTTAGTTCTTCCAAAGCTTGCTGGCATTTCGGAGTCCAAGAAAAATTGTTCTTCTTTTTCAATAGTGAGAAGAGCTGATGGATCTTATCTGAGGATCTCGAGATGAACCAGCCCAACGCAGCTATTAGCCCGGTCAGTCTTTGAACTGCCTTGACGTTGTCGACTGCGGTGATATCCTCTATGGCCTTTATTTTATTTGGGTTGATATCTGTCCCTCAATTAGATACCATGAACCCGAGAAACTTGCCCAACCTGACCCCAAATGCACACTTCTCCGGGTTTAGCTTCGTGTTGTACTTCCTTAATATGTCGAAGATTTCCTGCAAATATTTCAAATGGTCCTTTGCTCTCAGGGACTTGACCAACATATCGTCAATATAAACTTCCTTTGATTTTGCTATTTGATCTTCAATCATCCGGTTTACTAGGCGTTGGTAGGTGGCACCGACATTTGTTTTAATCCGAACAGCATACGTAATAGAAGTGGGTGCCGAGCTTTGTTATGAAAGAAGTCTTTTCTTGATCATCCGGGTACATCCGAATTTGGTTGTACCCGAAGTAGGCATCGAGAAAGCTGAGTATCCCGTGCCTGACCGCCGCGTCGATCATTCGATCGATGTTAGGTAAAGGGAAAGAATCCTTTGGACATGCCTTGTTTAGGTCCTTATAATCTACATACATTCTCAGTTTATTTCCTTTTTTAGGTACTACCACTACGTTAGCTAACCAATCCGGGTATTTTACTTCCCGGATGGAACCTATTTTTAGAAGTTTGAATACCTCATCCTTGATGAACGCGTGTTTGATCTCGGACTGTGACCTTCTCTTCTTCTTGATCGGATGGAACTTCGGGTCCAAACTCAGCTTGTGAGTGGTTACCACCGATGGATCCCTGTCATGTTTAGATGGAACCAAGTAAAATAGTAGGCGTTAGCTTTAAGAAAATTAATAAGTTTTTTCCTGAGCTTGGGGGTTAACCCCGTGCCCAAGTATACCTTTCGATCCGGTAGGTGCTCGATTAATATAACTTGCTCCAACTCCTCGACCGTTGATTTTTTGGCGTCGCTATCATCGGGAGCTATGACTGATCTCGAGACACCGTAATCGTCATCATCATCCGCTCCTTGTTCTTCATGTCTCTTCGGTTCAGTTGAGTCCGGTATCATTGATTCCTATTTAGTCTCTTCTTTTTTGGTCAGTTCCTCACTTATCGATGTTGAGACCGTAGGCACCAGGATCACTTCATTGACAATAAAAATTTCCCTTGTGGCCGGCTGTTCTCCGTAGACCATTTTGACCCCCTCCCCCCCTCCCGCGTGGGAAATTTCAGCGCCTGGTGTAAGGGTCCAAGGTACCGCCCTCATATTGTGGATCCATGGCCTTCCGAATAAAGCGTTGCACCTTATATCCCCTTCGATCATGTAGAATTGCATTTCCCGGGTTGTCCAGGCAGTGTTTACCGACAAAGTTGTTTCTCCTTTCATGGTCTCAAATCCCATATTGAACCCATTTAATACTCGGACCGCCGGTACAATTTGATCCTATAACCCCAGTTGCTTTACCACCTTTTATCTGATGATGTTGTCTGAGCTACCTGGATCAATTAACATACGTTTAACCCGCTATTGATTGATAAGTATATATATTACCAGAGCATCATTGTAAGGCTGCATGATACCCTCAGAATCTTCATCGCTGAACGAGATAGCTCCATCCGGAACGTAATCCCGGGTGCATTTTTCCCTCGTAATAGACATTTTGGTACGTTTTATCTTTGGCCCTTTGGGGACTTTAACTCCCCCAATAAACATATTGATCATGTGTTGAGGCTCCCCTTGTTCGACCTGTTTGTTGGCGTCCGTGTTTATGAAGTGATTTTTGGCTCACTCGCTAGGAATTCTCATAGGTGCCCATTGTTGAAATTGAGGAACTTCTTCTCTTAACTGTCGGCAATCTTTGGTCCTATGATTGTGAGTGCCATGATACCTACACATCAAATTAGGATTTCGGATCCGACGACCATCAATTTTTCCCACAAAATTATTTCTAAAACTCTTAATTATCAAAACAATCGGAGTTGTTGATCAAAAGATCCAACGACTCCAATTTCGTATCTTGGTTTTAATTCAGAGATACCCCCAAAACCCTACTTCTTTCACCCAAGATCAGCCGCCGTCTTTCCCCTTCTTCTCTCATCTCTCTCAAACTTTCAGACCCGTCAATCACCCAAAACCTTGCACTAATTAGTGCAAGGTCTTGAATCATGACCATAAAATGTTCCTTCTGCCTTCATTACCCATGTTTTTCGCGGAATCCGTACATTTCGCCTTTGAAACTCAAAGTCCCAGATCTGAAAACCCTAACCCAAATGTGAGGTTTTAAAATCATCTGAGGTTTTCAAATCCATGGCATGCATGGCCATTCGTTCTGCGTATGTACTATCATTATTTCTTTCCATTTTTGCCATTTAATCTCAATAGCCCTATTTGAAGAAGTTAGACCAAAGGGTGAAACTTCAACTCGCCAGATCTCCTCCTTCATCTTTTCAAATCAAAGCGAGTTTGGGATGCTAGCGGGCTTCAATGTTAATATTCGACACCCAGAGGTCATATGCAATGACCTCTAGGTATTAGGGTTCTAACCAGCGGTCTCTCGTACCTCATCGATTAGCTTCCCTCTTCTTAGGTAAATCCCTAAACGATTTTTTCCCTCAGTCTCTCTGATTTTTACCCAACTATGTTCACATCATCTATCATTCATCACTCTCCACTACCATTTTGAATTCGCTGAAACCCTAATGGCTCAATGGCCACTATAAATAGGGGCTTTAATGTTCTCACCTAACAACACCTAACATCTTCAACAGACATAGCTAATACACCTAACTCTTTCTAAAAATCAAAGATACAATTGATTTTTGCTTAAGATTTTCGAGTTCTCATTCCATTACTGCTTTCTCTCTTTCTTTGGCTCTGAGTTCTTCACTTGTAAAAAGCTGAGTTTTGGTTCCTAAACGGCTAACGTGAACACTCATTTGGTTTATTTCTCAATAGGAGGTCAGTATACCTCTATCCTCCCCCTTAATTGTTTCATTTAAAATCACAAACATGTTATTGTTTTCTTGGTTAACTGCTTAGTCTATAATGTTTATTTAGCCTTTAGTCACTTATTTTGTTCATTATGATTTGTTGATGATCTATGATAGGCCGTTGTATTTGTTTAATGTTAACTAAGTAAATTTATGACTTTAATGACCTCCTTTTCTGTACTGAATGGCCTATGTGTTTAAGCTGTTTAACCTGCTGATTTCTCACATTTTGCCTAAACCTCAGACCTGACTCTAATGTTGTGTTATAACCTTCATGTTATATTTTAAGTTATGTTAATGTCTTGTTGCAACTTTCATAATCTTCATGTTGCATTTTGAGTTTTGCTCCACTTAATTCTCCGTTATAATTTTCATGCTCATCATGATGCACCCTGAATTCTGCTCCACCTAATGTTCTGTTATAAGCTTTTATGATTCATCATGTTATATTCTCTTCTGAGTTCTGTACTTAAGTTCTGTTATAGTCATCATGCTTAACATGCAACATCCTTCTAAAGTTCTACTATTTTACTTAGGTTTTTCTATTTATCATGTCATATCCTTTGAGTTCTATCATGTTATACTTAGTGTTGTTATTACAGTCTCCATGTTTAACATGCCATGTTATTTAGAATCTGCCATTCTGAGCTTGGGTTGTTATTAGATGGTTTTAGCTGGGGTATATATGGAATGCATAGGATAACCCTGCCTCACTATTTTCATGGCCAAATCTGTTTTTAGAACTACACCACCTGCCAAACAGAAAGTATAACCAACAATACAAGACTAAATACAATTAAGCATTCAAATACCAAATTCAACATGCAATCCAATTCATTTCATAAACAACAACTAGTCAATCCATTTCATAATTAATATCCAACTAATAAGAAGGTAGAACAAAAACTCAAAAAATCCAACATTCAATATTTAACATCCAGGTACCATCCAAGACAAGCTAATAAAAGAAACTACTCCTTAGTTATCATCAGATGCTGGAGAACGGGGCAAAGAAAATGTACCAGATGCTAAGAGGGAGTTTATTTGAGACTTGAAATTTTTAACATCACTAGTGATAAGTTTTAATGCATCGTCCTTTTGCCTCATTTCTTCCTCCCTTAGCCTTTCCTTTTCCTCTCTTCGCCTATCTTCTTCCTTCCTCCACTTTGCCTCTTCTTCCCTTGCAGCCCTTTCTTGAAGATGCAACTCAGTAATCTTCGCTACCTTCCTATTCAATTTCTCAAACTCATCCACATCAACCAAGCAATGTGAGGAAGAATAAGAATTAGACAATCCAGAAGTACGACGACCGAGACTAAACTCCGATCCAAGGCCGTAGACTCTCCCCTTATGCACGCCACCATCTGCCTTAATCCACATGTCCATGATCTCCTCTTGGGATGGCTGGATTGGCCAACCTTGATCATCAATCAACTGACTTTGAATGAAATCCTCCAAGCTTTGTTTGAAAGTATCCTATAAAAAAAATTATAATTATTATAAAAGTAAACTTTACTAAATAAAATTTATACAAGTATCTTTAATTCTCAAACTTTAAAGTGAAACACACAGAAAGATAATGTATAGACAATGTATCGGTACTTCTAATGGGAAAAAATTAGTACACCATCTCTTTTGTAAAAATCAATACCCATAAGCTACTAGCTACTAGTTCTCCAATACTTCTAATGAGGAAACAATAAGATAAATTCCCGCATTTATATTTCAGTTTGTTTATATTTCTTCACTATGACCTGTCTTTGGTAGTGAAATAGCGCACTTCTATTGCTTCGTCTGTTATTGACGTACTTGTATTCCAAGTTCAGTCTCAATTGCCATAACTAAGTGTGTTTCTCCAACAGATATATGCCACAATAGCCGAAGCTAGTGCTAGCTTGAACAAGATTCTTACTTTACCTTTCAAAAAGCTTAGTCCTCGCTACGTGCTAGGCTAAAAAAAAAGATATTGCCCAACTGGAAACACTAACTAAAGTTTTGCTTCCCCCTTATCATTTCTACTGCTTTACTTCTTGTTATTATAAGAGATCCAGCTTCTCAACGACTACTCTCTCCTGGCTTAAGAAGTGTTTGCATCTTTGAACGCTCCCTTCCTGACTGTACTATAAGCAGGAACGACACTCAAAGAACTATACATGACATTTTTTATAACTCGTAATACATCTACCACCAAACCAAGTGGGCATATTTCCCAGAGAAACACATCTACCACCAAAGAGATGATCCAGTAGATTTAAGCAGCAATAAAATATTTTCCATAGAAATACACATTATATAAGAATATGCTACTTCATCTGAAGTAAGAGATCTACTTTATAAATTAGAAATGAGATTCCACACCTTTGCAGACTTAACAAGCAGCCAGAAACAAGTATTGTACTGATTGTTTATGTGAAACAAAAGGGAAACAGAGAATATCTAGCTAAATTAAGGGGACTTTGTTATTAACTGATAAGCTAAAACTACAGGGTTACAGAGAAAAGATAATGGAGAAAGATCATAACGAACATCTATCCTAAACTTTTAATTTGCAGCTACTTTCCTATTAAAACTAACAACTCCTTGCAATCCCCAGTTCACAATGTTAAGAGTATCTCACAATGTTCAGAAATAAGCTTACTTATCAATTCTTGCTGATTGCTACTATTAATACTGATTGATTAAGAACAATAAAGTCCAGAGAATCTCATACTTTTTCCAGTGTAAACTAAATTATATTGCCTTTTATGCACTAAATCTCCATTTATCACTTGTTATATATGAAGAGTCAGTAATAGGCAAATAGGTAGAACACATTACAAGTAAAATACAATAAGCAATCCATAGTTACTTCTAAACACACCAAAATAACCAAATGATATAGCTACATTTAAAAGCAACGATATTGTATAATGATCCACTAATACTTCTCACAACATCAAAAGAATCACATGATACAACTACATTTAAAAGCAATGATACTAAATTAAATGATGATCTTACAAAAACTATTTGTAACTTTTTATCAGGCCACCAATTAAGCCCAAATCATACACCAACATGCATATTATTTACTTCCTCTCATACTCAACCAATTTAGCAGTTAGATGACTTATTCCAGTTGATAACAACTGAGTGTTACCAACAAATAAGCTAGTTTAAAATAAAACTCATCAATCTTATATGGGTTGTCTCAGTGCGCGACTCGACCCAAGTTATTTTTGTTCCATCCTTCAACTTCTTCATGTGGGTTTCCTCAAATACCTCATCATGAGTAACTAGTCTTCCTTTAACCTTTTCCTAAAAAATAAATAATATCTTAAAAATGATAACTAAAGTAGTTATAAATCAAGAAAAATATAATAAAGACATTACCAATCTTCTTCTATGAGCCGCTATACTAATTGAACCGCCCGTGTGCATTGAGCCACCCTTGTCGGACAAACGGGTTGCTCTTCCTTGGGCGCTCTTCTTCTCAAATTTCGGAGAGTTCCAATACTCAAGAAGTTTAACCCATATATTATCAAGAATCCAACTTGGCCTTTTTTTACTTTCTCGAGCAGTCCGAAGCATATCACACAACTTATCAGAACATTTCTTAAAGAAAACGGCTCGTACCTCAGCCTCAGAATCGCGTGACCATGCACACTTCATCTGCAAATAAAACATGTTATAATGAATAAAAAGAGTTGAAAACTAAAATAAAATATTAATTTTACCCTAAATTCAGCAAATATTCTGTCCCTAACGTTAATTGAAACTTCTGACCAGAACCTCCATGCTGCGTGATAAAATGAACACATCGATTCAACCACGACTTTCGTAGCCTGAGGAGGATTAAAGCTGCATTGAATTTAAAATAAGTTAGAAACTATATTTAAAAATTAATTAGGAATTAAAAAGATGAATATTTACCCTGCTCCATCGGACACAATAATCAACCTCCGAAGATCATCATATTTTCCAACATTTGGAGGATCCTGCCTTCGTGTAGAAGTTTGTGTAGGAGGTTGTGTAGATGTATCTGTTACATCCCCCATTTCTCGTACGTTAAAGTTTCGTCTTCAGTTAATTGACATAGATTCGGGGATGAGATTATCTTGAGGTTAACATATTTATGCTATTTATAACAAGCGATAAGTAAGTGCCATGAAGGATAAAGGGTACACGAATTAAAGAAAATAAGTTTCGTTGAAGGTTGTCGATTTGGGATAAAATACAGTCCGAGATATAATACCCGATATTTATGGACTAGTACCATACAAGGTACCATATGACCGTGATAGTACGACGTATAAAGTATATTAAAAATGAGTAGAATTTTAAGTAATTTGAGATAATTCTTAATTATGCGGGTAATTGGTTAATTACCAGGTAACGAAATATTACCTAATTAATTAATTGGTTATGGGATAAGATTAAAACCCCTCCCCACCGCCACATGGCAGCAAGACACTAACCAAACAAATGACTCTTGGTCAATTGTGATTAAGTGGCAACATAATATAGTGATTTTAACACACTTCATCCTAGGATTTTGAATACAAAACTACATGTCATTCTCAAACACTAACATTTTCCATACTAATCAAATGTGGAGCTTTGGAAAAGTAGCAACGTTTCCAACATTTCAATACCAATCAGATATGAAGCTTTGGCAAAGATAGTAACAAAGCACTTCATCTCTAATATCTTCAAATACCAAAAGCCTTACAATTAGGCATTAGAAATCCCTCAAAGTCTTTCAACAAAAATTTCTCAGTAACAAAACACTTCATTTTCTCATGTCTTGAATAGAAAGATACTACCAGACTTAGAATCTTCCTACAAGGTTTCAACCAAAATTCTTGCAACCAAACAATTTCTTACGAGAATTATTAAGTCAGCGTTAGCAACGAAAGTTTTTGCGGTTCTAAAGGAGTACGGTGTAATCCTTCTCAAGAATATCACACGAAGTTTTTCCTACTCCAGGTATGTTAAGGCTATTCTTTCTTTCTTTTGGCATGGTCCAAATGATACAGATGAAACGAGCAAAATGCACAACTTTCATAAATGACTCTATTCATAGAAATACTAGAGATGTCTATATTCTTGATTCCCCATGTGAATTATTATTATATCTTCTATTCATGGGTCTCAGAAAAATACGTATTTGATAAAGTTTATCCGAAAGGCATACTGATTTTTATGGTATTCCGAGAAAATTTTATTAACGTATTTCTTATGCATTTCATACATTTATACATGTACATTGACCCATGACCAGATGGCCTAATATATGTGTATATATGTATATTATATTTAAATGGGATATGGAAAAAAGGTTACGGCGTTATATACGCACCACCACCTGATCAGTTGGTATATGTTGATGATGTTGCTCACAGTAGCTGAGACAATATGATGGGATACCCTCAGAGGTTTGATGATATTATGTACACCTATACCTATGCATGATACGGCATTTATATGTACGTGCATGACATTATAAATGTTTCAGAATTTACAAAGTTATTTAGACTTATAGATGGATTCCTTTATTCCATGTTTCATCCATGTCTTTTATGTACTGATTTTCATGCCTTACATACTCAGTACATTATTCGTACTGATGCCCTATTTCCCGGGGCCTGTGTTTCATGCCTGCAGGTGCAGGTAGGCAAGCTGACGGTCCCCCTTCTTAGGATACTTGATCAGCGAGAGTTGGCATGCTCAACTCGATCCAGAGCTACTTTTGATTTTGGTACGATATGCTTGTATACATATATGGGTATGATGTGGCTCAATCCCGTCTTTGTACAGTTGTATTTCTATTAGAGGTCTGTAGACAGTTGTGTATAGTTGGGTGGTATGTTGCTTTGTCGGCTTTCAATTTTAGATATGTAGTTGTCTATAGCAGCCTTGTCGGCTCGCCTTACGTATTCCGCACGTATATGTATATATGTCTTTTGGACAGGTTTTCCTCACGCATGCTATTCTCGTAATTCAGCGGATATTATTCATGCTTATATCTTAGTCGGATGCTTAAGGGTGTTCGACAGGTAGGACTCGGGCACTCATCGCGGCCCATCGGTTTGGGTCGTGACAAAAGTGGTATCAGAGCAGTTCTGTCCTAGGGTTGTCTACAGACCGTGTCTAGTAGAGTCTTGTTTATGGTTGTGTTGTGCACCACACTTATAGACCGGGTTCCCCTCAGGCTCAAATTTATGTCAAGGTATTTGTAGACACCAGCTCTTCTGAGGTTCCAAATAGTCCACAGTCTTGGGAGTCCGTCAATCAAGGTTCGTCAGTGTATGTTATGGGATATACAGAGGAAGAGGATAGTAGTCGGGCCAAGAGGAGGAAGGTAACTGATAAGGATATGAAGATTCCGCTTCGAAGTGCGTCTGATCGAGGCTCTCATATAGGACGAGGCAAGGACCCTCTACTGTAGACTTCCTCCAGATGTCAGCTTTTGGTTGGTGAGCTCTACTTCTTCTTGGAGTATTATCAATTCAGGGTTCTAAATATGTTAGGTTGTTTTATGAGGACGTAGGGAGCCCTGTCCCGACTTGTATATATTATGGTTATGTTTACTTAGAGGTTTTGTAGACAGTATCTTGTATATAGTTTTGGGTATGATATGTCTACGGCCTTGTTGACCCCTATGTATATAAACCTTTTTCTAAATTAGTTATGCGAGTTAAGTCTTAATATTGTTACTTATATATATATGGATGTCACCCGTAATGGCCTGTGATAGATTTGATAATAAATAAGGATAACGTACGTGGTGCTTGGTTGGGTAGAATTTGATGTTATAATGGGTATGGATTGGCTGGCTTTTTGTTATGGTGACATTGATTTAAGAACAAAGGTGGTTCGATTCTAATTCCCAGGAAAGCCTGTTTTTGGAGTAGAAAGGTAATACGGCACCGCCGAGAGGTAAAGAGGATGATCAAAAAAAGTTATGATTATCACTTAGTTCGGGTAAAGACTGTGAAAGTAGAGTCACCAACCATTCAATCTATCCCTATGGTAAATGAATTTCCCGATGTTTGTTTTTCGATAAGCTTCCATGCCTTCCGCCAGAGCGAGAAATTAAGTTTGCTATTAACCTACTACCATCTACTCAACCAATATCTATTTGTCCCTACCGAATGGCACCCGCAAAGTTAAAAGCGTTGAAGGAACAACATGGGGAGCACCTGTGTTATTTGGGAGGAAGAAAGATGGTTCCTTGTGGATGCGTATTGATTATAGACAGTTGAATGAGCTGACAATCAAGAATAAGTACCCCCTCCTGAGGATTGATGAATTATTTGGTCAGTGTTAAGGTGCCAAGTATTTCTCGAAGGTAGACGTGAGGTCCGGGTACCCTCAGGTAAGGGTTAAGGAGAAAGATATCCCGAAGATAGCATTTAAGACCAGATATAGGCACTTTGAGTTTCGTGTTATGTCATTTGGTTTGACTAGTGCCCCAACAGTATTTATTGACGTGATGAACCGAGTGTTCAGACCCTTTTTAGATCTATTCGTGATTGCATTATTTGATGATATATTGGTGTAATCGCATTCAGAGACTGAGCACACAGGTCAATTGCATATTGTGCTCAAAGTTTTACAAAAAAAAAAGAAGAGGAAGTTGTATGCAAAATTCTCTAAATGTGAATTCTGGTTGAATTCTGTAGATCCCCTTGGGCATATTATTTCAGGCGAAGGTATTCGGGTTAATACACAAAAGATTGAGGCAGTAAAGACTTGACCTAGACCCACGACACCGACGGAGGTTCGTAGCTTTCTCCGTTTTGCAGGTTATTACAGAAAACTTGTAAAGGAATTTTCTTCTCTTTTAGAACCTTTGACAAAAGTGCTCGAGTGGTATGTGATGTCTTTCTTGATATTCCAGAATAACATAAGGAAATATATGGTGCAAGCAAATTGAAGGAAGATTGAGAATAAGTATAAATAGATATATGTAGGTCGCAAGCTAAAGTATGGTAGAGCGACAAGGTTTTAGGAAGACAGGAGAAATGATAAGAAAAGATGAGTGAGAAGGTGACGAGAATGGATTAGTCCTTGGGGTTAAGCTCATAAGAGAACTGATGGTTTCTCTAAGTTATAGAAGGCTAAGTATAGCCTAAATAAACTCAAAGGAGTGTAAGACCAGTAGCATTTAGAAGAGATGGAATTCTGCCCTGGTAGTGGAATAAGGACGTAATCATGATAGATGAAGGATGAAGTTTGGGCCTTCGAAAGGGGGACTTTCATGAATTGTGATAAAAAAATTAGAATACCCATGTAAGTTAACTCAGAGAAGAGCTAAGTTTCAGTGGATTGATGCTTGCAAGGAGAGTTTCCAGGAGCTTAAGAACAGATTGACTTCAGTGCCAGTTCTAGCACTTCCAGAGGATCCAGATGGTTATGCCATGTGTTGTGATGCCTCAGGTGTCGGGTTAGGATGTGTCCTGGCGCAACATGGGAAAGTAATTGCGTATGCTTCAAGGCAATTAAGGAAGCACGAGCGGAATTATCCGACCCACGACCTCGAGTCATCTGCGGTTGTCCATGCACTTAAGATACGTCAGCATTATTTATATGGTGTTCATGTTGATGTATTCACAGATCATAAAAGCATGCAATATATCTTCAAGCAAAAAGAGTTGAATTTGCGACAGAGGCGATGGATTGAGTTATTGAAAGATTACGATGTTAACATTCTCTACCATCCAGGGAAAGCTAATGTTGTAGCAGATGCCTTAAGTCACCAATCTATGGGTAGCCTAGCACATGTAGAGGCCGAGAGAAGACAATTAACTAGAGAGATTCATAAATTGACTTGTCTGGGAATTCGGTTAGTAGTCTCTGGCGATGGTGGAGTTGTACTCCAAAATATTGCAAAATCATCTCATAGCTGAAGTAAAAGAGAGGTAGTACGAGGACCTAGAGTTGGTCGAGTTGAGAGAGCGAGTCCCGTAGCAGAAGAAGCCGTTGTTAGAACTCAAGGGAGATGGGGTTCTCAGATACAGGGGTTGTTAGTGAGTTCCAGATATAGCAGGGCTACAAGACAGGATTATGTCAGAGGCACATTATTCGTGGTACTCCATTCACCCCGGGTCGAAGAAGATGTATCATGACATTAAGGATGCGTATTGGTGGAACGATATGAAGAAGAACATTGCAAAGTATGTCGCTCAGTGTCCTAGTTTCCAGCAGGTGAAGATAGAGCACCAGAAGCCCGGAGGGTTAATGCAGACTATAGAGATCCCGACATGGAAATGGGAGGCGATAAACATGGACTTTATCACGTGTTTACCTCGTTCTCATTGTAAGTTCGATTCCATATGGGTGATAGTCGATAGGCTCACAAAATCAGCTCATTTCCTACTGGTCAGATCTATATATACAATAAAAGATTATGCAAAGTTATATATTAAAGAGATAGTGCGACTACATAGAGTACCAATATCTATTATATCTGACCGTGGGGCCCAGTTTACAGCACATTTTTTGAGGTCATTTCAGAGAGGTCTAGGAACTCAGGTGAATCTCAGCACAACTGTTCATCCACAAACTGATGGACAAGTTAAGCGCACAATTCAGACGCTCGAGGATATGTTACAAGCATGTGCATTGGATTTTAAAAGAAGTTGTGATGAATATCTACCTCTTATCGAGTTTGCATATAATAACAATTACCACTCCAGTCTCCAGATGGCTCCGTACGAGGCTTTGTATGGGCATAAGTGCAGATCTCCTATAGGGTGGTTTGATGTTGGAGAATCTGGATTATATGGGCCAGGCCTGGTTTAACAGGCCATAGAAAAAGTAAAACTTATCCGGGAGCGACTGTTGACAGCAGGCATGTGTGGCATGTATAGTATGTTTTCTGGCTGCGTACAAGTTGGTTTTAGTCTAGTGTACAGAGAAGACTCTGGCAAAATATTATCCAAGGTACCTAAGAGTAACATTCGAGGACGAATGTTTCTAAGGGGGGAAGTATGTTACATCCCGCGTTTCTCGTACGTTAAAGTTTCATCTTCAGTTAATTGACATAGACTTGGGGATGAGATTATCTTGAGGTTAACGTATTTATGCTATTTATAACAAGCGATAAGTAAGTTCCATGAAGGATAAATGGTACACAAATTAAAGAAAATAAGTTTCGTTGAAGGTTGTTGATTTGGGATAAAATATGGTCCGTGCTATAATACCCGATATTTATGGACTAGTACCATACAAGGTACCATATGACCGTGATAGTACGATGTATAAAGTATATTAAAAATGAGTAGAATTTTAAGTAATTTGAGATAATTTTTAATTATGCGGGTAATTGATTAATTACCGGGTAACGAGACATTACCTAATTAATTGATTGGTTATGGGATAAGATTAAAACCCCTCCCCACCGCCACATGGTAGCAAGACACTAACCAAACAAATGACTCTTGGTCAATTGTGGTTAGGTGAAAACATAATATAGTGATTTTAACACACTTCATCCTAGGATTTTGAATACAAAACCACATGTCATTCTCAAACACTAACATTTTCAATACTAATCAAATGTGGAGCTTTGGCAAAGTAGTAACGTTTCCAACATTTCAATACCAATCAGATATGAAGCTTTGGCAAAGATAGTAACAAAGCACTTCATCTCTAATATCTTCAAATACCAAAAGCCTTACAATTAGGCATTAGAAATCCCTCAAAGTCTTTCAACAAAAATTTCTTAGTAACAAAATACTTCATTTTCTCATGTCTTAAATAGAAAGACACTACCAGACTTAGAATCTTCCTACAAGGTTTCAACAAAATTCTTGCAACCAAATAATTTCTTACGAGAATTATTAAGTCAGCATTAGCAATGAAAGTTTTTGCGGTTCTAAAGGAGTACGGTATAATCCTTCTCAAGAATATCACACGAAGTTTTCCCTACTCCAGGTATGTTAAGGCTATTCTTTCTTTCTTTTGGCATGGTCCAAATGATACAGATAAAACGAGCAAAATGCAGAACTTTCATAAATGACTCTATTCATAGAAATACTAAAGATGTCTATATTCTTGATTCCCCATGTGAATTATTATTATATCTTTTGTTCATGGGTCTCAGAAAAATACGTATTTGATAAAGTTTATCCGAAAGGCATACTGATTTTTATGGTATTCCAAGAAAATCTTATTAATGTATTTCTTATGCATTTCATGCATTTATACTTATACATTGACCCATGACTAGATGGCCTAATATACGTGTATATATGTATATTATATTTAATTGGGATATGAAAAAAAGGTTACGGCATTATATACGCACCACCACATGATCAGTTGGTATATGTTGATGATGTTGCCCACAGTATATGTATATATGATCATGCTCGCAGGTGCAGGTAGGCAAGCTGACGGTCCCCCTTCTTAAGATCCTTGATCAGCGAGAGTTGGCATGCTCCACTCGATCCGGAGCTGCTTTTGATTTTGGTACGATATGCGTGTATACATATATGGGTATGATGTGGCTTAGTCCCGTCTTTGTACAGTTGTATTTCTATTAGAGGTCTGTAGACAGTTGTGTATAGTTGGGTGGTATGTGGCCTTGTCGGCTTCCAATTTTAGATATGTAGTTGTCTATAGCAGCCTTGTCGGCTCGCCTTACGTATTCCGTACGTATATGTATATATGTCTTTTGGGTCGTGACAGTATCACTATTGGTGTATGGGGATGTCGAATTACTATCAATTGCAATATGTGGCCTAAAAATGTTGGGAGATGAAGACGGAGTGGATTCAGATGAAGGCATGGAAGAGTGGCTAGCAGGCTGACTAAATAATGAAAGCATGCTAGAGGAAGATGGTGAGTGAATGATTGGGGAAAATGATGATCGAATGCCAGAGAAAGATAATGAAGGAATGACCGGAGAAGATGATAATGGAGGGACAAGGTAAGATGATGAGGGTATGCCATGTGAAAATGGAGTGGATTTAGATGAAGGCATGGAAGAGTACCTAGCAGGCTGACTAAATGATGAGGGCATACCAGAGGAAGATAATGAATGAATGATTGGGGAAAATGATGATTGAATGCGAGAGGAAGATAATGAAGTAATGACCGGAGAAGATGATGATGACATGACTGGGTAAGATGATAATAAGGGTACGCCAGGCCTAAGTCTAGATATGTGCTTGGAAGATGTAGGATTAAAGAAGGGGGTAGGTGAGGGAGCGTTATACCCTAGGTGAGGTATAAAGTATAAGAGAGGTGGAAATGATAACGGTCATGTAGGTGGAGGCACATGCAAACTAGAAGGTGCGTGTGGGGGAGAGGTAGTGATACCTAAGTTACCAGAATTTTTTGTTTTCTTCCTTTTTTTTACCCTTCTCTAGTGCAGTACCCTCTGGACGATCTTTACCTCGAGGAGCCATCTAAACAATATAAGTACAAGAAAAGATATGTTAATATGTTTAGCAAAAAAGAACAAACATGTCAATCCTAATCGCTTAGTTCATCTTCATCAAAAATTTCATCCTCCTCGCTTGTTTCATTTTCATAATATTCTTCCTCCTCAGTTAGTTCATTTTCATCAGCGGAATCTTCCTCTTCATTAGCCATAGATGTTCCAACCTCATGTTGAACTGAAGGATCAACTTCTTTGTACATGCCTTCAATATGCAGTTCATCTGCTAATTCATCATCCACAATTAGTTGAATACTTGATATATCATTCTGGTATGCTATATCTAGTGCATCCTCAACTTCTATTCTACCAACTGACTTAGTTTTTATAACCACCCACCATTCAGTCTTATTTTTACATGACGACAGATAAGGAGCGTAATACACTTGCTTCACATTTTGTGCAATTATAAATGGATCATATCTTACATACTTCATCGTGTGATTAACTTCAACTATTTTATAGTGTTGGTGTACCTTTGTACCTTTATTTGGTATTGGATCAAACCACTTGCATCGAAAAAGCACCAGCCTTTTCTTCAGCCAACCAACATACTCTATTTCTAAAATCTCCCAAAGTACACCATAATAATCAATATCTCCAACTTGGCTACCATCACCACCTTTCACCCAGACTCCGCTATTAATATTTTTTTTATTCTTAGACCATTCTTCCGTGTGAAACTTGTACCCATTGACAAAGTACTTGAACATAGTTTTAACTTGAGGTATAGGTCCCCAAGCTATATCACGTAAAAATGGATCACCTATATCATTGTCTGGATTATGAACCTATATAGAGTTGAAAAAAATTGAGAAGTTAGAAAATACAACTTGTGCAATAATGAGAATTTTGTAACATATTAGTTAACACTTACATAATCTCTAAACCACTCTGAAAACCTTGGATAAACAACATCTTGGCCAAACACACTCACAAAATAACTGTCCGATATATTTATAAAGTTTATTAGTTAAAATATGGATAGATCATGCAAGTAGGTCAATAATATAATTTCAAACCTACTTGTAAAATTGTTGAACTTTGGGGCAATCGAGCAATACATGTGTTGCAGCCGACTTTTTCTCCATCCCAGTCCAATTTCTTTTTTGATACTTCTTAGAACTTCTACCGGGTTGATTGAATATGGATACAGGCGGTGCCAAAGGATCATTATCACCTTCATCATCATGCCGATTTGGCCTATTTCTCAAACATGGCACGTGATGCTCAAAATAATATGAACAAAAATGAGAAGTTTCTTTAACTAGATATGCTTTACATATTGATCCCTCAATCTTGAATTTTTATTTCACCATCCGTTTATATTTGTCAATAGTCCTACATAGAATAATTTTAAATAAGAAGAAGTGTAATCAAAACACATAAAGGGAAAATAATTAATGGTTATTATCTCTCAAATTAATACATCCATCTACATTGAACATGCCCTCCAAGTCGTGCCTCTCTTACAAGATGAATTGAGAGATGTTCCATTACATTGAAAAAACCACATGGAAATTTTTTTGCCAGTTTGTTTATGATTAAATGGATGTTACTTTCCATCAAAACTAGATTTTCCTCCCTCAATGTATTAGAACATAGGTCTTTGAAAAATAAGCTTATTTCTGTGATGGGTTTCCATATTCTCTCAGGCAATGCGCTAAATGCAATAGGAAGTAATGATTCCATGAAAATATGACAATTATGGCTTTTCATATACATCAGCTTTCCTTCTTTCATGTCAACATAATTGAATAAGTTTGAAGCATACCCATCGGGCATTCTCAAATTTCGAACCCAATCACAGATCTTTCGTTTGTCATCCATTTTGAATGAATAACTGGCCTTAGGCTTCACCATCCTATTATTTTCTTGCGGTAGTTCTAATTTTCTTCGCCTACAGTATTCATGTAAATCCATCCTGGCCTTCAAGTTATCTTTTGTCCCGTTCTTATTATCCATTACAGTATGAAATAGGTTATTGGTGGCTCATCATAATCAGTTCAATTCATTATAAATGCACTAGTACTTCTCCTGAACTCATGATCCATTGGCAAAAATCGATGGTGACAGTCAAACCATGTGTTTTTACCTCCATGTTTCAAAGTGAATGCTTTTGTGTCTTCCATACAGCAAGGACAAGCTAAATTTCCGACAGTCGGCCATCCAGATAACATTCCATAAGCAGGAAAGTCATTAATATAGCGCACAATTTAAAGTTTTGTTTAGTTGATACGTCGAATGTTCCAACACCTTCATGCCACAAAGCTCATCAATCAAAGGCTGCAAATATACATCAATCAAACTTTTAGGATTACTTGGACCCGGAACTATGCCAGTTAGAAATAAATATGGACTTGTCATACACATCTCTGGTGGAAGATTATACAGTATAACAAAAATAGGCCAACACGAATATGGTGCAGCAGAGACAGAAAAAGGAGTGAATCCATTTGCACACAAACCCAACCTAACATTTTCTTGGTTCATTAGCGAAGTCAGGATACATCCTATCAAAATGCTTCCATGCTTCTCCATCTGAAGGATGACACAAAACATCGGGCGCCCTTCTATATTCATATTTCCATCTCATATGAGGAGTGAAACTCATTGATATATACAACCTCTTTGATCTAGGTATAATAGGTAAGTAATGCATCCTCTTAATTGGAACTTTCTTCACTTTGGCATTTGTGACTTCCTTAAAACGAGACAATCCACAAAATTTGCACGCTTCTAGAGCCGCATAATCTTTATAATATCACATACAACCTTTTTTACAACAATCAATTTTTGTTGAGGAAAGTCCTACTTGGAAACTAACTTCTTTGCCTTTTAGTAATCACCGGGTAAGTTAATTTTCGGACTAACTTCACGCATAAGCCCAATTATAGCATTCATGGCAGCTTGAGAAATATTCCAATCCGATTTGATAGTTAGTAATCTAACTGCAACAGACAACTCCGAGTGTATTGAGACTTCATAGAGTGGGAGAATAGCCACCTCTAATAATTCATAAAAGTGATTTGCCTCATCATTGGGAGACTCATCAACATTTTGTTGGGATTGAACTCCTGGGTGTATCCCAAAAGCATTCGACACCATTTCATGCATTTGAGAATTTTCATAATTATTCTCAAAGAATGTACTACTCTCACAACCAGTAAGATTCTTTAAGTTAACATCAACTAAATTACTATAGTTCTCTCCATGAACCGTCCACACATAGAAATTTTCTCTAAACCCCTTTCTATAAAGATGAACTTTAACATCCTCAGGTATCAACAACTTTATACAATTGCACTTAGCACAAGTACACCTAATTGTTCCTTCATTACGGAATTCAAGAACTATTTTTGCATAAGTAATAAATCCTTTAACACCTTCTACAAATTCTTCCTTCAATCCCCCATTATTAGGATGATTTCTATCGTACATCCATCTACGATCTTGTTCCATCTATTACACAATAACAAGAAAAAATAATTAAATAAAGAAATAAATAATTTATTTTATTCAAGTTAGCTTACAATTAAACTTGAATATACATCTTAGATAACTCACATTTCTTTTTTCTTTTTATTAAGTTAAGAAAAGTTATGGTTGTAAATCAAATTTTTGTGAATGAACAATTATTTTTAATAGAAGTGCTCTCAAAGTTTTGTGAATGAATACTTTAGACATTTTTGTTGAATATATTTTGATAATATGTTACTTTAAGTGAAGTAACACAACCAAAAATGAACTTAACTTGGATTAACTGACTAAGGATATGGACGTCGGACCATTGTAGTCATTTTGCTGCAAGTGTGTAGAGCAAAAATGCTGGAAGATGTTAATAACCTTAAGAATACTAGGTCAATCCACACTGCGAGCATGGCTCTGACAGTTGTTCTCCATTGAGAAGTTGCTACTAGTAGTATATTATTGCCATTTAGAAGAAGCTTTATTTTTTGCCATAAGATCAATATCATTCAACTAAGTCAAGCTTATTTGTAGGCTGCACTCTTTATCATTGTCATATTTTCTTGGCTAGTCGAGCCACGTGATATCTAAAACATCAGAAGAGTCAACAAACAGATTTTACTTCCACTGCAGAAAATCCAAGAAAACTGACCTATATAAGCAACAAAAAGCAAGAAAGTAAAGGGTCTTTCTAATCTATAACTAGTAACTATCTTATTCCTTTTTATAGCCGTATGTTCACAAACTAAATTAGCTCTAAGTTTAATTTTGATTAAGAAAGATTGCAGGAGACGAGATGTCTGAAAGTAGAATGGTTCATCTCATATTAGAAACGAGAAAAGTAATACACAAGAGTTATTTTTTCGGACAATAAAACTGAACTTACCTTCTGATTATGAACAAGTACATGCAGAGGGCAGACACTTCTGATTCAACATAGCAAGGCCTTTTACGTCAAAGTTGAATTACGAGTAGAAATCTTAGGAACAGCAGAGCGATTGAGCCTTGTTCACCAGATCTACGAAGAACTAAAATGAAGCAGTTGCTCTCCTAATACATGTACATATGGCAGTGGTAAGAAGTGAATTAGAGGACAAAAGTGAAATAGTTTCAATTCTTAATATACAATCAAAAAGCATCTACGTTTAGAATGAGTGTCATCATTTAATTTGTTACTGAATCCTCTGGTGCTTCCCTTAAGGTTTGCTTTCAGCTTCTTGTCAATTCCATAGTGAGCATAAGGGTTCAGAGATAAGTCAGCAGTTATGACTTTCACAGGATCAATGTTATATTTTGAGACATTCTTACCAACAGTGTCTTGCAGCACCTCTGAATAGAATCTCTTGACATTCTTACCAACAGTGTTCACCTGATTTTTGACACATTTAACAGTGTCCTATAATTTATCACAGTCTCAGTTATGTTGATTATAACCCATTTGGTCAAAACTTAGCAGGGTCAATAGCAGATAGTACATTTTCAGTATCCTTTAATATATCCAGCGATGCATATGCCATCAGTTATGTTAGACCACGCATAATCCTCAATGAAATAGACGAAGCATAAAAAAAAAATCTAGGGTTCAATACAGTGGCGGAACCCGAAATAGGAAAAAGGGGAAAGGAGAGAGAGAAAGAGAGATTGACTTACCTACTCGTCGGAGTGAAGGGATTCCCGTAATCGCAAGCTTGTATTGGACTTGGAGAATAAAGTAGTAGTCGAAGTGGTGGTTGTTTATCCTTTTGTCACCGGCGATTAAAGTATCGATGATGCCGAGTATTTGGTTGGTAACAAGTGCTAATGTCATGTCAGATTCATGGGCACGGGTCGCGGATGATTTGCTGCCAACTAGGTCACGATTTGTTAAGAGCTTTTTAGCGATGGATAGCCAACACAATGCTTCAGGGAACGGATGCTTCAGGGGGGGGGGGCATTGATGAAGAAGGTAGCTTAAGTTTATAGAGAAAGAATGGGAGAAGAGAAGAAAAAAATACTTCAGGGAGGGGGGCCATTCATGAAGAAGAGAGCTTAAGTTTACAGAGAAAAAATGAGAGAAACGGCTGTGAGCCTGTAACCTAATTAGATTGTGGGAAATCCTTCTTCCCAAAAAATAAAAAATATACTAATTTCCCAGAGAATGTGTGGGAATATTAAAAATATTCCATATACTTTTTTTAGTTTGCCAGTATTTTTTCTGAGAACTTTTTTTAAGTTTTATGTAATTAATTTTCAATTATTTTCCCACTAACATAGGTGGGAAACGAATTTCGCGGTTTTAGGCGCTAAACAGTTCCCACGAAAAGTCTATGAGAACTATTAAAATTTTGGTAAAATTTTTGTGTCTCCAATTTTCCACTGATTTTATAAATTTTTTGGTGGGAATTACCATTGATATATTTTCGTGGGAAATACCCGTGAGAAATTTACATTATTCTAGTAGTGATCTAACTACTAGCTTGAACAGTCCTATTGGGATAGGTCTTCCCTTGAATATCAGTAGAGTCTGCCATGATCAATCTATTTCCTATGAGTTAGACTATAGTTATGCCCTGTAGTAGTCTGAATATAAATCCATCACGTTTAACTATTCAACTAATCCTGTGTAGCTGATTTGAGTTTCTTATGTGTGATGTCTCCCCTATCCTTAATCCCTAATGATACTTACAATCTGATTCTTCAATATTTGAGATTCATCATGTCTTGTGAAGTCATAATATTGATTGAAATCTCTGTGTGTGGGGAGTTTGGTATGAACTTTATATATCCTCCATGACTCTACATTTGAACACTGTTTTAAACTTATAATCAGTCTTTTCTCTCCATTGTTATTCTAGATTGAACCTAATGTAAGGAAAACCGTTTACTGTTATCTGGTTGAATGCAATAGCTTGTTTGTGTCATTGTTTGAATCTGTATTAATTATCTCAAGGGATTCCAGCAATGTCCTTAGCCTAAGTACATATTTATCTGTGATCAATGTTAAGGTATTAGTCTATATATCCTAAAGTTGTTATAATTCTAAATTATATGCCTTTTTTGTCTATGAGATGTATGATTTCTTTTGTCTAATGTTCATCAATAGCGACATAAGTATTCCAATTGCCATATGTGCCTAGAAATATGATTTTTCAAAACCTATTCATATGTGTGCTTCACTTATTTAATGTTGAAGTATAGGGATTATTCTATGTGTCTATTTCTGTGTTATTCTACTAAGGGAAGTAGGCTTTTGTGGTAGGAAATGTCTTAGTGGTTGGTTTGCATTGAGAAGGCCTCATTGTCATTCAAACCTATAGGTAAGAATTGGTCGTTAGTGGTTAAAGGTATTTGGGAGTAGAGTTTAACTCTAGGTTGTGCTGCTCTCCCCGGCACAAATATTGCCTTGAGCCTCGAGACTCTTGGGAATTTTGAAGTATTGGGGGATTCAAAGGGGGCATCAGCATTGAGTAGAAATCTCTACTTAGCCTTTAATTCATTGACACTAATTAATCTATTTGGGTTTGGTATTTAATGGCAACAAAAGGTATTCAATGTGAATCATTTACTATACACGACTCCCACATTAACATGATTCTCTTAGAATTTAGGTGTTGTCAGTGAGCTCGTCTTTTGATCTTTACTTAGTATGATTTCTTTAAGAATTCGAACACTATCAGTAATTGTATTAGTCTTTGATTGAGAATTATATATATATATGGATACAATATTATTGTTCTAAGTCCAGCCTTCCTATGTCTCATAAGGTTTAGAGTTACATGTCGCTCGTGTTGCTCGTCCATGTTACTGTTGGGCCTACTTCTTTGAGGCCCAAACCTCCCAGAGTCACTCCTTTCCTTTTATCTCTTTATTTATTGTTTCGCTATTCCTTAGCTTGCACTATGTCATTGCTCGTTGTTGTTTTCTGTTTGTTATCTCTCATTATGTATGTGGAAAGTATATATATTGGATTGAACATTTATCCTTACCTTTTAGTACATAAAATGACTTAGGTAAACCTAAAGAACTTAGGATTAAAAAAGAAGCGTTAGTCAGTAATTAATTATATATCCGCTAATCATAAGCTGTTATTAATTTATCATGCCTTACTAACTCTTTTCTTAAAGATTTTTGAAGTCCAAAGGCTTAACAAAGGCAGTCGTCCCTATTTTCAAAAATCAGAATTGTCGCGGTTTAATCTCCCAAAAGGAATTATCTGTCTCGAAAATACTGAGGTGTTGCTGCACTAAAACAAAAGGTTTTTCAAACGATTTTCTACTTCAAAACCAAAGTACATCTTAGAATCATTTTCATAAAAGGTTTTAACTTGATTTCCTTTTCATACTTACACAAATATTTCCATTTTTCAAAGTTTTCTTTTTAAGCTTATATACACTAACATTAATTTACAAAAGACTTTTCTTTAATCCATCTTCTTTAAACCATATTTCCCTTTGTAGACATTATGTCCTAATGTGAGCTTTACCCTTAGAACATTAGTTAAGGCATAGTACAAATAATTAATTCTGAATCTAGTTTGAGTCCTATGGAGCTACCTCATGTAGATTTTAAGGGGTGCCTAATACCTTCCCCTTAGAAGAACAAGAACCATTACCCGTGATCTCACCGGTTAGTAGACCGATAATGAATATAACCTTTAGTAATTAAATAGGTGCCCTAATATACCTTTAAATATTGGGTGGCGACTCTCATTTATCAACAACAGAGAAACCACAAGTTGAATCATGTTTTGACTAGTGCAAAATAAGGTGCAACAAGGCTGACCTGGAATTTAAGATTTCAAAGAACAAGTGTAAAATAGGGTGTGTTATAGAGATTCCTATCAAATCACCACTATTATCCTTAGCTCCACGGTGGGCACCAAACTGTTTACCTCAAAAATGAGTAACATTAAATTTGTACGTGGTTTAAAGGATACGTGGTTTAATTCAATACGAATAATTAAGAATAACAGATAGATGAATTAAAGATAAAATAAACGATCAAACCAATCACAATGCAATGTCCAAGCCTGATCTCAGCTTGAACAATGGAACTTGTCCTTGATTAGGCCCTCAGTACAAGTTCGGTCACAAGTGAAAAGAAGAACCAGTGAGTAACGCCTTGAACAGTAGCTAGAAGACAAAAGTAAACTTTTATTGGATTGAATTGCGTGTATCACACTAAAGAAAAACTTCCCCTTTATATAGTAGGAGAATTTCAGTCATAGTACAAGTCTAAAAAAGGTAAATATATTCTTTTCCGGGTAATTATTGATCTATAATTGATACTGAACGGGATCCACGCAGTAATATCTGGTTGAGGGCGAATATTACGGTCCCCTATCCGTCATGCATAACCGTTCACCGCGTCTCCCGAGGTCGAGGAGCCATACTTGGTTTGGGGTACGTCGCTTTACCGTGTCCGGTCTCAGATACATCGTTTATTTTTCTCGGGTTTCGATATGAGGGATTCGTGACCTCGATTATAATCACGTCGATCTGTGCTTCCCTTTCGTTTTCTTACCGGAGAATCGGAGGAAACTTTACCACCGATTTTACCCGTACACAAGTTCGCTTCTGATCATAAGCAATGGCGCAGCGACAACGACAGAAAATTATAATGTAGCTAGGTCAATTTTTTTATAATATGTATATATGATATATTATTAATTCTTAAATTTTTTGTGTGTTTACTTTTTATATTTTGAAATTTGTAGTAAAATTTCTGATTTCGCTACCTATACCAAGTCACAACACACATCGCAATTGCTGGTAAGAAAGTCTGTTGGGACCTACTTGGTGTCTTCTTTACCGGACACCGGATGCTCTGTCTTCGTCAAACTTGAAATTGAAACCACAAAAGATCACTCACTGGTCGTACAGCTCACATGGGATTCTTTTTTTCTTTCCCTTTTGTATCATTTTTTGAAGGGAGACTTTCGTTTTTTGTACTCTTGTTTGAGTTTCCCTCTTGTGAGTCTTGACTAAACATAAAACAGAATATTAAAAAATAATTGTTGTCTTGCACCATATGAACAAATGTAGGACCTATTTATAGACACAATATTCTCAAATCTACTTGGGATCATTCCACCAAATTGTACAATTGTCAACTAGTGAATACATTATTTCTTGTTTAGATTTGTGTGTAAAATCTCTTAAAATGAAGTTTATACCACCCTTTTCTTCTAGCATTCTCTTAATTTTATTTAGTATTGCTTTTGTCCCACTCTTTTTGTCCAGTTGTTGAGATAGAACATTGGTTTTTTTTACTTTTAGACTGCGCCAAAAACTATTTATATTTGATAGTTAAAAAATATATAAAACTTGTATAATTTTTGTATATAACTATATATATATATAAATATACATTTTTGACTATTATTTTAAAAACGGATATACAATATCATTTTTCCTATAACATACTCTCACATAAAATTTAGTATTAAGACAAGATGAAAAAGAATATTGATGTAGTTCAAACATAGGTCTCAAAAAGAATACAAAAATAGGTCTCATAGTCTAGTCATTGGGGCTAAAGTTGTCTTTAAAAAGAAAGAGAAAGGAAGGAAAAGTAAAGTTGAGTAATGTAATAATGTTCACAAGAGAAGAGAAGGGATATAAAAACGAGAAGGAAAAAAAAAAGTTAAAGTTGGCAAACCTAAGGAAAATTAATATTTGATATTTAAAATTGTATTTGTATACGAATTTACTTATATAAAAAAATAAAATTTATGAACAGAATTTTTTTCATATGAAATACTTTTAATAAAACATACTAAGTACTTTCAACAATTCATGTACTATCAAAACAGTATTTGCAATATGGAAATAATATTTATAGCCAAAAAAGGCCGTATTGTCACAAGTTTAACCATAATTTTACTCCACCACAAAAGTAGCAAACTAAAGCAATGAGCATTGACTTCGAAGCTGGATCCCACTCTCTGTTGCCTTGCTTATTATTTAAGAGTTCAGGTTTTAACAATTATGAGGACATTTCGTCATTTTACATGTCTTCAAAGTCAATCTACTTCCTTTTCTTTTTTGGTTGAGAAATGCTTTTCTGTTATAGGTTTCTTTCTACAATCTTAAAATGATTTATTTAGCCGAAAGCAATCTTCTACTACTCTCCCAATCCTTGGTTATAATGATAAGCAAGTAAGCAACTAATTGTAAGTATGTTTCTCTCTTTCTATTAATAATTTTTCACACGGTGGTAGAGGGAGCATCACTGTTAAATAAAAATTTGAGCATATACTAGAGTCGGTATCGGACTTAGCAGAGTACGAAAAATCAAGTTATACCTCCAAATCGACCAATGCAGCAGCTGAAGATTTGAATCTTAGGGTGTCAATCAAAATATATACATATATTTAAAATACAAATATATATATATATATATATATATATATATATATATATATATATATATATATATATATATATATATATATATATATATATATATACACACACACAAGTTACCGGGACTGATGACCCCCTACCCAAAGGATATGCCTGCCTCTGATTATCATAGATTAGTTATATTAACTAAAATATGCAAATTTGCACCTTCCTGTGTTCTTCGGCTATAAGTAATTCAAAGGTATTTCGAAATGTTTAACCTTTATTTAACAAACTTATATTTGGAAGCATGCTATGCAAAAATGGCGTTGCTAATTTGTTAGTGCATGTCATTTTCTCTATATTTTGCAAAAGTAGACCTGTTTTAATATACACTGAAAAAAGAATATAATAAATGACCCAACAAGTACGATTTTGACAGAAGATAAAAATGATGACAAATCGGAAATCGACAAGTTTAATTTGAAGTTTTGGTATAGTTTAAAAAAAAAGGGAATCAGCACTTAACCAGAATGTGAAGTCATTGACTGAGAATAGATTAACCTAATTATTAATGGAAATTAAAGTAAGAAGTTAGCCTAACAAATTAGTATATGTTTACTGTGTGAAAGGGACCAGGAGAAATGGGTGGTCAAAGCACTATATAATGAACGATTCATTTCATATTTTGGAATGACCCAACTTCTGTATGGATCGTGATTTTTCTTCAGCAGATTTAGTAATTGCAGGTCACTAGCATTTCAAATAAGTCAATCCGCGTATAACTTAGCCTATTTCCTCGCACTATTTATAGTTTTAATACTTTCATTTAATTTCTTAAAGAATAAAACGCAAAAGACTCAAATCGTTACCAAGTTAAAGATGCAAAACGCGTTGGAACAATTTGATAGAAGTATCGTTTCACATATAGGTCGTTATTTTAATCACTAACTTGTCTTTTGGGATTGAAATAAGTTGGTTTTATAAATAGTAAGAAGAAGAAATGAATGTAATAACTTTCATATATACATAAGAAAATGGCATTTCTCGTTACGCATTTGAGGTTGGAACTTGTTATTCTCATGCACCCTTGACAGTGGAATATTAACATTATTATTTGAACATAACAGACAGTGAGACCGGAACCAAAGTGTAGTCTTTTTGGACTCAAAGCACACAAAAATAGATGAAAAAAATAACTAAAAACCAATTTATATATAACGCATTTCTTGAATGCGCTATACCTTAACGGCACGTTTGTCCGTTAAGGTATAGCGCATGGGTTACATGCGCTATATGTAAACTTTACTGACCCACCAATAATTCACTGAACTTTACTAACCCATAAATAATTGAGGGTATAACGCATGCATAATACGCGCTACATATATAGCGCGTATTATGCATGCGCTATACCCTCAATTATTGTACCCCCAGACTGGCTTTTTGCTTATTCAAGGAGTTTCAGAATTTCGGTAAAAATCCATTCAAGATCCTTCAGGTCTTTCGAAATATTTATTTGCTTAATTTATTTTGTATTTTGTCATAATGCCCGAAGAGCAAAAAATTAATGTTGCATTATATTGGGGGGTGGGGGGTGGGGGGGATGAGGTTGTGGTGGAGAATAACTCAATACGCTATAATTGTTCTTTACAGTGTCATGTTAAGTTGCCACTTACAATGGAGTACGATAGATTGGTATCGTTGTTATGTAAAAAGATAAGTGTGAGGAAACGTTTGATTAATATTAAAGTAACCGGAAGATATCCGTATTCTGTTACTCCGCAAGGGGTTGCTTGTTATGCTGAGTTTAACATCGAAGACGATGAAACTCTGATAGATTTTTTGAGTACTCTGGATGAACACCGGGAACTTCTTGTGATAAAAATGTTAGAAATGTACGTCAAGGCTGAAGACGTTCGCAACATTAATGTTCTGCAAAATAGGGATAACCCTCAATCGTCGGGTGATTTTTTTGTAGCAGTTTTATTCGAACAGGTTCCGTTTGAAAGAGTTTTGCTAGATATAAACTTATCTCCACACGCGAATGAGGTGCGAAGACATAATTTCTCCCCAAGTTTACATAATCCACAAGCCGAGTGGTAAATTTTAATTTTCCTTTGTATTACGATATTTTTTAAAATATATTGTATTTGTATTAACACTCATATATTCCAAAGGGGGTACCGGCCAGATATGAATTTTACAAGTTATGAACCAACGAACAGTTGGAATATGCCTAGTTTCGGTGTGTTGGATCATGGTGGTCCACCCGAGAGTCTTCAGTAACAGGATAATGTGCATCATGGGATATCAACAGATTATGATTTGTAAGTTAAGTGATAAAGTTTATATGTAATGTTTGGATTAATTTGAGAAACTCATTATTTTATTGATTGTGCAGTGAAAACGAGCAACTTGAAAGTCATGTCCTTACTCAATTGCCCGAAGACGATATATTTAATCAGGATTTGGCAGATGCGCAGAGTTAGAAAGATGATCATGATTATGACAACAATGCTGATGAGTCTGGATATGACACACCTTTTACTGATGATGATGAGGACGAGAATGATGAACCTGATTTGATGAGGGAGCATGATGCCACCAATGAGCATGCTCCATATATGCAGACTCCACCTCTTGTTAGACCGAGAGTGTACGAGTCCCATGTGTCGTTTAATTCAAGAAAAATTCCTTACCTTGATCAAATGCCGAGTATGCCGGATGTGGATGCCCTCACAAGGGATCTTGAAGATATTCGGACAGCAATGTGGGATGAATCTAGACCAACAGTGTTGTCAAATAATATGCTTTTTGCAGATAAAGTATGCCTAAGCAGGACGGTGCAAATGTACAACATAAAAGAGTGTCGTGAGATCGTGCTTCATGATTCATCTTCGGAAGTATACAAGTTTATTTGTCGTAGATGGTTTCAAGATTGTACATGGATGCTGCGTGCGAGAAAGTTAAAAACAAATATGTGGATTGTGGAGAAATATATTGGCACCCACACTTGTGAAATGGACACATTCAATGGGAATTATTTTACTTGAATGTTGACTTTATTTCTCTTGTCTTAATTCCATACATTGAATCGCCCATAAAGTACAAGATTAAAAAGTGTATAACATTTGTCCACCAGGTATATGGATGTATCATTATCAAAAGAAAGGCATTTATCGGACGTAAACGTGCGTTTGAGATTGTTTATGGTAGCTGGGATAAGTTCTTTGCCACTCTACCTAGTTACATGGCTGCATTGCAATACTTTAACCCTGGGACTGTTGTTGAATGGAAGCTTGAGCGGAGTCCAGGAATACAAAAATTCATATTCAGATATGTGTTCTGGGCATTTAAACCAGCCATTGATGGTTTTGTGCATTGTCGGCCGGTAATATCCATAGACGACACATATGTCTATGGAAAGTATGATATTAAGTTGTTAATCATCGTTGTAGTAGATGCAAATGGAAGCATATTTCCCCTCGCATTTGCTATATGTGTCAATGAAATCCAAGAGACATGGACATTATTTTTGAACCAGTTGAAGGAGCACATTGTCTGACAGCGTTCTTGTATTTGTCTAATATCTTATCGGCATGGCGGTATTTTAAGTTCTGTACAGAATTTGTGTGCATGGCAGGAACTATATGCCTACCACCGTTACTGTGTTAGGCACTTGAAGGCCAACTTCCAGAGGGCTCATCCGAACAAGAACTTACATGATTTAATGTGGATGATTATAACAGATCACCAAGAGTGTAAATTCAGGAGATGAATGGAATTAATTAGGCAGAAAGACCCAGAAGCCTATCATTGGTTGATGCGACATAAGCTTGATAACTGGAATTTGCATAAGGATAGTGGTATAAGGTGGGGTATTTTGACTACAAATGTGTCAGAATCTTTCAACGGGTTGTTGAGTCTGTACATGAATTACCTGTCACTGCCATGATGTGGATGTCATTCAAGCAGATGGCGGAGAGGTTTGTTGAAAGATCTAGAGGTGCATCATCATTGATGGAAAGGGGTGTTGAATTTATGCCACAACCAATGAAACGATTTGAGAAATATAAGAAGCGACCATAGTGGCATACATTTTTACAGTATTGCAGCGAGCGAAATATTTTTGAAATTTGCACTAGTCTGCATCAAAACTGCGGAAATAATACACACACCGTCATTGAATCCAGAAAATTATGCTCGTGTGGAAAATGGTCAATCTATCACGTTCTATGCTCACATGCCATGAAGTGCTTTCAACATACAGGTTTTGCGGCAATAAGGTACGTTGATAAAGAATATAGTGTTGTTGCATATGTAAATACCTATAGTGGACAGTTGCAGCTAGTGGGTGCTGAGCATTATTGGCCGCCGGAACCATTTAAAATGGTATGTAACAAGGATTATGTGCGTCACTGGCAAATGCAAAAAAAATGCGGATACAAAACCAAATGCATGTTGGTGATACCGTTTATGCGCGTAAATATGGCATATGTTCCCAAACAAGACACGATCGTCGTAAATGTCCTTCAACTGGTTTGGAAAGCGGTGGTAATTCAGCTTCAGGTGGTAGTTTATCCAATGTGTCCAATTATCAAGTATAAACGTAGTGTTTTGTTGCAGTATTTTTGTTGTACAAAATGTCTGTAAAGGTTCAATTTGCAAAATTTCTAAAATAAAATTATGTTTCCAATAGGGTTAAATCTAATTTATATTTGGCATTAAAGATTTAATAGAATAATTTAAAATATTCCCCAAGAAATAAATAATAATTTTTATTCGCCATTATCGTCACTGTCTGGCACTATATCATTGTCACTGTCTTCATCTTCTTCGTCAACATCTTGTACGCACCCTTCCGGACCGAGGGCATCGTAATCTAAGCCGTAGTTGACACACATTTCTCGTATTTCATCGTTATCATCAATAAGACCACTTGCTTGATTTCTACAATAATATAGGACTCCTACATTCAACGTCTGTGGTAGAAACTTAGGTAATCCCTCCTACTCGACAATTGTTGGGAAAATAGGATAATCAATGTCTCTATGCAATTTTTCATTTTCCAATAAATCCCAATACTGATCCTCCGTTCCTTGCAGGTAGTTAAGATCATCCAGTGCATGATGAACGACTAATGCCTTTTCCATCTCTAAAATCTCCTTCACCAAATGCCGAATCACTTCTGGTTCATCTTTGTGTGAGTTTGTTTGGAAGGTTGCAGACTGTGGATATGGTACAACTAGCCCATGCCAGTGGCATAGTACTTCATAATCACACCGTTTTGAGTAAAGGGGAACCCGTTATAGTTTTTCGCCCCAAATTTGCATAACTTCAGGCTTCGTAGAATGTGCTTCACCCTCAATAATATGCCCTGCAACTTTGAGATCAGTGTGTATATTGGTAGGCTTATTTTCCAAGGGACATAGAACACCATACCACTTGTCATCAACCAAATCACTATAGCAACCTAGCATATTTTTTTTAAGGTAGGGATCGATTGTGTTATGACGTGTTTCATGTGGATCTCTTGAACTACCTTCACCTTTTTGCCTCTTCTTAAACTACTTATTAAATGTTAGTGGCATTTCTGAAATAGATGTTGTAATAGTTCTTGAAATGGTTTTTGAATACTGATCTCTTGGTTTAACTTAAGAAGAACTAAATTGCACGAACATGTATATTAAACGTAGCGCTTCACCAATATGCATTATGTGTAGTGTCATGTCGACCTGAAAAAGCTGTCGACCTAAAAAAGCTATCGGTTTGAAAAGCTGCACCCGCTTGTACCCTAAAGAATCATTAGCACGTGAAACGCACCACATCACCAATATGCGTAATGTGTATTATCATGTCGACCTGAAAAAGCTATCGATCTGAAAAGCTGCACCCACTTATAGCCTAAAGAATCATTAGCACGCGATATGTAGCGCATCACCAATATGCATTATGTTACCTAAAATCACTCTTAGCTGCCTATAGAAACCTCACGCATTTTAGTTATTATTTGCGTTGTAACGAAACGAATAAAACAACTTTTCATTAATTTTTTATTTTCGAGCATTACGACATGTCTGGACGCAATGACGTACCAAGGTGTTACTGTGGCAAACATGCAATTTTAAAGCCATGTTGGTCAAATTGCAATCCGGGGTGTATACATTGGATGTGTAAAAAAGTTGTAAGTTATTATTATTGGAAAAATATTTGTTAGTAATTTTTGTGTAATATGTTAATTAATAGACTTTTGTTATCATCCCCATTGGTAGGATGAAAATCAATATAGTTTTGAAGAATGGTATGATGAACCCATTAACCAGGAATACTATAAATCATATTTGCTAAACATTTGGAATCAGACCGATGAGTACGAACTCCAGATCTTGAATCTGCAAGAACAACTTGCGGCAGTGAAAGAGAAGCTAAAAGAGGCAGAAGAAGAAAATAATCAGTTCGAAGAGAAGTTTAAGTGGTTAAAGCATAGAATAATGGGCGATAGTGATGAAACAAACATATGGATGCGTTTAGTGGAGTTTTTATTATTATGTTGTACGTGTCATGTATTATCTTTAATTGTTAACGAATTTAAATTTATGTTAAGCTGTCTTTTTGTTTTTGTTTGTTCTTGTGTTAAACTAATAAATAACCCGAAAAATAAAAACACATGCGCAAATTATGTAAAACATAAATAATTTTGCTATTATATATTTAATGTCATATATACAACTAAGAATACATATCAATGAGTCCCACAGTCTATATGCTTTCAAGCATTGGCTAGCCTGAGGCGCATCCCATTCCGCCTGGTTACGCTATCAGGATCAATCTCATCACGCCGCCTCTTTATCGGAGGATGCGCTGCAACATGATCATCAGTAAGGCTGGCAGGCTCTGTAGAATCGGTCGTTGGGCCAGTACTAACCTACAGAATAATAAGATATTTAATATATGAAATATATAATACTAGCATACATGTTATCAAAAAAATTAAATGGTCATACCATGGTCTCAGTGGGATCCTAAATAAGATCATCCGTCTCCGTCAAGTTAGTATCGCACAATGTCGCCTCCGTTACAGGCGATGATGAAATCTTTAAAAAATAAAAACACTTTAGATATTACTGACTAATTTATAAGGTAAAAACAAATTGAAATAATAGTAATACAAACAAACCTGTGCCTGAGTAGCGACACAAAGCTCTGTCGGAACATGAAGGTGTACTAGAGTCGATGAAGTGTGTGAAAGATCCTCAGCATCCCTCGGTGATAAGCCATAACTCTTCGTCTCCCACTTTGCATCTTTCGTATCAGACGATTAGCCGCAACCGTTGATGGCTCTAGACGATCAGAAAAATACTGATCCTACTCTTGCTCCTTAATGGCCATGCCCGCGATCAACAATGGAGCTGATGGGGTCACCTGCAAAGTCCCTGGTGACAGCTGAAGGCTGAATGACGGCATATCATGAGGACCACAGTGTGGCTTAGGGCAGTCACCCGACTGATCATCTCTAATATCCTCCACGGGTGCCTCAACGCCCCCTTGCTGGGGACCCCGTCCTCGTCGACCACCACAACCACGTGGCCCGCCCCTTCCTCTCTGGCCACGCCTGCCACATCTACCATGTTTAGGCTCCACTTGGGTCCCATGATGGTACTCCTCGGGCAGCACATAAGCAACCTCGTATCTTAGGCGCGCATTGATCTCATCCAAGTCACACCTCTATTTGGGGTTGTGAAATGGTCGATTGCAATAATAATACCTAACAAGGAGTCGAGATCGAATCTATAGAGAGCTTAGATGGGATTAGTGGTATATATTTGGATAAAGCACGTGAAGTATTTTGGTTGCACTTCCAAATGGGTATTGAACAAAATAGTTGATAAAATGCTCAAGTCGGGTTTTACTATCTCTAGGTTCAACCCTTTGATTGGGACTATCAATCTCTTGATTTTATCCCAAATTCTTGTTAGCCATGTTTTCCTAGACTAAGTATCTCTTTCTCAAGTAGAGACCAAGTCACATAGGCATAAACTAATGTTTGCAACCATTAATTCTTCAATTAAAGGCAAGAACAAGGCTAAATAATAAACACCCAACCATAAACAAGCCATAAATCAAACACCTATTAGGTTTACTCACTAGGGTTGGGTCACAACCCAGATAAAAATCTAGCTACTCATAATGGGTATAGAGGAAAATATAGAAGAAAAGATGATAAAACTCATATTGCAAGATTAAAAGATAAAAATCCAATGTTAAATCACCAAAGTAAGTTAAAGTTGTCTAAAGGGGTAAAGAAAAATGGCTACAAGACTTTCAATATTCAAAACTTGACCTAATTTCATGAAAGTAGTCTATTTATATAAAGCTGGAATTTTCGGACAAAATTGCCCTTTCGGAGGTTCTGCGGCCGCATAATTATATATGCGGTCTGCACTTCTCTTCAGATCTTGATAGGAATTGATTCTACGGCCGCACAGTTCTAGATTGCAGCCGCATCTCTCATGTTCAGCGGTCCGCACAATTCTGGGTGCAGCCGCACTGGGCTCTTCTGCGGACCGCACATTTTCTGAGTGCGGTCGCATAGCTGTTTTTGTGGCCACATAATTATTGTGTGGTTCGCATTTCTTCTTGAGCTTGAAGAGGTAATGTTCATCCTAATAATAGTCTAGGCAATCCAGTTTGAGCGTCTTCCTTTGGTTTGAAGAGAACTTATCCGGTACAATACCACTCACAAGATAATTTGCTACATCAGTGAACCATGGCATCTCGGTCATTGAAATGACTAGAAGTTGCTCATCGTGGAAGGAGTCATTGATTTCAAGGCCGTCATGTGTCCTCCCCTCCCCCTCCAAGCGAGACAAGTGGTCCGCCACTTGGTTTTCACTGCCTTTGCAGTCTTGGATGTCTAGATCAAACTCTTGCAATAAAAGCACCCATCTCATTAACCGAGCCTTTGAATCTTTCTTGCTCATAAGGTGCCGAAGTGTCGCATGATCCGTATGGACAATCACCTTTGTACCCATCAAGTACGTGCGAAACTTCTCAATAGCAAAAACAATAGCAAGGAGCTCTTTTTCAGTCACAGTGTAATTGACTTGGGCATCATTCATGGTCTTACTAGCATAGTAGACTGGATGAAAGATCTTATTGACACGTTGCCCCAAAACTGCTCCGACCGCCACATCATTAGCGTCACACATGAGCTCAAAAGGAAGGCTCCAATTCGGGGCGGTGATAAGTAGAGTTCAATTTGAACTTGAGCAATTCAAATGCCTTCATGCAATCCTCATTGAAATGGAATTTGGCATCTTTCTCCAAAAACTTACACAAGGGGTTCACCACTTTGGAAAAATCTTAGATGAAACGCCGGTAGCCCCGCATGACCCAAGAAACTCCTCACTCCCTTCACGGATGTTGGAGGTGGAAGTTTAGAAATCACCTCGATTTTTTCCTTGTCGACCTCAATGCCATTCTTTGAAATTTTGTGGCCAAGGACAATGCCTTCCTCAACCATAAAATGACATTTCTCCCAATTCAACACCAAGTTCGTCTCTTCACATCTTGCCAAGACCTTATCCAAAATTTTCAAGCAATCATTAAAAGAATTCCCGACCACCAAAAAGTCATCCATGAAGACTTCAAGGAAATCCTCTACCATGCCCGTGAAGATAGCCATCATACAACTTTGAAAAGTCGTCGGTGCATTGCATAACCCAAATGGCATCCGCGAGAATGAGAAAGTACCATAAAGACATGTGAAAATAGTCTTCTCTTGATACTCCGGAGCAATAAAAATTTGATTGTAGACGGAATACCCATCAAGGAAAAAATAGAAAGCACGGCCGGCCACCCGGTTACCGTTCTTGTAGGAATTAACTCGTTCTTGTCATTGGTAACCACCGTCATGCCCCCTTTGTTTGGGACACATTGCACTAGAGAGGTCCACAAACTATCAAAAATGGGGTAAACAACCCCGGCGTCCAACCACTTTATAATCTCCTTTTTGACAGCCTCTTGCATTGCTTCATTGAGTCTCCTTTGATGTTCAATGGAGGGTTTGGCATCTTCCTCCAAATTAATCTTGTGCATGCAAAATGCGGGGCTTATTCCCTGAATATCCACCAATGTCCATCCAATAGCTTTCTTCCTCTTTTGTAGCACCGCCAATGTGGAGTCTACCTGCATGTTAGTCAAACAAGAGGAAAGAATAACCGGTAAAGTAGAACAAGGGCCAAGGAATTCATACCTGAGATGCGGAGGCAATGGCTTTAACTCCAAAGTGGGAGGCTCCTCGATTGAGGGCTTTGTTGGAGGAGTCTTCTGATTTTCAAGATCCAAGGATAATTTGCGGGGCCCATAAGTGTACGACCACATTCCTTGCAATAAGTTCACGCATTCCACATAGCCATCCGTCTTGTCATCATCAAGGTTAAGAAAAACGGCCTCCAAATTATCATCAACATTCATCGTGACACTAGTATCATCAATAATCACATCTGTCACCAAGTCCACAAACGAACACACTCCATTGCTATTCGGTTGCCTCATAGATTTGCACACGTGGAATACCGCCTTTTCATCACCCACCCGAAAAGTGAGTTCACCGGTTTTCATATCAACAAGAGCCTTCCCCATAGCAAGGAAAGGTCTACCCAGGATAATCGGCACCTCATAGTCCACTTCACAATCAAGAATCACAAAATCTGCCGGGAGAATGAATTTATCAACACGAACCAACACATCATCAATTATACCCAACGGTCTCTTCATGGTACGATCCACCATTTGTAATCTCATAGATGTTTGTCTTGGTCGCCCAATTCCAAAAGTCTTAAAAACCGAATAGGGCATCAAATTGATACTTGCCCCAAGATCATAAAGAGCTTTAGCAAAGTCGGCACTTCCAATGGTACAAGGGAGTGTGAAAGCACCGGGATCTTCCAATTTAGAAGCCATTGAGTGTACAATTGCACTCACTTGATGAGTTATCTTTATAGTTTCACAATTCATCGACCGCTTCTTTGTCACCAAGTCTTTCATGAACTTTGCATAACCGGGCATTTTCTCCAAAGCCTCAACCAATGGCACATTAATAGATAGACTCTTCATCATGTCAATGAACTTTTTGAATTGATTCTAGCCATTTTGCTTGGCAAGCCTTTGAGGGTATGGAGGAAGAGGCCTTGGTATTGGTGCCTTATCCTTTGGCACTACTGGTTCCGGTATGTTAACAATGTGCTCCCTAGATGGGTTCACTTCCTCTTGAGTCTCCTCCACATTGTCATCAATATCAATTCTTACTTCATCATTTGCTTGCACCACATTGTTTGGGATATCATCTTCTTGTACCACTTGCTCATCATCCACAATTTTCCTTTGACTTGAGGTGGGTGCATCCCTACCTTTTCCACTCCTTGTAGTCACGGACATGGCATGTCCAGTGTTGTTCCCGCTCTTTGGGTTCACCACTATGTCACTTGGTAGTGCCCCTTAGGACGAGTGTTTAAAGCTTGCGAGATTTGCCCTAATTGAACTTCCAAATTGCGAATTGAAGTGTTGTGAGAGGCTAGTTGGGCATCGGAATTGGCATTATTCTCCATCATTTGTTTGAACATGTTCTCAATTTGTCACATCTCATTGTTGGAAGAGCTTGGACCATGGGAAGGATAAGGAGACGAGTTGCTCGGTTGTTGATATATCGGGGGCCTTTGAGAGCCCGACCCCTGATTTCCTTGGTTATTGTTCCACCCCCTTGGTTGTTGCCTCCCCAATATCCTTGACTATTTCCACTTCAATTACCTTAGTTATTTTGACCATTCCAGTTTCCTTGATTATTTTGATTGTTCCAATTCCCTTGGTTGCTTTGATTGTTCCAATTCCCTTGATTACCATGAGGTCACCATTGTTGTTGATTCGGGCCTTGAGAGTTGTTTCTTTGCCCTTGGAAGTTGTTCACGTATTGTACTTCCTCCTCTTGGTCATTGTAAGATTCATCTTGATCAAACCCACTATCTTCTTGCACATAATATTTTGCATGGTTTTGCACTTGAGGACCCTTTTGCTTTCTCTTATTTACCACCATATTAACTCCCTCCATTGCATTGATATGCTTAGGACCTTGCACTTGTTGAAGTTGAGCCCTGGCTAATTGATTCATTATGGTGGTCAACTCGGCAATTCCTTGCCCATGATCATGCAATTCTTTATGTAGGTGAATCACGTTTGGATCACCTTGAAGAACATTTTCTCTACTTTGCCATGCCGATGAAGTATCTTCCATTTCATCTAAGATCTCACAAGCTTCCGCATATGGCGTTGTCATGAAATTTCCACCGGCAAGTTGGTTGAACACACATTGATTGGTAGTATTGACCATCATGTAAAACGTTTGTTGAATCATAGCCTCCGTCAGGTCATTGTTTGGGCACTCTTTCACCATAGTTCGGTACCTCTCTCATATTTCATGTAACGACTCATTGGGTTCTTGTTTGAATTCTAGAATCTCGTCTCTAAGAGTAGCCATATACCCGGGAGAAAAGAACTTGGAAATAAATTTCTTTGCCAATTCATCCCATGTATGGATGGAATTGTTTGGCAACCTTTCTAACCAATCCAAGGCTTTCCCCCATAGATAGAAAGTAAATATCTCCAACCTTAAAACATCCTCGGAGATGTTTGTCTGTTTACTCCCCCAGCAAGTGTCCACAAATCCTTTCAATTGTTTGTACGCATTTTGATACGGAGCCCCGGTGAAGAATCCTCGTTGCTCTAGTAATGTGAGCATAATATTTGTGATTTGAAAGTTGCCCGCCCTAATGCAGGGCCGGACTATGGCACCGACATACCGTTCATTCGGCAACACCCGGTGTGGAGCCGCTCTTAATAGATTTGGGGATGGAATGGGAAAGTTGTCTTGAGGCGGTCGGCCTCGTCTATTTGCTTGAGGTTCAAGAGGAACCTCTTCAACTTTGTCATCTTCCATATCTACATCCCCCAAAGGCATGTTTCCGAGAGGATCATTGTTGTTGAGAACCATTGTTTCACCTACAATTGTTTCACCAAAAAGATTAGTAACATGGAAGGAAAAGAAGACAATTCATATACAAAACAAAATATATAGCTAAATCCGTTTTTATGCTCCCCGGCAACGGCGCCAAAAATTGATCTCATTACACCTCTATTTGGGGTTGTGAAATGATCGATTGCAATATTAATACCATCCACAGGGAGCTTAGATGGGATTAGTAGTATATATTTGGATAAAGCACGTGAAGTATCTTGGTTGCACTTCCAAAAATAGGGTGCTGTTTTTACTTCTTAAATTACGTTAAGGATTACAATTCTAAAGATATAAAACCAGAGAATATTATTTTTTTGGATGGTTTTCAAATATATAAAAAGTCCTAGGGGTATGACCTTCACCTAGGTGTTTGCCTAACGGGTTGTAAACTTTAAAGCTTGATTTGTTGGTCGGAGTGTATTATAACAATCAACACTCAAATACCCACTCAATACCTCTCAGTAAGAGAGTGATTTTGCCTAATTTGGCTTTCTCAAGTCCAAATGGGTATTGAATAAAACAGTTGATAAAATTCTCAAGTCGGATTTTACTATCTCTAGGTTCAACCCTTTAATTGGGACTATCAATCTCTTGATTTTATCCCAAATTCTTGTTAGCCAAGTTTTCCTAGACTAAGTCTCTCTTTCTCAAGTAGAGACCAAGTCACATAGGCATAAACTAATGTTTGCAACCATTAAATTTTCAATTAAAGGAAAGAACAAGGCTAAATAATAAACACCCAACTATAAACAAGCCATAAATCAAACACCTATTAGGTTCACACACTAGGGTTGGGTCACAACCCTAGATAAAAATCTAGCTACTCATAATGGGTATAGAGAAAAATAGAGAAGAAAAGATGATAAAACTCATATTGCAAGATTAAAAGATAAAAATCCAGTGTTAAATCACCAAAGTAAGCTAAAGTTGCCTAAAGGGGTAAAGAAAAATGGCTACAAGACTTTCAATATTCAAAACTTGACCTAATTTCGTGAAAGTAGTCTATTTATACAATGCTGGAATTTTCGGACACAATTGCCCTTTCGAAGGTTCTGTGGCCGTACAATTATATATGCGGTCCGCACTTCTCTTCAGATCTAGATAGGAGTTGAATCTGCGGCCGCATCTCTCATGTTCTGCGATCTGCACAATTCTGGGTGCGGCCGCACAGGGCTCTTCTGCGGACCGCTCATTTCCTGAGTTCGGTCACATAGCTGTTTCTGCGGCCGCACAATTGTTGTGCGGTCCACATTTCTTCTTGAGCTTGAAATGAGACTCTCTGAACTTTGGTTCTTACGTAGCTTCTGCGGCCGCAAAATAATTATGCAATCTGCACTTTTCACTGGGGCTCTGTTGATTTTCCTTCATATTTTGCGGCCGTAGATAGAAATCTGCGGTCCGTACTTGAGCTTCTGTGCCTGATTTTTGTCCTTGTTCAGATTACTCCTCCTTGAGTTGGATTTCATCGTAGTGGCTCATTTTCCAATACTCCTGCAGGTAAGCATATTTTATCAGTTTTTGGGAATACAATTAGACACTTTTGGACTAAAATAAAAGCTAAAAGGCGCTAATAAGTTGTCAAAATTCTCACTTATCACGCATCCTCTCTAGCACGTCTCAATGTGGCAGCAACAAGATCAGTAACCCAACGCCAAGCCCGTGCACAACTGCCGCTCCCTCGCCTGTATGCTGTAACATCTCCAGTCCCAACTGGTAGAACTGGTATAAGCCAATAGCCCGCATAGCATATAACATATTAATTACGGAAGGATAATGTTACATTATAAGTAAGTATAACAAATAACTTACTAGTGCTTCATGCCTCCCGGTGTATGGAATGTACCGACCACCAGCGCGATGAACGGGATTCCCGACGAGAAGTCGGGTAACATTGTGATACCAACTCATGTCCTCATGCTCGCCCTCCATACAGTCAGGTGGAGGGTATGGCGGAATCAGGCCATATCTCTGGTCTCAATTCTCAATATGGGCCTCCAGCCAGGCCAAGTATGTCTGGTCGACCCTGCAGCGATCATCCCGTTGGTAATGTATCATGTGCCATGTGGGCGAAATAGGTACAAGCTGGGGTCGACCAAACTGGCGAAGGACTCGCTCGGTGGCATGATGCTCGACTATATCGAGACATATCAGTGGGACGGAAGAGATCCACATAGCTCGGCCGCGGGAGCAGCAATCTGGCAATCCAGCTATGAGCGCGTCGCTGTATGGCCTCCATACAAACTATTTATTAAATAAAAGAATTATGAGTAAACGCAACACATATCAAGCCAAGCCAAGTAAACTTAAGTATATATATACCTGAGTGTTTTCAAGTAAATCTAACAAATCCCTGTAATAAGGGAGATGATGTCGAGCCTCGAACTTGCAGGCGTGGCCTCGCCTATCAACCACCTCCAAGCTAGCGGAAGAAATGGTGGAGGTGGTGTATCCGGAGCTATCGGTGGCGGAGGTGGCTGGAACTGCAGGAACCGCTCCTAGGCCCAAACCTAATATAGATTGTGGATGTAAAATTTAAGGCATTTTTTTCTATGTATGTTATAATCATGAAAAGAATTGACTATGTTTTCACCTGCAACATCGGTAAAAAATCGGCAATGTCTCTCTGGGTGCCCATGCACGCCCGACACATCTGCCTATACAGGTAAGCTAGAACAACTGCACCCCAGTTGTAACCAGATAAATCATCTAGCCTCTCCAGATGGTGTAGAAATCGCAAGCTGACTAAGTTTACCGAAGTGTTCGGGAACAGTATACCACCAAACATCATTAGCAACAACAGTCTCGTGTGCCGGTCGATATCCCCTGGCGGTGAATCATCAGTAATCTCCGCGTCCATCTCCACCAGATGCTGTGGAATGGGTGTCAGCTGCAATCGACTGGCCCCACTCAACACAGTCGGCTCCGCATGCTGGAAACGAGTGAGCCACTGCAACATATGAAGGTAATCCTCTCCCGTATAGTCTCTAAGAGCATGCAGGTAAGCTGTATGTATACTATCAACGGGCAGCCCGAAAAGAACCTCCACGTCCTCTAGCGTGATGGTAGCCTCGCCGATGGGTAGATGAAATGTGTTCATCTCCGGTTGCCACCGCTTTATCATAGCCATGATCAACGCCCAGTCAAACTGCAACCGGTCGATCTCTATGATCCGGTAAAAATCCGTCCGCTGAAGACATCTAACTATACAGTGATGCATTGGGTGGTCCCTAATGAACTCCCACATATCTTCTATACATCTGGGGCGGAAGGTCTGGGACAGACACTGCCCATCCTAGATATGTGAAGACCTATAGTTGCCCTATAGCAACAATAGCTCTCGATATGCACGTCCGGGATTGCACCGGGGGAAGCTCCATGACGATGTCTATAAATTGAACTATATTAATTAAAGTATTTTTCTGTTTAATTGTTTAAAATCTTTAAATATATTGCAATTTATTTTATATTAATATTTAATCGATAGTGTTTCTATATTATTACTTAGGTTGATACATTTTCTATATTATTATTTTATATGTTAGTTTCTTACATTTTGTTACTAAAATTCGCCACGGTTTTGTTTGAACTATCATCTTTTTCAGGTATTTTTGGGTATAATAGAATTAAATAATTAATTTTCATAATTATACATGATATAATTAATAAGTATTCATATAAAAATACTTAGTTTGAAAATTTTTCTATATTGTTGTTTTATATGTTATTTTCTTATATTTTTTGACTAAAATTCGAGAGAATTGTTGTTTGAACTATCATCTTTTTTTCAGATATTTTTGGGGTTAACAGAGAATTAAACAATTAATTTAAATAACTAAAAAGATATTTTAGTAATTATTCATATAAAAAATACTTAGTTTGATAAATTTCCTATATTAATATTTCATATGTTAGTTTCCTATATTTTTCTACTAAAATTCTACATGGTTTTGTTTGAACTATCATCTTTTTAAGTTATTTTTGAATTATAACAAAATTAAATATTATAATTTCATAAGTAATCAAGATATATTCAATAATTATTAATATAATAAATACTACAAACTTAATAGTAAACAATATTGAATTTATTTTATTCGTAACTATTTGTTTGTTAACTGTCATATTTTGCCCAAATTTCCCAGCAACGTCTTTTTTGTGACGTCTATTATTCTATACAACGGAATAATTAAAGAGCACTAAAGTAACACTACTCTAAATGGCCATAAACAAAGTCAACTACCATAAGCTAAAATTTATTATCAGTTTTACTACGCTAAAGGGCACAACATAACAATTAAGGGCACAACATAACACTAAAGGGCACTAAACAACAATAAAGTCATATATTATTATACATACAGCAATAAAATCACAAATAACAATATGTCACGACCCAAAAACCAACCGTCGTGATGCCGCCTATCGTGGTACTAGGCAAGCCACTACTCAACTATCTTAACACAGTAAAAACTTTAAAATTTTAGACGGAAGCAATTAATATTTAAGAAAACCTTTTAGGAATAGAAATAAACCCGCATCCTAAAACCGGGCAGTCATCGAGTACATGAGCATCTATACCTTATTAAGGAGTTCCTGAAGTTGCTCCTTCAATTCCTTCAACTCTGTCGGTGCCATACGATACGGTGAAATAGAAATGGGCTGAGTGCCCAGCACCAAATCAATATCAAAGTCAATATCCCTGCCAGGCGGCATGCCCGGCAGGTCTGCAGGAAACACATCCGAAAAATCTCGCACCACCGGAACAGAATCAATAGCAGAGGTCTCTACACTAACATCCCTCACAAAGGCCAGATAAGATAGACAACCCTTCTCAACCATCCGCTGAGCCTTCAAGTGTGAAATCACTACTAGGGATATAGTCTATAGAGCCGCTCCACTCAACCCTCAGAAAGCCCGGCATCGCTAACGACACGGTCTAAGCGTGACAATCTAGAATCGCATGGCATGGAGACAACCAGTCCATACCCAAAATCACGTCAAAATTGACCATACTAAGCAACAAGAGATCTACTTTGGTCTCCAGACTCTCAATAGTCACCACACATGACCGATATACTCGATCCACAATAATAATATCGCCCACCAGAGTAGATACATAAACAGATAAAACTAGAGACTCACAGGGCATATCTAGATAATGAGCTAAATACGAGGACATATATAAATAAATGGAACCAAGGTCAAATAATACAGAGGTATCTCTGTGGCAAACTGAGACAATATTTAAGAAAAACTTTAAAATTTTAGACGGAAGCAATTAATATTTAAGAAAACCTTTTAGGAATAGAAATAAACCCGCATCCTAAAACCGGGCAGTCATCGAGTACATGAGCATCTATACCTTATTAAGGAGTTCCTGAAGTTGCTCCTTCAATTCCTTCAACTCTGTCGGTGCCATACGATACGGTGAAATAGAAATGGGCTGAGTGCCCAGCACCAAATCAATATCAAAGTCAATATCCCTGCCAGGCGGCATGCCCGGCAGGTCTGCAGGAAACACATCCGAAAAATCTCGCACCACCGGAACAGAATCAATAGCAGAGGTCTCTACACTAACATCCCTCACAAAGGCCAGATAAGATAGACAACCCTTCTCAACCATCCGCTGAGCCTTCAAGTGTGAAATCACTACTAGGGATATAGTCTATAGAGCCGCTCCACTCAACCCTCAGAAAGCCCGGCATCGCTAACGACACGGTCTAAGCGTGACAATCTAGAATCGCATGGCATGGAGACAACCAGTCCATACCCAAAATCACGTCAAAATTGACCATACTAAGCAACAAGAGATCTACTTTGGTCTCCAGACTCTCAATAGTCACCACACATGACCGATATACTCGATCCACAATAATAATATCGCCCACCAGAGTAGATACATAAACAGATAAAACTAGAGACTCACAGGGCATATCTAGATAATGAGCTAAATACGAGGACATATATAAATAAATGGAACCAAGGTCAAATAATACAGAGGTATCTCTGTGGCAAACTGAGACAATATTTAAGAAAACAGCATCCGAAGCAATGGCATCTGATCTGGCTGGAAGAGCATAGAATCGGGCCTGACCGCCAACTGATCGGCCTCCCCGTCTAAGGCGACCTTTAGCTGACTAAGCAGGTGGTGAAGTAACTGGTGCTGAAGCCGTAGTCTGACTCCTCTGCTGAGCTGGACCTCCCGTAAGGTGGGGATAATATCTCTTGATATGGCCAAACTTTCCACACTCATAGCAACTCCCCGGTGCTGGTGGTGGGGACTAGAGGGGGGCCCGAGCACCGGGATAACTGGTAGAAGGACATGGCATAGACAAGCCCTGACCCGATGGAGCACGGGACGAACTCTGAGTAGGAAGTCACTGATAGATGAGTGACCCTGCTGATAACTGTGTGTACTATGGCCAGATGATGCACCACCGTGAACTGGGCGAGCCGTCTGAGCATGTATGTAAGGACGACCCCTGCCGTGGTAGAACTGATCCCCAGAAGGAACACCGCTGAATCCACCATATCCACGAGGCCTCTTGTTCTCCCTCTCAACCCACTCCTGGCTGCGAACCATCTCAATCTGACGAGAAATGTCGACAACCTCATCAAAAGTAGCACCAGACACTCTCTCTAGTCATAAGCAACTCAGCTGAAAAGTGAGGCCATCTATGAACCTAATGATCCTCTCCATGTTGGTGGGAACCAACCAGACAGCATGACGGGCTTACTCAGAAAATCTCATCTCATACTGCGTCATGGACATATCACCCTGACGAAGCTACTCGAACTGCTTGTGCAGCTCCTCTCTTTGGGACTGAGGCACGAACTTCTCTAGGAAGAGAACGGAGAATTCTTTCCATATAAGGGGTGCTGCGCCGACAGGCCTACACCTCTAATAAGCCTCCCACCAACTAAAGGCAACCCCAGAGAACTGAAAAGTAGTGAATGAGACCCCACTGGTCTCCAGAATACCTACTGTACGGAGTATCCTCTGACACTTGTCCAAGAAACCCCGGGCATCCTCTGCCTCTGTTCCACAGAAAGATGGAGGCTGGAGTCTCTCAAACCTCTCCAATCACCGCTGCTCATCATCAGACATAACAGGAACCACATGGGCCTGAGCAGCTGCAACCGGCTGGGCTGGTAGTGCCCCGGGTATCTGAAGTACTTGTACTACCTGATCTGGAGTACAGGCAGCAGGGGTATGAGTACCTCCCCCGGCTTGAGAAGTGGTAGGTGCGGTCTGAGCCAAAACCGCCTAAGCAAGGCTGGTGCAACTGTCAGAATCTGAGCTAAGGCCTCGTGAAGGCCTGGAATCATAATGGGCACAGGCGGTGCCTGAGCTGGTCCCACAAGCTCATCCACAACTGGAAGCAGCTCCTGAACTGGGGCAACTGGTGTATCTGCAGATACTGCTCTGGCTTCTGTGCGAGCTGCACCTCTACCCCTACCGCGGCCCCTACCAAAACCTCAGCCTCTCGCGGCCCCGACTGGTGGTACTGGTGGCTATCCACCCTGCCCGATAGTACGCGTCCCCACCATCTGTTAGAGAATAGAACAACAGAAGTTTAGTTACCATAATCAATAGATTTGCACGACAAGAATTCAAGAATGTGAAGTTTCCTAAGGGTTCGGCAGCCTCTCGAAGATAAGTAAAGACGTCTTTGTACCGATCCGCAAGACCCTACTAAATCTGCTCATGACTCCTGAGACCTATGTAACCTAGGCTCTGATACCAACTTATCACGACCCAAAAAACAACCGTCGTAATGGCGCCTATCGTGGTACGAGGCAAGCCACTACTCAACTATCTTAACACAGTAAAAGCTTTAAAATTTTAGACGGAAGCAATTAATATTTAAGAAAACCTTTTAGGAACAGAAATAAACACGCTACACAATACAATCTACACCAAAACCGGGGAGTCATTGAGTACATGAGCATCTATACCAGAAACAGTCTAATACAATGTCTAAGGAATAAGAACTGAAATGCGATAAAGATAATGAAGGAGAGCCAAGGCATGTGAACGTCATGCAGCTACCTCGATAGTCTCCGGGATCAGCTGCTCAAATATCAACACCCGCTATGATCGGAAACACCTGGATTTGCATACGAAGTCCAGGGTGTAGCGTGAGTACAACCAACTCAGTAAGTAACAATAATAAATAAGGAACAGAAAGATAGTGACGCGCTATGCAGTTATAGTTCATTATCAGTAATCTCAACAAGAAAGTAGACCTGCTTTCAAATTCAGCTGTTTAAGTCAAATCAATTTATAAATGCCAAGTTCGAGAAAAATCCTGATACAATATCCCTCAGAAGTTTTAAAACAATGACATATAACAACTATGTACAACAACAATAGAAGCAAATACCGCCTCTCAGGGCAACAGTCACTCAATCTTTCTCAATAGCTCATCACTCGGCTCTCGGCCCTCAACACTCACACTCAATAGGTACCTGCGCTCACTGGGGGTGTACAGACTCTGGAGGGGCTCCTTCAGCCCAAGCGCTATATCGCTGTGACGTGCAACCCGATCCCATATAAATAGACATAAGGCTCGTTGCGGCATGCAACCCGATCTATATGTATATACAGTCCTGAGGCTCGTTACGGCGTGCAACCCGATCCATATATACATCCCTAAGGCTCGTTGCGACATACAACCCGATCCATATATACAGCCCTAAGGCTCGTTTCGGTGTGCAATCCGATCCATATATATATATAGCTCACAGCTCAGCACTCAGGCTCTAACTCAGTCACCGACCTCTCCAGTCTCTCGGGCTCTCAAAACTCATAAAAATTAGCCAAAACAAAGATAATATAATGTATCAGCAAGAAACAAGAAGATACTGAGATATGATACATAAGTAAACCGTGAGTGAGTATCAAACATCAATTAGCAATTAATTTAACGAGTACACGACCTCTGCGGGTCCCATTGGTGTAGTCACATAGCCTAAGCCTGACTCCTAACCTGATTTGCAGTTAAATTTCTATAACACAGGGAGAGAATATAGCTAACAATAAGTTATTCAACTTTACAATTCCATAGAATGCACCAAGTCACAATTTCTGCTGTACATGCCCATACGCCCGTCACCCAGCATGTGCGTTACCACCAAACAATCATATAACAATAAAATCTGGGGTTTCATACCTTCAGGACCAGATTTAAAATCGTTACTTACCTCAAACTACGCAAAACTCTACTTCAAAGTGCCTTTGCCTCTCGAATCGGTCTCCAAATGCCCTGAATCTAAGCACAAGCAGTACAATACAATTAATATAGTCACACAAAATTATAAGCCAAAATCCGAAATTGGCTCAAACTGCCCCCCGCGCTCACGTCTCGAAATTCGCCAAAAGTCACAAAACCTGAAAGTCCATTCACTCACGAGTCTAACCATACCAAATTTATCAAAATCCGACACCATTTGGTCATCCGAATCCCAAAATTCACTCTCTAATTCTCTAGCCCTAAACCCCCAAATTTCATCTCAAAAACTCGCTAACTAGGTGTAAAATCAGTGGGGAAGCATCATTATTAAAGATAATTGGACACAAGGAGCTTACCTCAGTAATCACTTCAAAATCCATCAAAGTCTCGTATTTATATGCTCTTCCCAAGCCTTTCGCACCTGCGGCCTCTCATCCGCACCTGCGGAACCGCTTCTGCGGTTATACCTCCGCTTCTGCGGAAACCACTTAAGCTACCGGACTCGCACCTGCGCTCCAAGTATCGCACCTGTGGAGGCGCTTCTGCGGCCCTTCGTCCGCTTCTACAGAAATGCCAAAACCTTCAAACTTCGCGTCTGCGGAGCCATTCACGTATCTGCGGGCTCGCAGATGCGCATTCCCCTACGCACCTATGTACCCTCCCCTGCCTGGCCTTGCCCGCTTCTGCGGCCTCCCTCTTCGCTTCTGCGGGCTTGCACCTGCGATTAAACTTCCGCAGGTGCGATTACATCAGCTGAGTCCAAACTTCAGCAGTCTTGCGACTTCAAAACTTGGTTCGTTAACCACCCGAAATCAACCCGAGGCCCCCGGGACCTCAATCAAACATACCAACAAGTCTTATAACCCCAAAAGAACTTAGTCGAATCCTCAAATCACCTCAAACAACCTCAAAATCGAATTACACACAGATTCAAGCCTAATGAACTTCGAAATTCCAAATTCTACAAACGACGCCGAAACCTATCAAATCACGTCCGATTGACCTCACATTTTCCACGCAAGTCATAAATGACACCACAAACCTACTCCAACTTCCAGAAATCCAATCCGACCCCGATATCAAAAAGTCCACTCCCGATCAAACTTTCCCAAAATTCCAACTTTCGCTATTTCAAGCCTAATTCTACTCCCGACCTCCAAATCACAATCCGGACACGCTCCTAAGTCCAGAATCACCCAACGGAGCTAATGGGACCATCAAAATTCTAATTCGAGGTCGTTTACACATAAGTCAATATCCGGTCGACTTTTTCAACTTAAGCTTTCAATTAAGAGACTAAGTGTCTCAATTCACTCAGAATTCTCTCCGGACCCAAACCAACTAACCTAATAAGTCATAAAACAATAGTGAAACTCAAAAATGAGCAGAAAAAGGGGAACGGGGATACAACTCTCGAAATAACCAGTCGGGTTGTTACATCCCCCCCTTAAACAAACGTTCATACTCGAACGGGTCTAGAAACATACCCGGAGTCTCAAATAGGCGTGGATATCTGCTTTGTATCTCCCAATCGGTCTCCCAAGTAGCCTCCTCAACGAGTTGACCTCTCCACTGCACCTTCACTGAAGTTATATCCTTTGACGGCAACTTTCGAACCTGTCAACCCAGAACAACCACCGGCTCCACATCATAAGTCAAATCACCATCCAACTGAACCGTGCTGAAATCCAAAACATGAGACGTGTCGCCAACATTCTTTCGGAGCATAGAAACATGAAATACAGTATGCACACTCGACAAGCTAGGTGGAAAAATACGTGAAGGTATTCCCGAAAACTAACTTAATATGATTGCTTGCAGGGATTGTTCAAAATGAGCAAAGGAGCCATAATCAACTCATAAAGGAGTCAAAACTTGAACAAAAACCAAAACTGGGCCAAGAGGTGTAGAACGCGGACCGCGACAAAAAAGTGCGGCCGCAAAAGTATCAGTGCGGACGCGGCCATGATTTCGCGGTCCGCGATATGAAGAATCAGAGAGATGGCTTTTTAGGCACAAACATGAATGCGGATCGCGACAAGAAGATGCGGCCGCGAAAGTACCAGCACGACCGTGATGGGAATTTCGCGGACCGCGATTGCTAAGGTTCAGAGAGTGCATAATTCAAGAAAAAATGAGAGGGGCGGCCCGCGTCAAAGTTACGCGGCCGCGGAAGTCTCTCATGCGGACGCGGTGGAAATTACGCGGTCTGCAAAACAAGATTCAACCCTAGTCCAGATGTGAAGAAACGAGGACCGCGATCAGAATTACGCAGCCGCGAAAGCAAGTGTGTGGCCACGGTCAGAATTACGTGGCCGCGAAACTTCTGCAGGGGTAGTTTTGTCCGAAAATTTCAGCTTAGTATAAATAGATCTTTTTGTCAATTTTACGTTATGTTATGTTTTTGCTAAGTACGTGAGATAGCTAGGTTTTTCTTTTTGGGCAATTTTGTACAAGATTTACCTTATAACATTAGATTTTCATCTTTTTATTTAGTATTATGGATTATATCTTCTCTTTATCTTTGATTTCTGCTATTATTATGAGTAGCTAGACCCATAGCTAGGATTGTGACTCAACTCTAGTATGGGTATATAATGGGCATTGAATTTTAGGGCTTGAATGTTTATGGGTTAGTGATATTTAGCCTAGTTCTTGCTAGAATTATAGAATTAGTGGTTGCAAATACTGATTCATGCCTTTATGATTTGGTCTCTTCTTGAGAAAGAGGGATTAAGTCTGGGAAAACTAGGCTAACAAGGAATTCGGATGAACTCAAGAAATTGATAGCCCCAATTAAAGGGTTAAACCTAGAGATAGTAATACCCGACTTGAGCTAATATCACATAACTTGCATGAATACCCATTTGGACTTGAGAAAGCCAACTTGGGTAAAATCACTCAAACTATCGAGAGGTATAGAGTGAGTACTTGGGTGTTATAGCTATATTATGATACCAAATTAATCAAGCTTGCCCTAGATTCTTACTACCCGTTAGATGTCCACCTAGGCGAAAGTCACCACCCTAGTCCTTTTAAACACTTGAAAACCAACATTTAAAATATTGTACTTAGCTTTAATCTTAGCATACAATAGAAATAAAAATAGAAGTAGAATCAACACCTTCATGTTTGGAAGTGCAATTAGGAACAAAACACGCATCTAGACTTAGATATAAACCTAATTCTAAATTAATTAACTCCCTGTGGATTCGATCCCGACCTTGTTGGGTAAAACTGCATCGACCATCCTCGCTATTCAATAGTAGTGCAGGCTTGGACCCAATCAATTTTTGGCGCCGTTGCTGGGGAGTTAGACGGTCTTAGCTATATATCTAAATATTTGTGTGTTTTGTTTTTCTTTCCTTTCATTTTTCTAATTTTTGTGTGTCAATTGCTTTTAGGTACCAAATGGCTCTTAACGAGGTCCTTGGACATATTCCTCAGGGGGAGGAGGTAGATGAAAATGAAGTAGATGAGGTTCATCTTGAACCTCAAGTACAAATAAGAGGCAGCCCGCCTCATGACAACATTCCAAACCCTCCCCCACCTCCTCCAAGGGCAGCACACCAGGTGTTGCCCAATGAAGGCTACGCAAGTGCAATTGTCCCGCCCCGGATTCGGGCGAGCAAATTTTCAAATAACCAATGTCATGCTTACTCTATTGGAACAAAGGGGTTTCTTCAACGGAGCTCCACATGAGAACGCATATAAGCATCTCAAAGGTTTTATAGACACATGTTGGGGTAACAAGCAAACGAATGTATCTGAGGACGCTTTGAGGTTAAGGCTTTTCCCATTCTCACTTAAAGGGAAGGCTTTGGATTGGCTTGAGAGGCTACCCAACCATTCCATCACCACTTGGGATGAGTTAGCCGAGAAGTTCATAGCAAAGTTCTTTTCTCCGGGACATATGGCAGCATTGAGAGATGAAATCCTTGCTTTTAGACAAGATCCAAATGAACCATTACATGAGATTTAGAACGGTACCGGACAATGGTCAAAGAGTGCCCCAACAACGATATGACTGAAGCAATGATCCAGCAAACCTTTTATAGGGGTATCAACACAACTAACCAGTGTGTGGTGAATCAGCTCGCAGGGGGTAACTTCATGAACACGCCATATTCAGAAGCATGTGAAATATTAGATGAGATGGCAGACACCTCTTCAGCTTGGCAAAGTCGGGCCAACGTTCCTCAGGGTGACCCTAATGTTATCCACCTTCACAAGGAACTCCATGATCATGGACAAACCATAGCAGAGTTGACAACTACCATGAATCAGTTAGCCAAGGCACAACATTAGCAGGTTCAGGGCCCAAAGAAAGTAAATACCATGGAAGGAGTGAATGTAAGGGTTAACAAGAGGAGACAAAGAGATCAACAAGTTCAACATAATCAGGATCAATTTGAGCAAAGTGGTAGTGGGTACAACCAAGATGACTCTTATGACGATCAAAGTGAAGAGGTTCAATATGTGAACAATTACCAAGGTCAATAGAGCAATGCTCCAAATTAACAACAGTGGAGATCACAGGGAAACAATCAAAATTGGGGCAACCAAGGCCAAGGGAATTGGAATAGTGGCAACAATAACAATCCGAACAATTGGGGGAACAACAATCAAAATTGAGGGAATCAAGGAAATAGCCAAGGCAATTGGGGTGGCAACAATAATACTAATTGGGGAGGCAATGGAAACCAAGGGGGTTGGAACAACCATAATCAAGGGAACCGGGGGTCGGGCCCTCAAAGGCCCCCGATGTATCAACAACCCAACAACCCGCCTCCATATCCTTCACAAGGGCAAAGTTCTTCCAACAATAAGATGGGATGGATAGAAAGTATGTTCAAGCAAATGATGGAAAGAAACGCCAATTCTGATGCCCAAATAGCCTCCCACAATACTTATATCCGCAACTTGGAAGTACAAATGGGTCGAATTTCTCAAGCATTGAATACTCGCCCAAAGGGGGCACTACCAAGTAATATGGTAGTAAACCTGAAGGGTGGGAACAATACAGGCCATGTTATGGTGGTGACCACAAGAAGCGGTAGAGGTGGAGATGCAAATACCTCCAATCCAAGAAAGATTATGAATTATGATTTGGTTGTGCAAGAAGATGATGAGATCCAAGCCAATGATGAGAATGTGAATGATGAAGTGAGGATAGACATTTATGACACTGTGGAGGAAACACAAAATGATGTGAACCCGTCTAGGGAACACATGATAGACATACCGGAAACTGTAGTGCACAAAGCCAAGGCCCCTTTGCCAAGGCCTCCGCCACCGTATCCTCAAAGGCTCGCAAAGCAAAAAAATGAGAACCAATTCAAGAAATTCATTGATATGATGAAAAGTTTGTCCATAAATGTACCTTTGGTTGAAGCTCTAGAACAAATGCCGGGATATGCCAAGTTCATGAAGGACTTGGTAACAAAGAAGAGATCAATGAACTGTGAGACAATCAAAATGACACATCAAGTGAGTGCCATTGTGCATTCCATGACTCAAATGATAGAAGATCCTAGTGCCTTTACAATTCCATACACTATCGGTAGTGCCAATTTCGCCAAAGCCTTGTGCGATTTGGGAGCGAGCATTAATTTGATATCATATTGTGTGTTCAAGACATTGGGGATTGGGCAACCAAGACCTACTTCCATGAGATTGCAAATGGCGGACCAGACAATGAAAAGGCTGCTAGGCATTATTGATGATGTTCTAGTTCGGGTCGACAAGTTCATTCTTTCCTCAGATTTTGTGATTCTCGACTGCGAAGTTGACTATGAGGTGCCAATAATATTAGAGAGACCTTTCTTAGAAACAGGGAAGGCATTGGTGGATGTGAAAGCTGGAGAGATCACCTTCCGGGTGGGCGATGAAAAAGTTGTATTCCACATGTTCAAGTCAATGAGGCAGCCTAATAGCAACGAAGTATGCTCTTTTGTGGATCTTGTGACGGAGGTGATTGTTGATGACACGAGTGCTATGATCAATGTGGAAGACCCTCTGGAAGCTGTGTTGTTGAATCATGAGGATGATGAGAAGGCAAGCTTGATAGAATGTGCAAACGCTTTGCAAGGAATAAGATCCTACACATATGGACCCCGTAAACTTTTCTTGGACCTTGAGAACCGGAAGACTATGCCAACAAAGCCCTCAATCGAGGAGCCACCAATATTGGAGTTGAAGCCCTAGACTTCACACCTCAGGTATGAGTTCTTAGACCCTTGTTCCACATTACCTGTTATTCTTTCTTCGTGCTTAACTAGCGTGCATATAGATTCCACCCTTGCGGTGCTTCAAAGAAGGAAGAAGGCAATAGGCTGGACATTGGCGGATATTCGGGGTATAAGCCTCGTCTTATGCATGCACAAAAGCATATTGGAGGAAGATGCCAAACCCTTCGTGGAACATCAAAGGAGGTTGAACGAGGCCATGCAAGAGGTAGTCAAGAAAGAAATAATCAAGAGGCTAGATGCAGGGGTTGTGTATCCTATTTCGGATAGTTCATGGACTTCGCCGGTACAATGTTTCCAAAAGAAGGGGGCATGACTGTGATCACAAATGATAGAAATGAATTGATCCCCACAAGAACTATCACCGGTTGGAGGGTATGCATGGATTATAGAAAGCTAAACAAAGTGACCTGCAAAGACCATTTTCCATTGCCATTTCTTGACCAAATGTTGGATAGACTTGCCGGGCGTGCTTATTATTGCTTTTTGGATAGGTACTCCAGGTACAACCAGATTCTCATTGCACCTGAAGACCAAGAGAAAACCACCTTCACCTGTCCGTATGGCACATTTGCATTCTCACAGATGTCGTTTGGTTTGTGTAATGCACCGGCTACCTTTCAGCGGTGTATGATGGCAATATTTATGGATATGGTGGAGGACTCCCTCGAGGTGTTCATGGATGATTTCAGTGTTGTGGGGGATTCATTTGAAGAATGTTTGGATAATTTTGATAAAGTGTTGGCCCGATGTGAGGAGACCAACTTAGTGCTTAATTGGGAGAAGTGCCACTTTATGGTCGAGGAGGGCATTGTACTCGGCCATAAGATCTCCAAAAACGGTATTGAAGTGGACAAAGCAAAAATTGAAGTGATTTCAAAACTCCCTCCTCCTACTTCCGTCAAGGGAGTGAGGAGATTTCTTGGTCACGCGGGGTTTTACAGAAGGTTCATCAAGGATTTCTCAAAAGTGGTGAACCCCTTGTGCAAGTTGTTGGAAAAAGATGCAAAGTTTGAGTTCAATGATGATTGCATGAAAGCTTTTGAGCTTCTCAAGTATAGATTGACTACCACTCCCATCATTACCAAACCCAATTGGAGCTTACCATTTGAACTCATATGCAATGCTAGCAACGTTGCGGTAGGAGCGATTTTGGGGAAAAGGATCAACAAAATATTTCATCTGGTTTATTATGCAAGCAAAACAATGAACGACGCCCAAGTCAACTATACAGTGACCAAGAAAGAGCTATTAGCCATTGTCTTCGCCATGGAAAAGTTTCGCCCGTACCTCATGGGTACCAAAGTGATTGTGCACACTGATCACGCGGCACTTCGTTATTTGATGAGTAAAAAGGACTCTAAGGCTAGGCTAATGAGATGGGTTCTTCTTCTACAAGAGTTTGACCTTGAAATCATAGACCGAAAAGGGAGTGAAAATCAAGTGGCAGATCATTTGTCCAGCTTAGAAGAGGAGGAGCGGCCCCATGATGGCCTCGAGATTAATGATTCATTTTCGGATGAACAACTCCTCTCTGTGTCTGTGACTGGGATACCTTGGTTTGCCGATGTGGCTAACTTTCTTGTGACCGACATTGTCCCGAATGAGCTCTCTTCAAACCAAAGGAAGAAGCTCAAACGGGACTACTTGGATTATTATTGGGATGAGCCATATCTTTTCAAAATTTGCAATGATGGTGTTATCCGGAGATGTGTTCCGGAAGAAGAGAAATTGAGTATTCTTGAAGCTTGCCACTCCTCGCCCTATGGTGGTCACTATGGTGGGGCGAGAACTGCTACAAAGGTCCTAAGTTGTGGATTCTATTGGCCTACCTTGTACAAAGACGCTAGCGAGCTTGTTAGGCATTGTGATGAGTGCCAAAGAGCTGGTGGAATTTCTAAGAAGAATGAAATGCCTCTCACCACTATTCTTGAGATTGATATTTTCGATGTGTGGGGCATCGACTTTATGGGGCCATTTGTGAGTTCATGTGGGAACACTTATATTCTAGTTGCTGTTGATTATGTTTCCAAATGGGTTAAAGTTGTGGCTTTGCCCAACAATAAGGCACGCAGTGTGGTGGCTTTCTTAAAGAAAAATATCTTCACAAGGTTCGGCACCCCAAGGGCTATCATTAGTGATGGGGGTTCTCATTTTTGCAACAAAACCTTCGACACTTTACTTTCTAAGTATGGTGTCAATCATAAGGTGTCAACCCCTTATCACCCACAGGCTAGTGGACAAGTTGAGGTCTCCAACAGGGAGATCAAGAGCATATTATCCAAGACTGTCAATGCAAACCGGACTGATTAGTCAAGGAAACTTGACGATGCTTTATGGTCCTATTGTACAGCTTACAAGACTCCAATTGGTATGTCTCGTACCGGTTGGTATTTTGGAAAGCATGCCATCTTCTGGTTGAATTAGAGCACAAGGCCATGTGGGCACTGAAGAATTTGAACCTTGAATAGGATGTAGCTGCCAATCTCCGGGTAGAGCAACTAAATGAACTTGATGAGTTCCGGTTCCATGCTTATTCCAGCTCGTCCTTGTATAAGGATAAGATGAAGTACTTACATGATAAATATATCTGGAACAAAGAATTCAAGGAGGGTGACTTGGTTCTTCTATTCAACTCTCGGTTACGGATAATTCCGGGTAAACTCAAGTCAAAGTGGAGTGGCACTTTTGAAGTGGTGCATGTAACTCCGTTTGGTGCTATCGATTTGAAAAACAAAAATGGTGAAATCTTTAGAGTCAATGGGCACTGAGTGAAGCATTACCTTGGCAAGATTGATAATAGCCACCTAGTGGCCTTGATCCATTTCAAATGATGATGGTAACATGCGTCATGCCGCGACGTTAAATCAGGCGCTTCTTGGGAGGCAACCCATGTGTTTTTTTTCTTTCTTTTGATTTTCTTCTTAGATTAGGCATTGTTTTGGATTAACTGGTTGTGAAGTGTATGTAGGAACTGGTTGTGCAGTGCAAGATTTTGACAGGGAAAAAATTTGGCTAAGTGTTGGAAGTTCGCGGACCGCGCCCAAAATTTCGCGGTCCGCGTGAGCATTTCGCGGCAACACATATTTTGTCCGCGGATGCATACTTGAAAAGAGAAAAATGCCAACTCTCTGAAGTTGGACTGTCAAAAATCCTTCAGAGATCGCAGCCGCGTTCCAATTTTCCCGGACCGCATTGAATTTCGCGGGCGCGGCCAAAATTCCGTGAACCGCACCCATGTGCTTGAAGCTGTTCTACATAAGGTGACATAGCGCGGACCGTGATAGAATTTCACGGCCGCACTCAGGTAAGGCGATGGGTTCCACAGTTAATTAGTATAAATAAGGGTTCTTTACATATTTTACACTTTTCGAACCCTAACATTTCACCGCACAAAAAGCACTGTTCATCCCATCATGCGCTCAATTTTTATCTTATTCACATTAAGAGTTCATCTCCTACTACAATTTTACAACTGGTATGTTCAATTCCATGATGTGATTTTATCTTTTTCTTTTCTTTTCTTTTCTCTTTGTTTTAATTTTTCTTTGTTATTTAGGGTTATATGCATGACATGATTTCAAATTAATGCTTAATTGATACTTAATTACATGTAGGTAGTGTTTATATGCCTAATGGGGGCTGGGGTTAGTAACTTTGCATGGTTAATTGAATTAATTTAAGCACACTTAGTGCAAAACCTAGTTATCAGTGTTCTTAGTGCCCATCTTATTTGAATTTCGCGGCAGCGATCCATTTTACGCGGCCCGCGATAGGGTAGGCGGCCGCGTTCATTTTTTTGCGGTCCACGCTACCCCAGCTTTTAGTTACTGAGTTATTGCTAAGAGTTCGCAGCCGCGGTCACTTCTACGTGGTCCGCGGCTGGTCCTTCGTGGCTGCGTTCAAGTTTTTGCGGTCCGCGCTTGTGAACTTCAAAGAGTCGATTATTTGCTTTCGCAACTGCGTTCATTTGTTTGCAGTCCACAATTGGTCATTCGCGGCCGCGTCTAATTTTTCGCGGTCCGTGTATGTCTAAGATTAGAGAGTCAGTAGTCTGAACCTGACCTCTTCGCGGCCGCATTCACTTTTTCGCGGTCCACGATAGGCATTCCACGGCCGCGTCCACTTTTTTACAGTCCGCGATGCCTTATTTTGAGAAGCACTGTTGTTCATTTCATATATACTACTTTAAGGCATGATTGAACCCCAATTCTAATGATCTTTCACTAATTGTGTGTTACAGAAAATGGTGCAATCTCGTGGAGGAGCAGACAAATCAAAAGGGAGGGCAGAATCCTCCCGAGGTCGGGGCAAAGGAAAGCAGGCTTTGCCCTTAGCAGCTCAAAGAATCCTAAGCAAAAAGAAAACCCTCACTAGACCTCCTGCCGAACCATCAGACACAAGTGAATATCTCCCATCCCGGGAGATTTCTGAGGGGGAACCTACACAACCTCGACAAGAGGCCCAATCACAACCCTTTCGCCTAATCAATGAAGCTACCTCCTCTTCTGGGTCGTCCGATGACTCAGAGGGAGGTAGTGAGGCATCAGAGCCATCTTCCCTGCCTACTACAACTCCGGCCTCAACAGCTACTCCTATCAATGTAAATGAGTATGATGAGGTACCTGATGATGGGAGAGGGGGTGATACCAATGTGGTTGGTCTTGCTAAATCAAGGAAGACCGAGGTACGGGCGGATAGATTCGTGAGCGAGAAAGAATACCTCAAATTCCGGGAATGGTGGCCCCAAAGGTCGCTCACCCTTGAGCGACACTTTATAGAAAATGATCTCCTTCCTCACAATCCAAATGTCAAGAGACAGTTTGAGGAGAGAAAAGTGTGGAAGTACTTCACCAGCAAGGTTCCGGATGCCAATGAGTACCTTGTCAAGGAGTTCTACTCAAATGTTGCCCACATCAAAAAGGGCACTATTGTGACAAAGGTACGGAACTTGAAGATACAGTTTGATGGCGACACCTTAAACAAATATGCCGGTTTTGAGGATTTGGAAGTTTTACAGTATTTGGAGAAGATGGACCTAGATGAAGTAGCCCAGCCTTGGCTAGCGGAAGTAATAGCCATCACAGGAACAACACCGGCCTGGCTCGCAGCTGGAGTCCTAATCGCCAGAAACACCCTCATCTTTGAAGCCAAAGTGTGGTGCACATTTGTATGCAGCCGGCTTGATCCTAGCCACCAAGATAGTGTCACCCCAATCTCCCTGGCGATCCTAATAGCTTTCATCATGGCGGGGTATCTAATCAATGTGGGGAACCTCATGTCCCACCACATCTCCAAAGAAACCGAAAAAAGAGAAAGTTCCTACCCCTACCCTAGCTTCATCACTATATATCTCGAGGACCAAAAGGTAGAGGGGAGGCACTATGACACAAAGGTGAAGCCGAAGAAACCTTTCTCCTGGTATAGCCTCCAAGCACCGGACAACCCTAAAGCAAAGGGTAAAGCCACTACCTCCACTGGCCAGTCTGAAGAGCCAAGGGTAGTGGCCATCGGGTCAGAGCCTTCCACAGCAGAGGGACCTTTAGATACCATGCCTCCTCCTTCATCCGGACCATCCATCACTGTACCACTACATGTGCCCTCATCTTCTACTTACCCCCAGACTGCAATACGGGTTTCTCAAACCTTATTCAGTATCAACAACTGGATGCAGGCAGCTACATCAAAGTTGTCTGTCTTATCCAGTGCATTAGCAGCAAAGGAGCTTCTAGACAACCAGAAGAAGCTCTTGGACAACCAAAAGAAGATCCTAGATACTTTGGATACTCATGGCAAGGTGATCAAGGATTTGGGCAAGCAGGTAAAGAAGATGAGAAAGACTCAAGCCTCAAAGGAGTCAGTGGAGAAGCTGAAGAAGGAGGTAGAGAAGTTCACTTCTGCTGGAGATATCCCACTTGACTTGCTTATAGAGGAGACTGCCCCAATAGCACATGTAGCAGAGCATGAGGATGACAGAGCTCCAGTTAGAGTATTTGTGGTCCCCCAATTAGAGGATTTGGAGATCCAGTTAGAGGACCGGAGGGAGCTGATGATCCTATGCAGTCCGAGGAACCCACTCGTGTGCCTGACCCCATGCAGACGGTGACCACATAGGGAGTTTTCTTTACTCTCTAACCCTTCCCTGATCTTATTTTGATATTAGCATTGAGGACAATGCTATCTTTTATTTGGGGGGTGGTTAATTTTGATTTGGTTATGATTTGATGATATTGGTATATAATAATTACGATACTATTTTTCACTTTCGTAATTTTTCACTTTTGGTATGTATATAATTTTACCATTCGATGAATATATTCATCTCCATTTTGTATATATTCGTTTCACTCCATTATTATACATATTCATTTTACTTTTCGTAGTTTACTTCATAACTTCTTTCGTATTTTTCCTCAATTGCTTAGCTTCTTATTTCCTTTAGTAGCTTATTTTTGAGTTTTTAGCTTCTTTTTACATTCTGCGTGATCAATAAGCTTTTGATTTTCTTAATGCCACGGTTCTTTCCAAAGGTGGATGTTGTGTGAACCGGGTGGCTCTTCCCAACGATGGATGGCGTGACAACCTTCTTAAGGGATCGAGTCCGTTTTCTTTTTGTTTTGGTGTATATAGTAGTAGTAATGAATAAAAGTGTCTCAAGCAGGCTTCACTTGGGACTAACACAATTACCTTTATCCGTTCTATAATGACCCTCTCTTGGCACCCAATCTTTTCTTAGCATTCATGATGAACAATTGGCAAAAGCATAAGTTTGGAGGAGAGACGAGTAATTTGAAAGTGATAAAAGGTTCAAAGAAGAAAAAGAATTGTTGAAAAGGAAAGGCAAAGAAAAGGAAGAAAAGCCAAAAAGAAATACGTCAAAAAGAAAGAGAAGGTTGAAGGGATTCAAAGAACATAATGATGAAAGGCAAGGAATGATGAAAAAAGGAGAAAAATGATTGTCATGAGTAAGAAAGAGTGACGGTTTGTCTCTCTAGTTCCCCTAAGGAAGAAGAAAAATGACTCAAAGAGTCAGGAAAGTATGAGCCGAAATGAGAAAATGGAGTGCTTAAGGAAAGATGAAACCATCATAGTTCATTATCTGCTACCTTAATCCAAAAGCCTTCATTACATCCCTGCTAAATCCCTATATGATTTCAAGTTGAGTGAGCTTACATTAGTGGTGATTTGCATAAGGGGCAAGCTTATGGTACTTACAGCCGGACTTGTGGCATTCTTTTGAGAGTGATGGGCGCACTTCTTCACAATCCTTGTTTTGAGGGTTATAGTCTAAAAAGCGAGATTTGCTCCTGGAGAGTAATGAGGAGGAGTTTGGGATCCACAATGACCTACGTAAGAGAGCGAGCTTCCTTGATAAATTGAGTCAACTCTTGATGCTCTAGTGTCACATTAGAACTATGGAACTCAAAGGGGCATAACACGACGTTGTTGATAATTCATTTGTGTTGAGGGTAATTGTTAGTCCCAATTGATGCTTGATGAAGTCACCTTAGGCCAGCTGAAATATCCTTTTTTTTATTGTGGAGGTGGGAATTACCTTATTTGCTTGAGGAAAAGCAAAAGCTTAAGTTTGGGGGAGTTGATAAGTAGGGATTTTAGCCTATTAATTGCTCTCTTTTACTTGTGTTTTGGGCCAAAAATGCGTGAAGGTATTCCCGGAAACTAACTTAATATGCTTGCTTGCAGGGATTGTTCAAAATGAGCCAAAGGAGCCAAAAATCAACTCATAAAGGAGTCAAAACTTGAACAAAGATCAAAACTGGGCCAAGAGGTGTGGAACGCGGACCGCGACAAAAAAAAGTGCGGCCGCGAAAGTATCAACGCGGACGCGGCCATTATTTCGCTGTCCGCGATATGAAGAATCAAAGAGATGGTTTTTTGGGCACAAACATGAACGCGGACCGCGACAAGAAGATGCGGCCACAAAAGTACCAGCACGGCCGCGATGGGAATTCTGTGGACCGCGGTTGCTAAGGTTCAGAGAGTGAATAAGTCAAGCAAAAATGAGAAGGGCGGCCCACGTCAAAGTTACGCGGCCGCGGAAGTCTCTCACGCGAACGCGGTGGAAATTACACGGTCCGCGAAAAAAGGTTCAACCAAGGTCCGAATGTGAAGAAACGTGGACCGCAATCAGAATTACGCGGCCGCGAAAGCAAGTGTGCGGCCGCGGTCAGAATTACGCGGCCGCGAAACTTCCGCAGGGGTAGTTTTGTCCGAAAATTTCAGCTTAGTATAAATAGATCTTTTTGTCAATTTTAGGTTATGTTATGTTTTTGCTAAGTACGTGAGACAACTAGGTTTTCCTTTTTGGGCAATTTTGTACAAGATTTACCTTATAACATTAGATTTTCATCTTTTTATTTAGTATTATGGATTATATCTTCTCTTTATCTTTGATTTCTGCTATTATTATGAGTATCTAGACCCATAGCTAGGGTTGTGACTCAACCCTAGTGTGGGTATATAATGGGTCTTGAATTTTAGGGCTTGAATGTTTATGGGTTAGTGATATTTAGCCTAGTTCTTACTAGAATTATAGAATTAGTGGTTTCAAACACCGATTCATGCCTTTATGATTTGGTCTCTTCTTGAGAAAGGGGGATTAAGTCTGGGAAAACTAGACTAACAAGGAATTGGGGTGAACTCAAGAAATTGATAGACCCAACTAATGGGTTAAACCTAGAGATAGTAATACCCGGCTTGAGCTAATATCACATGACTTGCATGAATACCCACTTGGACTTGAGAAAGCCAACTTGGGCAAAAATCACTCAAACTATCGAGAGGTATAGAGTTAGTACTTGGGTGTGATAGCTATATTATGATCCCAAATTAATCAAGCTTCCCTAGATTCTTACTACCTGTTAGATGTCCACCTAGGCGAAAGTCACTACCCTAGTCCTTTTAAATACTTTAAAACCAGCATTAAAAATATTGTACTTAGTTTTAAGCTTAGCATACAATAGAAATAAAAATAGAAGTAGAATCAACACTTCATGTTTGGAAGTACAATTAGGAACAAAACACGTATCTAGACTTAAATATAAACCTAATTCCAAATCAATTAACTCCCTGTGGATTCGATCCTGACCTTGTTGGGTAAAACTGCATCGACCATCCTCGCTATTCAATAGTAGTGAAGGCTTGGACCCGATCAACAAGCCAAGCTTGTAAGACACCTCCCCAATCCTCTAAAGTACCTCAAACGGCCCAATGAACTGAGGGATCAACTTGACCTTCTTCCCGAACCGCATAACACCCTTCATGGGTGAATCCTTCAGCATAACCTTATCCCCAACCATGTAAGACACATCACGGACCTTCCTGTCGGCATAGCTCTTTTGTCTAGACTGCGCTATGCGAAGCCGCTCCTGAATCAATTTAACCTTGTCCAATGCATCCTGAACTAAGTCTGTACCCAATAGCCTAGCCTCACCGGACTCAAACTAACCCACCGGAGATCTACACCGCCTCCTATACAAAGCCTCATACGGGGCCATCTGGATGCTCGATTGATAACTGTTGTTATAAGCAACTCCGCGAGTTGCAGAAACCGGTCCCATGATCCCCCAAAATCAATGACATATGTACGTAGAATATCCTCTAATATCTGAATAGTACGCTCGAACTGCCCGTCCGTATGAGGGTGAAATGTTGTACTCAATTCCACCTGAGTGCCCAACTCTCGCTGCACGGCTCTCCAAAACTGCGATGTAAATTGCATGTCTCTATCTGAAATGATGGAAACCGGCACACTGTGAAGGCGGACAATCTCTTGGATGTAAATATCAGCCAGACGCTCTGAAGAATAAGTGGTGCCCACTGGAATGAAGTGCGCGGACTTGGTCAGCCGATCCACAATCACCCAAATAGCATCAAAATTCCTCGAAGTCTGTGGGAGCCTAACTATGAAATCCATGGTGATCCGCTCCCATTTCCACTCTGGAATCTCTATCCTCTAAAGCAAGCCACCTGGTCTCTAATGCTCATATTTTACCTGCTGACAGTTAAGGCATCGAACTACAAACCCCACTATGTCCTTCTTCATTCTCCTCCACCAATAGTGTTGCCTCAAGTCCTGATACATTTTCGTAGCACCTGGATGAATGGAATACCGCGAACTGTGGGCCTCCTCAAGAATCAACTCATGTAGCCCATCCACATTGGGCACACAAATCCGAACCTGCATCCTCAATACCCCATCATCCCCAATAGTCACATCTCTGGCATCACCGTGCTGAAACCTGTCCTTGAGGACAAGCAAATGAGGATCATCATACTGGCGCTCTCTGATGCGATCAAATTAGGAAGACCGAGAAACCACACAAGCGAAAACCCGACTGGCCTCTGAAATATCCAATCTCACGAACCGGTTGGCCAAAGCCTGAACATCAACTGCAAGAGGTCTCTCTCCAACGGGAAGAAAAGCAAGACTACCCATACTCACTGCCTTCCTACTCAAGGCATCAGCCACCACATTGGCCTTCCCTGGATGATACAGAATAGTGATGTCATAGTCCTTTAGCAGCTCCAATCATCTCCGCTGCCTCAGATTCAGATCCTTCTATTTGAATAAGTGTTGGAGGCTCCGATGATCCGTAAACACCTCACAAGACACACTATAGAGGTAATGCCTCCAAATCTTCAATGCGTGAACGATGGAAGCTAGCTCCAAATCATGAACAGGGTAGTTCTTCTCATGAGGCTTCAACTGGCGCGAAGCATAAGCAATCACTCTACCCTTCTGCATCAACAAACACCCAATGTCGATCCGAGAAGCACCATAATACACTGTATAAGAGCCCGGAACTTACGGCAAAACTAGAACTGGAGTTGTGGTCAAAGCAGTCTTGAGCTTCTAAAAGCTCTCCTCGCACTCATTCGACCACCTGAAAAGAGGACCCTTTTGGGTTAATTTGGTCAAGGGCGATGCGATAGATGAGAAACCCTTTACAAAACGACGGTAATAACCATTCAAACAAGGAAAACACTAAATCTCCGTGGCTGAGGATGGTCTGGGCCAACTCCAAACCGCCTCTATCTTCTTCGGATCCACCTGAATACCCTCACTGGACACCACGTGCCCCAAGAATGCCACTGAACTGAGCCAAAACTCACACTTGGAGAACTTTGCATATAGCTTCTCCTCCATCAACTGCTGCAACATGATCCTCAGATTCTGGGCATGCTTCTCCTGGCTACGAGAGTACACTAGGATATCATCAATGAATACGATAACGAATGAGTCAAGATGAGGTTGAAACACATTGTTCATCAGATGCATAAGCGTTGCTGGGGCGTTGGTCAGCCTAAAAGACATTACAAGGAACTCATAATGGCCATATCGGGTCCTGAAAGCTGTCTTAAGAATATCTGAGTCCCGAATCTTCGACTGATATATCCTGACTGCAAATCAATCTTGGAGAACACCCTCGCCCCCTAAAGCTGGTCAAATAGATCATCAATATGCGGCAAAGGATATTTGTTCTTGATTGTGACATTGTTCAACTGCCTGTAATCAATGCACATTCTCATAGTACCATCCTTCTTCTTCACAAATAGAACTGGTGCACCCCAAGGTGACACGCTAGGCCGAATAAACCCCTTATCAAGGAGTTCCTGAAGCTGCTCCTTCAATTCCTTCAACTTTGTCGGTGCCATACGATACGGTGGAATAGAAATGGGTTGAGTGCCCAGCACCAAATCAATAACAAAGTCAATATCCCTATCAGGCGGCATGCCCGACAGGTCTACAGGAAACACATCCGAAAACTCTCGCACCACCGGAACAGAATCAATAGCAGAGGTCTTTGCACTAACATCCCTCACAAAGGCCAGATAAGATAGACAACCCTTCTCAACCATCTGCTGAGCCTTCAAGTATGAAATCACTCTACTGGGGACATAGTCTATAGAGCCTCTCCACTCAACCCTCAGCAACCCCGGCATTGCTAACGTCACGGTCTTAGCGTGACAATCTAGAACCGCATGACATGGAGACAACCAGTCCATACCCAAAATCATGTCAAAATTGACCATACTAAGCAACACGAGATCTACTTTGGTCTCCATACTCCTAATAGTCACCACACATGACCGATATACTATATCCATAATAATAATATCGCCCACCGGAGTAGATACATAAACAGATGAAACTAGAGACTCATGGGGCATATCTAGATAATAAGCTAAATACGAGAACACATATAAATAAGTGGAACCAGGGACAAATAATACAGAGGCATCTCTGTGGCAAACTGAGACAATATCTGTGATCACAGCATCCGAAGCAATGGCATCTGATCTGGCTGGAAGAGTATAGAATCGGGCCTGACCGCCAACTGATCAGCCTCCCCCTCTAAGGTGACCTCTAGCTGACTAAGCAGGTGGTGAAGTAACTGGTGCTGAAGCCGTAGTCTGACTCCTCCACTGAGCTGGACCTCCCGTAAGGCAGGGATAATATCTCTTGATATGGCCAAACTCTCCACACTCATAGAAACTCCCCGGTGCTGGTGGTGGGGACTAGAGGGGGCCCCGAGCACCGGGATAACTGGTAGAAGGACATGGCATAGACAAGCCCTGACCCGATAGAGCACGGAATGAACTCTGAGCTGGAAGTCACTGAGAGATGAGTGACCCTGCTGATAACTGTGTGAACCATAGCCAGATGATGCACCACGGTGAACTGGGTGAGCCGTCTGAGCATGCATGTAAGGACGACCCCTGCCATGGTAGAACTGACCCCCAGAAGGAACACCGCTGAATCCACCCTGTCCACAAGGCCTCTTGGCCTCCCTCTCAACCCGCTCCTGGCTGCAAACCATCTCAATCTGACGAGAAATGTCGACAACCTCATCAAAAGTAGCACCAGACACTCTCTCTCTAGTCATAAGCAACGCAGCTGAAAAGTGAGGCCATATATGAACCTACTAATCCTCTCCCTGTTGGTGGGAACCAACCAGACAACATGACGGGCCAACTCAGAAAATCTCATCTCATACTACGTCATGGACATATCACCCTGACGAAGCTGCTCGAACTACCTGTGCAGCTCCTCTCTACAGGACTGAGGCACGAACTTCTCTAGAAAGAGAACGGAGAACTCTTGCCATGTAAGGGGTGCTGCGCCGACCAGCCTATGCCTCTGATAAGCCTCCCACAACTGAAGGCAGCCCCAGAGAACTGAAAAGTAGTGAATGAGACCCCACTGGTCTCCAGAATACCTGTTGTATGGAGAATCCTCTGACACTTGTCCAAGAAACCCTGGGCATCCTCCGCCTCTGTACCACTGAAAGATGGAGGTTGGAGTCTCTCAAACCTCTCCAATCACCGCTGCTCATCATCAGACATAACAGGAACCACATGGGTCTGAGCAGCTGCAACCGGTTGAGCTGGTAGTGCCCCGGGTATTTGAAGTCCCTGTACTACCTGATCTGGAGTACGGGCAGCAGGGGTATGAGTACCTCCCCCGGCCTGAGAAGTGGTAGGTGCGGCCTGAGCCGAAACTGCCTGAGCAAGGCCGGTGAAACTTTCATAAACTAAGCTAAGGCCTCCTGAAGGCCTAGAATCACAATGGGCACAGGCGGTGCCTGAGCTGGTCCCACAGGCTCATCCACAACTAGAAGTTGCTCCTGAACTGGGGCAACTGGTGTATCTGCAGGTACTGCCCTGGCTTCTGTGCGAGCTGCACCTCTTCCCCTACTGCGGCCCCTACCAAAACCTCAGCCTCTCACGGCCCCGACTGGTGGTACTGGTGGCTATCCACCCTACCCGATAGTATGCGTTCTCACCATCTGTTAGAGAATAGAACAACAAAAGTTTAGTTACCATAATCAACAGATTTGCGCAACAAGAATTCAAGAATGTGAAGTTTCCTAAGGGTTCGGCAGCCTCTCGAAGATAAGTATAGACGTCTTTGTACCGATCCGTAAGACCCTACTAAATCTGCTCATGACTCGTGAGACCTATGTAACCTAGGCTCTGATACCAACTTGTCACGACCCAAAAAACAACCGTCGTAATGGCGCCTATCGTGGTACAAGGCAAGCCATTACTCAACTATCTTAACACAGTAAAAGCATTAAAATTTTAGACGGAAGCAATTAATATTTAAGAAAACCTTTTAGGAGCAGAAACAAACCCGCTACACAATATAATCTATCTCAAAACCGGGGAGTCATCGAGTACATAAGCATTTATACCAGGAACATTCTAATACAATGTCTAAGGAATAAGAACTGAATTCGATAAAGATAATGAAGGAGAGCCAAGGCATGTGAACGCCATGCAGCTACCTCGATAGTCTCCGGGATCAGCTGCTCAAATATTAACACCCGCTATGACCGGGAACACCTGGATCTGCACACGAAGTGCAGGGTGTAGCGTGAGTACAACCAACTCAGTAAGTAAAAATAATAAATAAGAAACTGAAAGATAGTGACGTGTTATGCAGTTATAGTTCATTATCAGTAATCTCAACAAGAAAGTAGAACTGCTTTCAAATTCGGCTGTTTAAGTCAAATGAATTTATGAATGCCAAGTTCGAGAAAAATCCTGATACAATATCCCTTAGAAGTTTTAAAACAATGACATATGACAACTATGTACAACAACAATGGAAGCAAATACTGCCTCTCAGGGCAACAGTCACTCAATCTTTCTCAATAGCTCATCACTCTGCTCTCGGCTCTCAACACTCACACTCAATAGGTATCTGCGCTCACTAGGGGTGTACAGACTCCGGAAGGGCTCCTTCAGCCTAAGCGTTATATCATTGCGGCGTGCAACCTGATCCTATATAAATAGACATAAGGCTCATTGCGGCGTGCAACCCGATCTATATGTATATACATCCCTGAGGCTCGTTGCGGCGTGCAACCCGATCCATATATACAGCCCTAAGACTCGTTACGGCGTGCAACCCGATCCATATATACAGCCCTAAGGCTCGTTGCGGCATGCAACCTGATCCATATACATACATATAGCTCACAACTCGGCACTCAGGCCCTAACTCAGTCACCAACCTCTCCAGTCTCTCGGGCTCTCAGAACTCACAAAAATCAGCCCAAACAAAGATAATATAATGTATCAGCAAGAAACAAGAAGAGACTGAGATATGATACACAAGTAAACCGTGATTGAGTACCAAACAACAATCAGCAATTAATTCAACGAGTACACGACCTCTGTGGGTCCCAACAGTGTAGTCACATAGCCTAAGCATGACTTCTAACCTAATTTGCAGTTAAATTTCTATAACACATGGAGAGCATATAGCTAACAAGAAGGTATTCAACTTTACAGTTCCACGGAATGGACCAAGTCACAATTCCTACAGTGCACGCCCACACGCCCGCACCCAGTATGTGCGTCACCACCAAACAATCATATAACAATAAAATCCGGGGTTTCATACTCTCAGGACCAGATTTAAAACTATTACTTACCTCAAACCGGGCAAAACTCTACTCCAAAGTGCCTTTGCCTCTCGAATCGGACTCCAAACACCCCGAATCTAGACATAAGCAGTACAATACAATTAATATAGGCTAAAGGAATCAATTCCATAAGAAAAATATGAAATTATAAGCCAAAATCCAAAATTGGCTCAAACCGGCCCCCGGCCCCACGTCTCGAAATCCGACAAAAGTCATAAAACCTGAAAGCTCATTCACTCACGAGTCTAAAACTCTAACCATACCAAATTTATCAAAATCCGACACCATTTGGTCATCCAAATCCCCAAAATTCACTCTCCAATTTTCTAGCCCTAAACCCCCAAATTTCACCTCAAAAACTCACCAACTAGGCGTAAAATCAGTGGAAAAACATCATTATTGAAGATAAATAGACACAAGGAGCTTACCTCAGTAATCACTTCAAAATCCCTCTAAAAATCCTCCAAAATCTGAGCTCAAACTAGTGAAAATGGTGAAAAATCTCGAAGTCCCGTATTTATATGCTCTGCCCAGGCCTTTCGCATCTGCGGCCTCTCATGCGCACTTGCGGAACCGCTTCTGCGGTTATACCTCTGCTTCTGCGGAAACCACTTAAGCCACTGGGCTCGCACCTGCGCTCCAGGTCTTGCACCTACGGAGACGCTTCTGCGGCCCTTCGTCCGCTTCTGCGGAAATGCCCAAACCTTCAAACTTCGCATCTGCGGAGCCATTCACGCATCTGCGGGCTCGCAGATGCGCATTCTCCTACGCACCTATGTCCCTTGCCCTTCTTGGCCTTGCCCGCTTATGCGGCCTCCCTCTTCGCTTCTGCGGGCTCGCACCTGCGATTAAACTTCCGCATGTGCGATTACACCAGCTGAGTCCAAACTTCGGCAATCTTTCGACTTCAAAACTTGGTCCGTTAACCACCCGAAATCAACCCGAGGCCCCCGGACCTCAACCAAATATACCAACAAGTCTTATAACCCAATACGAACTTAGTCGAATCCTCAAATCACCTCAAACAACCTCAAAACATGAATTACACACGGATTCAAGCCTAATGAACTTTGAAATTTCCAAATTCTACAAATGACGCCGAAACCTATCAAATCACGTCCGATTGACCTCAAATTTTGCACACAAGTTATAAATGATACCACGAACCTACTCCAACTTCCTAAAATCTAATTCGACCCTGATATCAAAAAGTCTACTCCCGGTCAAACTTTTTTAAAATTCTAAATTTCACCATTTCAATCCTAATTCTACTCCTGACCTACAAATCACAATCCGGGCACGCTCCTAAGTCCAGAATCACCCAACGGAGCTAACGGAACCATCAAAATTCTAATCCGAGGTCGTTTACACATAAGTCGACATCCAGTTGACTTTTCCAACTTAAACTTTCAATTAAGAGAATAAGTGTCTCAATTCACTCTGAATTCTCCGGAGCCGAACCAACTAACCCAATAAATAATAAAATAATAGTGAAACACAAAAATGTGCAGAAAAAAAGGAACGGGGCTATAACTCTCGAAACGACCGGTCAGGTCGTTACACAATAATTATTCATAAAATAACAATATATACTTTACTAATTTTTTAGCACATAAATAAACTAATCCGGATAAAAAAATAAAAAAAACTAAATCACAAAACGATCACAAAAAATATACAACTGAGTAAATAACAACTGATAAGCATTTTATGTTCATCAGTTTTATCAAAAAGTAAGTCGGAATAATTCGATTTAAAGTTTTTTGTAATGTAAAAATTTGATGATTTGGGAGCCGAAACGAGCAATAGACGATATTCACTACACGACAACGCCTTGGATCCGGTGTTAGCTTGCTAAAATACGTAGATGCTAACATACGGAGAAGACACGGGTGGGCTCCAATGGAGTTTTTTGGTTAAAAAATGGAGGGAAGGGGACCGTTTTTTGTGTTGCTGCTTCTGTCTGGTCGGGGAAGAAGTCGCTATATATATTTTGCCCGTTAATTTAAAATTCAAATTTAGCGCATTTAACACATGCGCTATACCTTAACGTACAAACGTGTTGTTAAGGTATAGCGCATTTAAAAAATGCGTTACATATAAATCGGTTATCGGTTGTTGTTTCCATCTATTTTTGTGTTTTGAATCCAAAAAAAGCAATATTTTGATTTTGGACTCAAAAGATAGTGGATGTCCACCTTTAACCGAATAGCTCGATGACTTTTGTTTCAAGAACATGTGAGGGAAAAATCAATTATTTTCACATAACACCACTAGAATCATCAATTATATTTTTTCCAAAATTGAAAAACCACTCTGTTAAGTACTTTTCAGTTATTGAAAAAAACTAAAAAACTTTTGAAATCTAGCGCAACTTCAACTGAATTACTATGTATGAGAGATTGACATCTAGTTCGGAATAATCTAGCGGTTATAATAATTATTATTATTAAAAAAAAAAACTTGTAGAGTGGAATATTAATGGTTAGTAAGATGGAGGTTGGGCTCGCCTACTTGTGTCGACGCCTACAAGTCAATGCCAACCAAACCTTTCGAAAAAATGAATTTAAATAATCGCGCGCTCAACTGTTTAAATTAAAAATAATTGACGGATATATATATATATATAATATATATATATATATAATATATGTAACCGTGTATAATCACTGTATAATTTATGTATATCTGCTAAGAAAAGTAAACAGTAAATCTGGCTAATTATTACTCTCTCGTTTCAATTCAGATGAGGTAGTTTGACTAGGCATGAAGTTTAAGAAAAAAAAAGAAGACTTTTGAAACTTGTGGTCTTAAAAGTATAAGGGGTAAAAGTTTTATGGGGCCATGATATTTTTGTGGTTATAAAAGCTTCTCATTAAGGGTAAAATGGGTAAAATGAAGAGTTTAAGTTGAATTATTTCCAAATTTAGAAATGTGTCATATTTGGAACAGACTAAAAAACAAGGGATGTTTTCCTCCCTATACAATATTTGAAACCTATTTACCAAAATTTTTCTAATTTTATATATTACCCGTCCTAAACAAGAATTAGTTACAAATTATATATAATCCATTATTAGTATCTTAAATTAGGGAATTTAGTTACATTCTTTTCAATACTCCCTACTCCTCTTTCAATAAGGAGATTAGCGTATGGGACGGTACTGAGTCAGCATTTTCCGTTCCAAATTCATTACTGGGACGGGAAGGATCTTTGTATCAATATTTTTGCTGAGGTGGCGGATAATTTGTGGACTTAATAGCTAGGTTTGCAGTATAAAATCAAGATTGCATCAATTGTAATGTAGTCTCTCGACTGTGTTGCAGTCCCACCTATTATACTAATAATGTCGAGAATTGATCAACACCCTACTACTCTCCATTCTGTTAATTAACCTTGTGAACTTGGATATATTAGTACGTCCAAGTATAGACCCTTTTGATGTGTCATCGGAGATACTTTGATTGTAGCCGTGAAGATTTTTTAATTCTTATCTTAATTGTTGTATAAAAAACCGTTATATCATATTACCAAAATTTTAAGAGATGAAGTCGCTTTTATTTTCTTGCAAACTTTACTTTTTACGAAGAGTTCCAGTTCGATAAGATTTGAAGTCTATAGTCAATTAACTTTGAGGGCTGAAACGTGTACACCATGAATCAATGCACATGAGTCAACTGAAATATTCCTGCTACAATATTCATGTTTTTCATACAACTAATTACATATTATACATCTTATTTGCAAACTTATTTACAACTTTCATACAACTAATTATATATTATATAACTTATTTACAACTTATCTACAACTTTCATACATTATTTCTACTCAGTTAAATACAATTATAATATATCATACAACTTAAATATAATTTTTATACAATTTTTTTGCAATATGTCTTTTATATATTTTGTATCTGATTTATACATAGTAAAAACAAATTTCATACAACTAATTATATATTATACAAATTATCTACAACTTTCATACATTATTTCTACCCAGTTAAATATAACTACAATCATACAATTTAAATATAATTTTCATGCAAATTTTATACAATATATCTTTTGTATATTTTGTATCTGATTTGTATATATTTTGTATGTGGTGTGTGCTTCTTCCTCTCTAAAATTCCAATCAAAACTTACTCTCTTAATACAATTTTGATACATATCAACAACTTTATGTAAAAAGATAGTATTGATAACTTAAATACAAATTTTATACAATGATTCATACATTATACAACTATTTTTCAACTTTCATACAACATTCAAATAATAATAAAAAAATATATATAACAGAATACAATTTACATTCAATTATAATACAACTTTACTACAATTTCGTAAGTATATTGTATGTCATGTGCTCTTCTTCTTCTTCGAGTTTCAATATGAAATTCAGCCAAAATCAAGTCTAATCTTCACCAAAACACCCTCAAAATTAAGATATAAACTCCAAATAATATTTTCAATTATTTGCAACAACACCCAATCCAAACAAATAATGATTTTTGAAAACCCAAATTTGATTTCAAAGATTCAAAACTTTTTAATGGCTGTCAATGGTGGAGAGTCAAACATCTTCAAAATTTATTGATTGACAATTTCAATTTGAACATCAATTGTGCAACATGAAAGAAAATTGCTAAGTTAAAACGACTGAAATCCATTGATTGAATTCCATTAAAACTCTACACAAGAAGAAAGTATAAAAAAACAGAGAACATCAAATGAAGAAAAATTAGGGAAAAAAATGAGAAGAAGAAATATATATATATATATATATATATATATATATATATATATATATATATATATATATAGAGAGAGAGAGAGAGAGAGAGAGAGAGAGAGAGAGAGAGAGAGAGAGAGAGAGAGAGAGAGAGAGAGAGAGAGAGAGAGAGAGAGAGAGAGAGAGAGAGAGAGAGAGAGAGAGAGTGGGCAAGTAGAAAGGGATAAGGAAATAACTGATATTCCTTATTCAATTCCTAATATAAAGGGATACTCATTTAAAACTTATTTGTATATAATTAGTAAATTATATATGATCATGTAATTAAATTGAAACTTGAGTATGGAGGGTAATAATGTTTCAAATATTGTATAGGAAGGTAAAAATCTCAAAAGAAAAATACATCATCTAATTTGAAACGGAGAGAGTAGTAAAAAAATTCCAACTTCTTATAGCAGGCCCAAACTGGCAAATTGTCAAATGCTAGATCCTGGATAATGTTTGTGCGTCCTACAATGAGTTTCTATATCTCAAAGCTTGAATGTTAGCTATTTTTGTGACAAGCTTTGTGGTAGATTATCCATTTATGCTTTAATAAGTTGACAAATCTATAAAGATTGATCAATTAAAGCAGTTGGTCGTGCTAAACGTTAGTTTAATGCTCGTGTCCAAATAAAACAGGCCACTTTAACTGGGACAGATAAATCGTGTAATATAGTAAGAAAAGCGAGATTAATTAAAGTAACTAATACTAATATAAACTGTTGATCCGTTGTTTATTTTAGTAAGCAATGTTTTGGAATGGATCACATGGGGATAAATTTACAAAATATTCTGAACAATTCAATGATTCACAGCGTTGTGATAAAGATAAACTGATTGTCGTCGACTTTAGGCTCAATATATATATATATATATATATATATATATATATATATATATATATATATATATATATATATATATATATATATATATATATATATATATATATATATATATATATATATATATATATATATATATATATATATATATATATATATATATATATATATATAGAGAGAGAGAGAGAGATTAAAAATATGAGTTTAAAACTTAATATTCGTATTATTTTCAAAATTTTTCATATATATATATATATATATCGTTCATGTTCAAAATAATTAAATAATGGTTCAAATGGACTCACCCAACACTCTAAACCCTCTCTGCGTACATAAAACAAAATACAACATGCATAACTTAAGCTTCTTCTTTTTTTCAGATTGAAATTAAGCATATCCAGACATAGATCACACACGTCACACGTGTGTATGCTATTAAATGTCTCAACAGAAAATTTTTGGCGAGGGAAAATAGAATATAAAAACAAAGAAGAGACGTGAGTAGCATTACATTGGTCCATCAATACAACAGGAGAGAAGTCAGAATTGCAATATGAACTTGACTTTTTTAGAATTATTATATATTTCTCATAAACAAACGATTTGCATATTTAAGTAAGCATAATTGGATGTCAAAATACCTCTTTCTAGATCAATTAGCTAATAAGAAATGATTAGGCCATCTTGTTATGTTTTAAATTATTTTTAATAATTTTAGACACAAAAGAATCATTCGAAGACTCTTTATGTTTATCAAAGGGAACCACCTCCTTTGGTTTTCTAGAACAGGTATAATTTTTTTACTGCGCTGACGAAAACTGCTGAGAAAGAAAGAGGATAACAAATTATAATAAACCTTTTTCGTTCCCATTTCAAAAATTGTGAGTTTCACGTTCATGCAATTAAAAAAATAAGGTTAAAAAACTAACAACATCCAACACTTAAAATAAAAACAAAAAAATTAACATAAAATTATAATCAAAACCAATTTCTTTTATTATGCTAGTATCTAAGAAATGCAAATAATACTTGTCAAACAAAAAACAAAGAAAAAGAAAAATTACCCGAAAAGCCCTGTTCTATTGCGGTAGGCCTGGCCTTTTTTGACTTGTCAGATTGTATGCTGAAGTGACGACAATCCGACCATTTCAAGACTTGACCCATTCTCTAAAGAATATTTTGGGCCCATATCCAGCCAAAGATTTCATGGGCTTATCTATTCAGAATGGATAATTTGCACAAATAGAACACTTAGGTGCTACTATTAATTTTTTAACCCCATTGTTTTCCATGGGCAGAACTTCAAGTTTAATAAGTGTTGCCCCTCTCTTGTCCCATGGGCAATACTTTGGGAGAAATTCAAAAAATAGCCAGATTTACAAGTGGTAATTGAAAAATAGCCACAGTTTCAAAAGTAATCGAAATTTAGTCACTTTTCATGTAAAGATAAATCTGAACAAAAATACTGTTCAAAATCTAAAAAATATTCCAGCATAATATGCTGGAGTTCCAGTATACTATGCTGGAACTCCAGCATAATATGTTGGAGTTCCAGTATAATATACCAGTCCAGCATAATATGCTGGAAGTTCATACACATGTGCTCCTGAACTTTCCGTGTATTGGAGTTCCAGCATAATATGCTGGAAGTTCAGACACAGGTGCACCAATCTCCAGTATATTATGCTGGACCGATCCATGTTGCAGTAAAATAGTGACTATTTATTAATGACTTTGTAAATACTGGCTATTTTTGAATTACCAGTCCGAAAATTGGCTAGTCCGTACTATTTTTACCAATACTTTTAGGGATCTTTACACATATAGCTGGCCATATTTACTGTTTACTTTTTCTAGCTATATACTTATATTATACAATGTTTATACGTAATTATACATACAGAATATATAAATTAAGCATATATTATACCTCCACCGACTATTGTTAGTTTAAGTGGTTGGATGTGATGCTACTTGGGTTAATTCTTCTACTTTTTACTTTTGACCTTAAAGAATTGCTCATGTGGCAAGGGAGGGTCAAAAAATCAAAATCATCCATTTTCAAGGTCAATGTAATTCCTTTTTAAGAATCTGGAATAACAGAGGGGTTAAGACTGAAGAGTGATGGGCATCAGAGATGATGAACAGAGACTTCTCTCTCTCTCTCTGCAACACAGTTCCGCGCCTTCCAATTGCACTAGCTGACTGGCCCAAATAACATATTTGGACTCTTGCCAACTTTAGCACATCCCTTCACTGAGCTTTGGGATCCATCTCATATTTGTATGGGAAGAATTATCATAAATAGCCATCCACTCAACCGCTTAAACTAAATATAACTAGTATATATATAATTTGTGTGTAATCTTGTATAATTAGTACATAAATTTATGTATACCGGCTAGAAAAATAAACACTGAATCCAACCGGCTATTTATGTAAAGATCATGGCTAAACTCACATCTGATTCACTCTTTTATCATATGGACGAATGATTAATTGATTGATTACTTCCTCTGCTTAATAAATCCAACGTTGTTTGGTTGTTAAAAGAAACCGCTTTTCGTAAATGGAAAATTTTCTTCTCTGCGAAGTCTATACTAATATACCTTTACCATCTTATACTATTTCAAACTTGATTTGACATCTGATTTTTCTTTTTATATTCAACTCATCATTTTAAAATCTGTTTACGTCAAAATGTTTTCACCTCTTGTATTATTCTACTCTAGGAGAAATTAATATTATAGTTGATAATGTGATACAAAGATTAATTAATAATATTTCTAGTTTATTCTGTTTCAGTTTCAAATGGTGAAGCTCTTGAAAGTCATGGTGTGCACGTTTCAGGTATCTTTAATCCATTAGCATAAAATCACAGGCTTAACTCAAAGACAAAATCAGCCCCATTTCTTATAGCTAATTTCTCAATATATTAATGTTCTATTTAGTTTCAATCCTAACCTTGGTTTGCTATTAGATTTTAGACGTATATCTTTCCTAAAGTAGGTGACTGATTTGAAGTAGTATTAAATAAAATTATAGTATTTCTTTGCCAGAAATAATAGACAAGTAAATAAGTATGACAATGACACGAATAAATAATGTGATCACGAGAATACTAAGCAAGCTTGGATAATCTTCTATCTTGTAAGTTTATGCATTACTTTTACAATTTATATGTTATGTGGGTCTGGTTCCCAATTAATTATAAAGAATAGTTCCTTGTCATTTTTTTATACTTTGATTTTCCAATTTAAGTAGCATGCTCTATTACTTCTATCGAGAGTTAGTTCTTCGTTAAACAAATACTCAGATAAAAGAATTTGTATGCTTTTCGATGTTTCTCGTTTCATTAGACTAGTTCACTTAAATTGTATTTATCTGTGTATGGATCTCTAATTCGACTTAAATTTTAGAAAACTTATCTACTATTAAAATGAAATGAAGTAATGAACTTGGTAAACCTTAATGAACATAAAGAATTCATGAGATCAACTTCGACTGATTTGGAATTGAGGCACAATTAAATAATTAAGTAGAAACCACCAGAGGAGAGAAAAATAAGGATCTTCCCATCGAAATACTTTTGGATGCTCAACTCACACCTAACTTAATAAATATGGCCTTGTAAACTAACAATATAAGATTGCCTTTGCAATGGTAAAAAATTGTCAAAACCGTTGATCCAATTAAGTTGATCGATCAAAGGTTCCTTCTTTTTCCAGGATTTAACAACATTGCATATTGGAAAAATGATGAGAGAAAATGAAAGCCAACAACCACATAGGTAAAGTATGGTAGTGCCATATTTCCGTATCAGCCTTCTCTTTCTTTTGTATTTCTATTATTTGATGATGCCATAGTCATGGCACTTTAATTAAAAACGACATAAAACATCCTTGATTACTTGAAAAGCAAATTAAAAAGATATACTAATATTAAGTGAAGCATGCAATTTTTCCCGTGCAAGAAAGAGTCGGTTATAAGAAGTATATTCAGAATCACATGTAGATAAGTATCGGAAGTACGTATCTTGCTGTCACTATAGCAAATTACATTACATCAACCAATAAAATTCAGTGGCTGTGCAAGAAGTCTGTACGGGGTTTGGTCGAACCCGGTAATTTTTACTCAATCAATATATTTGCGTTAAAAAAATTCATTGAATATCTATAAATATTAAATTTAGAATCTAATTATTAGCACCTGACGTTGTCGTTTTAAAATTCAAAACTCATAAAGTTGAATTTCTGGCCCGCATCCGATAAAATCTCAAGCTTTACTAATAGATCTCATCTAATCTGGTTATGATATAGGGCAATTTGTTTGACTTTAACATAAATCTTTAACTTGAAGGTAGATTAAAGAAAACTAAAAAACTAAGTTTTCAGGGAACGCGGCCGCATAAGTACATTGTCTGATTTATCCTAAGGAATTGAATATAGGAATATGAAATATATCATTTCGTATTTGTTTATATCTAATCTAATATTAGCTTACGGAAAAGGTAGAAAAGGTTGTAACTTTTATTTGAGACAAGGGGCATCAAGATCATAGACGGGGCAATATATGGAGATGACTAGGGGTAATGGTGTAAATAGGTCGAGTTGGTTCGGGTTTTTCAATTACCAAACTAAATCAAGTATGTCGGGTTATTAAATTTAAATACCAAACTAAACCACTAAAAGTCGGATTTTCTAATCTCGATTTTTTTTTGGGGGGGGGGGGGGGGAGGGGGGAGGGTTTGGGTTTTCGGATTTTTTTCGGGTTTTTTTCATAAAGTTTTTATGGCAAAAAATATAGAATTTGTGCTCCAAATATTTTTTTTTATCCAAGTAAGACAAAACTATATAAGGTATTTTTCAAAAAAATAATATTAAATATGAGATGATTCATGAAATTGTACTAAATTATTCAATAATAAAGATAATAAAATCGCATAAAAATATTAATAATAAACCATAATAAAAATGAACATAATCTAAAATTACAAAGTTGCTAAAATAAGTACGACTAATAAGTACTATTATTTACATAAGTAAACACTAAAAAAAAGTTATGCATTTTATCTAAACCATTGAATAATTAAATTGAATGTCGTTTGTTAACATTAGTATTGATTTGATTTTGATTTGAATTTTATTTGAGTTACTAACATTTATGGAATAAAAATTTTATTGGAGCATTCAAAAATTATAAGTCCAAACTTGAATTAATACATTAAAAGATAAAACTATGGAAGTTTTTAAGAAATATTTATAAATTATACTACAATAAATACTTTTATGTATTAGATATATTTAAAATTTCTATACATGTAATGTCGGGTTGGTTTGGTTGCGGTTTGATTTTTTTTAGTTAAAACCAAACCAAACTGTGAGAAAGCACGAGAGAAAATATATTATTGATATTAGATACTCAATATAATATAAGAGGTCTTATTTATAGTTATAGTCTACAAAGTACATATTACTCTCATTCCAATGTGGGACTATACATAACTAACACTCCCCCTCAAGCCGGTGCATACACATCATATGTACCGAGCTTGTTACACATGCAACTAATACGAGAACCAGTAAGAGACTTAGTGAAAATATCTGCTAATTGATCATTCGACTTTACAAACTTTGTAACAATATCTCCTGAAAGTATTTTTTTTCTCTGATAAAGTTACAGTCAATCTCAATGTGTTTAGTCCTCTCATGGAACACCGGATTTGACGCAATATAAAGAGCAGCTTGGTTATCACACACCAGTTCCATCTTGCTGATTTCTCCAAACTTTAACTCCTTGAGCAACTGCTTGACCCAAACTAACTCACATGTTGCCATAGCCATGGCCCGATATTCGGCTTCGGCGCTAGATCGAGCAATTACATTCTGTTTCTTGCTCTTCCACGAGACCAAATTACCTCCTACTAGAACACAATATCCAGACGTAAAACGTCTATCAAAAGGTGATCATGCCCAATCAGCATTTGTGTACCCAACAATCTGCTCGTGGCCTCGATCCTCGAATAGTAATCCTTTGCTTGGAGCTGACTTTATATACCGAAGAATGCGAACAACTGCATCCCAGTGACTATCACGGGAAGAATCCATAAACTGACTTACAACACTCACCGGAAAAGAAATGTGAGGTCTAGTCACTGTGAGGTAATTCAATTTACGAACCAACCTCCTATATCTCGTAGGGTCTCTAAGAGGCTCTCCCTGTCCAGGCAGAAGCTTAGCATTCGAATTCATAGGAGAGTCAATAGGTCTGCAACCTATCATTCCAGTCTCCTCAAGAATGTCTAAGGCATACTTCCACTGTGAAATAACAATACCTGAGCTAGACTGAGTGACCTCAATACCTAGAAAATACTTCAATCTGCCCATATCCTTAGTCTGGAAGTGTTGAAAGAGATACTACAGATTAGTAATATCATCCTGATCATTGCGAGTAATAACAATATCATCAACATAAATCACTAGATAAATACACAGATTAGGAGCAGAGTGCCGATAAAATACAGAGTGATCAGCCTCACTACGAGTCATGCCGAACTCCTGAATAATTATGCTTAACTTACCAAACAAAGCTCGAGGGGAATGTTTCACACGATATAGTGACCTGCGCAATCTGCACACACAACCATTAAACTCCCCTGAGCAACAAAGCCAGGTGGTTGCTCTATATAAATTTTTTTCTCAAGATCACCATGGAGAAAAGTATTCTTAATGTCTAACTGATAAAGAGGCTAATGACGTACAATAGCCATAGATAAAAAGAGACGAACAGATGCTACTTTAGCCACGGGAGAGAAAGTATTACTATAATCAAGTCCAAAAATCTGTATATCCTTTTGCAACAAGACTAGCCTTAAGACGATCAACCTGGCCATCCGGGCCGACTTTGACTGCATAAACCCAACGACAACCAACAGTAGACTTACCTGCAGGAAGAGGAATAAGCTCCCAAGTGTCACTCGCATGTAAAGCAAACATCTCGCCAATCATAGCCTATCGCCATTCTGGATGAGATAGTGCCTCACTTGTAGACTTCGGGATAGAAACAGTGGACAAAAAAGATATAAAAGCATAATGAGGTGACGACAGACGATGATAACTTAAACCGACATAGTGGGGGTTAGGATTAAGTGTGGATCGTACACCTTTGCGGAGTGCAATTGGTTGAATAAGAGGAGACAAGTCCGCAATAGGTGCAGAATTTGATGCAGGGCGTGAATTACCTGGGCTTGATGCTGGATGTGGACGACGATGATAAGTCAAGAGTAGTGGAGCTGCATAAGGTTGAACTGGATTATGAAGAGGAGCTAGAGCTATAGGTGGGGGAGCTACAACTGGAGCTGTAGGTGGTGAAACTGGAGCTATAGGTGGTGGAGTTACAACTGGAGCTGTATGGTGTGGAGCTGGAGATGTAGAGGAAGATGAATGGGAGATAGTGACTGAATATCCAAAAGATGAAACTAGTAGTACCTCAGAAATATCTAAGTGATGACCTGAACCTGTAAAGTATGATTGGGTTTCAAAGAAGGTAACATCAGCGGACATAAGGTACCGCTACAGGTCAGGAGAGTAGCATCGATACCCATTTTGTGTTTTCGAGTAACCCAGAAATACGCACTTAAGAGCACGAGGAGCTAACTTATATGTTCCTGGAGTAAGGTTATGGACAAAACATGTGTTTCCAAAGATACGGGGTGGAAGAGAGAACAAAGGTAAGTGGGGAAACATGACAGAGAATGGAACTTGGTTTTGGATAGCTGAAGATGGCATACGATTAATAAGATAGCAAAATGTAAGAACTGCATCCCCCCAAAAACGCAACTGAGCATGAGATTGTATGAGTAGGGTACGAGCAGTTTCAATAAAATGTCTATTCTTTCTTTCAGCTACCCCATTTTGTTGAGATGTGTACAGACAAGATGTTTGATGAATAATCCCATGAGATTTCATAAACTGCTGAAATGGGGAAGACAAATACTCTCGGGCATTATTACTACGAAATGTCCAAAGAGAAACCCCAAATTTATTTTGAATTTCAGCGTGGAAGGTCTAAAAAATAGAAAACAGCTCAGATCGATTTTTTATCAAAAATATCCAAGTGCACCTGGAATAATCATCAATGAAGCTGACAAAGTAGCGAAATCCCAAGGTGGAACTGGCCCGACTAGGACCCCAAATATCTGAATGGACTAAAGTAAAAGGTGACTCTGCACGATTATCAAGACGCCGAGGAAAATAGAAGCGAGTATGCTTACCGAACTGACATGACTCACACTCTAGAGCTGACAAGTGAGATAAACCAGATACCATTTTATGAAGTTTTGATAAACTGGGATGTCCCAACCGTTTATGTAATAAATCTGGTGAATCAGTAACAGGACAAGTTGTTGAAGGAAGACAAGATGTGAGTCCATGTGATTTAACAAGGATAAGGTAATAAAGTCTGTTTGATTCACGCCATGTGAGTCCATTCAAGTGATTTGGCTAAGCGACTAACATGTATGAGATTAAAAGGACTATTGGGAACATAAAGGACTGAATCTAAAGGTAAGAAAAGAAGTGGGCTTGCTTGACCTATTGCAGTTGCCATGGTTTGAGACCCATTGGCAATTGTGTCTCTTGGAAGAGATTGAGAATATGAAATAGTAGTGAAAAGAGATTTGTTACCAGAAATATGATCTGATGCACCTGAATCAATGACCCAAAACTCAGAGGATGAAGATTGAGAGAAACAAGTCACGTTATTACCTGTTTGAACAACAAAAGCTATCTCAAAAGTTGTCTACTTACATGCTTTATACTGAAGGAACTCAATATAATCTGCTAAAGAAACCATCCGACTATTCAAAGTATCGGTTCCCATGTCGCTACAATTTGTAGTAGTAGGGTTAACTTGAAATAGTGGAAATAAGTAACTCTTGTGGGAAAACTGAAAAAATAGCTGGGAAAACATTGTTTACATCATAAAACAAAAAACTATTTTACGCCGAAAACATTGTTCATACCGGAAAATATTGTAGCCGAAAAATTATAAAGTTGTCGGAATTTGTCGTAACCAGGATGGATAGACTTGGAATTCCCTTGCGAGCAAATTGTCCTGAAAAAATATTTTTTTAAAAAAAATAGCCGGAAAGGTCAATGTTCACGCCGGAAAATTATAAAAGTGGTCGGAATTTGATTTGAATTAGATAGGTAGGCTCGGGATTGTGAGGAGAGTAGACTGTCCTGAAGAAGCTTCGCGAAAAAATAGCCGGAACCCTCACGGGAAAAGTTGTTGTTGCCGGCGCGTGGCAGCTTTTATGCCGGATAATTTTTCAGGGGTTAGTCGTCGAAGGGTGATCTACCTCGTGGTGGTGTTGGTTTTAGCACAACACCGACAGAAAGTGACTTTCACGTAGACAGGCCTTAGGTCACCAAAAAAATTATACGGTGACTAATTTCTTTCTTCCCGGTTAACGCTGGAATGACGCACAACGATCTTTTCTCACTAATGCTCTGATACCATGTGAGAAAGCATGAGAGAAAATATATTATTGATATTAGATACTCAATATAATACAAGAGATCCTATTTATAGCTATAGTCTACAAAGTATATATTACTCTCATTCCAATGTGGGACTACACATAACTAACACAAACCAATTATGATCAGGTTTTTTTTTCAATACCAAACCAAATCAAACTGAACCATAGTCATATTTTTTTTTTCCGATTTAACTCGGATTATCGATTTATTGCGGTTTATCGGTTTTCTTTATACACCCCTAACTAGGGGTATCAAATGAACATGTTAGGTTGATTTTGGGCGGGTCAAAAGGGAGCGAGTCAATAAATAGGCGGATCAATGATCCGTCCAAAAGTAACTTGGGCTTAGATTGACTGAGTCAAGTTGGGATAAAATTTAGGCCATAGCCCAACCCGCCCAACTCCCACAAAACTTTAATTAATGTGTAAAATTTTCTTATGAATTGTTTAATTATCAAAGAAGTCTCTTTTTCATTTGTTATGGTCATATATAACATATCAAATAAAAAAATATTTTTAATATATATTTTAGTAAAGTTATTCATGAATCAGTTTGGACTAAAAATCAGTCTAACTTGAGATGAACTTCAAGATGAATTGAATTCAACAAATAAGCGGAATAAATGAGTTTAAGATTAAATTGCCGCTCCTAGCTATGACCTTGTTTACTACCCCTTCCTGTCGAGTTGTAGACATCTACATTATTGTATCTATTATTAAATAATCACCCCTAAAGATTCGTTAATGTATACCTACTTTATGGTAAGTTATGGTCCAACCGGCTTTAATCTCACAACTTGATTTTTTTTGTTTCTTTGTACTTCAATGATTAGGGCTGCTTTAAGAGGGGAGGGAATCGAGGGAGGAGGAGAGGAGACAATTGAAGAAAAAAAATTATGCACACCTAATTTTTATACTTATTCTCGTATTATCTGTCATATTTCTCTTTTAAACGTCCTTTCACAAAATAATAATTAGTAGGTATTGATTATTTTATTCTTTTTTATGTCTTATTGGTAGTTGACAGTCATAATATTATTCCATTATTGAGATATTTATAGTTTTTAAGAACAATTACTACTAAGGGTAAAATCGAAAAAAAATTAATTAAATTCGTCTTAAAATTCTAAAATATCAAATAATATGAGATAACTATTTTTAGAAATCAAGATAAATAATTTGAACAGCAGGAGTACTAATTAAACCATAAAGATGAGAATATATTTTAAGTAATCAATTATTAAATGAGAAAAATATATACATAAGACACATGTCATATGTTATATTGTGTGTAGACATCGAGTTTGAATACATTTCTTGGATAAATAATTGCCGCTTTTTGTTAAGTTTATGTTCTGTTAGTTTATTACGATTTTTTTTTTGTCAAAAGTTTATTACGAATTATGATAAATAAGAGTAAACTATGAATTATGAACATAAAGATCGGCCAGGTTTATAACTCCTACTAAACATTAATCTATTTTTTTCTGGGACTAAATTTAATTTGAAAACGCTTACTGTGAGTTAGTGGGCAAGCAACTGGGAATTGTCAAGCTATAAAACGGATTGAAAGGATAAACACGGAGATGATATGAATTTTAATATTAATGGACACTCTCTTATCAAATAGAGATATTAACCAGTTTTAACTTCTAGGCCTAACAAAACAAAAAAGAAATCCTTTTCTTGATCTTTATGTTTTGTCCACATGGTATCTGTCTCCTCCCCAACTCATATGACCTATTTTTTATTTTTATTTTTATTTATTTATTTTATTAATTGAGAGGGGGTTTCTTATTTTAGTAGGTGACATTATTAACCGGCAAATACTATTATTAGAGATGGAAAGTATCAAACGTGAAACTTAATCGCCTTCCACATGATTCATTCACTATGTATGAAGTTTCATTTTCTTGTTCTTTTTGGGGGGAGGGAGATAAGTAAATTCAAAAACTAAGCATGTATATTATAATTATTTAATTAAAATATAGCTGTTCTACAATCACTGCAAAAGCAAGGCAACATTTCTTTGTCATCCAACCTTTATCCCTATTTTGGTCCCCAAAATGAGGATTTTCCCATTTTCGGGACAACTTACTCCAACCATTCCCCCATTTTTCCCCAAACTTTTTTATATTCTTCTCTCTCTTCTATATTATATTATTATCTTTCATTTCAATTTCATTTTTTAATTTCCATTAAACAAATTCCATCTTTTATTTTTATTAATTTGTAATTTCCATAATTAAAACAATTCCATAAAATTTTAAATAATATAATTTGTAAGCAATTATTATAGATTAACTAATAATTCAAATAAAAGTGAAATCATTGCGATACAAGATTAATTAAATACATATTACATAACGATAAAATTCATTCGAAATACTACATAAATATTCAACTCCAACCTCTAGTATTCTCCCATAAATGATCTATTAATGCATTACGAAGTGCAAAATGAGCATATTTGTCTTTAATTCTTCTATGTCGAGCTAAAATTTTTGAAATCGCTGATTTTCATCTACTGTCATTTCTACTGTTGGAGGTGGACCTTCCAAATCATCTTGAATTGGTGCATTAAGATCACGCTCATTCTCGATTATCATATTGTGCAGTATAATACATGTAGTCATTATATCATGTAGCAACATCAAATATTTTATAAACGTGACGGTCCTTCAGAGCAAGACATTGTGAGTATTTATTTTGTAGTTACATATACTATATTTGTATATATTTACTTATTGTTTTCCTTATCTTTTTTTAAACATTGCAGCTTACACAAGCAAAAGCTTTATTTATGCAAGATCCAAACTTCAAAAAAGGATTTAAATTTGATCATGTGTGGGCTCTAATGAAGGATTTTGAGAAGTTTAACGATGGCAATGTTGAAAGAAAAAAAATAAGAAAGCAAAATGATGCTAATATATCATCGGACTCTGAGGCTCGTGCCCCTGATTCACCCTGTGTATCATCTCCTAACTTATCATTTTTAGTAAATTTAAATGAGGATATTGCGGGTGATTCTACACCATCACAACGACCAAGTGGGGTGAAGAAAGCAAAAATGAAGAGAAAAATCGACGATGGTTATATGAAGATAGTCGAATCACAAAATAATCGAATTGTTGAGGCGATGAATAGTGCAACTTAGACAAAAAGAAACAAATGACATTGAAAGAGAAAAAATAAGACTAAAAGAATTGAAATATGATCGTAAAATTATGTCCATGGATGTGGATTCTGTTTTGGATCTAGTTCTTCGTGAATATTTCCGGCAAGATCAACAACAAATAATGTATAAAAGAAATCAATAACCACAACAATCATCTGCCCCATTCACTCATTACTATAATAATTTTAGTGTACTTGAAAATGACACGCATCGCTACTAAATTATTATGTTATTTAACGTAGTTTCAATTTTAATGTATTTTAATTTAATGTATTTTTAATTTTAATGTATTTCTAATTTTAATGTATTTTAATTTTAATGTATTTTAATTTAATATATTTTCAATTTTAATGTATTTCAATTTTAGCAACATCAAATATTTTATATTTGCACCTTTCATTTTTTGTGATGGTTATATCTTTTTCATACAATTATAACTCATAATAAAATTAACTACCAATTTTACATAAAAAAAAATAGATGCACGATAATTAATTTTTTAAAATTATACGTCAAAGTTAAGATAAAAAATTAATTAGGTAAATATATTATATAAACATAATTAAGTATATATAAAAAGATAAATTAAAAGATTAAATAATAATAATAATAATATTTTAATGAGGAATAGTGAATGAAAAAATGAATAGTGTGTCCCCAAATTTGGGGAGACGCTATTCACTCCCCATTTTGGGGACAAAAATGGGAGAGGGTTGGAGTGAAATTTTTCCATTTTTGTCCCCAAAAATGGAGAAATCCTCATTTTAAGGACAAGATTGGGGTTGCTCTTGATGAATCTAACTGAAATACCACATATTAATGCTAAGTTTATTTTAGTACCATTGCTGCAAAGAAAGGTGCAACGTTTTTTCTTTCTTTATAAGATGGATCTAATTGAAGTATGACTTAATCGCTCAAAATTGAAATATATTATCGTAGTACAATCGCTGTAAAATCCATCAATCTTTTTCTTGTGAATTGTGACCGTAGAGTTTCAGAGATAAAGAAAAAAGAAGAAAAAGTATATACTACTATTATTTAGTTTGCCCTCTTAGAATTCGAGTTGATACAGTCATTTGTCGAATATAAAGTGTTCGATTTTTGTGTTCATTGGATGCACGAGAAATATCTTGTCACTAAAACCCTTTAATTTATAAAAGTTTGTAACTAATTATAAATGATTAGAGTAAGGTAGTGCACAAAGAATCCTTGAATTTTTAATTAGGTAAACACTTTGATTTCGAGCAAAAGAAAAGAGGATTACCTTGAACTCTTGAATCTTTATACATATAGATATAGTCACCGTCAGCGGTGTACAGATGAAAATGACAAATCGCACCAATCCGATAATTCGAGTCAAATCGAGAAAAAAAATCCGATTATAATTTGGTTTAATTTGGTTTGGTGTTGGAAAAAATAACCCCGATCATATTTGATTTGGTTTGATTTTAACTAAAAAAAGTCAATCCGAAACCAGACCAACCCGACATTATATGACCACTAAAAGAAAAATAAGTTATACATTTTATCTAAACCATGGAAAAACTAAAAAATAGATATCTAACACTATTTTCATTCATAGTACAATTGAATTGAATATCTTTTATTAGCATTAGTATTGATTTGATTTTGGTTTAGGATTTATTTGAGTTACTAATATTTATGGACTATAAAACTTATTGGAGCATCCAAAAATTATAAGCCCAAACTTGAGATATTACGTTAAAAGATAAATAAATAATAGTACTTATTAGTCATAATTTTAAATTATGTTTGTTTTCATTATTGCTTATTAACAATATTTATTTTATGTGATTTTATTATCTTTATTGTTAAATATTTTAGTACAAGGCCATGATTCATCTCATATTTATGTTATTTTATTGAAAAATACTTTATATAGTTCTGTCTTACTAGAATTAAAGAAATATTTGGAGCACTAATTTTACGTTTTGTGCTATGAAGACTTTATGAAAAAAAATCGAAAAAATCCGAGAAAAATCTAGATTAAAAAACCCGACTTTTATTGGTTTGATTTGGTATTTTGATTTAATAACCCGATACAATTAATTTGATTTGATAATTAGAAAATCTGAACCAACCCAACCCATGTACACCCCTAATCACCGTAACACTCCCATAAGGTGTTGGTTGAACACTGCAAAGTTTGTCGAATATTACTATTGGCGAAACTTTTCTTTTAATGCATTTTAGACATTTTCTAATTATAGATTATAACTTACACTTTCGGCAAAAATAAGAGCAATTTATGCAGCAAATTAGCAGCTGTAAGAGTGATTTTTTTTCGCCCAAATTATTTGACTTAGCTAAAACTGTGGCTAGCTTATACAGTAGCCTTCCTTTCCTTTTGTGGGAACAATTAACAAATATTCAATAAGTGATCTTGGTTATGTATTCACCTTAAATGGTGGTGCAGTGAGTTGGAAAAGTTCCAAACAAGCTACAGTAGATGATTCAGTGACTGAAACAGAATATATAGCATCTAGTGAAGCGGCTAAGAAAACGGTATGGATGAAAAAGTTCTTAATTGAACTTGGTGTGGTCCTTCAATAGAAGGCACAGTTCCATTGTTGTGTGACAATACTGGAGCCATTGCTCAAGCAAAAGAACCAAGATCACACCAAAAATCCAAACACGTTCTGCGAAGGTATCACTTGATAAGAGAGATCATTGAACGTGGAGACGTCGAGATTCAAAAGGTTGATGGAAAGAAAAATGTTGCACACTCATTCACTAAAGCTCTTGGAACAAAGGAGTTATGACAAGTATAAGTAGAAATTAGAAATGAAATACAAGAGCGATTGGCTCTGATGCAAGTGAAAGATTATTAGGAATATATTATATATGCCCTAAATTCAATCTCATTTACGAAACGGAGTTAAATTAGGAAAGCATCGCTATGTTCTAAATGAGAAGCATCATATAATAAAGAATAGAAGATAAACATGTTGGATAAGTATCTCATGTAACACGAGTTGTATAAAATAAAGCTATTGGAGCGAAAGAGTACTGAGCCACTTTTTTTGTCCTTTCATTATTATTATTATTATTATTATTATTATTATTTTGTTTTCTTAATCATATGGAACCACCCAAAAATATTTTCTTAAAATCATTTGGCTTTTGAGTTTTAAGTTATATATATTGTGATAATGTAATTATTTTCTACTCTAGTAGATTGTCAGTTTTACTAGGTTATCCGTTACTCATATTTTACATGAACAATATATTATGATTACTTTATAGGTGACTGTAAAAATGTTTTACTCCATGAATGAATAGAATCAGAGCTCAAAGGTGAAAAGCAATTCCCCTTCCCACCAACCAAAAGCTTTTCTTTCTGTCTCTTAACACTACTAAGTTGTAATATTATAGTGGTAATATTACTCCACTCGGGTATGGTATTTTACGCGTTAAAATTTTGGTGTCTTTGTTATTCTCTCGTGTTGTTGTTATTTATCGTGGATATTATTCCTGGGCGGGATTATTATTATTATTATTATTTTCCCAGCATAAAAATGCTTGTGCATGTTGGTAAATCTTATATGTAATCATCTAAGTTGACATCGGTACTTTTTGCACACCTTTTGTGTATATATGATTTTAGTTTGGTTTTAAAGCTAGCGTTTGGACATAGATTTGATTGAAACTTGAGAAAAGAGTTTTTGAAGTTGTGCTGAAAAATGTATTTTATTTGAAGAAAAGTTAAAGTTTTGTGAGTGGAAGAAAAAAATTCATCCAAAAATTGCCCTAAACAAGTTTTAGGGAAATTTGAAGTTTTTGAAATTTTTTCCTCCAAAACATGATCATATTTCATAAACAAATAATATTTTTTAATTTTTTTTTTTCCATCCCATTTCTTACCTCAGTACTAAACAACCAAACATGGCGATTCATACTTCCACCCTCTCCATCTCCATACTCGTAATGCTCATGTTCTCCGCCGTAACATCATCGGCGGAGGACATGTCCATTATAAGCTACAACGAAAAACATCACACGAACGGCGAGTCAACGGTCTGGCGAACAGACGATGAAATCGTGTCTTTGTATGAATCTTGGCTAGTTGAACATAAAAAAGTGTATAACGCCTTAGGAGAAAAGGACAAGCGGTTCCAGATCTTTAAGGACAACCTTAGATACATCGATGAACAGAACTCTGCGCCTGAAAAAAGTTACAAGCTGGGTTTGACTCAGTTTGCAGATTTGACCAACGAGGAGTACAAGTCCATCTACTTGGGTACTAAGCCCGATGGTCGTAGTAGGTTGTCGTATACCCAAAGTGACCGTTATGCCCCCAAGGTCGGAGATAGTTTGCCGGATTCCGTTGACTGGAGGAAGAAAGGTGTTCTTGTTGACGTCAAAAATCAAGGACAATGTGGTATTTTCCTTTCGTACTCTGCCTTCTTCATCTCTGCACCTCTTACTTGTTTTTGTTTTCCTTTTTGTTAATACTTATTTTCTGTTTAACATTTGTCAATGCTTTCTTTACTGATGGCTTTGATGGAAATTCGGAAAATTTAGTAGTTTGCTAGGGTAAGGGATTCAAATGATCACAGTGTCATAAGTTTTAACCTAAGATCAATGGCAAGTTCAGTTGACCCTTCATTATTGTTAATTTTAGCTAAGGTTAAGCATGTTTAATTTTTAAATTTTCTGATTGCTTTGTTGGTATTGCTGTTTATTGTTATTTAATTCCCTGCTTTTTACCTTTCGTGGGCCTTTTTTCCTCTTTACCTTTGTATCTTTTGGGGTCTGTCAGAAAGTGTCTCTATACTTTATCTAGATGGGGTAAGGAGATTCCACACGATGGGATTTCAGTGGATTTGTTATTGTTGTTGTTAAGTATGATAAATTAGGTTAGCAGGACTTTTGCTCCAATTTCCGCATCTAATTATGGCAATATAAGTAATGTTTTTTCCCTTGAACAAAACACTATGTTCATCAGTATGTATTTTTGTGCAATTGTTTTGGCAAATTATGCAGCCTTGATTGATTGGATTATCTTCCATTTTATGCATAAATAAATGCTGAAGAAATAATGATATTTTTATATTACGTAAAGCAACTAATGATTTTCGTCTTAATTGTGTTACAATTGGGAAATGAAATAGGGAGTTGCTGGGCTTTCTCAGCAGTTGCTTCAATTGAAGCAGTAAACAAGATAATGACAGGTAATCTGATCTCGTTATCTGAACAAGAGCTGGTAGATTGTGATACTGCCGATAACCAAGGCTGCCAAGGGGGTCTAATGGACGATGCCTTTAAATTCGTCATTCAAAATGGAGGAATAGACACTGAAGAAGACTACCCCTACAAAGCCAAAGATGGAAAATGCGATCAAGCAAGGGTCAGTATGGTGTTCTCTGTCTTAAAAGGGATTATTGGAAATGAACTAAATACAAGTTATGACTATTAATATTTTGTTTGAAACAATTATAGAAAAATGCCAAGGTTGTCACCATCGACGGGTATGAAGATGTTCCTGCTAATGATGAAAAGGCACTGAAAAAGGCCGTCGCGGGTCAACCCGTCAGCGTTGCTATCGAAGCTGGCGGCAAAGACTTCCAGCACTATAAATCGGTATTACTTCAGATTTGCCTATTGTCAATAAAGTTGTTATCTTTTTGATCGAATTAGCCAGTATTTACACGGATTCAACAAATATTTCTGTATTTTCAAAGTCACAATGAGTTCAGTATTAAAAAATTTAAATGTTGATCCTATTAAGTTTAAATCTTGGATCCGCCTATGCTCCAGGGTATCTTTACCGGAAAATGTGGTGCAGCAGTGGACCATGGTGTGGTTGCAGTAGGATATGGTAGTGAAAATGGCATGGATTATTGGATCGTGAGGAACTCATGGGGTGCTTCGTGGGGAGAAAATGGTTACCTCAGGATGCAGCGAAACATTGGCAACCCCAAAGGTTTGTGTGGTATTGCTACAATTGCTTCTTACCCTGTAAAGACAGGCCAAAACCCCCCAAAACCAGCTCCATCTCCTCCATCACCAGTCAAGCCACCCACTCAATGTGATGATTATAACGAATGCCCAGCCGGAACAACGTGCTGCTGTGTCTACAAGTATTATAACTACTGTTTTGCTTGGGGTTGTTGTCCCATGGAAGGAGCTACTTGCTGTAAAGACCATAACAGTTGTTGCCCACATGATTATCCTGTCTGCAATGTTAAAGCAGGCACCTGCTCAATTGTAAGTGATCTCTGCTTGTTATTGTTAGATTGTCGCACATTGATTAAGGGAATGGGTTCTTTGGCAATTCTCATCTCATGAGCTAGATTTTTGTTTGAGTTAGGCCAAGGTTTAACTGGTAAAGTAGCTATCATATGTTCGAGCTTTAGAAACATTCTCTTGCAAAAATGCAGGGTAAGTTTGCGTACAATAGGTCCTTGTAGTCCGGCCCTTCTCCGGACTCCGCGCATAGCGGGAGCTTAGTGCCCCGTGCTGCCCTTTAGTTAGGCCAAGGTTTATCTTTTAACAGTTTTGTTCAGAAGGATATGGTTGTTTCATTTACTTACGTGATTGTGTTTTAAATGTTGTTGGTACAGAGCAAGAACAATCCACTAGGAGTCAAAGCAATGCAGCACATTCTTGCCAAACCTATTGGAACCTTCGGAAATGAGGGAAAGAAGACCCCTTCTTCTTGAAACTGTCTCAAGCTAAAATGCTGAGGGATGAGAGAGTGAGTTCGGGCTAATGGAGGATGACTTGATATCTTCATTTGGTCACTGAATTTGCAAAACCTCATTTCCAACAGCTGAAAGTTTATAGGCATTTCCAAAAGGGAGGATTACAAAGATGCTGATGATGATTTCTGTATAGTGCTTCTTTAGTGCTTGAAATGCACTAGAACAAGATTGAAGAAGAGATTATTGTTCTGCTATTTCTGATTTATGTAAATAGTCATTATTCCTTTATCAGGATGACTAATGTGCTACTTTCACCATGCAGTTTATTATTCCATGTGGTGCTTGTACTTTCCTTTCACTAATAATACCTGAGACTATAATTTCCACACCTTTAAGACAAGTGTCCTAAATTCTGAACTTTTCTGCAAATTTATTTTAGCACCCATAGTCTATAGAGTATAGACTATGCACAGTTAATTGCTCTTTTGGTCTCTCTATACTTGTGTGGTGCCATTGTTCATTTGTTTCTATGTATTTATGTTAAGTAACTGGTTCAGCCTTTCTTCCTCTCAGTCCAGGAGAAAAACCAGCAGACTAACATTTCTTTATCACTATATCTTATACTGTAGCTAACTTCTAATCTTCCTGTTACAGATGGCATTTCAGAAATTGTTTCTTTGAGAAATTACTAATGTGTCGATAAAAAAAAACAGGCAATCTTAGTAGTTAATGCGTTTAGTAGCTTACCAAAGAAAGCATTTAAGATTCATTTCATTTGTCCATTTCTGATTAAGATGCATACACAGAACGTGGACATTACTTTCCTCCATAAGCAAATACAAGAAGATTCAAAACTAAAGCTTCAATCTGCATTCAGCAGCTGCTATTTTTCCTTCCTAGAGAGAGTTATCACTACAATATGTTGCCAGGTAAGAGCCAAGAAATTATATTGATTGTTACATTAGTTGTGTTTTTCTTTAACATAAGTTGGGTGATGAGTCCTGTTAAAGTCAAGGAAAGCCACAAAAAAGGCAAGAAGAATTTACAAGTGTTCATATTAGCAGGACAAAGCAATATGGCTGGAAATGGAGGAGTCCATAGGCAAATTGAAAATGGGGTTGTCACCAATCTAAGTTGGGATGGTTTTGTACCTCAAGAATGTAAACCAAATCCAAAAATTTTACGATTCAATGCAGCTGGAAAATGGGAAAAAGCTCATGAGCCTCTGAATTATGGGATTGATTGTTTACTCGCTTGTGGACTCGGACCTGGAATGGCTTTTGCTAATGAGATACTTAAAAAAGATCTTGAATTTGGTGTTATAGGTTTAGTACCTTGTGCTAAAGGAGGGACACCACTACATAAATGGAGACGTGGGTTTAGTCCTTATGATTCTTTGATTAGAAGAGCAAAATTTGCTGTCAAAGATGGAGGAAATATTAGGGCATTATTTTGGTATCATGGGGAGAGTGATGGTAAAGCAAAGAATACATCTAGTTTGTATAAGAGAAACTTGGAGAACTTCATTCATGACTTGCGTAGTGACTTACATGCTCCTACCCTTCTCATTTTCCAGGTACCGTCGGACATCCCTATAACATTCATTCTTTGTAATAACATTTTACTATAATGACCAAGTTTTTTTTAAACCAATTTTTCATGTTATGTTATAATATTTGTTCTCTATAACAACACTTCACTATAATATTAAAAAAATATCGGAACAAACAATGTTATTATAGAGCGATTTGATTGTACTCATTGTGATCTTCAACATTTTACACGAAGAATGTTCAACCTTTTTACACTTTATGCATGTTAACCTATTATAGTATTGTTAGCTGCATTATTTTTCAAGTTACTAGTCCCGTTTATTATGGATTAATACCTGTAATTATTTTTTTGGTGACTGAAAATGTAAAATTCTTTTAAAGTATTAGTGTGTTAGAAATTGCATATCAACTTTGCTCTTGCTACTGTCAAAATTTTCACATTTTCCTAAAGGCTTTTTGTTGTAGTTAGTCCCTGTACAATGTTATTGTGTTTATCAACAACAACAAACTCAGTAGTTTCCCACAAGTGGAATCTGGGGAGTGTAAAATATACGCACTCACTAGTTCCCACAAGTGTTTATCACCAAAAAGATATTTGCATGTTATTTATTGCTCTCTCCATCCGGGCAGATTGTCACTATTGCTATACGTTATTTGGAGAGTCAAATAAATTTTCTTCAATTATGAGTTTTAGACATTTTTTATGTATTTCTTACTAGATATTGTGGTTTATAATAAATACTTTTTATGCTAGCGTGGCTTTAAAATCAACTAATTATTACAATATATACAGGTTATCATACCATACCCAAAAGAACCATTTGTAGGGCCATATATAGAAGAAGTGAGAGCAGCTCAATTGGGAATTAACATCTCAAATGTGATCAAGATAGATGCAGAGGGACTAGAATTGGGTCCAGATGGCCTTCATCTCACTACCCCTGCCCAAGTTCAACTTGGTCATATGTTTGCTCATGCATTTCTCAGATTTAATAATTTTTCCTTTCTAAATAGATATGTTTTACCTTTTAATATATTATCTTAATTTTTTCAGCATTATACGAAATTCAGAAACCTTGTGTATGTTGCTCCTTCTGAGACATGTTTCTAAAATTCATGAATTTCTTTTCAATCAATTTATTTTCATATATTAAGTCTCTATTGTTCTTAAACAGGTCATATGAAATCTTAAAAGAGGGCCGTCATTGACATGTTAATCATAGACATAACTAGGGGTGGCAAAATGGTTAAAATACTCATTAATTAGCGAGCATCGGGTGACCAATGATTCTGGTGTATTGGTAGAAAATAAATAATACACGTGAAATTATATGTAGCTAACAGGGCATGATACGTGGATCACTAAGAAGATGACAACTGGAGTGTAATAATTAAAAGATGCACGGGTTACAAGAGGTATGAACAAATCACTCACGAGATGAAAGGACGCAGTTGCTCGAGCCTAAATTGTAAAAATGGAGAGACACGGATGAAATGAATCAAGACAATAAAAAGGGAAGATTCACGAACTTCCAATTAATGAGGAAGAAGAATCGGAACCGTTACAGAATCTTCATGGACAGTTACGATCGCCAATTATAAGGGTTCATTCAATTTCACTAATGCTCATAATGACTCGGATATAAAAGGAATGAAACGTTATATTTGTAAACCCCTATATAAGGGAAGAGAATTTCACTTGTAAAGGCGCGTTCTGATTCTTACTGGAATACAATTACTTTCTTTTATTTTCAATCAATTATTTCCATATTTCTTGTCATGTTTATTTCTTTTCATATAATTGAGAAAGTACGGAATTTCTTGATTATCAATAACCCGAGTTCTTCTAAAAACAGGCTTTGACCGAGAATCTTATTTTTTGGTTAAACAAATTGGTTCTGTTACCGAAAATCTGATAATCTTTTTACTTTTCAAATCTTTCTCTCACACAACCAAATCATATCAACTGTCAATGACCACAACCAACAGATAGAAGGAACTCCAGTTCCATCACCTCAGGGATCTCCACACACTTCTCTAGAGGGAACACCTGAAAGATCTGCTACTCACACGAATAAACAACATGGAGATGAGCAGACCGTTGAGCAGGAAGCCGTGAAACAGTTGATCGCTGAATACGTGAATAATGCTCTCCAAGCTTTCGTGAGGGGACTGTCAACTGTACCACCTAGGGGTGTTCAAAACCGAACCGAAATCGAAAACCGAACCGAAATCGAAGTTTAATGGCTTATTGGTATCGGGTTAACGGTTTAACGGACATGAAACAGATTGAAAATTTTCTATTAATGGCTTATCGATTTGGGGGCGGATTATTTAATTATATATATATATCTTAACTGATAATCCGTTAACCCGTTGAGAATACATATATATATAAAATTTATTTTTATCCATATTACTGCTCTGAACAATTGTACGAAGTGCAAAGTGAATTGTACTGATTTATTTTTATCCATAAATATGAATTGATATTCTTGGATGTTGTTTCTTCTAAGTAGTGGGTTAATTAGTTCTCTGGGCAGAGGTGTTGTCCAAACAGATTTTTAATTATTACTCCCAACTTGTATGTATGACACTTTTAACTTTGACCCAACAAGCTTGTTCACTGGAACGAGTTTCATATATTGAAGAAAGGTCTTAAATGTGTTGCTGCTATCGAACTCGTGCAGATATGAAATGTTATCTTTCCGTATCTTATATTTTTACTTTGGTTTACTACACGATTTACTAATTAAAAAAGCACAATCTAAACTGATAACCGCCCGATAATAGCTAAACCGATACCAACCCGTCCGATATCTTATCGGGTGGCTAGTGGATTAATACATTTAAAAGCCGATAACTGATAAGCCGAACTGTTAAGAGTAAATAACCGCCCGATCCGACCGATAAGCAGCCCTAGTACCACCAACTCCTCTCCCAAATAATACTGCAACGGTGGAAATTCCACGCTCAGGGCTTGCTAATTCAGGAACCGGGGGAACACCCAATGAATCACGTGATGGGAGACCAGGTACACCAAATAATTCTGATTTACAAAATTTATTACTAACTTTGCAGAAACAGGTGAAAGAACAAAATGACCGCATCGAGCAAATACCTGGCGTACCACATGTGATTAAGGGAGTGGATATCGACAAATATTCACAACAACCCTGGAATCCAAGCGCGGCTCCATTTCCCATTCCCAAGAAGTTCAACATGCCTGACATCCCAAAATATGATGGAATAACTAATCCACGTGACCATGTCACTGCATTCACCACAGGAGTAAAAGGCAATGATTTAACCAAGCAGGAAATTAAGTTAGTGTTGGTCAAAAAGTTTGGAGAAACACTCACGAAAGGGGCATTAATATAGTATTCTCTTTTACCTGAAAATTCTATTGATCTTTTGCTGAGCTTGTAGATTTATTTATAAAAGCACACTCGGGGGCTCAAAAAGTTAAAAAAAGAATGGAAGATATCTTCAAAGTGAAGCAAGGAGATACAGAATTGCTCAGAGAATTTGTAGATAGATTCCAGCGTGAAAGAATGATGCTACCAAAAGTACCTGATAATTGGGCAGCCATGACGTTCGCGAGTAATCTAAACGAAAAAAGGTCAGAAGCCACGAGGAGGCTCAAAGAAAGCTTATGAGAATTCCCTGCCACAACATGGAATGACGTATATAACAGGTAGAGTACCAAGTTGCGGATTGAAGAAGACATCGTTGCTCAGTCAAAGGATGATGAGAGAACAAGATCGAGGCGGTCGAAATCTGAAAAGAGGTCCGATAAAAACATGTACGAGCCTTATATGGGACCCTCAGGGCGAGGCGCACGTTCCAAGCTAGAAAATGTACGATCTGATCATAGATTGAGGAACAGAGATTCAGGTTCATCATCATCTAGGTTCAGAAAAGATTGAGATGTGAGTGATGTGGATACCAACGCAAATGCAAGGATTGGAGACTATAGTTTCAGTATGAGTACTTCTGAGTTGGTAGCTGTTTTAAGGAGTATGGGAGATAAGGTACGATGGCCAAAGGAAATGAGATCAAACCCAAACAGAAGAAATCCAGATTTCTGGTGCGAGTTTCATAATGACCACGTCCATAGATTATCAGATTGCAGACTGTTACAAGGTGAGGTAGAACATTTGTTGAAGCAGGGATACTTGACAGACCTGTTCAGCGAGAAAGGTAAACAGTCTTACATAAAGAATAGACAAGAACCTCCAAAACTTCCATCTCCAAAGAGAACAGTGAACGTGATAAGCGGGGGAGAAGAAGTCAACGGTGTAACGTACACAACTGCGAAAAAGACGACGAAATTCACAGTAACCCACAGAAAGCAAGTTCGACAAACCTTGGAAGAAGATAGCATAACATTTGATGATGTAGATGCGGATGGCTTAATGATTCCTCACAATGATGCACTAGTAATATCTTTACTTATACATGATACTAATGTAAAATGAGTTTTGATTGATCCAGGTAGCTCCGTGAATATTATCTTATTGTGAGTGGTGAACGAAATGCAAATTGGTGACCAGATGATACCAAAAGCACGTTCCTTATCTCGATTCAACAATTCAACAGTTATTACGAAGGGTGAGATAATGTTAACTACATTCACGGAAGGAGTAATCAAAGAGCGAAATTTCAAGTAATAGACACGGACATGGACTATAATGTGATTCTTGGGAGGCCATGGATTCATGGCATGGATGATGTGCCCTCTACGTTACAGCAAGTTATTAAGTTTCTTTCAAAATAGGGAATTCAACAAATTCAAGAAGATCAACAAACTTCTAAGAATATCAATTCAGTGGTGCGGTCACACATGGAAAGCATTGATACAAATGAGGATTTCGTGGAAGACGTGGTAAATCAAATCTCATATGAAAATGTATCAAAGAAAACTGATATGGATTCGAGACCGGATGTAATTCAAGAACCAGAGGAGAATGAAAACATCAAAACAACAATTGAGGAACTCGAAGCTGTTGTGCTATTCGAACAATGGCCAGATCGAAAAGTTTATATTGGACCAAAGTTAAGCCCAGGAATGAGAGGTATACCTCCGGAGGTGATGACTCATAAATTGAATGAAGATCCATCATACGTACCTGTCAGGCAAAGAAGCGGAAGTAAGGTCCATTCAAAAATCAAGTGATTCATGATGAGGTACAAAAACTCTTAAAGACCGGTTCAATACGTGAGGTAAAATATCCTAATTGGTTAGATAATACTGTGGTAGTTCCAAAAAAGAAAGGTAAATGGCGAGTTTGCGTAGATTATACTGATCTAAATAAAGCTTGTCCAAAAGATTCATTCCCTTTACCGCATGTAGATCAATTAATTGATTCTACCGCATGTCATGAGCTATTGAGTTTTTTAGATGCGTATTCAGGTTATAATCAAATAAAAATGGACCCTTTGGATGAAGAAAAAATTTCATTTATTACGGACAAGGGGACTTATTGTTATAAAGTCATGCCTTTTGGTTTGAAAAATGCTGGAGCCACATATCAAAGGTTGGTGACCAAGATCTTTTAAGAACACCTGGGAAAGACTATGGAAGTATATATTGATGATATGCTAGTGTCATGACCCAAAATCCTAACCTGTCGTGATGGCGCCTATCTCGTTACTAGGCAAGCCGATAATCTCAATAAATCACAATTTCCTTTAAGTTTAAAAATATAATATTGAATACAATACAAGATCCTACAAATACTGATACGAACACTCCCCAAAACCTGGTGTTACTGAGTACATGATCATCTAATATGGATACAAGTCAAAAGAAGACGGTCTATAATAGTCTAAGACCAAATACAGTAAACAAGGAGACAAGGAAGGAAAGACAAGGTCTGCGAAACACGGCAGCTACCTCTGAATCTCCGAAAAATCAACAGTGCGAGAAAATCAACACCCGCTATATCCGAAAGCACCTGGATCTACACACGAAGTGCAGGGTGTAGTGTGAGTACAACCAACTGAGAAAGTAACAGTAATAAATAAGGAATTGAAGATAGTGACGAGCTACACAGTTATAGTTCATTTCTAGTAATTCTAACAGAGAATAGACATGCTTTCAAATCCAGCAGTTTAAGTCAAATCAATTTATACTGTTCAAGTTCATGTAATCCGGATATAAATCTTTCAGAGAATTTCATAACAATGACAAATAGCAACTAAGTGCAACAATAAATGAAAAGAAAGTACAACCTCTCAGGGCAACAGTCACTCCACTCGTCACAACAACTCAACCACTCGGCTCTCAGCCCTCAGCACTCACACTCAATGGGTACCCACGCTCACTGGAGGTGTACAGACTCCAAAGGGGCTCTTACAACCCAAGCTCTATAATCTGCACGGACAACTCACGTGCTGCACGGACAACTCACGTTCCATAATATAAATGTCTGGATCCGCACGGCCAACTCACGTGCAGCACAGCCAACTCACGTGCTGAACGGCCAACTCACGTGCTATAGTATAATATAAGGATCTGCACGACCAACTCACGTGCTATGGTATAATATCTCACAATTATGCCCTCGACCTCACTCAGTCATAAAGCTCTCCAGTCTCCCGGGCTCTTCACAATCATAAAATCAGCCCAAACAACAATGATATGATACATCAATAATGAACAATAGAGACTGAGATAAAATAATCAAGTAAGCTGTGACTGAGTACAAAATAATAATTTAAGCAGATAATTCACATGTACACGACCTCTGTGGGACCCAACAATACTAATATATAGCCTAAACATGGTTTCTAGCATGACTTATAGTCAAGTTTTCACAACACCTAGAGAGCACATAACTCTCAATAAGTTATTCAGCTTTACAGTTTTCACGGGATGGACCAAGTCACAATGCCCTCGGTGCATGCCCACATGCCCGTCACCTAGCATGTGCGTCACTTCTAAAATAATCACATGACACAAAATTTTGGGGTTTTATACCCTCAGGACCCGATTTAAAACTGTTACTTACCTCAAAACGTGAAATTCTTTACTCTGCTATGCCTTGTATCGCAAATCAGCCTCTGAATGCCTCAAATCTAGTCACAATTAATTCGTTTCAGTCAATAAAATTTATTGGAATTAATTCCATAAGAAAATACTAATTTTTCCATAAAAATCTGAAATTTAGCTCAAAAATCACCTGTGGGGACCACGTCTCGGAACTCAACAAAAGTTAAAAAATCTGAAAGCCCATTCAACCACGAGTCCAACCATATAATTTTTACTCAAATCCGACATCAACTCGACCCTCAAATCTACAAATTAAACCAAGAGGGTTTTCACAATTTTCCAACTTAATTCACCGATTAAATGTTAAAAATGACCATGGATTCGGGTAATTTAACCAATATTGAGTTAAGAACACTTACCCCATTATTTTTCTTGAAAAACTCTCGAAAATCTCCTCTTCCTGAGCTCCAATTCGTCAAAAAGGAAAAATGGGACGAAGTCCCATTTTCAGAACTTAAACTCTCTGCCCAGACATTTGCTCTACGTGATTGCGAACATTCTCACGCGATCGCGAAGAACAATTTTCCATCGCCCAGATTTAACTCTACGCGATCGTGATGCACAACATCACAAACCTACGTGACTGCGGACCTAACCACGCGATCGCGAAGTAAAAATGCGTGATTTTCATTTCTGCCCCATTTCCTATACGCGAACGCGACCTTCTTCACGCATTCGCGAATAACAAACTCACATAGCTACGCGATCGTGTCCCGCTTCACGCGGTCGCGAAGCACAAAATGTCTCTGTCTCAAATTAACCCTACGCGATCACAGATATCTCCACGTGATCACGTAGAACAAAAACCCCACTGAACAACTAAGCCTACGCAATCGCAGACGCATTCACGCGATCGCGTAGAAGGAAAACAACATTAGATATCAGAAAATTCCAGCAGCTGTTCAAGTCTAATTTTTTGATCCGTTAACCTTCTAAAACTCACCCGAACCCCTCGGGACCTCAACCAAATATACCAACAAGTCCTAAAACATCATACAAACTTATTCGGACCCTCAAATCACCTCAAACAACGCTAAACCATGAATTACACCCCAATTTAAGCCTAATAAACTTTGAAAATTTTAATTTCTACAAATGACTCCGGAACCTATCAAATCACGTCCGATTGACCTCAAATTTTGCACATAAGTCATAAATGACATAACATAGGTATTTCAATTTTCAGAATGGGATTCTGACCCCGATATCAAAAAGTCAACCCCTTGTTAAACTTCCCAAAAATTAAACTTTCGACATTTCAAGCCTAATTCCTCTACGGACTTCCAAATAATATTTCGGACACGTTCCTAAGCCCAAAATTACCATACGGAGCTATTGGAATCATCAAAAATTCAAATCTGAGGTCGTTTACACATAGGTCCATATCCGGTCAACTTTTCTAACTTAAATTTTCAATTATGAGACTAAGTGTCTCATTTCATTTCGAATTCCTTCCGGACCCGAACCAACTATCCCGGTAAGTCATAAAATAACTATAAAGCATAAATTGAATAGTAAATGGAGGAACGGGGTTATAACACTCAAAACGACTGGCCGGGTCATTACATTCTCCCCCTCTTAAACAAACGTTCATCCTCGAATGGGTTTAGAATAATACCTAGAGTCTCAAATAAGTGTGAATATTTTCTCCGTATCTCCTGCTCAATCTCCTAAGTAGCTTCTCCAACTGGCTGGCCTCTCCACTGCACCTTCACTAATGCTATACTTGTTGACCTCACCTTTCGAACATGCCAATCTAAAATAGCCATCGGCTCCACATCATAAGTCAAATTACTGTCCAGTTGTACTAAACTAAAATCCAGAATATGAGACGGATCTCCAACATATTTTCGGAGCATGGATACATGGAACACTGGATGAACACATGATAGACTAGGTGGCAAAGCAAGTTCATAAGCCACATCTCCAATTTTCTTAAGTATCTCAAAAGGCCTAATATACCGAGCGCTCAACTTTCCCTTCTTCCCGAACCTCAACACACCCTTCATTGGTGAAATCTTGAGCAGAACCTTCTCCCCAACCATGTAAGCAACATCATTGATCTTCCTGTCGGCATAACTCTTCTGTTTAGACTGCGCCGTGTGAAGCCGCTACTGAATCACTTTGACCTTCTCTAAAGCATCCTGAACCAAGTCAGTACCCAATATTCTAACCTCACCCAGCTCAAACCAACCCACCGGAGACCGATACCGTTTCCCATATAAAGCTTCATACGGAGCCATCTGAATGCTTGACTGGTAGTTATTATTATAAGCAAACTCCGCAAGTGACAGAAATTGATCCCAAGAACCCCCAAAATCAATGACACAAGCGCGTAGCATATCCTCCAATATCTTAATAGTGCGCTCTGACTGTCCGCCCGTCTGAGGGTGAAATACTGTACTCAACTGAACCTGTGTGCCTAATTCTCGTTGTACTGCTCTCCAAAACTGTGATATAAATTGCGTGCTACGATCTGAAATGATGGACACTGGCACACCGTATTGGCGAACTATCTCGTGAATATAAATCCCAGCCAACTGCTTCGAAGAATAATTAGTACCAACTGGAATAAAATGCGCAGATTTGTTCAACCGGTCTACTATCACCCAAACAACATCAAACTTTCTCAAAGTACGTGGAAACCCAACTACGAAATCTATGGTAATACGCTCCCATTTCCACTCCGGAATTTCAAGTCTTTGAAGCAATCCTCCTGGCCCCTGTTGTTCATACTTTACCTGTTGACAATTTAGACATCGAGCTACAAGCCCAACTATATCTTTCTTCACCCGCCTCCACCAATAGTGCTGCCTCAAATCCTGATTCATCTTCTCGGTGCCTGGATGAATAGAGTACCGCGAACTGTGAGCTTCCTGGAGAATCAGCTCATGTAAACCATCTACATTAGGCACACATAGCCTGCCCTACATCCGTAATACACCGTCATCTCCAATAGTGACTTCCTTGGCATCACCGTGCTGAACCTTGTCCTTAAGGAAAAGTAGATGTGGATCATCATACTGGCGCTCTCTGATGTGATCATATAAAGAAGACCGAGAAACCACACAAGCCAAAACTTGATTCGGCTCGGAAACATCCAATCTAATAAACTGGTTGGCCAAGGCCTGAACATCCAATGCTAAAGGCCTCTCTGCTACCGGTAAGTATGCTAAGCTACCCAAACTCTTCGCCTTACGACTCAAGGCACCAACCACTATATTGGCCTTTCCGGGATGATAGAGAATGGTAATGTCATAATCCTTAAGCAACTCTAACCACCTCCGCTGCTACAAATTAAGATCTTTCTATTTGAACAGATGCTATAGACTCCGATGATTGGTATATACCTCACACTAGACACAGTACAAGTAATGCCGCCAAATTTTCAAGGCATGAACAATAGCTGCTAACTCAAGATCGTGGACTGGATAATTCTTCTCATGTACCTTTAACTGTCTAGACGCGTATGCGATCACCCTACTATCTTGCATCAACACTGTGACGAGACCAATATACGACACGTCACAATACACAGTATAAGACTCTGAACCTGTAGGCAACACCAATACTGGAGCCATAGTCAAAGCTATTTTGAGCTTCTGAAAGCTCTCTTCACACTCATCCGACCACCTGAACGGAGCACCTTTCTGGGTCAATTTAGTCATAGGCAATGCAATAGACGAGAAACTCTCCACGAAGCGACGATAATAACCGTCCAAGCCTAGAAAACTCTGAATTTCAGTAACTGAGGATGGCCTGGGCCAATTCTGAACTGCTTCTATTTTCTTCGGATCTACCTTAGTTCCTTCACTGGACACTATATGTCCCAAGAATGCCACCTAACTAATCCAGAACTCACACTTAGAGAATTTGGCATAAAGTCTCTCTTCTCTCAACCTCTGTAATACAATATCCAAGTGTTGTGCATGCTCCTCCTTGCTACGTGACTACACCAGAATATCATCAATAAATACTACGACAAATAAATCAAGATATGGCTGGAACACACTATTCATCAAATGCATAAATGTTGTTGGGGCATTGGTTAGCCCAAAAGACATCACAAGAAATTCATAGTGGCCATAACGAGTTCTGAATGTCGTTTTTAGAATATCCAAATCCCGAATTTTCAACTGGTGACACACAGATCTTTAATCAATTTTGGAGAACACCCTCGCTCCCTGAAGCTAGTCAAATAAGTCATCAATACACGGCAATGGATATTTATTCTTGATTGTAACTTTTTTCAACTGCCTATAATCAATACACATCCGCATAGTACCATCTTTCTTTTTCACAAACAGAACCAGTGCACCCCAAGGTGACACACTAGGCCTAATAAACCTTTTTTTCAAGGAGTTTCTGAAGTTGCTCTTTCAATTCTTTTAACTCAGTTGGTGCCATACGATACAGAGAAATAGAAATGGGATGATTGCCCTGCACCAAGTCAATACCGAAATCAATATCCTTGTCGGGCGGCATACCCGGCAGGTCTGCAGGAAATATATCCGAAAAGTCTCGCATGACCGGTACTGAATTAATAATAAGAGTATCTGCATCAACATCTCTCACAAAGGCCAAATATGACAAGCATCCCTTTCCAACCATATGTTGGGCCTTCAAATAAGAAATTACCCTGCTAGGAACAAGATCTAGAGAACCCCTTCATTTAACCTTTGGCAACCTTGGCATCATTAACGTCACGATTTTTGAGTGACAGTCTAGAATAGCATGACATGGAGACACCCAATCCATACCTAGGATTACATCGAAATCAACCATACCGAGTAATAAGAGATCAACTTTAGTCTCCAGTTCCCCAATAGTTACCACACACGACCGATACACACGATCCACAGTAATAATATCGCACATCGGTGTAGATACACAAACAGGTGAAACTAAGGACTCACAGGGCATATTCAGATAATGAGCAAAATACGATGATATATATGAATAAGTGAAACTAGGGTCAAATAATATAGAAGCCTCCTTGTGGCACACTGAAACAATACATGTGATCAATGCATCTGAGGCAACAACATCTGGCCTGGCAGGAAAAGCATAGAATCGAGCCTGCCTGCCACTTGATCGGCCTCCCCCTCTTGGGCGACCCTTAGCTTCCTGACCCCAACCCCGAGCTGGCTGGGCGGGTGGTGGATGATGGCCCACAGTTTATAGGCTCGAAAGTCACAAAAGTTTTTCAAAGTTGGCAAATCAAACGAGTAACTTCCTCACCTTATCATCCCGTGGAAAATGGACAAGCTGAGTCAACAAATAAGATTATTATTAATAATTTGAAGAAAAGATTAGAAGAATCAAAAGGCAATTGGCCCAAGGTGTTACCAGGAGTATTATGGGCTTATCGAACAACAGCAAAGACAGGCAGGGAGAAACACCATTTTCACTTGTTTATGGTTCAGAAGCCTTAATCCCAGTTTAAATAGGAGAGCCAAGTACGAGATTCACACAAGCAACAGAAGAATCAAATGATGAAGAGTTAAGAACGAACTTGGATTTACTCTAGCAAAGAAGAGAAGAAACTCTAATAAGGATGGCATCACATAAGCAAACCATTGAACGATACTACAATAGGAAGGCTCATATCATATACTTCAAGATTGGGGACTTCGTTCTCAAAAAGGTTTTTCAATCAACAAAAACAGCTGGAGCAGCAGGAAAGTTGAACCCAAATTGGGAAGGTCCTTATAAGGTTCGAGGTATCGCTAGGAAAGGTGCTTATGAATTAGAAACCATGGACGGCAAGGTGTTACCTTTGAATTGGAATACTATTCATTTTAAGAAATATTATTTCTAAGTAAGGGAAATACCCACGGTCAGGTATCACTTAACTACAATTTTGTTTTGTTCAGTTAAATTATACTAATAATTTTAGATGATAGGCAAAAAGCTAGCCCACACCAAATGATAATATTAGACCTGAAAGACACGCGGGATACAAAATTATTTCCGGTATGGGTTACAACCTTTCTGATGGAAATAAAAAGGGTTAAGCAGTCATCATCTAAAAATATACCTCCGAGTCCCGTATGTATTTTCCTTTTCAGGAAATGGACCACATGGAAGGGATAATCAAGTGCTCGAGATTTCATACTTCAAAACTCTAACACTTGGGGGACTATGGAAGACAAAGAAGACTTAAAGTCAAAGAAGACTAAAGAAGACTAAAAGAGTCAGAATTCAAGTCAAGCCTGGATCAACCCAAAAATCAAAAATCAAGAGCTAATCAAGAGCCAAAAAACAAGCCTGATTCAAAAACCTTTGTAATAAGCTTTGATAAAGTGTAAACTCGTAGATGTAAATTACAAGATCCTACGAGTACTTAGGTTAAGGGCAATGATTAGTCATGGGTTGCAAAATATACCCTAGAATTTTATGAAATCTGTTATAAGGAAAACAATTATGAAAGAGTTGTAGATGTTGTACAAAAAGTTACTTGAATACATGTAAAGTGTTATATAATTTGAAAGTTCAAAATATGAAACTTCCTCAAATTAATCAAGAAATCTCTTCGAAACATGTATTTTCCTACTTCTTTCATATACTTACGCCAATATGAAGTTGAGACGTCTTCTTCATTAGTGTCGTTTATAAAAGGGCCCTCTTTTATAAAATTCATGTCTATACCAAAATCACGAAATACTAAAGCATTTTTAAAATGCAAGTCAAAGAGTAAAACATAAACTCAAACGAAATATTATATAATAAACCTTGTTAAAACTAAGTATAAACTTAGTTAAAACCAAGGTATTAGTTTGATTGCAGACCCCAAAATGGATCGGGGGTAAAAACTAGCCAATCATTCCAAAAATAAAAAACAAAAAACAAACAAAATAAACTTCCCATCAAAAGTTCAAGAAACAAACTAAGAACACTACGGGTCAGAATCCAAAGCAACAGTATCAGCAGCGGGAGAGGCAGAATCCAATATGGCATCATCAACAGCGGGAGAAGATTCGACTTGAGCCGAAGAGGCTTGAATACCAACTTCACCAGGAGTAAGTTCATCACCTTCGGGAACTCCGACCTCAAGTGAGGAAAAATTCTGACTTTGCTGAGTTTTTTCAATAGTTTCCTTAGCCTTTGCAATCTCAGCATTCAAGTCAAAACCTTCCTAGCTAGCCTCCATCAAAGTCTCGAGACGCGTGTTCAGAAAAGGCTAGCTTACGTCAAGAGTTGATTTATCTTCGAGAGCCTCGTAGTCCTTCTCTCATTGCTCAATTTCAGCCTTCAACTCTTCTCTTTCAGTCAAAGAGGCATCATAAGAAGCCTTCAAAGGGGCGAGGGATCTCTCTAAGAACTGGACCTTATCAGTAGAGGTAAGGAGGTCTTCTTGAGCCTGAGTGAATGTTTGAACAAGCTCCCCGGCATAGGTCTCCTTCTGATTAAGGAGTTCTTTCAAACCCCTAATCTCTTCGGTAGTTTTGGAAAGTTGCTCTGCAAATGAAGACTCAAGGATGTCTTTATCTTTGCCAACTTCATTGGAAGAGGCTTTTTCAATTGCCAATTCTGCCGCCATCACTCTTACTTGCTGTTCCAAAGCACACTTCTCCTCATCTAAAACTTCTTTCTCCAACTGAAGACCCTTGTATTGTTCCTTCCAGTTGTCTGCCTCCGTACGATAATCGTTGACTAGTTGTTCAGTGTGGGCAATTCTCTTAATAAGCTCAGTGCCTATCAAGTTGATCTACAAAAGAAAAAGAAGAAGTGATTATCAAATAAAGATAAAAAATCGCGAGAAAAATAAAGGAAAGAGCTAAGACTTGTACCTTCAAAGATGAATGAACAATATCATTCATCCATGTCAAGAAATTGTGGCTTTCCAACTTCGACTTCTCAACTAGGCCAAGTAGAGGTTTTAGCCATACATCGGCTTGACCAGATTTTTTAAAAAGATTACCATCTTCGGGGACTTCTATGGTAACTTTTTTTATCGTACTATTGCTACTGGAAGTACCAAGTTCAACATGAGAAGTGGTAGCAATAAGGACAATTGAGGAAGTGAAAAGAGTCACATGAGGAGTAGTAGCAGCAACAACAGGAGCGGAAATCTGAGAATCAATAGGAATTGACACTGGAAAAGAGGAAAGGGGTACTTCTTCGAAAACAGGACCAAAATCTTCACTATCAAAACTACGTGAAAACAATTGATTGGTAGAGTCACGAGGAGCAACATTCATCTCTTCATCAGAACTCACTAAAGTAGGGGTGGTTTCATCATCCGAAATAACGCGCCTCCTAGCCCGAGGTCTGCGCACTAAAGGACCCTCTTCTTGTTCCTCTTCACCCTCCGAGCCATGAGCTTCCTCCAATTTTCTCTTTGATGAAGAATTTAAAATCATCTCTTGAGCAAGGGACAAAGAGAGTCTTGATGAATTAATAGATGTGGCACTGACACCTCGAATGAGAAACCCTAGCAGAGTAAAAGGTTAGTAACCTCCAAGTAAATACAAAAGAAAGGAGGAAAATTAAAGAAAAGGATACCATGAGTCTTGACTTTCCAACCAAATCTATAAAAAAAGTATTTCCAAGACCTTCCTTCCATAGGAGCAACCGACAATAATTTCTCTACCCAAGCACGGAAGTTTGGCATTTCTTCAAAAACTTCCATGGTTGCTAAAAAGAAAAGAAAAAAAGCCACGAGATCGTAAGTTTCTTCTTCCCTCATAAAAGAAGAAGAGAGATACTTAAAAAAAAACTTACGTGCAAAATTCCACTTTTCTGAAAAAGGCATGTTCTCCCCACCCACCAAACCACTTGTGGGAGCAGCAACGAAACAGGCATACCAGTGACGATCTCTATCATCTTCAGGGCTAACCAAAACCCTTTTTCTTCTGGCCACGAGAGTAAAGACCCCTGAATGAAATAACTTAGGGGAATAAAGATGAAGCAAGTGTTGAACGGTAAAGGGTAAGGAAGCCAAATTAGATAGGTATCGTAGACATGCAACAACTCTCCATACAATAGGACCAATTTGTCCTAAGCAAACATTAAAGAAACGACAAAATTCTATGATCGCTGGGTCAATAGGTGGTCTGAAACCTAAGGTAAAAGGATATGTATAAACAAAATAATAACCAACCTGGTACGAAGTTATCCTTTGGTTTGAGCCAGGAACTAAAACTGAAAAATCAAATTTTCAGTGGCATTCTCTTCGCACAAGAGAAATCAAGCCATTAGTAATTTGGGAAGGATAGACATCGGCACAATCATGGGAAGTCATAGAAGTAACTTGGTTCCTAATCGATTCATGATCAGTAGAGAAAGAAAATTCTTGAGGAACGATTTCATCAACTGTTGGTTCTCGAATGGGTTCACTTAATTCCCTATTTCTAGCATAAGATCTATAGGTTGAAGAATACCTACTCCTAGAAGAATAAGGAGTAACAATGTTTGTGAAGTAGAACCATGAATAGATATTGATCCTAAACTACGTAATCTACTACCTCTTCTACTCCTAACAGGAGTAGTAGAAGGGGAAAGTTCATCTACAATTACTACTCTGCGAGGATCGGGGTTTGATGAAGACATGGTTATAAAAGAAAATAATGTGTGTTGAAGAACAAGAACGATTAAACAAGAAGAACACTGTTGATTGAAGGTTTCGTGAAACTAAAAGCACATGGGGTATTTATAAGAAAAAATAACTGTCATGTAAAGTAAGTCATGATGGAAACGTCATAATGAAATAGTCACTTCGTGACTGATACAGTCGCAAAAAAGCCCTAAAAACTACTGAAGAGTCGCAGACCCAATCGATGAAGGCCACGTGGCACATACATTAAATGGAAGTGACATACGACGCGTTGGTTCTGAAGAAAACGCAATGATATATGGGAAACGACGGCAAAATATTCCTGCCATAAATACGTATCACTTCCCAAATATTCAATTGCAGAATATTCGGTAAGTGGGGGGGACTATCTGTATTGGTAAAAAATAAATAATACACGTGGAATTATATGTGGCTAACAGGGCATGGTACGTGGATCACTAAGAAGATGACAACTGGACTGTAATAATTAAAAGATGCACGGATTACAAGAGGTGCGAAAAAATCACTCACGAGATGAAAGGACGCAGTTGCTCGAGCCTAAATTGTTCAATGAAGAGACACAGATGAAATGAATCAAGACAATAAAAAGTGAATATTCACGAACCTCCAATTAATGAGGAAAAAGAATCAGAACCGTTACAGAATCTTCATGGACAATTACGATCGCCAATTATAACGGTTTATTTAATGCCATTAATGCTCATAATGACTTAGACATAAAAGGAATGAAACATTATATTTGTAAACCCCTATATAAGGGAAGAGAATTTTACTTGTAAAGGCACGTTTTGATTCTTACTGGAATATAATTACTTTCTTTTGTTTTCAATCAATTATTTCTATATTTCTTGTCACGTTTATTTCCTTTCATATAATTAAGAAAGTACGGAATTTCTTGACCGAGAATTTTATTTTGTGGTTAAACATCTGGATTTTCTTGTCTTTCTACCATAGGCTACTACTTAATTCACTCTTTATAAATGTGTAGAGAGACAAATTATAAAATTCTCTCTCTCTTCCAATTCTTTATTATGAAGATTTTATTTTTGAGTCTGTTTTTTACCTTGAGTTTATTCTTATAATGGCTTCTTGATGATTTCGAATAGTTGCTTTTACATGAGCATAAAATTGGGATAGATTTTTAAGGACTTTTCAAGAGCTGAGTGATTAAACTCAAATTTTTTCTCTTCCTTTTAAAATTTCTTTATACAATCGGTGATGATAATGTTAAGGAAAAATAGATTACAAGAACTATCAAATTGGTAGATATAACTTATAACCAGAGGCGGGCCTACATGGGGAGTAGAGGGGTCACCGGAACCCGTTTGCTTTGGCAAAAATCGTGTATGTATATTTGTATATATATCAAGGACCTCTTAAATAATTTTGATGTACCCCCTAAAACATAAAAATTGGACTGCTCTGCTAGTTTAGCATGCTGCATTTACTTCCCCCCTTATAAGATTACTTGGCTTTGAGACTTAACACAAGCACTCCTCGTTATTTTTCTTCTTTGAATTCAAGATAGTGTATTATTCTGTATTTAGTGCTCTGCTAGTTTTTTGCGTTCCTAACAAGTGGTATCAGAACCTTAGTTATTTATCCGGGTTTTCACGGAATGGAGGCGAATATGAGAAAGATGATATGTTTAAATATAATCAATTATAATATTTGGAGAAGCAAGATGAAAGATTTATTGTTCTTGAAGAAGACACATCTACCCATTTTTGCAGCTCATTAACCCGAAAATATATCTAATGAAGATTAGGATTTCAAACACCAGCAAGTATGTGGATATATACGACAATGTGTTAAAGACAATGTTCACAACCATATTGTGAATGAGACACATGCGAGATCGTTGTGGGAAAATCTAGAAACTCTTTAGGCTTCAAAAACTAAGAACAACAAGTTGTTCCTACTAAAGCAATTGATGACCTTTAAATACAAGGAAGGCGGTCATATCCTTGATCATATAAATAATTTTCAGGGTGTCCTTGATCAGCTGTCTAGAATGGGAGTTAATTTTAATGATGAGATACACTTTGGCTCCTTAATACTCTGCCAGATTCTTGGGAAACTCTTCATGTTTCTTTGACAAATTCAGCTCCTGGTGGTAAGGTGGTGATGAAATAGGTCAAAAGTGGTGTATTGAATGAGAAAGTAAGGAGAAAATCTCAGGGTTCATCCTTACAAGCAGATATCTTGGTTACAGAAGACCGGGGGAGATATAAAACAAGAGGTTCGAGGAATAGTGGTAAAAGCAGAAGTAAGTCAAGGTCTAAATACCATAATATTACGTGCAACCACTGTGGCAAGAAAGGGCATATCAAAAGGTTATTCCACAAGTTGAAGCAAGACATTAGAGAAGGAAAGAAAGTTGAAAATAATTAGAACAATGTTATTGCTATTGTTCGAGATGACCTTCTTTTTGCTTATGATAAAAACATCATCAATTTGGTATCCCATGAGATGAGCTGGATAGTAAATTCTGGAGCTATCTCACATGTCACACTAAGAAAAGACTTTTTCTCATCTTATACTCATTTTGATTCGGAGTGTTGAAGATAGGCAATGCCAGTGAAGTTAAGGTGTTTGGTGTTGGTACAGTTTGTTTGAAAACTAATAATTGTTCAGCGTTAGTTCTTCAAAATGTCAAGCATGCTCCAGAATTTCCTTTCAATTTGATCACCGTAGGAAGATTAAACGATGAAGGTTACCATAACGCCTCTTTAGACTTTAATGGCCAATGAAAGCTCACCAAAGGCTCATTAGTAGTGGCTCGAGGAGTCAAGTCTTCTCAATTATATGTGACATAAAGTTCTATTCTTAATTACTCCATAAATCTCGTGGAAAGTGACACTTTATCAGAATTATGGCACAGGATATTGAGTCATATGAGCGAGAGGGAGATTACGTGTTTGGCTAAGAAAAGTTTGCTTTCTGGAGTAAAACAAGCAAAGCTGAAAAGGTGTATCCATTGTTTAGCTGGCAAATAGAAAAGGGTTTCCTTTTATAGTCATCCTCTTTTAAGAAAGCCCGAATTATTGGAGCTAGTACACTCTCATTTGTGTGGTCCTTTTAAAGTAAAGTCAAAAGGTGGCTGGGTGTATCCTTTGAAATCCAAAGATCAAGCACTTGCATGTTTGAGGAATTTCAGGCCTTAGCTGAGAGACAGGCATGGAAGAAATTAAAATGCATGTGCACTGATAATGGTGGTGAATATTGTGGTACATTTGCTAACTATTGCAAAGAACAAGGAATTCTTCATCAGAAAACTCCTCCCAAGACATCTCAATTGAATGGTTTGGCAGATAGGATGAATAGAACTCTAGTTGAGAGAGTTGGATGCTTGCTTTCAGAGGCAAAACTTCCAAATACATTTTGGGCGGAAACACTTAACACTGTTGCTTATGTTATCAATTTGTCTGCTACTGTTGCTTTGGATGGTGATATCCCAGACAGAGTTTGGTTTGCCAAAGATGTTTCTTATGATCACCTGAGATTGAAACTGGATGTCGAAACTTAACAGTGCATCTTTATCGGTTATGGTCAAAATACGTTTGGACAAAAAAAGGAGAGAAGATGGTGGCCGAATTTCATCCCCTTTTTTTCCTAGAAATTTCGCCCACATTAAATTACTATTTTCGGATATTATTTGGGTAACACAGTAGAAGACCGTAAAAGGTTCAGAAATCGTGATTGTGCGGATGGTAGAGATTCTATTGAGACACTGTGGAACTAAAGGCTTACGTGACTGAAAAAATATGTTAATGCTTCAAAAGATAAGTTATTACCTTCTTTTATGAAGATAGGAATAATCCATCATAGCCTCCACGGCAAAATGAAGTTGCGGGGACGAAAACAAGCAAGGCCCTGCTAATATCATTTACATATCTAAGTAGTCGTTGACTTCCCGCCATCGATGGGTTAAGGGTGACTAATTGGTCTCTTTATGATCTTAAAGTTATAAGTGAAAAAAGTGTTTGTTTTGCTGCAGATTTTGTTCCGACCATCCAACCTCAAATTATGTTTTTCGATTTGTTAACCGTTGATCTGGCTGAAATATTTACTGAGTGTTCCTAACATCTTGGTCTTTGATTTAAACGGCGAAGATCGTATGTGGTGGCCTGTAGCATCCGATTTTGAGCCTCTAACAGCAGCTCCGTTTTTGTGACTTCTTATCTTTCTTCAATTGATTTATTGTTGCTATTGTTGCTCCGTATTTGGCCCTTGTTGTGTAGCCAATTTGGAGAACTTTTGTAACTCTCTTATTGTTATGGTAAAACTTTTTGGATCTTGGTGATCCCGTAATTTTTACCTACGATTTGAAGGGTTTTCTACGTTAAAATTGGTATTCTTTATATATCTTTTTTATTTTCGGATTTGCCATTTCCTCAACGTAACATCCGCTTCTTCTGAAAAATGGATTGCTATGTGTGCATGGACATATCGATCTGATTTCCAACAGTTAAATGTGCACCTTATATTAATTTAGAATTCACCTTTGCCAAGACAGTTTAATCAACATAAACTAATGAACTAATGCAAGCAAAAGTGATCAGTACATTCAACCTTTAATTTTTCAACTCTTAACTGCTGTAAAAAGTAACATATTTGAGAATTAAACATGTTTTTCGGCTATTGATATAGTACAGAAAATTCGTTACATTCTCTCAGCGTTGATCAGCACTATACAGATTCTATCTTGTAGCTGTTTTTCTCAAAATTTTGACTAAAATTCGTCGATGCAAAAACTTTTCACCGAAATTCAACTACAACGCAATCTTCAATAAACATGTACAGATGGACCGAGAAGTTATTCATTTGAGCTAAGGAAATTAAAGTTTATTCATTTTTGGTAATTATCGTGTGAAGTATGAACGAGCAAAGCCTATTTCTTTCTAAAATCTAATACAATACTATAAATTTCAGTTCCACAGCCTCATAAACAATTTACATTCAACGTACTAGGTCTAAAATAGGAAGAATCGCGCATTTTCTTAAAATTTCATGGTTCATGTACTCAAGCTCAGTATAGAAACAAAAATAAATGCATTTAATTTCAGGTGATAAAAAAAATTTCCCGCAATAATGCGCGCACACTGGAAAAGAAAAAGAGGGCTAGAAAAATATCCCTCTTCTTAAATGTCATTGATATTGTTACTTAGCATGAAATTCATGTTAATACATCAGGTTGTTCCAATTCATGTAAACAGAGAAAGAATGGAAATTGACAGAAATATGGAAAGTAATTCTAGAGAAAGAAAAGAGTCATTGTTTATTCATTGTAACCAATGACATACGAGCCCAACATAATCATTTCTATTTAGTATTTTGCTAGTACTTACTTTTTCTTTGATTATGGATATTTGGAATATCTAAAGATTCTTGATTTTTGTACCACAAGAAGTGAAGAAGTAACAGCTCTGGGACAACAGGAGAAACTAAGTGGGGGAATTAATTAAGATGCTGTTCAAGTGCAACAAGTTACAAAATGCAACCGAAGAAATGTTGTTAATCTTGATGTTTATTTTGGTTCTGATTTACTTACGTTGGATGAGTAGTAAAGACAAGGATCATCGTCTAATTACGAGTAGGAACACTGACAGATTAAACAAACAAATATTTATATTAGCAGGTCAAAGCAATATGGCAGGTCAAGGTGGAGTAAGCTACGGTTATTGGGATGGTATTGTACCTATTGAATCCCAACCAAATCCAGATAATATTCTTCGATTTAGAGTGAATACAAAGTGGGAAATAGCACATGAACCCCTTAATTATGGAGTTGATTGTCTTTCTAATTGTGGAGTTGGTCCTGGTATGGCTTTTGCTAATGCAATTCTAAAAAAAGTTCCAAATTTTGGAGCTATTGGTTTAGTGCCATGTTCTAGGTCTGGGACTGGAATTCATGCTTGGGTTCCTGGAAATTTGCCCTATGAACAATTGATAACAGGGTTAAGATTTCTCTTAGAGATGGAGGAACACTTAGAGCACTTCTGTGGTATCATGGTGAGAGTGATTCAAAGGACAAATACACTGCTAAATATTACAAATCCAAATTTGAGAAGTTTGTTCAAGACCTACGTACTGAATTGAATTCTCCTCTACTTCCTGTTGTTGTGGTAATCAACTATATACTTTTTCGTCTTCTTGAGCCGAGGGTCTATCGGAAACAGTCTCCCTACCCCCTCGGGGTAGGGGTAAGGCTGGCGTACACACTACCCTTCTCAAACTCCACTAGTGAGATTTCACTGGGTTGTTGTTGTTGTTGTTGTTGGGGTGGTGGTAATTAACTATATATAAAATCCTTAATTGCTTTCACTCTTTTATTGTTTGATTTACAGTTTCATGTTTTTGTTGTGTTCTCTTTCAAGTGATTTTTGCATAAGATAATAAACCTTAATCAAAATGGATTTAAGTTATATATATTAGTAGTGTAAAATTGATTACGTTACTAATATAATTTAGTTGGATATAACATGTTCTTACTCTATTTTTCCAACTACCACATATATGAAGAGTTACCTATTGTTGTTAGTCAATTTCACCTGATGCTGTTAAAAACATATACATTGTCAATGTGAGGAACTTTAACTCAATCAAAACAATTCCAATTTGTCTCTTTCGCTTCGGTTTATCTAGTGTTGTGTTGTAGGTACTGCTTGCTGTTATTGCTTCTTTCTCATTTTTTTTGTACCGAGGGTCTATCGGCAATAACCTTTCTACCCTCACAAAGATAGGGGTAAGGTCTAAGTATACTCTACCCTCCCCAGACCCCACTTCTGAGATTATATTGTTGTAAAACAACTGCAATTTCTTTTTTTATTTAAATTTTATATACAATAACAAGGTGAATAATTTTTACACTATCATTGTATTTCGACCGGTTATATTAGGTTGTTTACAACATTTCTTTAATACAAATTATGATTAGTATACAATTTCTAGTTATACATTATCAACATACAGAAGTTAAAGTCTCTCTTTTTCTATTTTATTTTTTTGCAGGTTGTTCTACACCATCCTAAACAACCGTTTGTAGGAGAATTTGTAGATGTAGTGAGAGAAGCACAATTTGATATTGATCTCCCAAATGTAATAAAGGTTGACGCTAAGGGTCTACCACTGAATTCGGATGGCATTCATATCACAACCCAAGGCCAAGTCAAACTTGGTAATATGATGGCTGAGGCATTTCTCAGAGCCAAATTTGCATCTGCTAAAAATAATTCTAACAAAGATTTATCATATGATGTACTAGTCTATCGACTTACTTCTTCCTTCAACCCTTAAGTTGGTTTTTGTTATTCAAAAGAAATTCTTTTTAAACTAGTCCGATGATTAAATTGTTCATTTTGGTACTACATAAATCATCTTGCTTTTCGCTACTTGTATTTATTCGCAGTTGAAAAGTTACATACGAACATAGAAAATCTAGTATGCAGAACACAACAATCATTATAAATTCACAAAATTAGATATATTGTATTTTATTTTTTTCCATCACTTTCATATCAGATCGCACCATTCAACTTTCACCGGTGATGACGATTGCTTCTTGAAAAATAATATACTTAATTGAATCTTTATATTATAGTCATAAGATCGGATTATTTCTTATTTGAAAATACTTATATTCATTTTGAACCGAAATTACCAAAGTTGAGTAACGTTTCCGTAATATAGGGACCATTTGATGTAGTATAACAGGTATCACTAAGTCACTACTCACATTTTCTTGGAAAACTTAGAGCATCTTGTCCCCAAATATCGAAAAGAAAAAATATCAGAGTTTCAAGATTAGGAACCATCCATTCTGTCGGATGAGATATCCACTGTCTTTGTGTTACAGCTTGGATCCTCAAACTTTCTTTGTTTTGTCGGCCAACTTTTCATTCTTTCGCTTTCCAATATTAGCACTCATAGTCCATAATTACTTCCTAAATGTAGAATCTTGAACCTTGCCTTTACTAATTGTGCTGCTCTGCCTTTTGCTGTTTTAGTTAGAGGTTGGAGACAAATAAAAAAAGCCGCATTTATATAGGGTCCGGGGAAGAGTTGCACCTCTAAAGGTGTAATGTTAACAATCTATCCTAATGAAAGCATTAGTAGCTTAATTACAGGCAAATATCAACGATAAATATTACTTATTAAATAGCAACCTGCTAAAAGTAGCGCTATCACATGTTAAACTATACCAAAAGTGTAAAAATTCTTTACACTGTCATTGTATATAAAGTTTAAAATCCAAAAAAGAAAAGTTAGGTGGTGTTAAGGAATTAGTGAATACATTGGTCCAATGCTGCTCCTATTTTTCTTAATATTGGTACAACTTTGTTTGCAATTAGAAAAGTGGGAAACAAGTAGGCAAGAGATCAACATCGAGCTGATCTAACCAGTGATGTGATATGTACTAAATTCATGAATAGGACACTAGTTGCCAACTCCTTTATTAGGGAACTCTGTCAAAGGACAATAATTTCCTCCCCTACATTACTTTAGAACCTGAGAAACTGGTCCAGAATGACTCTTAGTCTTGCGTAAAAAGAGTTACTGGACCATATCCATTTTTTTTCTTCTTAAAATCATCACATTCAGTGAGAATGCATTGACATTTTCCTTCTATGCTAAACTCTTGCAGTCACATTTAGTTAGTTCCACCAATTCTGGCATAATTTTGGTTAGTTAAGAGTAAGAAAAACTTTACTTTGTGGTTTACTAGATTTTTTGCATTTTATGTTTGGGTTGATTTTCCTTGAGATGGGATTCTACCGGAAATAACCTCTCTACCTTTAAGGTAGGGGTAAGGTCCGCGTACATACTACCCTCCTCAAACCTCACTGGTGGGATTATACTGGGTTTGTTGTTATTTTGTTTGGGTCGATTCATTTACTCTAGTTGTTTGGCTCAATTGATATTACAATCTTCGGTTGTGTTGCTATTCTACCTCCTTTAGCTACAGGCAAAGTAGATCAAACTACCAAGTCCACAACAACTAAGATCCAAGTCTAAATCTATGGTCAACATACAAGTAAATCCTAACATTATGTACATGTTTTTCAGAAAATGTATATCCAATAAATAATATGAAGAGAACAAATTGCTAAAGATTACTATGTCATTATCATACAATCAAGTATTCAGAACTTCACCAACAAGTTAAGCTAACAACCAGCAACAGGTCCCTATTACTTAATACAATGCCTCTTATGTACTTAAGACACTATGCAGATATAACAAACTGGAGCCAACTTAACTGCAGATATAACAGGAAGCCGCAATTTCTTCTCATTCTCATTAATCACTGACTCATTGTATGGTCTAAGGAAAATTTGTCATCTTCCTCGGCTGCCTCAAACTTTAAATGATCCAATCCATCAACCTTGATGTTCTGGCTTGTATCGGTCATCCTCATAACTCCGTCATGAAAAATACTGTCATGTACTGCATTGGCATAACTAGATGGCGCTTTAGAAAGAAAAGCGCCAACGTTACTAGGCATTGAAGGCAAAAGAGAAGGAATTGACCATAAAGGTAGACTAGCCATGCCTTGTGGGCTATTATAACCTATGTTTATGGCCTTAACTGGAAACTCTTGTAATCGTTCACCCTGAAGTCTTTTCGGGCCAATTAACTGGTTTTTATCATCCATTTGATGATCCGTCGCGTTAACTAAAGTGGTATCTTTTGGCTTGTAAGTGTATGGATGTTGAATTGGCAAATATGGTCTTTGAATTGCATAAATGCCCGGTATACTTTGGAGGTAGCTGAATTTCCTCTGAATGCTTACTACTAAATTAAGATCTTCAACAACCTGTATATATAAGTGGAATCAGTTGTGAATGAAACATATGAATACCTCCAAAAAGGAAAAATAAAGAGATTATGTTGCACGGACTCTCTAAAATCGTGTCACACCCATGTCTGATCCTCCGAAATTGCACTACCTTTGGAGGATCCGACGCGCACGCGGCGATATTTTCGAAAAGTCCGAGCAACATACTAAAGAGATAAACCTTATTAAAGGAGCCAAGCTGAATGATTCCTTCCCTAACAGATATAATCGCGATAGTCTGCCAAAAAAACAAAAACTTCCTAAATTAAGATATTTGAAATGACTGTAATGATGAAACAGTTAGTATATTTTGTCATTGACTGGATTCATTACCTGAATGCCTGAATTGAACTGAACTTCCCAGGCTCTTGGTTGCTTCCAAAAAAGGCAAATACAGAAATCAGAAAGATCGAAAAGGCAGGGGGTATGAAACATAGGCCGATGCAGCCTTTGTACAATGGGTTCAACTGAACACTATTTTTAATACGGAACATAGATATATATGTGAAAAATACTAAAGTTGAAACAAATATTATACTTTGAATCCATAGTTTTTTTAAGTTTAAGGTCTAGTGGTGCTTACAGGTTCAATGGATAGATTCCATGAGCAAATAAAGCTTGAATCTTTTTCGTTTGGGGCATCTTTAAACACCCATTTATGACTATTATCTGCTGCAACTTTGCCCACCACTCTGCAAAACAAACAAAAAGGTCTAATACTTTGCTAAGAGGACGTTTTATTCTTGTTATAAAGCGAAAAGGAGGAAAACAATATCTCACCCTTCACCAAAATTATAAACCTCATGAGCCATTTTGAAGAAAATGTCAGCACCAAATTTTATCCTTACAAATTCCCTTTTGGATCGTTCGCATTCATAAAAGTCACAGAAACCATCTTCCCAAACAAGAATCCTGAAATGAAATGCCAATAAATAGTCCACAAAAACCACAAAACAAATACTCCTAGTACTATATCATTACCAGTTTCTCTTGTTTCCTTTAGCGCGATCAATCAAGCCTCCTCCATGATCCCATCACGATCAAGCAAGCCTCCTCCACGATCCCATCTGCGAAAAAAAAACAACAATATAATATGTTCTTCTTAGATAAATAGCAATATTCATTAATTTCCAGGTATATTAATGTGCTTAGCTTACTTAGGTGGAGGATAATTTCTGGGGAGAATCTTCCAGAAGACAGCATAGACCCACTTATTAGACACATTAGAAGAAGAGTCAGAGCAAGTACAGAGACTTCTTAGTGTTTGCTGTAACAGACAGTTTAGCATGGGAAGTCCCCCTTCCATTTTTCCAAGATAATGGCAGGGTAATAAGGCAGAGAAAGAAAAGAACGTAAGCTGCAAGTGTTAGTTCAAATCACAATAAAACTGAAAAGAGAGAAAGATGAACATTATTGCCTTTAAATGATTGTGAGAGGTATGTGAAGGAAACTCGTGAGACATTTCTTACCATTGTTTTCTTATATATATTTGTGGGGGGGGGGGGGGTGGGGTGGGGGGGTGTTAATGAAGGATTTTGAGATCAGTAGACTTTGACATGAATGATTTCAGTAAAAAGTAAACGAGTTTGGTACCAGAGAATAAGATAGGCTCCCGTGGATGCAAGGACTGATATTCTGTTATTTTTTGTGATCGATCTAACAGCTGAAAATGGCGTCCTTCATTTTGATTGAAGGTTAAATGAGGATGTTAAAGTTATTTTTGAGGTGCACGCGAGTTGGTCTAGACGTACAAAGAAAGATGTTAAAGTTAGATTTTCGGATAATTAAGCAACCAGTTGTGTATTAGCATGCAGAACTTGCGTGGCCCTAGCCCAGCATGTAGGGCATAGCATGCGTGTGTTATCCCTGAGGACTCTGAAGTAGAACTAAACTCTTTTTAGCAGTTAGCTCATACTTATGAATCCTTAACCAACTTTATGTTCCCTTAAAGACCACAACTTTATGTTCACTTTATTCACATTTTTCTAGTTTGTGATAGCTATATTACTTTTTCTCCTTTGCTTATATAATCAAGTCAAGAGATAAGCAAGTAATATAGAAAATGACCAAGAATTACCTAAAGTTGCCATAGCCTAAAATAACTTGACCTTAAGGACTTAGTTAACCTCCAAAAAAAAAAGAATTAAAAGTCACTGGGTTATAACTTATAACATCAAGATACTTGGTTGTCTGTGGTTGTAGTGATCCTGTAAAGTTGATCTCCAAAGCAACTTAGCAAAACATACTCACTTACCCATATAGACTTGAAACCTTTGTCTCTACTTCTATGACCTAACATTTAAATCCCATAAGCAGTTAAGTCAAACCCTACATATTGCCATTCAAAAGAACAAGTACATTTTTTGTTCAGTGCTGTTTAAGTTGCAGAAGACTGCAGAGACAAATGAGTAAACATATGATCACAAAAGAAGTCTCTTTACTAATTAATAATCAGCAAAACCTTTGGACAAAATGGTAATCCCCAAAGAGAGGGGCAAAAGATTCCCAAGATTTGTACTTGGATAGAGTCTGGCCAATCGCACGAGACCAATAAATGGTGGTCCTCTACCAATCCTTTGAAGTGAGTGGCACTGCATCCATAATGATCTAGGTTGAAAGTGACCTCTTTTCCCTTCTAAATGCAACCATTTATTGTATGCATCTTTGTACACACTAAGCTCTCTACACTCCATTTGCAGCGACACCACACTTCTTTAAACACCCTTTTGCAATAATGTTAAGTACTGCCTGGCAAGACTACCACACGCATAAGTCAATTTTACACTCCAATCATACATATCAAAGTCAAATATGAGCCGGTCGGATTTGCAACTCCTGCATAACCAAACTATCTCAAGTTTCAATCAGATATTTATCTGTAATTAAGTTGCTCAATTTGGTGTGGGGGAGTTTGAGGAACTTGAGTAAAGGTAAGTGTAACACAAACTGTTCAATAATACAGATGCAGTTAATCCAACAACCCCCAAGTATATAAATGGTAGGGCAACAACACAACTGAGCCCCCAATGTGACAACAGCGCATTACAGGGAAGGCAGGTCGAAAGACTAGAAAAACAACAAATTGGATATCAAAAGGGACTATTCAGCATCTAAAAAGACACGAATTTGTGAGACTCCAAATCCCTCCCATAATACTTGCCCTGTTTTCCCTTATCTTTCAGGATAGAAGACTCAAATGATGGCCACTATTCGTGCACATAAAATTCATTCTCATCTCTACAGTAAAATCCAATAATTTTGCTGCATCATGAAGTGGTAGATTTCACTGTCATTACACCGACACAGAAAGTTACAACAGCAGGATACCTCAATGATCAGATTGATGTACACTGCGTGACAATCTTCGCATTACCTCCATCGTACAGTTACCAGCAGCTTAATAGTCATCAGGCAAATATCTCTACAAATGGTGTATCAAAACTAGAAATGGGATATGCAAGGCAGTAGATGCTAATTCCACCCTTCGAAAGAGAAGCCTTCACTGCTCGTGTGCATGACGATTTATTGGCAAACATAAATATGCAGCAGTAATTGATTTTTTTTTAAAAAAGTGAACATGCAGATATAGAAAGATTTGAATATTTTCTAACCAAACAATTATTACAAGAACTCCACCACAGGGATATGCAACCTCTTGGCATCTACTAAGCTAGAGTTAAATAAGAGTGGTTGTAGACTGAGCTCAGAAAATGAATAATGACATACAGGGGCTAGCTTACCTATCGATGAAAGAATAAGATACATGGCAGCTTCTTGGGGAGCTAAGTTTAGAATCTAAGAATTCATTTATATTCATATAATAAATTGCTCATACCCAACCTCAGAAACCTATTCTATGAAAAATAAAGCCATCCCGGCAAATTTGTAGCCTACAACAAATTGATTCCCCATCATGAAATGTTCAATCTGCTTTGAACCTCAAGGTCTGGAAGCACCGGCCTCATCAGTTGATGGCTTCTTCTTCCCATAACGCTGTAGAAAGGAAACATTTTCCAATCATTTTCAACATATTGAAGGAAAAGTATAGAGACAATGCAGCCTGGAACATGTTAAATGGCTCGGACTCGGGTGCGTGTGTCCGATACGGGTGCAGATCTAGATGTCAGATCTATCTAAATTTTAAGATTCAAGGGTACGGATCCAGGTACAGATACGAGTACGGGGATTCGGCTAAAATTAATTTAAATATCTAAAAATAGAGTTATAAAACTAGGTCTACATTATGAGACACTATGTGGAAAACTTACAATGTATTCCGAGAAGGAGAAAATATTGATCAAGAATACAGGAAGGAGATAAAAAGGAAAAGGTCTGATAGAGAAATTCCTATATACAAGGTATTCCATTTTCTTCAATTTCACCCTATCTTTTGTTTTGATTTAAGAAATCATTGTATTTGTCCCGAATTTCTCTACCTATTTTGGTCAAAATACCCAAAATCGGTTGACCATATCCGGTACGTATCCCGCACCCACACCCATACCGTGTCAACACGGGGTGCGGCACCGAAAATGAAGAGTCCAGGCAACTTAGGGAACATGTAAAAAGACTACCAAAATAATTAGATATGAAATTGGGAAATGTACCTGCTTGCCAAATGTGAAGGGAACATATTTATATTTGACCATGTGCATTATCTGCCTCTTCATTGTTGAAATGAACAGCACCAACCAATAGAATAATAAAATTGGCCAAAATACAGGCACGTCAAAGGCACTGAAGAATGTCAATACAAAAGCAATGCAGACAGCTTTTGTTAGTGAGTACCTGCCAAGGAGAAGTACAAGATAAATCAAATTCATGCCAAACTACTTATTCATGAAGCTAATATTGCCAAAAGAAATTGGATGAAGCCTGCAACTAACTGAAGAAGTATAGATGAATAAATGAAGTGCTCAATGAAGTTCTATTTCACGATTAATTGATCAACAAGCGTGTGAATCCTGAATCCGTATTACAATACAAAAGCAGCTCAAGATCTTCTGCAATAAAATTCAAAGAACTATGGGGAGTATAAAGGAGAAAGGGTAGAAGAAATGGACTCTGCTCTCCTCTTGCTATGGCTAAAGCATATCACAAGCTCAAAGTCCTAAATTCATACTTATCTCAACTATTAAAGCAATTAGAAAACATCCTGCATAACCTCCGAGATTAGGAATCATTACTAGGTGATAAAGAACTACTGAGGAACCAAGTAAACTTGGTGATCAGCTTCTGACTAGACGTGACAAATAATTTTGAAAAAAGCATGAGATGGATTTTCTGAAAATCTGGACAAAGTTTGGAGTAGGACATTAATCTAACTCATAGAAACCCATGATAGAATGATGTTGGCCAGGAATCATGAAATAAAGGTCAAGGATCATGATTCCTGCATTTCACCGAAAAATATCATCGAGATGGTACCATAAACATCTAAAATACCTAGAAAACCTAATAGAAGTAACGGATGGTCAGGATAAAATTTCTTGCTTATAACCAATATAATTCAAGATCAGGACATACTTCTTGAATATCTAATTCTTAACAGATTAAGATATCTTGTCTCACTAACCAAAGAGCTCCAAATAAAACCACCCAAGCTATCACATATAACCAAAGAACAATCCAATTAAATCACCTCATGCTAATAAGCATTAATCCAAGCGATAGGACTTAAATTCAACTGCAGTAGAGAGGCACATTGCACGCAAAGAAAGCTCATTCTAGCTATTCAAATTGAGAAAATAGCTTCATTTTTTGTTTGAGATAAGTGAGAAATAACATCCTGAAAATAAAGACATTGTAGGCAATACACGTTCTTTTTTTTTAACTATTATGTTGGGCAACGAGTACTACAGATGAAAATGAAAACAAATGTACTCCATGTGGTCAAGGACAATTGTTTGCATCTAACCAAATTGTAAGAGTGAGCCCAGTGGAAATTTACTATACATTTAGTATAAGTTAAAACCAACGTGACATTTTTTTATAACAAATTCAATAAACAGACTTAAACGAAATCCTGTGTATATTACTTAAGCTTCAAGCTTTGTGCAACCAGTACATAGTGTTTCTATCTATCAAAGTTATTTAGGCAGTACAAAATCGATAATTGTGATACTATTATCCTGCCACCTATATGAATATCAGATCCAAAAATGGGGCTAAGCAAAGCGTTCTGGGGGGCAGTAAGGAAGCATCAAATTTTCATACTTTTGAACTTGAAAAACTCTTCCAGCAACTTGTTCCAATAAGAATTTAAGAAATAACTACCAGGTTATCTATCTTAGACTCTGCACGTTACTTAATCCGTGTAGGTAGAGCAGAAATGAGAAGTTCAAAGGCACCAATGAGAAGCTGACCACTTAAATACAAAAATCCGACGGCAAAACATGTAAAAAGATGCTAACTTGATACCCCTTTTTGTAGTGTTTGGTCTCAAAAAACTAATTCCTCCAAACACGGAGTTTTAAGCTTGGCTAAGGTCCTATTACAAAATAGTTTGAGAAAAGTATCTTTCCTTCTTTCCACTCCTATTCTGCTATTTTTTATCAGATCCTAAATCATCACATAAAGGCCTGAACAGGTAACAAACAGATCAGCAGATCATTTCTTCAGCTGAGCATCAACTAACATAATCATAGATTGCAAAATTCTTCCTTTAAGAAAAAGTATCCAGAAATCCTAAAAATATAAATCTGACTTGTTTTTCATCTATAGGCGATATGAACAATCAGATACAATTGCTTATCAAAAAATTAACATCAGATTTAGTTTCAATTCATGCAAAGTATAAATTCAGAAACTAGATAACAATCACACTACAAAATGAGATCGCAATAGATATCCACATCAAATCTGAGAATATTCATAAAGGAGTAAAGATGATGGCGTCATATCACCAGAATTTAAACTCAGGAAGGCGACGAACGAAAGGACGAAACTCATCGGAACCGCGAGTGGGAAGTGTGGGACCGCCCTCAACTTCCGGATCGACTTGAGGTGAAAGGAAAGCAATAAGGAGCTGGATTATGTAGATTCCTAAGGCATACGTAATAATGTAGAAGCCTTGAACCATGAACACGCGTATTACGTAGATCAAAGCGATCACTGCGAAGAAGATCCACCGATGCAGGACTTGAGGTGTTGATTTATCCAGCAGGTGTTGATACCGCTGTGATAGGGTTAAGGTCCATTGTGATACGGCGGAGGAAACACCGTCGCCGGCGACTTTCCCGCCACCGACGTCCATTTCCTTTTTTACTTATTTTCTTCTTCTTTATTTTGATATTTACCGCGAATGGAATTGGAGTAGATATTTATGGAAGAGAGAGAGCAATGAGGAGTTGAAAGGATCCGAAGGGGCTTCGGACCTCCATATTGTTGGATGGGCTTTTAATATATTTGATCAGTCGATAAACAATTAGGGAAGAAAGTTAATACGCAGTCAAGCTTTTTTTTCTTTTTTTTTTTATATTTTCTTATTCCTAGATTCTTATCACCGTCGATATTGCTTTTGTTTTTAATATCTCAATGGTGGTATTGCATCTTTGACTTTTTCACTATTTTATTTCTCTCTATATATTGTTGTGGTTAACCGAAGATTTTATCAATAACAAGCTCTACAGATGTAAGATTGCATATTCACTATCCTCCCTAAACCCCAATTGTCGGATTACATTAGGTATTATGTACAATTATAGTTTTGAAGAATTAACCCAAATAGCCACCATCTAATGCTTAAACTAAAAATAACTGACGGATGTATAATTCATGTATTATATGATTATAACTGTATATAATCAGTATTATATATATTGGCTAGAAAAAGTAAATAATTATATATAATCAGTATATAATCTATGTATATCGGATAGAAAAAAGTAAACAGTGAATCTAGCCGGCTATTTGTGTTAAGATCCCCATAGTTTTCACTTGTTAGATCCGTTGCATTGTTGAGGGTCAAGTACTTAATTGGGCTTTATCTAAACTTAAATAGCTCTTTGCTAGGCCCATAATTTGGTTAAATCCTAAGTCGCATTTAAAGCAGCGACCTACATATCTTAACTGAATGCGACTCACACAAATTGCATGTACCATAGTTTTTAGCCAAAATTGTCCCTTATCTTTGGGGTTAAGTCTAACTTTGTCCTTTATCTATTGCCCTGAGCACTTATTGTCCTTTAAGTTTGCTAAACTTGAGCAGGTTTAGTCCATTTAACAAAAGATCCAAAGGGAGACCTAAAAACTAACAGTGAAATCACTGAGTCAACTGGGTAAAGATTTGAGTACTCAAATTTTGCAGAATCGATGTAGTGAAACTAAAAATATTTAACGGGCAGGGTTGACCCGGTTCCGGACCGGCCTAGACCGGTAGTAAACTGGATCGGCCCAGCCCGGTTCAGCGACTATTTTTAAATAAAAAAAATTAAAATTATCATACTTGTTTCTACAATCTTAAAGGTGACAAATGGATTAGCCCGGACCCGTTAAGCCCGATTTTAAAAACTCGGTAACCGACCAGAATTGGTGACTGGTCGGTCACTATTTTTCTCAACTGGACCAGGCCGGTTAACCGGTTCAACAGTAATTTTCATTGACCGAATTTGACCAGTCCGATTAACCGGTAAAAAAATATATAAGGCTAACAGTACAAAGTTAGACTTATCCAAAGATGGGTATAATTTTGACTAAAAACTCACCAACGATCCGTTAAAAGCAACACATCACTGGATTTTTTAGCGGTAAAAGGGTCAAAAATAACCTTCTACTATGAGAAAAGGTTCATTTGTAACCTCCGTTATACTTTTGGTCCACCCTTACCCCCGACGTTACAAAAGTGATGCAAAAATACCCCTTATGTGTTAAGGCCCTCCACCATGGCCACAATCATTCCACGCGGACTGATATTTCGCTAAGGTGGATGCCACGTGGCATGCCACATCACCATACCAACCCCATTTTACCCTCTCCCCCTACTTCTCCTTCTTCCACCACCATCTCCTCCCTCACCCAACCACCACTGCCACATTTTTCTTTTCCTCTTTTTGAATTCAAAAAGAAATCACAAAGACCACTACCTTATTTCCATAGTTCCATTACTGCTGCCACATCTCCTTTCTAAATTGCCGCATCTCACATTAATTTTGAACTTTTGGCGTCTATTATATTGAAGAAAAACAAAACAAATGCCAGCCACCGTTCTCTTACTCTATTAGGCGAAATCTATCAGCTATTAGCAAATTATCCATTGGAATACCACATTAAGAACCATTAAACTAGAATAAGATCCGACTATTACAAAAAGTTCCATATACTAACATATAATAATTGAATTCAAATCCTTAATAGTAAAAAACTAAAACCTTTCATATCTGACTTTAGTCACAACCAAACCATGGATAAAAAGTAAAATCATAGTACCAGTGTACCCACGACTTTGGCATACTGAAAAATTATGAATCGCATGCATATTGAAAAATTAAATTCGTCCTAGAAAATAAGAAGAATTTCTGGCACAAATTAGTATAAGTTGACATGAAAAATCAAATGACTCTAAAAATCAGCAGAAATTAGTAATCAATAAATCTTACTTTTTATTTAAATATTTATTTTTGGCTGACGTTTGGGTGAAGGGGGAGATAGTGGTGGAAGAAGAGAACGTGGAGGGAGGGGTAAAATAGAGTTGGAACGGTGAGATGGCATGCCACGTGGCGTCCACCTCAGCTAGGGGTGGCATGTGGGCCGGGTCCGGTCCTAAGTGGGCTTCGCGGGCCCTGTCCTAAGTGGGCCGGTCCTAAGCGATCCCGGGCTTCGCGGGCTTCTTGTTGGAATCGGCTCGGGACCGGGACCACGAACTAACGGTCCCGGGTTAAGTGGGCCAGTTCCGGGCCCAAGCGGGCCTAAGTGGGCCCAACAAATACTTCTATTTTTAATTTTTTTTTAAACAAGTTAGAGAAAAAAATAGTAATAATAATATCTAAGGTAATTTGTAAATTATATTATATATATATATATATATATATATATATATATATATATATATATATATATATATATATATATATATATATATATATATATATATATATATATATATATATATATATATATATATATATATATATATATATATATATATATATATATATATATATATATATATATATATATATATAGTATAGTATAGTATATACTATATTATACTATATATACAGCTTAAGATATATAAAAAGAAAAAAATATTTTAAAGAGATATTCAAAGCAATGCGTTATAATTTTATTATAGCATTATAAAATCATGGCAATATCTTTCTTAGTCTTCCTCCCCCCCTATGGAATGAGCACAACAAGGTGCTAATACCACCATTGAGAAGAAAAAAAACTAATCAAGATGTGCCAAAATACAAGTTACATATTAATTTACATGGTATCTCTTACAAATTTCATAAATTCTTCAAGTTCCGGAGGAATTTCCGTTGGTGGTGACAGAAAAGAAGCTTGGTCATCACCGCTTCCAGGTGAAGCATCATCCTCCGTAAGTTCAGCTAGCATTTCTTCGTAAGCTTCGTCTACCTCTGGTTGTGATTCAGCAAGTCCAAAAATTCTTTTTTCCGAATGGATCTAATCTCTGAAAAGTACTGATTTTTCCAAGCTCTCCCTCATATACGCTCTATAATCACCAAGTTGAAGTCTTGCTTGACTGAAAGCGCTCTCTGATGCCATTGTTGAAGCTTGAATAGTTAAAATGTCTTGGGCCATCCTTGAAAGAATCGGAAAGTATTTTTCTTTATCTTTCCACCATTCCAAAATATTAAAGGAGCCGTCGAGATTCACTTCCTCAATTCCCTGTGACAAATAAACTTCAAGCTCATTTAGTTGTGAAAAATCACTAGTATTAGAACCTTGAGAACCCCTGAACCCTGCCCAAGTACTAAGTGCTCTTACTCCCGCAATTCTTTTAGATGATTGAGAACTAGAAGAAGAAGGAGTTGGAACATTTGATCTAGCATGATCTAATGCAACTTGATAAGCATTATAAATTATTTGAACATTTATTTTAATTGAGATTATTGCGTCCGGAAGTTTAGACAACTCCTCATCTTCAAGTGCTAAACCATTATAAACAGTTTCATACCAAAATTGAGGACCTCCTAATTTCATAGTAGGATTTAACAATGCAGCAACACCGTAAATAGGGGAATAAGAAAGAAATATTTTTTAAATTTTTTTCTCATAGAATCAATAGCAAGTTGATAAATTTTCCCACCCTCTGAAAAATGATCAAATAAATTTGCAAGTTCTGCAATATAAACTAAACAGTTAGAAATAGCAGGATAATATTGCCCAAAAAATTCATTTGTAGCAATATGAAATTTTTCTAAAAAATCTACAAACATTTTAACATTAACCCAATCCGCATTTGTAAGGTGCTCATCATCATCAATTACATGAGCATTAAACGTTGAGTTTATGGGGTTTCTATATTCATATGCAATAACTAAATTTTCATACATGTAATTCCATCTAGTCGGACAAGGTTTAGGAACCTTTCTTTCTCTTAGGCCAAATTCATCGCATCTTTTAAAATATTCTCTAAGTCTACTTCTACGGTTTGAATAAAAAAGCTAATTAAGAGCCATTTTAACCTTTTTAATTTCAACATTTAAAATTCGCATACCATCACCCACAATTAAATGGTAAATATGACAAATACATCTAACATGAAAAATGTTACTAAATGTAGGACTTAGTGTAGTGGTAAGCAAGGCTACATCATTTGTGTTACTAGTAGCATTATCCATTGAAACTGACATTATTTTATTATTAATGCAAAAATATCTACAAATATCCGTAATCGTGCTAGAAATAAACTGCCATGTGTGACGTGAATTAATTATTCTATAAGCAATAATGCGCTTTTGCATTATCCAATCCTCATCAATCCAATGACTGGTAATAGTAACTTTCATACATGTAATTCCATCTAGTCGGACAAGGTTTAGGAACCTTTCTTTCTCTTAGGCCAAATAAATAGTGCAAATATTGTTCATATTCATGTTTATATTTATAAATATCGCTCTTTACGGTTGTGCGAGAAAAACCTTTATAAGTAGGATTATAAACTTTTCTAATATAATGCACAAAGTGAGGGTTAGAAGGAAAACTATAGGGTAAGCACATAACAGTAACCATTTTTGCCAATTCTTTCCGATCTTTTTTTGGATCATAATATAAAATACTACCGGTAACAGTGTTAATTCCCGGTTGAAATTGATTTGACCCGGTACTAAGGTCAATATGACTAGGTGCACTTGTCCCCTCGGCCAAAGCTTTCATACGAAAATATCTAGCTTTATCTTGAGGGTGTAGCAATATGTGTCCAGTCAAACTTCCCCCCTCCCGACTTTCAACATATTTAAAAACTAACTCTTTGCCACAAATTTTACACTTATCCCTATTTTTTTCTCTTAGTTGAGTAAAAAATGGCCAAACAAGAGATATTTCTACCCGTTTAGAAGGTTGTCTAGAAAAAGTAGGGGCAGTAACATGAGGGTCAGACGGGATATCTGTGATGACCCAAAATGTCATCTTTAAATTTAATAATTAATTATATGATCTAAGCACTATTTACCATTACTCGACTTGCGTGTGCAGTCCCTAAAAAATTTTCGAAAAGTTTTCAGGTGAAAAATGGATTAAAATGTGAATTAGATGTTTAAAACACAACTGAGTTGACTTTGGTCAATATTTTGAGCAAACGGATTCGGATCAGTATTTTGACAGTTCCGGTAGGTCCGTATCGTGAATTGGGACTTGGGCGTATGCCCGGAACCAAATTACGAGGTCCCTAGCCCGAGATATGGAATTTTGATGAAAAATTTAAAGTTTGAGTTCAAATAGTGACCGGATATCGAATTATGTGCAAATAACCCCGGACTAGAATTTTGATGATTCTAACAGCTCCGTATGGTAATTTTGGACTTAGGAGCGTGATCAGAATTTTATTTGGAAGTCCGTAGTGAAATTAGGCTTGAAATGGCTAAAATAGGAATTTAAAGTTTGAAAGTTTGACCGAGGAGTTGACTTTTTGATATCGGGGTCGGAATCCAGTTCTGAAAATTTTTACAGCTCCGTTATGTCATTTATAACTTGGGTGCAAAATTTGAGGTCAATCGGACTTGATTTGATAGGTTTCGACATCGAATGTAGAAGTTGGAAATTCTAAGTTTCATTAAGCTTGAATTGGAGTATGATTCGTGATTTTAGCATTGTTTGATATGATTTGAAGTTTCAAATAAGTTTGTATGATATTTTAGGACTTGTTAGTGTTTTGAGTTGAGGTCCCGAGGGCCTCGGGTGAGTTTCGGATGGTTAACGGATCGAAAGTGGGACTTAGCTGCTGCAAAAGCTGCTGCAATTATTCTGCTGGAAATGCTGTCAAAATCGGGCTGCCTGTCAAAATCGAGCTCCCTAACAAAATCGAGCTCCCTGACAAAATCAAGCTCTCTGACAAAATCGAGCTCCCTGATAAAATCGAGGTCCCTTACAATTGAGGTCCCTGACAAAATCGAGGTCCTTGACAAAATAGAGGTCCCTTACAAATCGAGGTCCCTGACAAAATCGAGGTCCCTGACAATCGAGGTCCCTGACAAAAATCGAGGTCCCTGACAAAAATCGAGCTCCCAAGATCGAACTGGACAGATCGAGCTACCAAGATCGAACTGGACAGATCGAGCTCCCAAGATCGAACTGGACAGATCGAGCTCCCAAGATCGAACTGGACAGATCTGTAAGTTATAAAAACAGTGGCATTCAACATTTGCCATTTTTGACAAACTTGAGCTTGAACAGAGGCGGCTTTTGACAGATTTTCAAGGAAAAACATTTGGGGTAAGTGATTCCAACTCGGATTTGGTCTATATACATAAATATATCATTATTTTCACCATTTAATTAGTGTTTTGAGATTGAAATTTGGAAAATTTTAGAAATCTCATAGAAATGAATTTTTGAGATTTTGGTGTTGATCTAGAGTCCGATTGGAGTGAAACTGGTATGGTTGGACTCGTAATTGAATGAGTTACCGGATTTTATAAGTTTCGCCGGATTCCGAGATGTGGGCCCCACAGGCAAATTTTGAGCTAATTTCTGATTTTATTGAAAAATATAGTATTTTCTTATGAAATTGATTCCTATAATTTTTGTTGACTGTGTCGAATTACTTATGACTAGATACGAGTCGATCGGAGTCGAAAAATCGAGGAAAAAGCATAATGCTTGGTTAAATTGGAGCAAGTCGAGGTAAATGACTTGTCTAACCTTGTGTGGGAGAAATTTTCCTAGGATTGATATTAATTGTAATGTGATGAAAGTCATGTACACGAGGTGACGAGTGTGTACACGGACTAAATATGAAGGATTATGTGTTCAAATTATGAATATCACTGTTACATATTAATTAAATTATTAAATCTTGTTATATTCTCCATTAATGATTTGATTTGTATACCTTAAATTTGCTTGATATTTTCCTGCTAATTGTTTTACCTGTTTGATTGAAACTTGGTTTCTTTTATACTGTGCATTATTTGAAGGTTGATTTTTCTTTAAATTAAGTATTATTAATATGAAATATTATTTTTTTGAATTATTTTATTCCTGATTATTTTCGCAAGATTTTTGGTACTCATTGTGATGGAGCCGTGAGCTCTTTATTGTGAAAAAATATTATTTTTGGCTTATTTTGGCATGAGCCGTGAGCTCTTTATTATTGAAAAATATTGTTGTTGATTTATTTTTGGAAAATTGAAATATTGGGCACTTGAGGTGCAATTTGTGATATATTGTGATATTGATATGCATGCGGTAGTATAAGGTCTGGGGATTGAAACGCATGCGGTGAGATAAGGGTGGCTTTATATGCGTGACTAGTAGGGGTGACTACTAGAAGTCATGCGGTGTGATAAGGGAGGCTAAAACGCGGGATGCTATTTCAGAAAAAATATTTTTTTAAAATAAATTGTGAAGGCTCCCTCGATGATATAAGGAAATGAGATATTGTGAAATTATTTATAATTTGGTCTACGAGGCGGTACCTCGGTAGTGCCCTTGTTGATATTGATTTATGGCCATAGTTGCTTTCGATTAATTGTTGTAATTTTCATAAAGTTGAAGAAAATTCTGTTTTGATTCCGCGAGATATTATTTGCAATTATTTGGTGTCATTAAATGTGACATACTATTTGATTCATTTCCAATGTCATTTTATTTTTGTCACGACCCAAAAACTAGCCCAGCCGTGATGGCGCCAATCGTAGAACTAGGCAAGCCGACTCATTTTCAAAACAAAACGATATTTTCATTTCAAAGATAATTTAAAGGTTATTTAACAAAAAAGCCTCCATTTAAAGAGTTCAAATCAAAGAAAAATAGAAGTGCGAAAAAGAAAAGTCCGACATCGGGGCGTCACTAGTCATGAGCATTTATTATAATCTGTCTAATAATATCAAAGCTAACTCAGCCTGAAAAAATAGCTAAATACTACTAGAGGAAGATAAGAGGGAGAAGGGCAGGGGCTGCGATCGCCAAACAACTACCTTGCTATCTCCAAGAAAATATGCAACCAGAACACTCAATAACCGCTACTGTATCCCGCTACACCTGAATCTGCACACAAGGTGTAGGGAGTAACGTGAGTACGCCAACTCAGTAAGTAACAACAATAAATAAAGACTGAGCAGTAGTGACGAGAAATAAAGCATATAACGTTCATATCAGGAAAATCTCGGTAAAATACCACATGCTTTTAAAAATCAGGATTTGAATCAGACATCTCGTTTAAACCCAGTTCCAGAAAAAAAATCATTCAAAGACATTTTTCCAACAGTTTTTCAAACAAAGGCTCAATACAAAGGTGAGCAAAAATGATGAAATCATAAACAGCCCCTCGGGTAAACCTCACAGTCACTAGTGCCACTCGGGCATACCTCACAATTACTCTTGCCACTCGGGCATACCTCACAATCACTCTTGCCACTCGGGCATACCTCACAATCACTCTTGCCTCCCAGTCACTCAACACTCGGCACTCGCACTCAGTAGGTACCTGCGCTCACTGGGGGTGTGTACAGACTCCGGAGGGACTCCTTTAGCCCAAGCGCTATAATCTGTACGGACAACTCACGTGCGATAATAATAAAGTATGTTGCAGGCAGGCAGCCCCTATCCACAATCATCCTCACCAATCAGGCCCTCGGCCTCACTCAGTCATAAGTATGCTGCAGGCGGGCAGCCCCGATCCACACTTATCCTCACAAATCAGCCCCTCGAGCATTTCAGTAAAACAGGGCATTCGGCCCAAAACATTTATATGCATCAAAATAGAGTCATAAAACTGAATTATGCGGTAAACAAATATAAACATGACTGAGTATAGATTTTCAATCAAAACAATGAGAGGATGGTAAGAAACATCCCATAAGGGTCCAAACAGCATTGGCGCAAGGCCCAAACATGGCATTCAGCCCAATTTACAGAAATTCTTTCTAAAACATATAAGTATCAAATGGTTTCAACAAAGTATGCAACTTTACAGTTGCTACGGGACGGACCAAGTTACAAATCCCCAACAGTGCACGCCCACACGCCCGTCACCTAGCATGTGCGTCACTTCAAAATAATAGAATGATACGAAATCCAGGGTTTCATACCCTCAGGACTAGATTTACAATCGTTACTTACCTCAAACCGGTCAAATCTCTACCCCGCAATGCTCTTGCCTCTGGACTCTGCCTCCAAATACTCCGAATCTATTCACAATCAGTGTAATACCATCAATATACGCTAATGGAATGAATTCCACAAGAAAAGCTTCAAAATTAGACCAAAACCCGAAATTGGCTCAAAAATTGCCTGTGGGGCCCATGTCTCGGAACCCGACAAAAGTTACAAAATTTGAAAGCTCATTCAACCACGAGTCTACCCATACCAATTTTACCAAAATCCGACCTCAACTCGACCCTCAAATCTATAAATCTAATTTTCAAATTTCTAAGTTCCAATCTCCGATTTACACCTCAAAAATCATATAATCTAGTCGGATTATTCGATGATAATTTAATATTATGGAGTAGAAATGATCACAAAGGACTTACCTCAAGTTTTCCTTGAAAATATATCAAAATCGCCTCTCCCCAAGCTCCAATTTGTCAAAACTGGCAAATGGGACGAAGTCCCTATTTTTATAATTCTGCCCAGACATCCTCGGTTCTGCCTCGATCTTGGCCCTCGATCTTTGCCTTCGATCGAGGTCCTCGATCCTGGTCCTCGATCTTGCCTTCGATCCTGGTCCTTGGTCCTGCCTTCGATTATGACTTCGACCCGGCCTTCGACCGTGACCCTCGACCCTGGGCTCAATCATGCCTTCGATCGTGGCCCTCGACCCTGAGCTCGATCTGGGCTTCGATCGTAGCCCTCAACCCTGAGCTCGATCTGGGCTTCGATCGTGGCCCTCGACCCTGAGCTCGATCTGGGCTCGATTTCTGGGCAGAAGCAATTTCCAACAGAAGGAAATTGCAGCTGCTTTGCAGCTGCTGTTCTAGTTCAATTTTTGATCCGTTAACCATCCGAAACTCACCCGAGGCCCTCAAGATCTCAACCAAATATACCAATAAGTCCTAAAACATCATACGAACTTAGTCGAATTCTCTAATCACCTTAAACAACGCTAAAACCATGAATTATACCCAAATTCAAGCCTAATGAACGTTAGAATTTCTAATTTCTACAAACAACTCCGGAACCTATCAAATCACGTCCAATTGACCTCAAATTTTGTACACAAGTCCTAAATGACATAACAGAGGTATTTCAATTTTCAGAATCGGATTCCGACCCCGATATCAAAAAGTCTACCCCGGGTCAAACTTCTCAAAAATAAAACTTTCGGCATTTCAAGCCTAATTCCTCTACGGACTCCCAAATAATATTCTGGATACGCTCCTAAGCCCAAAATTACCATACGGAGCTATTGGAATCATTAAAAATTCAAAATCCGAAGTCGTTTACATATAGGTCCATATCCGGTCCACTTTTCTAACTTAAAATTTTCAATTATGAGACTAAGTATCTCATTTCACTCCGAGTTCCTTCTGGACTCAAACCAACTAACCCGATATAACATAATATATCTGAATAACACAAAAGAAGTAGAAATAGGAAAAATAAGATTATAACTCTCGAAACGACCGACCGGGTCGTTACAATTTTACTACATTGATAAATATTTTACCATGCCATTATTATATTCCAGTAAGGCCTCACCTGACCTCGTCACTACTCTACCGAGGTTAGGCTTAGTACTTACTGGGTACCGTTGTGGTGTACTCATACTATGCTTCTGCACATCTTTTTGTGCAGATCCAGGTATATTTTACCAGACTAGACGTTAGTGAGTTACCTGCGCACGGAGACTTCGAGGTATATCTGCCAGCGTCCGCAGACTCCGGAGACCCCTTCTATCATTTTATGTTGCTTCCTTATATTTTATTTAGACCTTGACATATAGAGACATTGAGAATAAATTCTTAGAAGCTTGTGATTTATATCTACCAGGTTTTGGGAGTTGAAATTATTTGAATTGTAGTTTATTTATTATTATTCCGCATTGATAGGCTTACCTAGTCTTAGAGACTAGGTGCCATCACGACACCCTACAGAGGAAATTTGGGGTCGTGATAAATTGGTATCAGAGCACTAGGTTCATAGGTGTTATGAGTCACAAGCAGGTTTAGTAGAGTCTTGCGGATCGGTACGGAGACGTTTGTATTTATCTTCGAGAGGCTATGGAACTGTTAGGAATTATTCACTTCTTTGATTCCTTATCATGCGCCTTTGTTGATTTCAAGGTTCTTAACAATTGTCTTTCTATTCTCTCACAAATGGTGAGGACACGCATAACTGGATCTGATGATCAGACACCCGCGCCCCCTGTTGGAGCTGCAAGAGGCCAGGGTCGGGGCAGAGGCCGAGCCAGAGGCCGAGAAAGACCACGTGGTGCAGCCAGAGCATCTGCACGAACTGCTGCACCAGAGCCACCAGTAGCTCCAGTTGGAGAGCATGCACCTGAGACGCCTGTTACTACTCCTGCACTTCAGGAGACTCTTGCCCAGTTTTTGAGCATGTTTGGCACTTTAGCTCAGGCAGGATTAATTTCACTTGCTCCTGCCACATCTCAGGCTGGGGGAGGAGCGCAGACTCCCGCCGCCCATACTCCAGAGCCACGTGCCCAAGTTGACCATGCCCCAGAGGTTATACCAGTACAGCGAGTTGTCCCAGTTCGGCCTGAGATTAGGACAACAGTTTCAGAGGGAGAGCAACTCAGGCTCAAGAGGTATAAGAAGTACCACCCTCCCACTTTCAGCGGTCTAGCTTCAAAGGATGCTCAGGGTTTTCTGGAGAAATGTCACCGTATCCTTCGTACTATGGGTATTATGGATTCCAGTAGAGTTTCTTTCACGGCATTCCAGTTTAGAGGAGAAGCCTACCAGTGGTGGCGGGCATATGAGTTGGATAGTCCTGCTGAGGTAGCTTCACTTACTTGGACTCAATTTTCAGATATGTTCTTGAGGGAGTATGTTCCTCAGAGTCTTAGGGATGCTTGGCGCGCAGAGTTTGAGTAGCTGCGCCAGGGTTCTATGACCGTGTCAGAATATGTGGTCTGATTTAGTGATTTAGCTAGGCATGCATTAGCCTTAGTTGCTACTGTTCGAGAGTGGGTTCGTAGGTTTATTGAGGGTCTTTACCCTAGTATCAGATATAGTATGGCCCGAGAGCTAGAGATGGAAATCACATACCAACAAGTGGTGTCAATTTCTAGAAGATTGGAAGGTATGCGGACTCGGGAGAGGGAAGAGAGGGAAGCTAAGAGACCCCGAGATTCTGGCACATATAATAATTCTCGTCCCCCAGTTGCAGCCCGACATGGTAGAGGTTATGTGGGTTGTCCTATTCATTCAGCACTTCCAGCTTTCAGTGGTATTCCGACTACTCCCAGACCTCAGGTTTCATATTATGCACCACCAGTGTCTTCTGTACCTCCTGTACGGGGTGCTTTCAGCGGACAGTCTAGTCGATCAGGCCCGAGCCAGTCCCAGCAGCCACGTCCTCCGAGGGCTTGTTTTGAGTGTGGTGACACTCGCCATATTATGAGAGATTGCCCAGATTTAGGAGGGGTGCACCTCAACAGATTTCTCTGGCCCCACCTATTCCACAGGGTCCTCCGGCTTCTCAAGCCATGATTTCTGCACCAGTTGCCACTCCACCTGCACAGCCAGCTAGAGGTGGAGGTCGGGCAGGTAGAGGTCGCCTAGAGGGGGAGGCCAGGCCAGATATTATGCCCTTCCTGCTAGGACAGATGTTGTTGCATCTGATTCTGTTATCACAGGTATTATTCTGGCCTGTCATAAAGATGCGTCATTCTTATTTGATCCAGGCTCCACTTATTCTTATGTGTCATCTTATTTTGCCCCGTATTTGGGCGTATCAAGTGATTCCTTCAGTTCTTCTATTTATGTATCTACACCCGTGAGTGAATCTATTATTGTGGATCGTGTGTATCGGTCGTGTTTAATTATTATCAGTGGTTTTGAGACCAGAGCTGATTTATTATTGCTCAGTATGGTAGATTTTGATATTATTTTGGGCATGGACTGGTTGTCGCCCTATCACGCTATTCTTGATTGTTACGCCAAGACGGTGATGTTGGCTATGCCAGGTCTACCGCAGCTAGAGTGGAGAGGTACCTCAGATCATGTTCCTAGCACGATTGTTTCATTTCTTAAAGCTCAATGAATGGTTGAGAAGGGGTGTGATGCGTATCTGGCTTATGTGAGAGATGTTAGTATTGATACTCCTAATGTGGAGTCAGTTCCTGTAGTAATAGATTTTACTGATATATTTCCAGCGGATCTTCCGGGTATGCCGCCCGACAGGGATGTTGACTTTGGCATTGATTTGTTACCGGGCACTCAGCCCCTTTCTATTCCACCATATCGTATGGCCCCAGCAGAGTTGAAAGAATTAAAAGAACAGTTACAGGAGTTGCTTGATAAGGGTTTCATTCGACCCAGTGTATCGCCTTGGGGTGCTCCTGTCTTATTTGTAAAGAAGAAGGATGGTTCTATGCGGATGCGCATTGATTACCGCCAGTTGAACAAGATTATAGTGAAGAACAGGTATCCATTGCCACGTATTGATGACCTATTTGATCAGCTTCAGGGTGCCAGGGTATTCTCAAAAATTGACTTGCGTTCAGGCTATCATCAGTTGAAGATTCGAGATCTAGATATCCCGAAGACTGATTTCAGGACTCGGTACGGTCATTACGAGTTCCTTGTGATGTCTTTTGGGCCGACCAATGCCCTAGCAGCATTTATGCACTTAATGAATAGTGTATTTCAGCCCTATCTTGATTCCTTCGTTATTGTGTTTATTGACGACATTCCGGTGTATTCCCGGAGTCAGGAAGATCATGAATAGCACCCGAGGACTGTGCTTTAGATTTTGATAGAAAAGAAGTTATATGCAAAAATTTCAAAGTGTGAATTCTGGCTTGATTCAGTGGGATTTTTGGGTCATATAGTTTCGTGCGATGGGATCAAGGTAGATCCAAAGAAGATTAAAGCAGTGCAGAGTTGGTCCAGACCGTCCTCAGTTACGGAAATCCGGAGTTTCCTTGGTTTGGTTGGGTATTATCGCCGATTTGTAAAGGGTTTCTCTTCTATTGCTGCATCTATGACCAAATTGACCCAGAAGGGTGCTCCGTTCAGGTGGACCGAGGAATGTGAGAAAAGCTTCCAAAAGCTCAAGACAGCTTTGACTACAGCCCCAGTATTAGTATTACCTACAGGTACAAGATCTTATACTGTGTATTGTGACACGTCGCGTATTGGTCTCGGCGCAGTGTTGATGCAAGACGGTAGGGTGATTGCTTACGCGTCCAGACAGTTAAAGGTGCATGAGAAAAATTATCATGTACATGACCTGGAGTTAGCAGCTATTGTTCATGCCTTAAAATTTTGGCGGCATTATTTATACGGTGTCCATTGTGAAATCTACACCGATCACCGGAGTCTACAACATGTGTTTAAATAGAAGGATCTTAATTTGCGGCAGCGGAGATGGTTGGAGTTGCTTAAGGATTATGATATCACCATTCTCTATCATCCGGGGAGGGCCAATGTGGTGGCCGATGCTTTGAGTCGTAAGGCGGAGAGTTTAGGTAGCTTAGCATATTTACCGGTAGTAGAGAGGCCTTTAGCCATGGATGTTCAGGCCTTGGCCAACCAGTTTGTTAGATTGGATGTTTCCGAGCCGAGTCAGATTTTGGCTTGCGTGGTTTCTCAGTCTTCACTTTATGATCGTATCAGGGAACGTCAGTATGATGACCCCCATCTGCTTGTCCTTAAGGATACAGTTCAGCACGGTGATGCCAAGGAAGTCACTATTGGAGAAGACGATGTACTACGGATGCAAGGGAGGCTATGTGTGCCTAATGTGGACGGCTTGCGTGAGTTGATTCTCCAGGAGGCTCACAGTTCGCGGTACTCCATTCATCCAGGTGCTGAGAAGATATATTAGGACTTGAGACAACACTATTGTGGAGATGGATGAAGAAGGACATAGTGGGGTATGTATCTTGGTGTCTAAATTGTCAACAGGTAAAATATGAGCATCAACGACCGAGTGGATTACTTCAGAAGTTAGAGATTTCAGAATGGAAATGGGAGCGGATCACTATGGATTTCATTGTTGGGCTCCCACGGACTCAGTGGAGGTTGGACGTAGTTTGGGTGATTGTAGATAGGCTGACCAAATCAGCTCATTTCATTTTATGATTACTACTTACTCTTCAGAGCAGCTGGCTCGGGTATATATTCGCGAGATTGTCAGACTTCACGGTATACCAGTATCTATCATCTCTGACCGGGGTACACAGTTTACCTTACGATTTTGGAGGGCAGTACAACTTTAGTTGGGTACCCGAGTAGAGTTAAGTACAGCATTTCACCCTCAGACGGACGGGCAGTCCGAACGCACTATTCAAATACTGGAGGATATGCTCCGTGCGTGTGTGATAGATTTTGGGGGTGCTTGGGAACAGTTCTTACCACTTGCGGAGTTTGCTTACAACAACAGTTACCAGTCAAGCATTTAGATGGCTCCGTATGAGGCCTTGTATGGTAGGCGGTGCTGGTCTCCAGTGGGTTGGTTCGAACCAGGCGAGGCTAGACTTTTGGATATAGACTTGGTTCAGGATGCCCTGGAAAAGGTTAAGTTGATTCAGGATCGACTTCGTACAGCCCAATCTAGACATAAGAGTTATGCGGATCGGAAGGTTCGTGATGTTGCATTCATGGTTGGTGAGCAGGTATTGCTCCGGGTTTCGCCTATGAAGGGTGTGATGAAGTTCGGGAAGAAGGGCAAGTTGAGCTCCAAGTATATTGGGCCTTTTGAAATTCTTGAGAGAGTTGGAGAGGTGGCTTACAGACTTGCACTACCACCTAGTCTTTCTGTGGTTCATCCGGTATTCCATGTTTCTATGCTTCAAAAATATCACGGCGATCTGTCTCATGTGTTAGACTTCAGTTCGGTTCAGTTGGACAAGGATATATCTTATGTTGAGGAACTAGTGGCTATTTTAGATAGGCAGGTTCGAAAGCTGAGGTCAAAGAACATTGCTTCCGTAAAGGTTCAGTGGAGGGGTCATCCGGTTGAGGACCGATTTGGGAGGTCGAGAATGATTTACGCAGCTGTTATCCACACTTATTCACCACCTCAGGTACTTTTTCTAACTCCGTTCGAGGACGAACGTTTGTTTTAGAGGTGGAGAATGTGATGACCCAAAATATCATCTTTAAATTTAATGATTAATTATGTGATCTAAGAACTATTTACCATTACTAGACTTGCGTGTGCAGTCCCTAAAAATTTTCCGGAAAGTTAAAATGTGAATTAGATGTTTAAAACACAACTGAGTTGACTTTGGTCAACATTTTGAGCAAACGGACTCGGATCAATATTTTGAAAGTTTCGGTAGGTCTGTATCGTGAATTGGGACTTGGGCGTATGCCCGGAACCAAATTACGAGGTCCCTAACCCGAGATATGGAATTTTGATGAAAAATTTAAAGTTTGAGTTCAAATAGCGACCGGATGTCGAATTATATGCAAATAACCCCGGAATAGAATTTTGATGATTCCAACAGCTCTGTATGATGATTTTGGACTTAGAAGCATGATCAGAATTTTATTTGGAAGTCCGTAGTGAAATTAGGCTTGAAATGGCTAAAATAGGAATTTAAAGTTTGAAAGTTTGACCGGGGAGTTGACTTTTTGATATCGGAGTCGGAATCCTGTTCTGAAAATTTTTACAACTCCGTTATGTCATTTATGACTTGGGTGCAAAATTTGAGGTCAATCGGACTTGATTTGATAGGTTTCGACATCGAATGTAGAAGTTGGAAATTCTAAGTTTCATTAAGCTTGAATTGGAGCATGATTCATGATTTTAGCGCTGTTTGATGTGATTTGAGGTATCAAATAAGTTTGTATGATGTTTTAGGACTTGTTGGTGTTTTGGGTTGAGGTCCCGAAGGCCTCAGGTGAGTTTCGGATAGTTAACGGATCAAAAGTGGGACTTAGCTGCTGCAAAAACTGCTGCAATTTTTCTGCTGGAAATGCTGTCAAAATCGGGCTGCCTGTCAAAATCGAGGTCCCTGACAAAATCGAGGTCCCTGACAAAATCGAGTTCCCTGACAAATCGAGCTCCCTGACAAAATCGAGCTCCCTAACAAAATCGAGCTTCCTGACAAATCGAGCTCCCTAATAAAATCGAGGTCCCTTACAATCGAGGTCCTTGACAAAATTGAGGTTCCTGACAAATCGAGGTCCCTGACAAATCGAGGTCCCTGACAAAATCGAGGTCCCTGACAATCGAGGTCCCTGACAAAAATCGAGGTCCCTGACAAAATCAAGCTCCCAAGATCGAACTAGACAGATCGAGCTCCCAAGATCGAATTGGACAGATCGAGTTCCCAAGATCGAACTGGACAGATCTGTAAGTTATAAAAACAGTGGCATTCAACATTTGCCATTTTTGACAAACTTGAGCTTGAAAAGAGGCGACTTTTGACAGATTTTCAAGGAAAAATATTTGAGGTAAGTGATTCCAACTCGGATTTGGTCTATATACACAAATATATTATTGTTTTCACCGTTTAATTAGTGTTTTGAGATTGAAATTTGAAAATTTTTAGAAATCTCATAGAAATGAATTTTTGAGATTTCGGTATCGATCCGGAGTCCGATTGGAGTGAAACTGGTATGGTTGGACTCGTAATTGAATGGGTTATCTGATTTTATAAGTTTCGCCGGATTCCGAGATGTGAGCCCCACAGGCAAATTTTGAGCTAATTTCGGATTTTATTGAAAAATATAGTATTTTTTTATGAAATTGATTCCTATAATTTTGTTTGAATGTATCGAATTACTTATGACTAGATACGAGTCGATCGGAGTCAAAAAATCGAGGAAAAAGCATAATACTTGGTTAAATTGGAGCAAGTCGATGTAAGTGACTTGTCTAACCTTGTGTGGGGGAAATTTTCCTAGGATTGATATTAATTGTAATGTGATGAAAGTCGTGTATACGAGGTGACGAGTGTGTACACGGACTAAATGTAAAGAATTATGTGTTCAAATTATGAATATCACTGTTACATATTAATTAAATTATTAAATCTTGTTATATTCTCCATTAATGATTTGATTTGTATACCTTAAATCTGCTTGACATTTTCCTGCTAATTGTTTTACCTGTTTGATTGAAACTTAATTTCTTTTATACTGTGCATTATTTGAAGGTTAATTTTTCTTTAAATGAAGTATTATTAATATGAAATATTATTTTCCTGAATTATTTTATTCCTGATTATTTTCGCAAGATTTTTGGTACTCATTGTGATGGAGCCGTGAGCTCTTTATTGTGGAAAAATATTATTTTTGGATTATTTTGGCATGAGCTGTGAGCTCTTTATTATTGAAAAATATTGTTGTTGATTTATTTTTGAAAAATTGAAATATTGGGCACTTGAGGTGCAAATTATGATATATTGTGATATTGATACGCATGCGGTGGTATAAGGTCTGGGGATTGAAACGCATGCGGTGAGATAAGGGTGGCTTGATACGCGTGACTAGTAGGGGTAACTACTAGAAGTCATGCAGTGTGATAAGGAAGGCTAAAACGCGGGATGCTATTTCAGAAAAAATATTTTTTAAAATAAATTATGAAGGCTCCCGCGGTGATATAAGAAAATGAGATATTGTGAAATTATTTATAATTTGGGACTACGAGGCGGTACCTCGGTAGTGCCCTTGTTGATATTGATTTATGGCCATAGTTGCTTTCGATTAATTGTTGTGATTTTCATAAAGTTGAAGAAAATTCTGTTTTGATTCCACGATATATTATTTGCAATTATTTGATGTCATTAAATGTGACATACTATTTGATTCATTTTCAATGTCATTTTATTTTACTACATTGATAAACATTTTATCATGCCATTATTATATTCCAGTAGGGCCTCACCTGACCTCGTCACTACTCTACCGAGGTTAGGCTTGGCACTTACTGGGTACCGTTGTGGTGTACTCATACTACGCTTCTGCACATCTTTTTATGCAGATCCATGTATATTTTACCAGCCTAGACGTCAGTAAGTTACCTGCGCACGGAGACTTCGAGGTATATCTGCCAGCGTCTGCAGACTCCGGAGTCCCCTTCTATCATTTTATGTTGCTTTCTTATATTTTATTTAGACCTTGACATATAGAGACATTGAGAATAAATTCTTAGAAGCTTGTGATTTATATCTACCGGGTTTTGGGAGTTGAAATTGTTTGAATTGTAGTTTATTTATTATTCTTCCGCATTGATAGGCTTACCTAGTCTTAGAGACTAGGTGCCATCACGACACCCTACAGAGGGAATTTGGGGTCGTGATAGCATCATTTAGATTATTATTAGTTGGGTTAACTTCAGGAGCAGGATTAGTGGGTGTATCGTCATCCAATTGCGTTTCATCAAAATCTATTTCTTCATTATCATTTTCATCAATAGTTGGATTACCATAAATATCATTCATATATTCATGGTTTAATTGTTCACCGGGTGCAATATTATGTCAAAATTGACTCTCGGTAAATTATAATAAACTATTATTGCTATCAAGAATAGGAGGTGTAGGACGGGTAACAGGTTTGGGTCGGGGAGCCGGGGGAAGTGGAGGAAGAACAGATTGGCCACTAGATTCACCACTCTTGGATTTTTTCTTATTTTTACTAAACATTTTTTTTAAGGAATAAACCATCTTAATTAATCAAGCAAAGTAAATAAAACAAACAAAACTATAATATTAAAACTTAAGAGTTGGAACGAGTTTACCGAATTGACGAACAACTTGTTGAAAATTAATTATCGTTAAAGACTTGAAGACTTCAATTCACCAACTTCACAATTTTGCACAAAATGTAACAATTAAGTAAGCAATTATAGAAGAATATTAGAGAGAGATTGATGATTTTGTGAGAAAAATAAAAGAATGAGGGGGTATTTATAGTTGAAAATAGGGGAAAAGTGTAATTATAAAAAGTTTGGGGTTAAAACATAGTTTGGGGGTTTAAATGGCTATTTTGGCAGACCAAACGGCTAGTTTTTAAATGGTCAAACTTTCAATTTTTTTTTAAAAAATTATCCGTTGGGCCCGTTTAGGATCGCTTGAACCGACCCACTTCTCAGCCGGTCCCCGTCCCAAACGGTCCCGGTCTCGCGGGCCTCCCCTATAGGACCGGCTCACTACCCAGCCCACCTCCCCACGGTCCTGGTTCTATCTGGTTAGGACCGTTTAGGCCCATCGTCCATTTGGGCTTGCGGTCCTGGACCGTTCACGGTCCTAACCGGCCCACATGCCACCCTTAATCTTAGCTAAATGTCAATCCACGTGGGATGATGGTGGCCATGGTGGAGGGTCCTAATGGAGGAGGGGTATTTTTGTACCACTTTTGTAACATTAGGGGTAAGGGTGGACCAAAATTATAACGGAGGGTATAAATAATCATTTTCGCATAGTATAGGGGTATTTTTGACCCTTTTCCCTTTTTTTAAAGCCAAAAAGTCGACATTTTGAGAAAAAATTCACAAGAAGACAACCTACGTTAATCAGAAATTTCAGAAATCAGCTCACCGTTTTTAAGGATTCATCCTTTGACTATATACAAACCTAAAGAATTGTGTTGAAATCATCAAGATGGTAGAGCTCAAATTTCTTGGTATGGATTTTGGTTGTGTAATGGGATCCCTTAGCAAAGGTGAATTCCCAGAAAAAAATTGTTTGTTTCCCTTAATATCCAAGCTCCTGGGCTACGTCATTGTTGCTGCCTCCACCACTGTTAAACTTCCTCAGGTATTTTCCTTAAAAATCCAGTCTTTTTTTTTCACATTTTATCGTGTCCTACTTTAGAGACTTACAATTTTATGATATTTAATTTCCACCCACGTTAAGTTGTCTATATCTTGAACCTCATCTAGCTTAACAGCTGATACATAGTCATCACTGTCCCATTTTTATGCAAGGTATTCATGTGGGCACGGAGTTTATGATGTTAATTTGACTTGGATATATTGAAGGAAAATATTAAGGTGATAATTGAAAAGTAATCAGATAAAGAAAAATCAAGAAATCTGAATATTTGAATGAATTTGAATTATTAAAAGTTGTAAAAGCGGTATGTGTCAAATGTAAGACATACAAAATGGAAAGGGTGCCATATAAATTAGGATAGGGGAAGTAATATTTATATATGTTTAGGTTAAAGATTATGTAGGTGGGTCGTCCGGTGCTGCTTCTGTGATCTTCTTGTACATTTCAGGTGAAAGACAACGAAATTTTTGGGATCCTGTTTTTCCCAAATTTAGGAACTACAAAGATTCAACATAGGGTTATGGGTTGGTAAGCTAAGTTGTTTAGGCTGTCATTACTTTCTTAATTTGCACGTCTACTGGCTATAGCGATTCACAGATTGGACTAAGTGTATCACATATCCCATCTCTTCCTCTTGCAGATATTAAAAATTTTACAGCACAAAAGTGTTAGAGGGCTTAGTGTTGTGAGCTTCGAGCTAGAAGTAACTGGTTATACCATTGCTTTAGCATATTGCCTTCACAAAGGACTTCCATTTTCAGCTTTTGGAGAGTATGTTTTTCTTTTGATTCAAGGTATGTTCAACATATGCATCTTGCTTTCGGAATTCATTTAATATTCTATTCTGATATGTTGAGAAAGCGTTGGGATGCAGCTTCTCAAATTTGCATTGGAGTTCTACTGGTTTGAGTGCAGAATTGTTTGGTTGTGGTTGTTTTAGCTAACCATGCATCTGTTTCTATTCTTCCTTTTCATTGACCAACCAATTCAACTGGTTTGGGTGCAGAAGTGTTGTGGTTGTTTTAGCTAACCATGCATCTTTTTCACTGGTTCTTCTTCATTGAACAACCAATTCAATTCCTTTAAGCAGTTCTGGACAAGCCAAATGGCTGATGATCCGAGACAGCAGCTGGACATTTGTTTTCCGAGATTGGAATAAAAGATGCTTGTAGTTGCATGGTTTTTGTTAAGCAACAGCAACTCTAGGCCTCAGTCCCAAACAAGTTGGGGTCACCTATTGCGTCATTTAAGCTCAACCCATGTCATCATCATACCATGGTTTTTCTTAAGTGTTTGAACAAATATCTAGATTGTACCTATTTACCTTTTTTGAGTTCATGGCAAATGCTATGATATGGTAGTTTGGTTATTCACTCCTTTGTCGATAGAGTAAATCACCTTCATTTCATTGCACTTCAATATCTCAATTTCTTAGTTTCGTATGTTTTCTTAAATTGTGTAACGTGTCTCATCTATAATTTCAAATTGTTAGTGAAATATACTTTAATTTTGCAAAGCACCCCTCATTTGCGGGTTTGATTCTTTTTGTTGAGTCAAGTATGTGGAAATATTTTGCTGATGGGCTCAAACCATGTTGAATTGGTGATGTTGAAGGAGATACTTTTATTTATTTATTTTAGGTCTGCAAGGCTGCAAGATCATCTTGTGCTTTTTTACTTGTTGCAGCTATCATATTGGTTGCGATCATCTATTATTTTTCTCTGCCTTTGGGAACAAAGACATGGATTAGAGCATTACTGTATCCTACCTCCTCCACCTTTGAATTCGTAAAAAGTGTTCCGTATCAATTAGCCATTTAGACTACTCTTTTTTGTTAATTTTAGGTGCTCCTTCGGATGGAATTAGAATCTGTTGTTCCTCCTATTTAAATAAACAGATATTGTGCTGTCGCTCCAACTCTTTTGGCAGGTCAAATTGATCCAATCCTTTTTGAGGCCTTATATGTAAGTGGTGACTTATAATTCCTGTCTGTAAAATATTTTTGCTCATCTACCCTCAATTAGTAATTTTTTGTTTTGGTAGACTACAATGCTCGAAAGATATAGATTCCTCTTTCATAAGTGGATTCCATAGAAAGAGTATACCACGGCTCATTCTTGTCTTGGAATAATTTTTTGCAGGCCTCTCAGCATGCAATTTTTCTTTTTTCAAGGATTCCACAGATCTGGAAGAATTTTACGGTACTTATTCGTGTGATGATGGTTCTCATTTTAATATTGCTGTGATGTTGAGAGCGGAGATAACAGATGGTACTTTTGCAGATTTGACTTGACATATGGAGTGTTGCCTGATTTCTAATAATGTGATGCTGTTTTACCTATAAACTTTTTGCTTTTGGTAGCATTAAACTTTTAGCTTATGGTTTGACGACTTGTCATTGTGTATGTAACATGTCAACTCTTTTGGTATCTTAATTATCTGAAACTTGATCCGTACTGAAACATGCTGTGTTTAATGGGTATCTGCTGTAACATGCAGTTTCCTTGCTATGCACTATATTGCTTGAATGTTTTCTACTCTGTCAATGGAAATCATGCCAAATGTGATGGAATTGTAATGAGAGGGAGGGAGCTCTTATGTGAATGCTTTTAAAGTAGATGATGAATGAGTGAGATAAAATCAGAGACCGTCCATGCAAGTACACATGAAGTTTCGTACCTGATTGAATTCTTACATTTATTTATTTATTTATTTATCCAATAATGTTTACAAGAATCACTGCATGTGCAGTTACATTTTTGCTACATTCATTCTTTTCTGACAGCTACTTAATGTAATTATTCTTTTTTATCATTAATGTTGTTTGAGCAGAACAGAAGTACTGGGGAGCTAAGCTTCTTAACCTTTTTTATGAACTTTGGTGGTTCCATGGGTAAGTTGACCATTGAACTTCTGGTTGCACTTACGAAATATTGAAGTTCTCACCCGCTCTTTTCCTCTCTATGTTGCAGTTAGAGTGTTTACCAGCCTCCAAGAGAAAGCTCCAATGAGTGGTATGCTCTGATTTTCTTTGATCTAAGCCTCCATATAATTCTGCAAAGTGCTCTCTGGATATGGAACCATTGTGGCGTAGTGTATTTCCAAACAATAAGCTGATGCATTCTTATTTTGCAATATAATCTAAGTTTTTAGATGTGCATAACAATGATTTATACACTTGATGGTTCTGCTGTATTATCATCATTGCTAATTACTATCTTCACTAGTCTCTTTCTGCTACAGTAGAATGTGAGGTCGGCTCAGTTTGTCCTAATCAAGTGTTCTTAAGATGTTTTAGGGGGAAAAAAAAGGAAAATTTAATTGAAAACACTAGATGCTTGTGCTGAATGTCCTTTAGATCAATATTGCTCATGCTTTATTCCTTTCTGTAGTTATGGTTTTTGGAGGTGCAGGTGGAGAAGAACTAAATCTTTTTGTGACCTACACGGTTGTTTAATAGCATTAATTTGAAAGTATACATGCAACTTTGGGAATTAAAAATGGAGTGAACAAATTACTTGAATGTGGTGTAAAGAATAACCTTTAATAGTTCAGGTAGTTGAAAATACTAAGAAAATTCAAAATACTAAAAAAGGAATTTTCTTAGTTGATACGAGCTGATGTGAAAGATTTTGGACATACATAGTTGAGGAGACGTGTCCATTTGCTAGCTGAATCCTTACGCAGTTCAAATATACTTGAACTGATCTCTTCACTTCTAAGATTTCTGAAATGCTATTCTTTTGTAAGAAGGAATTTCTCTTCACATCCTATCATTGTATGATCTTTGTAATTTGATCAATCAATCGGGGACATATGATAAAATTGTAATTTGATCAATTCTGCATTTTTAACTCCCCGAGTTTGATTTTGTTTGCAGTTGTCATGGGATCTGTGATTGGTATACTGATGAATGGTACCATCTTGAGTCAAATTCTCTTGTATCCAGCACCAGCACCTAAGAAAGGGAAGAAGACAGATTAGAAGTTTCAGCTTGGTATGCTGGCAATGGCTTTGCTACTTCTTTCTCCTGCACCATGAAGCTCAATGCAGTGATACTCGAGCATGAATACTGTCGTTCATTTGCCCATGTCATCCACTAAAGTATCTGACATAGATTTGCCTAGTTCAAAATCTAGGGTGTTTCATAAATTTACTTCAACACTAGTCCTCTTGAATTTTTAGTTGTCATCGATACACGAGTCATGAATAGAGTAGTTCATTTATACATGTGATTCCCCTGAGAAGCTGTCGTAGATTTACTTAGTTCAAAATATAGGATCTATGTCCAAGTTAAACTTCAAGATTAGTCTTCTTGAATGTTTGAATTGTTACATGAAAATACAACAACACTTTGGTATGAACATTTCTTCTTCTTTTTTTTTCCGATTACATATAGCGCATACAGATTGCCTTCGGTAAAGATCAGCTCTGTAACAACATTTCATTGACCTCTTCACAGTTACAGATTCAACTTTCAAGCTTCAAACACATGAGTTAGAATGTTTCTAACAGTGTCCAGAATATCATCCTCGTTGCACGAAGTTACAAACTTAACCCATAGAAGAATGGGGAATTCAGTCTTCTGTACTGGAACTGTGATCAAATATGCAGCAACCATTATAGACGCGGCGAGATGACGGGGAGAAGTATTAAAAGATGAAATCTCCCCCTTTTCATAGAGTAAGTCCATAATATCCATACAAGCTTCAAGTTTTAATTGCTCTCCAACTCTAGCAACTTCCTTCAATTTGGTAATTAGATCTTCTAAGAATCTGAAGGCAATGCTTCTTAACATACCAATCTCAAATTTCAATACCTGCATTAACACTAACTCAGCTTCTAGAAAATCCTTTGTTGTAAAATGCTGCTCTGTAATGGTGTTGTCGGATAAAGACTTGAAACATTTGACGTGAAGTGGAGGAGAATCGTGTATTTTGGTTGAGATCCATAGTGCTGCGAGAGCAAATAGCTGCAAATTGCTTTCTCTCAGAGGCAGCTGTAAGAGCCAGGTTTTAGCAGCATCGTTAATTCCTTTTCTGGAAATTAGAGATGGGTAGAATCGATCGGCGAAAAGTGAAAGTGCCGAGTATTTGACGATGGGTGAAACTTGAAGCTCCTGTCCTGATTGAATCAGGAACTCTACCGCTCGACCTCGCAAACAAGTACAAACCTCCTTCATTCGAAACCTATTTGACGAAACGCCTAAAAGAACCAAATGCTGAAGAAGAAACTCATTTACCTAATTTAACCATCAATCGGTTTGAAATCATAAAGGAAATATGAGTATGATTATCAATTTCTGTAACACAATTATTGTTCTAAACTTGAAACGACATCCAAAATCCCGCCAAATACTGCATCAGAAGATGAACGGATAAGAGATTGCTAAACTAATCAGCGGATCGGAAATCCAAATTCAAATATGCAGCTCATAGTTCCTTTCCGGTCGCAGGTGTTCATTAGACTAGTCACATCGTCATATAAATATATACCAATATTTACCGGCATCTTTACACAAATAGTGGGCTGGATTCACTATTTACTTTACTTAGCCGGTATATATGATGATACACATATTATACATGGATTATACATCTGCCAACTATTTTTAGTTTAAGTAGTTGAGTGGGCGACTATTTAAGTTAATTCTTATCATCCCTCTTCAAGCGTAACACAATTTAGAGATTGAAATGTAGGTTGATTTCGTGGGTGATAATTCAATTTTTACTTTATCCCCTCAATGCTTTCAAAGATCAAGCTCAATATTATGAGATGAAAAGATGCTGAATTCCTGAGAGTGTTCTTTATTGGCTAGGCTAGTCATTTTTATCAGTATCTTGCTTCTTTATGGTCTAGAATAGTCACTAATTACTTTTAGCTCGTAGAATCTCAAATCCCAGGAATTGGATTCATCTTGATTACCCGCCGAAAAATAACATTTTAAGCAAGCTTAACAGAGTGGCTTTTTGAACACAGCTCTTGTATATTACGGAAAAATTGGCTTGTTCTAGTATTCGTGCTAATTTGCGTACGCCTCAACTATTCAACTAAGTACCTTCTACTTACTATCAACACATGTATGGGGTGACTCTGCCATCTAAAGCTAAGATAGATAAAAAGAAATCGCTTAACATTTTGTCTCGATCAATACGTGAACCTTGGTCTCCCATGATTTTCATCCACTTTATTGACCAAAGGATCGCAAGGGTGCATGGGCTAGAGCGAACATTCTTAAGGATCAGCAAACCAAACTGTAGCGCACTTGGTTCAGACTCCAACTAAACCCATAAGCTTCTGACGTTATATTTAAGATCAACACACTATGGATGCAGCTTAAAGCAAAATATTGTCAACAGATTCAATAATAATCTACTTGAAAATTGATTGACAATATACAATGGATAAGGAAGAGTTTGATGAACAAAGCAAAGGTACGAAATATCAACAAACAAGAACAATCGATGCGGACATTCTAGAAGCAGAAACTGCTTGGGTGGGGGGGGGGGGGGTGTTGAACAGGTTCTTGTATCCAGTTTTTTTTCCATAATCAACCATAGGCGATGACAGTTCTGGCAAATTTCAAGGAAGCATGACCCTTGTTCCAAAACCAACCTGTGCAGCTTGCCGAAGCACAGCTTCGTCAATTTCAAACCTTAAATCTAACATCTTATACATTAATTAAACCGGAATCAAGCAAGCAAAAGCTTACAAACCAATCACCAAAACATCACTTACATATGGAGTGATGCTATCGAGTCCTTGGGTAAAGCAAAAGTAACAAAATATTCTTTAAGGTACAACTATTAACAGAAAGCTTATCCTATACATAGTCTAGATTTCAAAAACAGACTGTCGTCGAGAATGCATAACAGAAATCAAGAAATACCCAAGAAAACTACTACCAACCACTGAAGTTATTTTGACCACCGGTGCAAGACAGTAATAGTCTTAAAACAACAATACTATTGACATCAAGCAAGATAGAGAGGTAGCAAAAATCCTTCCGAAACACATTCCAATACGAACAAATTCAGTGGTTTAACCACCAAATCAACTAACTAAACCCAGTGTATTGTAAGAGTGAGTTCTCAAGTCATAAAAAATCAACCATGAGAACACACATGCATAAGTAATAACCAATGTCCATTGACTTGGATTTAGTGGTGGAGAAAACCTAATGACCCCATTGTTAAAAAAAAGGAGGAGATAAATATTAGTTAATTTTTCAATAACTGAAGAAAGGATAATTCTCCACAACCCTGAAGGTGCATGCAATTATCAATCATGCAGGCTGCAGCATAGCCGAAGTTCTAACAGTAATGGTCATAAATTAACTATAAGTGATACTCAGACCAATAGTTTCAGTAATCGAATGACCAAGAAGGCTTTGCTTGTTAGACCAACAATGGTAACAGAATCTGAATATGCATTCTCAAACAGCCAGAATATTACTGCTATATATGGTAAAGACCCAAAACACTGTAGCAGTGGAAGATAACCATCCAATACCTGCTATCAACCAAGCATGAAGAAAACAGCAAAATACGGTTCACAACCAAGCATGAAGAAAACAGCAAAATACGGTTCACAATAGCATACTTATGAGGCAGTCATTTAGTTAGATCAGCAACTTTAAATTGATTGTCGCAGCTACTTCCGAAGAGTAACATTCTCCCATCACAATATGAACTAATCAGTGATGCTGCAGCTTAAGAACCAAATCCAAAGGGTTTTCAGTTGCCTTAATATAATTTTTTTTATAGAAAACTCTAGTGAAAGCGACACAAGCCATAACTAAGCTGAAGAAATAGCTCATCATGAAACCAGACTAAAGGACAGAAGCTGGTCAAGAAGCCAATAAATCAGGCATGCAGAAGAACAAAAAAAATGTTGTTTTCCCTCTAAATTAGCTTCAATCACCCTTTTCTGATAAAGTTAGTTGATATATTCATTTGATTTAGCTAAATGATTGTAGACAATGCCCGCAAGGAGAGTATGGCTAAATTATGGCCTTCAAGGACAACAGTAGAGGAACTGGTATGAATAATAACTACACAAACCATCCATGATCTCCATTCTTATTAAGGACTCCAATTACATGAAGTCACCAAAATTTTCTTAACTAGAACAGAGCTAATTAAGCCAACATGGTATCACGGGAACTCACTATTTCTTAGCCCCAAACCCAGAGTTTAACCAATGCAAAGTAAAGAGCTTCTAAGGAGTCCAGAAGTACATCTCAACACCCAAAAAGAACCAGAAATCTACTGAAACGATTTCTTTACCCAACATCTAGAGTTGAAACCTTGGCTTAAACAATATCTTGATCTAATAGCAGAGTTAATATATACTCTAGTTCTCAAAATGAACAAATCCATGCTCTAATTCTCAACATGTTTCCCAAGTGTCATCACAAGTCACATAGGGCACATTGAGAGGATGATAAAGAAAGATCATTCCGAGAAACAGGCTATATTGCATTTTAAAATTTATTGTAGCATACCAAGGCCTTGAAACACTCTTCCCTTTTCAGTTAGGAAGCAGCTTTGACTATTCAAGCCTGACTTTTCACCATTGTCCTTCATTTACCAGGTGAATCACACTATTGCAAACTTCCCCTCATTCACCAAAAATAAAAGAATAATTCCTGCTAAGGGCACGCCACAAACCCACATGATTCGAGTGGTGAATAAATGAAGCACAATATAATATAAAAAGTGCAACGTTAATTAGGTAAAAGCTGTGGAACAAACAAGCTGTAAGACTAGTGAATTTTCATAAGAGGTGTTTAATGAAGTTGATCCTGAGTTCAGCCTTTAAATCTTCCCATGATGCTATCACGTCATCAATAACATAGGAGTGAATCAAAATCTTGACTTCCTATTAGCTTAATGCGTTTAACATAGTGTATAAGAGAAAGCAATAGTATGTCTCTTCTACTGCATTTGTTTTTTCAGTTTCCCGTTCAAGTGCATTTGATATGTCAGGAAAATGTGTTCACATTATTGAATCTTTGGTATGGACCGTATTTATACTGAAAACTCTGCAAAGCACAAACCACAAAACACATTCAAAAATCACCAACTTTTGGATTATAACCTTTTCCTTCCTTTCTTTTTCAGAAGATAGCATGTTGTGTCCTCTCCCAGTAGAAGTAATAAGAACTCCACGTAAAAGGAGCATATAAGCCCAAAAAGAGTATCACTAGCACATGAGGGAAAAGAGGAAACTCAAGGACAAGGTCCAACCATAAAGGCTGAACCGGTTGTTGCATTAACCAGCACGCGAACTCAAGAATATATAAATGTAATAAGAGCCAAATAACTCCAATAGCAGAATATTTGAGCATAACATTGATATCAGTCAGCTCCTTTTTCTAAGTATTTCTGGAACTGGAACTCCCACCAAAGCTCGACCACCTTCTGAATGTGCAAGCCACCAGATGTCTTCCCGTTGTAAGTCCTAGCCTTGCCTTAAAGGAATTGGACCTCCCGGTACTGCTTGACGCAATATTCGCACCACCTACTTGGGCGGCCACCTGCCTATTTTCACTCCCAACTTCAGGGACACCACCATCACTGGCGCTTGCATCGGGATTTTCAGGTTCAGTTGCATCCAAGTTCACGGCCACAGAACCCCTAGTGGTCCTCAACCAGTCTGCACTTTCAGAAGTCACCAATCTACACTTCTTAACCTTTACTTTCACCAAATTCGGACATCCACCAGCAAGTGCTTCCATACCCTGATCGGATACTGGGCAACTCTTTATACAGAGTTTTCTCAAAGCATTACATTTTGCAGCTATGCACGACAGTTCAGGATCCCCAACAGTTTCACTTCCACACAAAGCCAATCTCTCTAAATTCAAGCAATTCGTAGCCAGCTTCTCCAAACTAGCACATGTCGGGTTCACACCGATTAAAACCAATTCTTGTAAGTTGGGGCAATGTTTTGCCACAGCAATTAACCCTTCATCACTTATCCTGTTAGTCTTCCATCCATCAATATGAAGCTTTCTTAAAAGCTTACAGTGTTCAGCAACAGTCTTTAAACCAATATTAGTGCATTCAGGCGTTTTCACAAGGTGCAGAATTTCAAGATTTAAACATTTAGAAATAGCAGCAAGACCAGTGTCACTTACCTGAAGCCTCTCAAGATGAACTTCAACAAGTCCACAGCTAACTTGTTCAGCAATCACTTCCAGAAGCTTATCCCAATCTCCAGAACACCGGAATAGCTTAAGCGTCCGCAAATTCTTCGATCCAATAATTAACGGTCCAAAACACTGTCCATTATACAGTTCCTTAAGGCATATAACTCTTAGAGAACCTCCTGCAACACCAGGACCAATCGGCTCAGCCGACGCGCCATCTGTGATGCCACGTAGGCGCTTTACTGACAACTCTTCCAGCGCCGAGCAGTTATTCAACACGGCGTTCATGCCTTTAGCTCCAAAAGCACACGATCCACAAGATAGCTTCTTCAAACCCTTGCAATTCTTCGCGAAAGCTTCCATTCCAGCATCAGTAAGCTCACGGCACGATCGGAGCTTCAAACGAGTTAGGTTCCGGCACCGTAACGAGATAAGCACCAACGCCTCGTCACCTATACTCGTAGATCTACGGTCACATTTCAAAGCGAGTTTCGTGACCGAATCGAATCGTGAAAAAATCAAAGGAACCACCGTTACAAGGTCTGATTGCGCGTTGAGAGAGAGACGGTGACGGCTCTGACCTTCGACGCGGAGCCAACGGCGGCAGACGAGAGAACAACTTTTCCGGTCACCTGAGCTAAGAGACTGGAAAATGCAAGCTAAACACTCATCAGGAATATAGTTAGTATAATCAAAATCTCCGACTTCGAATACATCAATAACAGCATCGTCGGAATCGTCGCTATCTTTCATGGAAGAAATCGGCGATGAGGATCTGAATTTGATACGGTTATGAGCTCCGGCGAAGGTGGAAGCTGATTGACCCATCCACCACTAGCCAAAAAGAAGGAAAAAAGCTAATTATATCCACTTGTGGTGAATTGCTATTTTTTCCACTGTCCTTTTGTCTTCGTCTTTTTCGGGTGAAGAAGCTGCATTGCGGGTGAGAAAGCGGACCTGAAATTAGAATTAGTTCGGATTTTATTCTATTTTTTTGGCAAGTTTGTTAGGGCCAGGTAAGTGTTAAGGTTAAATTACGTTTTAGGAAATGGTTGTTATATCTGATTTCAGGGGGGTGTAAAACTTGAACAATAGTCAAAAGTGCGTGCCGTGTGGACAACCTAAAAGCTGCAAGTAGGCGTGCCTGTTGGGGTCTTTGAGAGTAAAAAATACCGTTTGATACATAAACCATTCCTTATTCAGGTAAATTTAGGAAAAAATATCACATCTCAAAGGATGTGTTTGGTAGGGAGGAAAATGTTTTCCTAAAAAAAAGTTTTCGTGAAAAATGAGTAGTGTTATCACTTATTTTTTCTTGTTTGGTTGGCGAGCGAAAATATTTTTTCTGGAAAATATTTTCTAGTATTTGGTTAGAGATTAAAAAATATTTTTTAGAAAAATAATTTTTTATGCTACTCACCTCACCCCCTCCTCAAGTCCCTATGTTTCCTGTGCTCTCCCCTCTCCCCTCCCCGAAATATCCAACATTTTCATGACTATATTTTCTTTAAGAATTTAATTATTCTTTTAAAAATTTACACAAACCCAAAAGAACTAATGTGTTGCTTTACTATTTTACGCAAAAATAACGTTGAACTTGTGCTCCATAACTAAAGTAAAATATTCTTTTTTGGTTGAAAAAGAAAGTACTATTTCTACAACATGAAAATAAAATATTTATTTTGTTGAAAATAAAATAAAATATTTTTTCTACATCATGAAAAGAAAATACTCATTTTGTTGAAATGAAAGAAAAAATATCGTGAAAAGAAAATACTCTTTTTGTTGAAATAAAAGAAAATACTTTTCACTACATCATTTTATTGAAATGAAAGAAAATACGTTTTGCTACATCATTTTGTTGAAATGAAAAAAAATATATTTTCTACATCACGAAAAGAATGTACTTTTTTTGTTTAAAAAAAAATTATATCGTGAAAAAAAAATACTCATTTGTTGAAATGAAAAAAAATATATTTTATCTATAACATGAAAAGAAAATACTATTAATAATATTTCTATTTAGGTAGGGTGGGGTGGGGGTGAGATTGGTGGAGTTGGGATGGGGTGTGATGTTGGTGGGGGTGGGAAATGAAGGGATGGTTGGAAAAGAGTTTTGGAAAATATTTCTTCTCTCTTTTGATAAGGAAATTGGAGTAAAAATGAGTTGACGAGGAAAATATTGTCCAAAATATTTAAATCAATCAAACATGAAAAAATTAAAAAATATTTTTCAAAAAATATTTTTTATTATACCAAATATACCCAAAAAATAATATAGGCAATTTACCTAAATATAACTATTCACGGTTCGCATCCGTAATTTAAAAATCACAAAAAAAAAATAGTTTCATGTTGTTCCAATGCTCCCTCGGTTGAAAGTGAAACATAGAAGTATTCCCCTTGTGCCACAGAAGTACAGAACAAAAGGAAGGATCTCACATGTGTCTCGTGTGTCTATGCAATTGGATGCAGCTATACACTATGACTTTTTGACCTCGAGCCTTGAACTTTCACAATCACATTTTCTCCTTTTTCATTTTACTTGTTGTTAAATTTCCTTCGAATTCAGCCTGTGAAAGAGGAAGCATTTTTTACATAATTGTTTTTTTAGGGATTCTACCCATCACGATATAATTTTTGGTAATTATTTTTCTTTAACTTTCCCTTTTATCATCTCTCCAGAGTCCAGAAGGGGGATTGTTTCTCGAGGGGTATTTATGGTTTGGTTTGGTTCGATATTTTCTTAAAAAGAAACCAAATCAATTAAGTCGATTCTTCAAATATTGAAACCAAACCAAATCAATTAAGTCGTTTTTTATCGATTCGATTTTTGTCGGTTTTAGTCGGTTTTTTGGTTATTTATCGGTTTTTTTCTTAAACATGAGACATAAACTACCAAACACATATTCCGGAGACTACATTTTCAACGTAATACTATCAAATCAATTGCTCTTTGAGAAATCTATCATTTACCAAGATATATTGATGATAATTGAATCAACTCGTGATGAATAATTTAAGTACTCAATTAAAAATTAATTATTTTTAACATGAAATAAATTATTGTACTTAGTAAAAGAAAATTACCAATCAAAGTAGAATGTAAAGGCAAAAAATTAGATTATTATAATAGCAAAAAACTAGACTAAAAATATAAACGACTAATATGTATCATAAAATTTTAGAAACTTTATATAAAAATATACATATATATAGCTAGGTGTAATAATAAATTTAAATAGCTACTTCTATAGTCGGTTTTGTTCGATTTTTTCGGTTATTTTTTGATTAAAACCAAAACCAAACCAATATTGATCGATTTTTAAAATTCAAAACCAAAACCAAACCAAACCTAAAAAGTATCAGTTTTTTTGGTCGGTTTGGTTCGGTTTTTCGGGTTTTTATGAAGACTCCTAGTTTCTCCTAATTGAAATATGTTCAGAAGAATAAATTTTGTTTTATATTTCGTCTTAATCTTGTGAAATTTGGTAAGTATAACTTTTTGGAAATATTTAAGATGAAATTTCTGAGACGTCTTTTGAAAAGTTTATAACTGTTTGAAAAATGAGATCGCCGATAATCTTATGAACTTAAATGACTTAGTAGTCTTTTTATCATTATTATTATGATGATTTAATAGCAAATTATAGAAAGCCGAGACATTTTTTAATTTTAAAAGTAGTAATAAACTCTAATCAAAATTTAGCCTTCGTCTGTTACTCTTCTCATTTATTGAACAATCCAATCATTCCAAGTGTCAACTATTCATGGAAACAGTCTCGTCTGTTCCTTAGGGTCGTTTTGCTGTAATGGTGCGATATATTCGAATATCCATGGGATTAGTTATCCCACCTTTTATATGGGATAACTAATTCTACCATTTTAGTGTAAAAATTGTTACGGAATTAGTTTATACCTCAAAATAAATATGGAATAAAATTAATTATATTTTCTATCCCGTAATTATTATTCTTATCTCATGCACCAAACGAACCAATGGAAGAAGGTAATTAACTCTTTGTTTGATAGAAGTAAGAACCAATGTTTGCGTAAATGGAAAGGAAGAAGGTAATTAACTCTTTGTAACATGTACGAATGGTGTGGGATGATATGATACCGCATAATTGGCGATCAATAAGCAGATGCATGAACGAAGGTAAGTATATATTTAAAAAAAAGATAGTGCGATTCACAAAATATTCTGCATTCATGCATGATTCGAAAAAGGGTCACACCCCTAAGATTGTAATGTAGACAAATTACGCTAATACAATTATTAGTGACAAATTGGAACTTATAACCTTAGGTCATACAAATATAACTCCATTATCACTCCAAAATTCCCCTTCAACAAGATTAGCATATTTATCATTTTTTAATGGGGTCCCTTAAAGACAGTACTCTTTTAGGATCTTGGTCTTAAATTGACTCAATGCCAATAAGATAACCATGCTGTGTGGATGCATTGAATGCATATAGCGGCAAAGTTCTGGCAAATACTTTGAATGTATGGCACGGCAAAATGGTCCAATTTTTATCACTCAATTTTTACTATTATGATTTAAAATCACCTTATATCAGAACTCCATCAGGGGATAAGCTGATAAGGGTAAATGAGATTTTTTTCCAGCAGCGGATGAGGTAATATTAGTCAAAAATTTAACGAAAGTTGCTCAATTTCAAATAGTACATGACAAATTTGACCCTTTCCCGAATTCAAATATTTAAGACTTTGATTTTATGAAAAATGAAAATCGCTAATAATCTTATGAACATCACGTTTAATTCGGTATTATTTTGTCCTAGTGATGACATAATGGCAAACTAGAAAGTAAATAGTATATAAGAGGATTAGCAGATGATGGTCCACATGCTTAACATAAAGGGCGTTTTGATAAATTCAGTTAAAATGAAGCAATATGATCGCTTTACTTTACCGTAACTTCAACATAATCTTTTGACTGATTTGACTAAATTGCTCCTGGGCTTATTTCATCAAACATCATCACACTTCTACACTCCAATCCGTCACGTGGGCCCCAACATCCCACCCACCCAACTTTCTTCCTAATAGTTGAGTGATGCACCTAGAGATCCCATTTATCTTTCCCATTTCTTCATTTGATTTATATTGTTATTAGAGTAACTAATATGTGATATTTAATATTATTTACTAAAAAAAAACAATACTTCATAAATTTTAATATCTAAATGTGAATATTTTACTTTAATTATCTCAAAAATGTACTTCTTTGTTGGTTCTTTCTTGGCAACTAAAATATTATTTTCTTTCACAATAATTTACACAAAAGGATTTATAGTTTAATTAAAGCTAATGTAACTTGTGAAATTATAGTTATTTTTGCTGATAATTTATTTTTGTTTAAAAAAGTCTTTCTCATTAAAGGAAACCCTATTAAATTTATTGGCATCAATTCTATTGAGTCATCTCTTACATTGCATATATATTGTTTGACAACATCGTATTTTTTAGTTTATTATTGAAATCTTACATGATCAAGCAATCAGACAAATGAACATTATTTATTAGTCTATCTATAAGACAAATAAAACGAGTATTTTAAATTTATAATAAAGCACAATACTTATTAATACTGACGTCATAAGTAGGAATAAAGAAGAAAAATATACAATAAATCATAAATTACTACAATATATGTATGCAGTAAGAAAAATGAAAGCAGGAAAGTATGCAATAAGAAGGGAAAAAGGAGAAGAAGGAGTACCAGCAATTGCACTAGCAGCAAGAAGACTCTATAGATAAAACAATAAAAAGGGTTAAAAAGATTCACAGTAAGAGAAAGTATGTAGTAGGCGAAAAAAAAGGTAAAAGGAGCACCGAGGCTAGAATTAGGAGCAAGAAGTACGCTCTCAGAGATAAATCTGAGGAGGAAAAGAGTTTTTTTTAAAATATATTAAAAAGAAAAAAATAAGTTTTGAAATATCATATGGTAATTATACTATATTATTACCATTAATTCTTTATCGCCTTTGATAATTGCAAAGTGTAGTTACCTCATTTTAATTATGCATAATTTTATGTGAATTAAGTAATTAAATGTACAGATAAATATATTAAATTGTGTAATTACATTAAACTACACTCAAATTCAATTACATAAATACTTCCAAACAAGCTCTGAAAGTTTAAATATTTGAGCTTCAAATTATTGGGCGCTAACTGTGATTAGTTAAAGTAATAAAGCTCTAAAAAATATTGGCCTATTTCGTTGTTTATACTCTATACGAACCGCAAACAATTATATGTCTTGATCCTAATCACTATTGTCCACAAGGAAATAAATGAGAAGAATAACACAATAATAAACGTTGAACGTATCTGACCGCTAGACTCGAAAAAGGACTCAAAGCAATAATGCACAATAATTAATTAGGTTTCGGGTCCATTGATAAATCATTCATTGTAAACCATTCAAATTGCATTTCCTGTCATATAGCTCACAAACAAAGTTGATCAATATTTTGCGAGAATCTTCTTTAATAAATGCATTTTCGAATTTTTATAAAATTGAAGATAACATTAATATAAACACAACATCCTTCCCTCCAAGAACTCCCCACCTTGCTCTTGGGGTGACTCGAACTCACAACCTCTTGATTCGAAGTGGAGGGTGCTTAAAGCAACCCACCTTGTCAAAGAAGATAGCATTAATATAATAAATGTAATATTTGAAATGCCTATTGCGCAAAAAAGCTTTTCAAATTACTCGACGGAAAATAGTTATACGTAGAAGCTGCAAAGCGTAAATTTTCATTAAAAGTCCTTAATCATCATTAGTTGTACGTCCAATCATAATAGACCATCTCAATGGGAAAAAATCTAATATACCTAAAGCATTATTGTTTTTCCGTAAAACGGTACAGTTTAATTTATACGTGATTTTTAGACAAATGAACTAATTTGATCCTGAAATAATATAATAATCGAAAAAATACACAATACTTAGCCTTAGAATATAAATGAAATAGCAAAGATGGTGATTTCGTGAACACAATTTTCGAACACAGCAATGATGAGATCAAAAGGCAAGAAAGTGAAATTGTATAAACTTTTGATAGAATATAGTATATGTTTTTGCGAGAAAATTCGTCTCATTTACAATGGTAACTAAGATCACTATTTATAGCTATGCATAGGGAAAAAAATCCTAGGATCATACCCTCCTTTAATGCCAATTATAAGGGTCATTGATGAAGATGTAACGGTGAACATAAATGTCAAATTTTTTATAACGGACCTTCGCTCTTAATGATGCAGAATATTCCTTAGTAAATGCTACCGGGCGCAGAGCATTTAATACACTTTTATGAATGTTATCCTTTCCGGTGACAAGCGGAATGGCTGCGTTCGGTCCTCAACCATCACATCTTGGATTCCATATGTCCTCATTTTAGTCATCCACGTGTCATATCATATTTTACCCTATACAGATAGTCCCCCTGCTTTTCGGTGATATAACTTTGTGTTACCGAAAAGTTGGTAGAAATACCTTTTTGGCGGAAATTACTATAATTTCCTCTGAAAGTCTCTGACAGTTGATTAGACACACGTCTCTCCGTATTTAATGCCCCGAACACGCGTCATCCCTTGATTCAACACAACTTTTGCTGATTATCGAGGTAATCATGGCCATGAATTTAGCCGCCAAAATTTTACTTATACGCAACTTTCTTTTCCTTTGCGTTTCACAATTGCTTGAGCTTCTGACTTGTATCCTTGTTTTCTATTTTTTTCTAATTTTCTTCAAACACAACCTTTTTACCTTCTTCTTTTCCAATGGCTTCTTCCTCTAAATGTGCTGGTTCTACAAAGAATAAGAACAAAACCGAAGATTCCATTCCTCCAACAATGGGTTCCATCATCCCAAAGAGGCTTAGTACTTCGAAGGATTTTTAAGAGAAATTTCCTACAGCTAACCCTCGTATATGGGCTATTAGTAGGTACCCTTCTTCTATTCGTCCTTCCAGTATTCCTGCTGTGAAGGAGGACTGCCACTGAAATGAGTTGGAAATTATTGCTCCTGATTTATCGGAGCGAGTGACCCTTCCCAAGAAACGTTTTACATACTTTTTCACGTATCCCTTTACTTTGGGTGCGTCTTATTTGAGCGGAGAGCTTGATTCCGTGATTGCGGAGTTTTGCCTTTGCTATCAGGTATGTTTGGCACAAGTAAGTCCTTTAGTGTAGAGGACGATCGCCTGCCTCCGAAGTTTGTGCCAAGAAACTGAAGAGGAGCAAAACTTAGCTCAAATGATGAATCTATATTCCCCCAAAATCTTCTGTTGGGGAATGATAAACCTTTGCAAGCGTGGTCACCATGCTTTGTTTTCTAGCATGGATGATGATAACGACCGTGGGTGGATGGAGTGGTTCGTTGCAGTTGCTACCAACGACATCATTCCGACAATGGCTTCATCCTTTCCGGTTGCATGGAACCACACTCGTACGTTCTTTGTATAATATTCCTTTTACTAGATATTCTTCTACGGTCGTATCATCTCTTCACCCTTCGAGCAACTCGATGGATCCCACCGGTGGTGAAAGGTTTGGACGGGTGGGTTCAGAAGATCTTGGACGTCACAACGCCCGAAACTCGTTCATGGAAAGAACTAGCCCTTAAATATGGGTGGAAGACCAAAAATCATGGTAACTTTAATTTACCTTGCTTCTATTTTTACATATAAAGAACTTGGTTGAACCCTTCTGACTTGTTCACGGAATTAGGTCTACCTGCGGGCTTTGTTGTTGTCCCCGAGGAGGACGTTCTGGCTGATCCTACTTATGCAGCGAGGCTGCTTTAGGAAGCACTTACTCGAACAGGTATCTCCGGGCCTGTTTCAGGTGCAAATACTTCTTTACAGAGTCCCCGGCCGGAGGATAAACAAACAAAGAGAAGACGTTCCTCTGCGGCCGGGGAAAAGAATAAAAGTGCAAAAGACTAATGCCCCCGAGTCATCTTCGGTAGCGATGATGACTGGTCCTCCTTCCGGGATGGTCGTAGACACTGTAATGATCGATGATGATGAAGAAGCTAGTGATGAGGGAGCTTCTTTACATAGACGGCGATAATCCTCATCATCTCAACAGGATGCTCAACCTTTTGTGATAGTTTCACCAACTGAAGACGACGTCTCAGCACTTTGGGGAGAATCTGATTTAGTAGAATATGCCAACTCCCGCTTTCGGACCCCAATTGCTGTAACTGGTGCTGCGGGGCAGAGTACCAGGTCCTTGCCGTCTTTAGTTGGCGATCATCCAACAACCGGCACTGCATTTGATGCAGCTGCCTCTCATTCTTCAATGCCATCAGCTTCATCTCCACCTTCACCAACACCAGCAACTGCTACATCACTTCCATCTTCGTCCACTCTTCTACCCGCAGTTGTTACATCACCTCCATCGGCCGTAAGTGACCATGAAGAAGGCGTTCCTCTTCCACAGTCCCTAGTTCATAGGAACTTGGGGCAAAATGATGTTGCTCCTTCTGAAGATCCGCAAAGGAGGAGGAACATTAATTTTTTGGTCTCTACCGAATGCAACTTGTTATCCCGGGCGGTGGAGCTTGCTGAATATCTGAAGCCTTTGGCTTCAAAAATAGACTGGGAAAAGATTCAGGCACTCTCGGGAGAGTTCTTTTTGAACAATGCCATACACAACGCCACAGCGGTACGTTCTCTTCTCCCTTCATTACCTCTTCTACTTTTTTATGAATGTATTCTAAGTTTTACTTTTTCTTGTCTTGTAGGCCAACTTTCTTACTTTTGAGGTCCTTCAAAGGTTGATTCGTGAAAAGGAAGAACTTACTTTTGAACGGAATCAACTTTTGGTGGAACGAGAACAAACTGTTCTCCGCCTCTTAGAACTGGAAACCAAAGCTACTAAGGCCGTTATTTTGGAGGCTCGTTAGCAGCAAAGCGAGCAAGAAGTGGTAACCCTTAGCCAAGAAGTTGGGCTTGAGGGTTAAATTTGATGAAGCAAAGGCCAAATAGGCTTAAGTCCAGGATGTCGTTCTTGCTGCAACCGAGCACGAGTTTGTTGCTACCGAAAACGTAACCAACTTAGAAGCAGCCTTGAACTCCAAAATTGAATAGCTTACTGCTTTGGGGGAGAAACACACCCAACTAAAAGAGAAGTACAGGAAAACTATCGAGCACAACAGGCTCTTTAGTTCAACTGTGTGCGACCTTGACGTCAGCCTCAAGTCTTCTAGATTCGCTCAGGAAAGCCTTTATGCTGAGGTTTCTCAACTCAAAGAAGAACTTAAGCGTCGAGTGGCTTCTTTCGTTGTTGAAAAAACTTATTCCATGTACAACATAAGGAGAAAAACTTTGGAAGAGGCCAAATCTGGTATCATTGATGTTGATGCCGAAAATGCTAAGGCCCGCGAGGTTGAGTTGGCTGAAAGAAATGGACTCCCGGCACAGTCTGATGCTCCAGGTTCTTCCGATTCTGGTTCCGAGTTTTCAAAAATTGAAGAAGGATCGGAAGGTGATGATGTCGAAGACCAAATTGGGGAAAATGTTGAGCCATCGGTGGAAACTCCTACTTTTCCCGAGGATGCGAATTCTTCTCTTCCTCCTGGTTTCGGAGGCGCTGCAATTTAGCTTTTTCTTTCTTTTCCCATTTTGTACTTTTATGTCTTTGGTCCGTTCTTGTAAATAAAGACATATTTTTTCTCAAGTATCTTTTGAGTCTTACTCTCGTTTGAATATCCATGCAAGTCTTTAACTTTTGCATTTGTTCAAGCATTCTGTGCATGTTGTTTTATTCGCACTTTACTATGTGTAGTATCGGATGCCTTTTATTCGAAGCATTTTGATTCTGAGTATTATCCCTTTTATGTGAGGGTTTCTACGAATATTTGCGCAAGTTTCCCTTTTACGTGAGGGTTTCTATGTATATTTGCGCAAATTTCCCTTTTACGTGAGGGTTTCTGTGAATATTTGCGCAAGATTGCTATTTGTGTCCTTTTCATATGCGGCTTCGGGTGTATTTTTTCCCGATGGCATTTTAGATTCCGAGCATTGATTTTTCCGGAACCAACCCTTTAACATGAGGGTTTTTATAAGAGAGGGCCCTCTTATGTTTACAGTGCTCTTGAAGAGGACGTCTCCTGTTCATTACGACACTAACATTTGAAGTACTTGTTTAACTTTCAAATGGAAAAGTTATCTCATTGTTTAGACAAGAAACAAGATAAAAGCAAAATGATTTCATTTTATTCCTTCTATTTCCAAAAAATACATAAGCATCTTGCTATGCAGAAAAGAATTGCCATTACTTGTAGCCATCTTGTACAATTTGTTTCTACGAGGCTTGTTTCCGAATTTTCGTTCCCGGTTGACGTGGCAGTCATTATTGCCATATCCTCATATCATTCCCCCCTCCTAGTGTTTGAATGCGAAGAATGCGAATTGGAACACTGGAAGTCTTGTATCTTCGAAGGTTCCACCAATGAATTGCTAGGTAATCCTTCACTTGGTAACATATCTTGTTTCCCCTTAGTAATCCATGCTATCGAGCCAAAGAATACCTAACAGTCCTCTGATGGTTTGTGCTCGTGAACGGACGGGTAACCTCTGTTTGGTATCAAACTTAACTTCCGGTGGGAATTTGCCATCGAACCAAAGATTACCTAATCGTCCTCGAGTGGAAGCTTGTTCGTTTGCCTTGCTATCAAAGGTCTTATTGCTGCTATCTTTGTAGTATGCTTTCTGTCGCTGCCTCATTAAAAACCTTGCCAGAAAAATCTAATTGGGACAAAAACTGAACGAAAGGAAAAAGAGTGCAACACATACTTTCTACTTGAGTGTCGTTCATCAGCTATAATATCTTTTGAGGTGTGCCACATTCCAGTTGCTGGGCAACTTGTCCCCATTCTGGTTCTCCAACTTGTATGAACCTTTCCCAGTGACAGCTGAAATCCTGTAGGGACCTTCTCATGTTGGACCTAGCTTTCTCGCGTTGAGCTCCCGGGTATTTTGTGGTACTTTCCTTAAAACCAAGTCTCCTACTTTGAAAAAAATGGAAGTTGGCTCTTCGATTGTAATATCGCTCCATCCTCTGCTTTTGAGCTGCCATTCTTACATGCGCAAATTCCCTGCATCCCTCAAGCAGTTCCAAATTGATTAGTATTGCTTTGTTGTTCGATTCTTTATTTGTATGAGAATATCTCAAAGTGGGTTCGGCCATTGCAACCGCGATTAGGGCTTCAGCACCGTACATAAGGGAAAATGGAGTTTCTCCTGTACTTGATTTGGTCGTTGTTCGGTAGGCCAATAGAACTTCGGGAAACTCTTCGGGCCATTTGCCTTTTGCTGCTTCCAACCTTTTCTTGAGGTTTTGAATGATCACTTTGTTTGTTAACTCCGCTTGACCGTTTGTGCTATGATGGTAAAGCGAAGATGTGATTCTCTTTATTTTCAAGTCTTCGAGGAACTTTGTAACTTTTGCACTGATAAATTGTGGCCCATTGTCGCATGCTATATCTTTTGATATTCTGAACCTGCAAATTATATTTTCCCACAGGAAATCGACCACTTCGCGTTCTCCGATCTTCTGATAAGAACCTGCTTCCACCCATTTAGAAAAATAATCAGTCAAAATTAAAAAAAAACCTTACCTTTTCGGGAGTCGGTGGTAGCGGTCCGATGATATCCATCCCCCATTTCATGAATATCCATGGGGATAGAACCGGTTGATGTACTAGTGATGCGTAGTGTTGACACTTATCACATTTTCGTGCAAAAAGTTTGGCGTCTTGTTCCATGCGAGGCCAATAATATCCTGCCCGTACCAATTTCAGCACCAAAGATTCTGCGCCTGAGTGATTGTCGCATATCCCTTCGTGGATTTCTCTCATGACATAGTCAGCTTCTGATACCCCTAAACACCGGGCCAGCAGCCTTGGAAATACTTTCTATACAATTGGCCTTTCCTGAAGCTATATCGTGCAGCTTTGGTGCATAGCGCCCATGATACTTTGAGATCGTCGGGCAACTTTCCATTCTCGAGGTAGTTGATTATTACGTTTCTCCATTCCCAGACCAGACTAGCTGAATTCACCTCATAGTAACCATTCATATCAAGGACTGAGCTCATCAGTTGTACCACCGTTTCGGACTCCGATCCCTTTATTTCCGTCAAAGAAACTAAGTTTGCTAATGCATCCACTTCTGCATTATCCTCTCTCGGGATATGAGTGATTGACCACTCACGGAATCGTGCCAAAAGAGCCCGGACCTTTACCACATATTGTTGTATACGTTCTTCTTTGGTATCAAAGATCCCGTAAACCTGATTTACCACTAGTTGTAAGTCACATTTGATTTAGATAACCTTGGAATCAAGTCCCCGGGCCAATTCAAGCCCTACAATCAAAGCTTCATACTCTACTTCATTATTAGTTAAAGGGATAGTGTTGATGACTTGCCTTAAGGTTTCCCCCGAAGACGTGACTAAAATATTCCGAGCCCGGACCCTTTTACATTCGAGGCTCCATCCGTAAATAAGATCCAAACCACTGACGTCGATTCCGACACCATTACTGCCTCATTGGTTGCCAGAGGTTGAAGTTCTGGACTAAAATCAGCCACGAAGTCAGCCAAGACTTGTGATTTAATTGTAGTCCTCGGTTTATATTCTATGTCGAATTCACTGATTTCAACGGCCCATTTGGCCAATCTGCCCAAGAGCTCGGGTTTATGAAGGATGTTCCACAATGGGAAAGTAGTCACCACAGCTATTGGGTGGCATTGAAAATAGGACCTCAGCTTCCGAGCGGAGACTACGAGAGCTAAGGCCAGTTTTTCCAAATGTGGGTAGTGAGTTTCTGCCCCCGTTAAAATTTTGCTAACGTAATAAATAGGAAATTGCGTACCTTCGTCCTCCCGGACTAAAATCGTACTTACCGCAACTTCTGAAACCGCGAGGTAGACTAGCAATGTTTCGCCTTCTTTTGGTTTCGAGAGCAATGGAGGGCTTGATAAGTCCTTATTCATGTCCCTCAAAGCCTACTGGCACTCCGATGTCAATTCGAAATTGTTCTTCTTTTTTAGCCATGTAAAGAAGCGATGACACTTTTTCGACGATCGGGAAATGAACCTGCTCAAAGCTGCTAGCCTTCCTGTGAGTCTTTGGACTTCCTTCACGTTTGATAATTGACCGAGATATCGTCTATGGCCTTGATTTTGTCGGGGTTTACCTCAATTCCCCTTTGTGAGACCAGAAACCCCAGGAACTTATCGGAGCTGACCCCGAACGCGCACTTTTCGGGGTTAAGTTTCATGTTATGCTTCCTCAGGATATAGAATATTTCTTGCAAATGTTTAAGGTATTTACCTGCATTCAAAGACTTAACGAGCGTATCGTCTATATAAACTTTCATGGTCTTTCCTATTTGCTTTTCAAACATTTTATTTACGGGCCGTTGATAAGTGGATCCAATATTTTTCAACCCAAAGGACATTACATTGTAACAATATGTACCGAAATTTGTTATAAACGAAGTCTTTTATTGATCTTCTGGGTTCATCTTAAGGAAACTCATTAACTCGTGCCCGGCCGTGGCATCAATCATTTGATCGATATTTGGCAGTTGACACGAATCTTTCGGCACGCCTTATTAAGATCTTTATAGTCTACACACATACAAAATTTATTGTTCTTCTAAGGAACTACTACTACATTGGCTAGCCAGTTTGGATTTCTTACCTCTCTGACCGAACCGATTTTAAGCAAGCGGGTTACCTCTTCTTTGACGAATTTATTCCTGGCCTTGGCAGTAGGGCACTTATTCTGTCGTACCGGTGGTACGTTGGGATCCAAACTCACCTTGTGCATGGCTATTTCCGTTGGGATACCTGTCATATCCTCGTGCGACCATGCAAAACAATCAACGTTAATTTTTAGGAATTCAACAAAACTAGACCTGAGCTCGGGGTGCAGTCCTGTCCCCAAGTGAAATTTTCTTTCTAAGAATTCTTCGAACATTGCCACTTGATCTAGTTACACTGCCGTGGATTTAGTTGCGTCCGTATCTTCCGAAATTTGAAAATATCTCGGCACCTGATATTGTTTTGACGACTCTGCCCTTAGAATAACCTCTTCTAACTCAGGAGTAAGCGCCGATTCCTGTAATTGCTATGTCGTGCGCTCCTTCACTTTGTTACTGGAAACTGAGATTGCATTCATCTCTCTCGCTGCTAGTTGGTCACCTTTTATCTGCTTGATTCTTTCGGGCGTTGGAAACTTCAGCAATTGGTGATATGTCGAAGGTACAACTTTCTTCTCATGTAACCACGGCTTTCCTAAGATGGTGTTGTATCCCATATCACCATCCACTACTTAGAAGAGAGTTGTTTTCATTACTTCTTCAGCGTTCGTGAGCAGCAAGATCTCTCCCCGAGTCATCACGCTCGCAAGGTTGAATATAGCGAGGAGTTTTGTTGCCGGAATAACGCCTCCGATGAGTTTAGCTTGTTCCAATACTCTCCATTGTCTGATATTAGCCGAACTTCTTGGATCCACTAGAATACGCTTAATTTTAAAATCTAACATATTTAAAGAGATTACCAATGCGTCGTTGTGTGATAACAACAATCTGTCTGCTTCTTCCTCCGTGAAAGTGATATCATCCTCCCAGAGTCTTTGGCTGTGAGTTATTGATACTTTAATCTTTTTTTGCCGCCGAAAAGATGACCTTGTTAATCTCGTTCTCCTCAAAGATCACGTTGATCGTCTAGCGTGGGGTTTCTTCTCCTGCTTTCAAAGATTCCGGGTTGTCTATATTGCGACCGTAATTGTTCTTAGCTCGATCACTCAAGAATTCTTAGAGATGGCCATTCTTCAATAGCGTTGCCACCTCCTCCCGAAGATTTCGGCAGTCCCCTGTCCGGTGACCGTTCGTCCCGTGGTATTCACACCATAAATTGGGATCCCTCTGGCTGTAATCAGACCTCATAAGTCTTGGGAGTCATGCTTCTTTAATGTTCCTCATGACTCATACTAGTTCCACTACACTGACGTTGAAGTTATATTCTGATAACCTGGGGTAAGAAAGATCTCAAAACCCCGACATTTTTTTGTCTTGAAGTGATCTATTGTTTCGACCACGATCAGTCCCTCTATCAACGGTGGACTTGTTTACTGTTCGGAAATTTCTACCACGGCCTTCGGTATGCTCGTAGGGCCTAAACCGAGCCCTCGAAGTCCGCATATCCGCGTAGTAGTCATCCTTTTATTTTTCTCTGTTCTTCTCCCGTTCTTTAGCCGATGATGTAGAACCGACTTGGTCATCTTCGATCCTTATCTTTGACTCGTACCGTTTGTGAACATCTGCCCAGGTTGTTTCTTAAAACTCAAGCAGGCTCTCCTTCAGCTTTCGGGAAGCGTCTGAACATCTCGGATTCAATCCTTTGGTAAAATCTTCAGCTGCCCATTCATCCGGGACGGTCGGGGAGCAACATTCTTTCTTTCTGGAATCGGGCAACAAAATCTCGAAATAATTCAGATTCTCCTTGTGTAATTCTGAATATGTCGGCCTTCCGAGCTTGCACATTTTTGGCCCCGGTGTGAGCTTTAATGAAAGAATCCGCGAGCATCTCAAAGGAATCTATGGAATGCTCAGGCAGTAATGAATACCACATTAGGGCTCCCCTCATGAGAGTTTTGCCAAATTTCTTTAGCAACACATATTCAATTTTGTGAGGATCTAGATCATTTTCTTTCACCGCCGTTATGTAGGTGGTAATATGTTCCTGTGGGTTTGAAGTTCCATCATACTTTGGAACTTCATGCATTTTGAAACGCTTCGGGGTTAGTTATGGTGTCGTACTTGGCTTGTACGGTAATTAAACATACTTCTTCGAGTTCAGGCTTTCAATATTGGTGGTGCGCTCGGGATTTGATACATGCATGTATTTACTTTCCTCATGAACCATAAAAGCTCATCTTTGAATGAGTCGTTCTCGTTTTTAAGACATGATCTGCTCCTTCCAGCCCCATCGGAGCCAACTTCACCCCTGGAAGTGTTTTTGTCGACTCTCTGTGTTGTTTGGTCTACGGGAACAATGGGAGGAATTGGATCATGCCTGTTTGCATTATTCGAAGCTCCTGATAGCGCTTGTTTTAGTTCCGTCATAACCTGATCCTGTCGCGTGAGATGGCCTAGAATGATTGCCTGTTACTCTTTCAGGACCCTCACAGCATCCGCTACTTGCTCCTCATCAGCATCGTCGGGAGTTGTCTCCCGAACCCGTCGAGGGTACCGCCTGTCATGCACCGGTGTGGCGTCATTCCCCTTATTACGGGTGTCAATGATTGAATCCTCGAAATGAGGTTGACCTATCTAATTTCAGGGTTGTGTGCATCGTTAATAGTGTTATCTGCCTTTTTTTGCGATTTTTCTAAGACAAAATAATCAAAACACGTTAGTAAAAAAGGCAAGGATCAATTTAATTGCACGGCTGTCTAGGTCCCACGGTGGGCACCAAACTATTTTTCCGTAAAATGGTACAGTTGAATTTGTACGTGGTTTCTAGACAAGTGAACTAATTTGATCCTAAAATAATATAATAATCAAAGAAATACACAATACTTAGCCTTAGAATGTAAATAAAATAGCAAATATGGTGATTCCGTGAACACGGTTTCCGAACACATCAATGATGAGATCAAAAAGCAAGAAAGTGAAATTGTATAAAGCTTTGTATATAATATAGTATATGTTTTTTATAGAAAGTTCGTCTCCTTTACAATGGTAACTGAGCTCACTAATTATAGCTATGCCTAGGGAAAAAGGTCCTAGGATCATTCCCTCCTTTAATGCCAATTACAAGGGTGATTGATGAAGAAGTAACGGTGAACATAAATGCCAAATTCTCTGTAACGGATTGTCGCTCTTAATATTGCAGAATATTTCTTAGTAAATTCTATCGGGCGCAGAGCATTTATACACCTTTATGAACATTTTCCTTACCGGTGACAAGCGGAGTGGCTGCGTTCGGTCCTCAGGCATCCCATCTTGGATTCCATGTGTCCTCCTTTTAGTCAGCCACGTGTCATATCATATTTTACCCTATACAATGTCATGTGTGTGCGCCTTCTTTAAACCAATACTATGAATAAGACACAAAACTGATAAGAATATGTAATCTATACAAAATATCGAGTATATTAGTAGCTTTTACCTTAAAGTTGAAAAACTAAAGGAAAAATGTAACATATTGTTGAACTTGTTAAATGTAATGAAAATATTACCGTGGATATCCATTTTTTTACTACACTGTAGATAATCTTCCTGAAGAAGATTATTCATTTAGTACTCCATCGAAGTTTATCTACAAGAAGCTGGTGCAGGCAGGTTGCAAGCAACTCAATGAAATAATTAATATCAGCTTCTTATTTAACAGGCAGGTTGCGAGCAGCTCATGCAAACAGCTTACAAGCATCTCAAGAAAAGCCTCATAACTGCTTCCTGAAAAGTCTTGCAGTTGCTTCCTGAAAAGCCTCGCAGCTGTTTCCTTTCTTCTATAAATAGAGAAGATTTCAGTTCATTATGTATATCAGTTTGAAGTTGAATAATATATCAATCTCTCTCTATACTTGTCTTCGATTTATTTACTTTACAGTCTTATTTTATAAAATGTTATCAACACAAGGATCTGATATTTTGAGCACTTTATTGAGTTTAATTTCTTGCGCATGAAGAAACTCACAGCCACAGAGAAAACGAGAAAAATATTAGCTACTGTCAGGTAGTATCATTCATTTGTATTCACTCATGTTTCCTACTAATTAAGTTTATAATCTGCATAATATCATATATGCATGTACGGTGATCGTTAGGTAACCATCTGGTCATTTGTACTGTAATATCACATGTGATCTTGAACAACTTATAAATTTTAAAATACCGTAATTTGTATACTTATATGTTCTATTTTACACTTACATGATCTTGAATTAAGGTTCTAATTTTACTCATCAAGAGTAATATCGTAGATGGAATTATAAAGTGGATAATAATATGTTAGGTCGACTTAAACTCTAACAGAGTTTGCAAGAAATATATAATCATGATGGTAACATTATTTCCCAAGTCTTGGTATGACTTTACTTCATTGTTCACTTGAATTCTAGCAAAGTATGACCACAAGAAATGGCTATATTAGAATATTCTATTGTAACTAAATTTGTTAACCACTAGAGTGATATATACCTAAGACCACTAGAAGTGATAATTTAGACTTGCTATGGTTATAATTGAAGATAAGTTAGAGAAAAATATTTCTCTATATTACATGCACGCCTCGATTTGCTCCTGAAGTAGTAAATATTTTAAAGAGGTTGAAGCATCACAATTTGATGTGATTAATGCACGTTCAAATAATTATGTTCGATTTCCTGAAAGATGAGAATTTTTGATAAATATTAATTCATTCCCTGAAGTGAATATGACAATATTAATAAAGCTTGTAAATATGAACTCGATCTTGATGTAAATATATTACAATTCACCTCCAGAAGAGGTAAGATGGTTGAGAGAATATATATACTCAATTTTTCGTATTTTAAATTTACTCCTGAAGAAGTAACACAATTGAAATTTCCTCCTGGAGTAGGAAAATATTGTGAAGAGGTGTTTTTTTGTGCTTAAACAATTATTTTAAATTGTTTATTTGATTATGATATTCTCTCATGATACCAGAAGTATCTAATCAATATTTGATAGTACAAAATGTATCAAAACTCCTAAAGAGCTAACTGTTTGTCTAGAAAACACATGACACTAGTAGTATCCGATAAATATTAGATTCTGGATAATAAATGAAGGCTCTCGAAGAGTTTATATACAAATATGTCATTCATATTATATGATTATGGTCAAAACATATGTTGTAGTAAACCTGAAGTTTACTAATACAAAGGGCTATCATACTCAGATTATAAATGATTGGAAGATTGAAAATCTTCATGTTTCCACAATCATAGGGGGTAAAATAATATGTATGTGAGAAGTTACCCACCATATTATTCAATTTGTACTACATCACGTGTCACAGTAAACTATAAGTTTACTAAGGCAAAAGTAGCTACAATAAATCAGAAATTTACTGATACGAAAGTAGCCACAGTAAACCAAAAGTTTACTATTGCAAAAGTTTATGACATAGTAAACCAGAACTTTACTAAGAGATAGCACATGCCACGATAAACTTGAAATTTTCATTTGCCATTTTTAAATGAGCTATTTGAGAATTCAGATAAGCATATAGTGAAGAGCTAGAAGATTCTTCAAAAATTCTCTTGTGTTGCTTGTTCTGATAATAAATTGATTATACTAGCTAAAGTTGGGACTAAGACCCCTGAATTCTGAAATATATAAAAGGTGAATATGGGCCCATTCACCTATCATGTGAACCACTTATAGATACATATATGAGATGGTTACATGTGTGTTTATTGTCAACCTGCCGTTTGGCATTTGAAATTGATTTTCTCAATTAAGGGCATAATTTTCAGATTATGAAATCAAGATAGTTCATCTTGATGATGCTGGTTTATATCCAAGCTGGTTTAGTATTGAATACCTCCTATTAATGTCTAAACTATTACTTATGTGAACAAAGCTTCATGTGTTGATCTATGATAAGTCCTCCCCTCACAATTGGTTTAGGATCAGAAATCAAATATTTTTACTATCTAATAACTTTTGATACGTGGTATATGATTAATATCTCTACCACTACGCACAAAGATATGTTCCCCAAAGAAGATAGGGGATATATGTTAGTTTTTCTAATATTAGGGGGATGGAATAAGCTGTTGGAAAATATGTTATATGAATTGATTAATCATTAATATGATCCTCATTCAGAAGATAATTCAAGTCAAATGCTAGACGCATTTGTTGATCCAAGTCAAATGCTAGACGCATTTGTTGATCCAAAATTAAATATCATATTTCAGCTGCAAATGCTCCTATTAAAGTTAAAGTCCATGAAGGATAAAGTTTACTGCACGCACAAAGCGTAATAGACCAATCGGTTCCGAAGGTAACAATCCTTGAAAAAGGATAGGAGCAAACGATCAAAATAATCATAATAAGAAGGAAATGAGCTCCAGAAGAGCCCATGACATAGCATTTCATGAAACTCTAGAAGAAGTTCAGGTACTTGAAAATAAAGAAAGTTAGGAGATCTCAATAAGTTATGTCGCTTGGGAACGGATATAAAATGATCGTCGACGATATATTTAATACAATATAGTGCATAACATTATAAAGATCGTGAGGATCAGATTTGCGGTCTAGACACTTAAAGATGACATGCCATTTAAATGCAAATCATAACCTATATGACTCATTTGATTAAATCTATATAAATATCCCTAAAGAATTAAAAATGCCTGAAGCATATAGCTCAAAGTCTTGAGAAATGTACTCGATCAGATTACAAAGGTATTTGTACCGTTTAAAGCAATCTGGGTGCATGTGGTATAATCACCTCAGTGAATATTTGCTGAAATAAGGTTGCATACATTATGTTATAAAGAAAATAACATCAGAATTTGTTATACTTGTTATTTGTGTTGATGACAAAAATTTTGTTGGAACTTCAGAAGAGCTCCAAAAGGCATTTCAATATCTTAAGAAAGAATTTGAGCTAAAAGATCTTGAAAGGACAAAACATTGTCTTGGTCTGCAAATTGAACATTTAACACACGGGATATTCATCCATGAATCTGCCTTTACAGAAAAGGGTCTTAAAATGCTTTTACATGGACAAAGCGCACCCATTGAGTACTGTAATGACCCGACCGGTTGTTTTGACTGTAAAAGCCCCGATCCCAAGTTTACTGCTTCCCCTGTATCTTTTTCTGCTTATGTAACTTATCGGGAGGTTTTGTTCGTGGTTTCAGAGTGTTTTGGGACACTTAGTCCCTACAACGGAAGCTTAAGTCTTAGGATTTTGACCATAGTTGGAACTATGAGAAGATGACTCTGGAATGTAGTTTCGTCGGTTCCTTTTGCTCCATTGGGTGAGTTTGGACTTAGAGCATGTCCGTAATGTGAATTGGAGGTCTGTAGTTGATTTAGGCTTGAAATGGCGAAAGTCGAATTTTTGGAAAATTTGACCGGTAGTGGACTTTTTGATATCAGAGTCAGATTCTGATTTCGAAAGTTGTAGTAAGTCCGTAATGCTGAATATGACTTGTGTGCAAAATTTGAGGTTAATCGGAGGTGATTTGATAGGTTTCGGCATCGGTTGTAGAAGTTTGAAGTTTCAAAGTTCATTAAGTTTGAATCGGAGGGTGATTCATGTTTTTAGCATTATTTGATGTGATTTGAGGGCTTGACTAAGTTTGTATGGTATTTTAGGACTTGTGGATATGTTTGGTTGAGGTCCCGGGGACCTCGGGTGTGTTTCAGATGCTTAACGGATTGAATTTGGTTGCAAATTGCTAAAGTTTTCTGGTTTTTGGTGTTTTCGCACTTGCGATGGGGAGACCGCAGGTGCGAACTCACACGTGCGGAAGGAGGAGCGTAGATGCGGATTTGGGCAACCCAGGCTGGGTTCGCAGGTGCGGATCTATTTGCGCAGAAACGGCCTCGCTTCTGCGGTGGGATGGTGTGCAGGAGCGGTGAGGGTCGCAGGTGCGGTTCCTTGGTCGCAGGAGCGCATCCGCATGTGCGACTCTTCTCTCGCAGATGCAGACCTAGGGGACTTAAGTTAAGTCTACACATGCGATGGAATTTCCGCAGGTGCGGCATCGCAGGTGCGATTATAGGCCCGCAGATGCGAAATCGCTGGGCAGAAAAAGGACCAAGTTCGAGGATTTTATCCTATTTTCAATTTGGGACTTTGAGAGCTCGGATTAAGGCGATAATTCGAGGATTTTTCAGAGAGAACTTTGGGGTAATGATTCTTAACTCGTTTATGGTTATATTCCACTAATATATAGTTGATTTAATCATTTAATTAAGGAATTTGGTTGAGAAATTTGGGAAAAATGGGAGAAGTTCTTCAACTAAGTTTTTGAGTTTTGTTTGGAATTTTGATATCGGATTTGGATAATTTTTGTACGAGTGAACTCGTGAGTGAATGGGTGTTAAGATTTTGTTACTTTTATCCAATTCCGAGACATGGGCTCGGGTAGACTTTTTAGGACGATTTTCGAGATTCTTGTTAAAGTCTTGATTTCATTAATTAGATTAGTCTAGTATAGTTGTATTTATGATATGTAATTGTTTTTTGCTAGATTTGGGCCATTCAGAGTCGGATAATCGAGGAGAGGACATTCTTACTGATTGACTGAGCTTGGTTTGAGGTAAGTGGCTTGACTAACCTTGTGTGAGGGAAATCCCCTTAGGATTTGGTGCTATTGTGATATGTGAGCGCCGTGTACGCGAGGTGACGGGTGCGTACACGGGCTATTGTTGAAAAACCCCGATTTTTTTACTGAGTAGTAATTTGTTTTCATTCTTAATTGAGTTATACCAACATGTGTAGTTATCCTGTTTAGTCTAATATCGCATGTCTACGTACTTTAACTGCTTACTTGAACTCTGTGCAGCATGCCTAGTTGATTTCCTGTTTTTCCTTATTCTTTATCAGTCTAAACAGTAGAATTCACGTTGTTAAATGTTGTATTTATCGGTTTGAGCTGTGTGTTTACTTTTGAGACTATGAGGCGGTACCTCGGGAGTTCTCCCTGAATATTTACTTTTAAGACTACGAGGCGGTACCTCGGGAGTTCTCCCTACATATTTACTTTTGAGACTACGAGGCGGTACCTCGGGAGTTCTTCCTGCATATGTACTTTTGAGACTACGAGGCGGTACCTTGGGAGTTTTCCCTGCATATTTACTTTTGAGTCTACGAGGCGGTACCTCGGGAGTTCTCCCTGCATATTTACTTTTGAGACTACGAGGCAGTACTTCGGGAGTTCTCCCTGCATATTTACTTTTGAGACTATGAGGCGGTACCTCGGGAGATCTCTTTGCTTATTTACTTTGGGACTACGAGACAGTATCTCGGGAGATCCCCTATTGTTTACCCCCTGTGTGTTGTACTGCTATTTTTGTTGTGTTTTCATTTTTGTTAAATTCCAGTCTCTTAATATACTTTTATATTCCCCTGCTTTATTTATTATATACCAGTAGGCTTGACCTGACCTCGTCACTACTCGATAGAGGTTAGGCTTGGCACTTACTAGGTACCATTGTGGTGTACTCATGCTACTCTTCTGCATATGTTTTTATGTGCAGATCCATGTACTTCATATTATCCCCGCTATTAGCTGAGAGTGCATGTTGATGTACGGAGACTTCAAGGTATATCTACCGCGTCCGCAGACCTCGGAGTCCCCTTCTATTCTCCCCTATGCCAAATACCTTCTGTACTTCTTTCATTAGACTCTGGTGTATAGAGATACTAGTTTCCTTCTGTAGCTTGTGACTTATGATGTTTCAGGTTTTGGAAATACTGTGTATTACTAGAGTGTTGATTATTGTACATGTCGAGCGGCATTGTTACTAGTTATTTAGTTATCAGTTGCAGTTAGTTGTTAAGTTTTACTTCCATTTTTGTTAATCCGCATTTGTTAGGCTTACCTAGTCGTAGAGACTAGGTGCCATCACGACGTCTTACGGAGGGAGTTTTGGGTTGTGACAAGTTGGTATCAGAGCTCTAGGTTCATAGGTGTCGTGAGTCGCAAGCCAGTTTATTAGAGTCTCGCGGATCGGTACGAAACGTCTGTACTTATCTTCGGGAGGCTATGGAACTGTTAGGAAAAATTTCACTACTTTGATTCCTTATTGTGTGAAAATTGTTGACCTCAAAAAAAATTCTAAACTTTTGTATTCTATTCTCTCTCAGATGGTGAAGACATGTACATGCGGATCTGATGACCAGGCACCAGTGCCCCTACTAGAGCCGCAAGAGGCCGCGGCCGGGATAGAGGCCGAGGACGTCCACACGGTGCAGACAGAGCACCCACACGAGCTGCTACAGAGGAGCCCCCGGTGGCTCCAGCTGGAGGGTAGACACCTGAGATACCCATTGCTGCCCCAGCCCTCCGGGAGAGGCTAGCCCAGTTTCTGAGCGTGTTCAGCACCTTAGCTTAGGAAGGATTGATTCCACTTGCTCCTGCCACATCTCAGGTCGGGGGAGGAGCACAGACTCCTGTCGCCGGTACTCCAGAGCAGCAGGTTCAGGTCGACCAGGTTCCAGAGATTTTTTCGATGCAGCCGGTAGCTCCAGCTCAGTCTGAGGTTAGGGCAGCAGTTTTTGAGGCAGAGCAGCTCAAACTTAGGAGGTACAAGAAGTACCACCCCTACCTTCTGTGGATTAGCGTTAGAGGATGCCCAGGGCTTTCTGGAAGAGTGTCACCGTATTCTCCGTACTATGGGCATAGCGGAGTCGAGTGGTTTTGTTTTTTTACTACATTCCAGCTTAGAGGAGCAGCCTATCAGTGGTGGTGTGCTTATGATTGGGTAGTCCGGCTGAGGCAGCTTCACTTACATGGATTGAGTTCTTGGACATGTTCTTGAGGGAGTATGTTCTCCAGAGTCTCAGAGACGCATGGCGCGCGGAGTTTGAGTAGTTGTGCCAGGGTGCTATGACTGTATCAGAATATGCAGTTCGCTTTAGTGATTTGGCCCGACATGCACCAGCTTTGGTTGCCACAGTTGGAGAGAGGGTTCGTCGGCTTATTGAGGGACTCCACCCCAATATCAGGCTTAGCATGGCCCGGGAGTTGGAGATGGATATTTCTTACCAGTAGGTTATGAGTATTGCTAGGAGATTAAAGGGTATTCTTGCTCGGGAGAAAGAGGAGAGGGAGGCCAAGAGGTCTCGAGAGTCTGGCGCTTATAGTGGTACTCGTGCCCCAGCTGCAGTTCGCCATGGTAGGGGCTATGAGAGTCGCCCCGTTGATTTAGCTCTTCCAGTCGCCAGTGGTATTCCAGTCCCTTCTAGGCCCCATGAGCCTTATTATGCACTGCCAGTATCTAGTGCACCTCCTGCACGGGTTGCTCTTAGCGGTCAGTTTAGCAGACCTGTCCCGAGCCAGTCATAGCAGCCACTCCCTCCTAGAGCTTATTTTGAGTGTGGTGACACTCGCCATATGGTGAGAGATTGCCCCAAACTTAGGAGGGGTGCACCTCCACAGATTTCTCAGACACAGCGTATTCCACCGAGTCCTCAGGCTATGATTACAGCACTAGCTACCTCCACACCTGTTCAGCCAACTCGAGGTGGAGGTCGGGGAGGTAGAGGTCGCCCTAGAGGGGGAGGCCAGGACAAATATTATGCTCTTCTTGCTCGTACAGAGGCAGTTGCTTCTGACTCTGTCATTACAAGTATTGTTCCAGTCTATCATAGAGATGCGTTGGTTTTATTTGATCCAGGCTCCACTTATTCCTATGTGTCCTATTATTTTGCCCCGTATTTGTGCATATCTCGTGATTCTTTGAGTTCTCCCGTCTATGTGTCTACCCCTGTGGGAGATGCTCTTGTTGTGGATCGTGTATGTCGGTCGTGTTTGGTTGTTCTTAGTGGGTTTGAGACCAGAGCCGATTTATTATTGCTCAACATGGTAGACTTTGATATTATTTTGGGCATGGAATGGTTGTCGCCCCATTATGCTATTCTTGATTGTCATGCTAAGACTGTGATGCTGGCTATGCTAGGACTACCGCAATTAGAGTGGAGAGGTACCTTAGAGTATACTCCCAATAAAGTTATTTTATTTCTTAAAGCTCAACGAATGGTTGAGAAGGGGTATGACGCGTATCTAACTTATGTAAGAGATGTCAGTATTGATACCCCTACAGTTGAGTCAGTCCCAGTAGTGAGGGATTTTCCAGATGTATTTCCAGCAGATCTTCCGAGCATACCGCCCGACAGAGATATTGATGTTGGCATTGATTTATTGTCGGGCACTCAGTCCATCTCTATTCCTCCATATCGTATGGCTCCTCCTGAGTTGAAGGAGTTGAAGGGGAAATTATAGGAGTTGCTTGATAAGGGCTTCATTCGGCCTAGTGTGTCACCTTGGGGTGCTCTTGTCTTGTTTGTGAAGAAAAATGATGGTTCTATGCGTATGTGCATTGATTATCGCCAGTTGAACAAAGTTATAGTGAAGAACAGGTATCCATTGCCTCGTATTGATGACCTATTTGATCAGTTATAGGGTGCCAGAGTATTTTTCAAGATTGACTTACGTTCAGGCTATCATAAGTTGAAGATTCGGGAGCCAGATATCCCGAATATTGCTTTCAGGACACGGTATGGTCACTACGAGTTTCTTATGATGTCATTTGGGCTGACCAATGCCCCAACAACATTTATGCACTTGATGCACAGTGTGTTCTGACCCTATCTTGACTCATTTGTCATTGTGTTTATTGACGACATTCTGGTGTACTCCCAGACTCGGGAGCAACACCTGATGACTGTGCTTCAGACCTTAAGAGAAAATAAGTTATATGCTAAATTTTTAAAGTGTGAGTTTTGGCTAGACTCAGTGGCATTCTTGAGTCATGTAGTATCGAGTGATGGGATTCAGATGGATCCGAAGAAGGTTGAAGTAGTGCAGAGTTGGCCCAGACCATCCTCTGCTACAAAGATCCAGAGTTTTCTTGGTTTGGCGGGGTATTACCGTCGATTTGTAGAGGGTTTCTCATCTATTTCAACACCTATAACCAGGCTGACCCAGAAGGGTGCTCCGTTCAGGTGGACAGAGGAGTGTGAGGAGAGCTTTCGGAAGCTCAAGACGGCTTTGACTACAGCCCAGTATTGGTATTGCCTACAGGTTCGGGATCTTATACTGTATATTGTGATGCGTCCCGGATTGGTCTCGGTGCGGTGTTGATGCAGGACGGTAGGGTGATTGCCTACGCGTCCAGAAAGCTGAAGGTGCATGAAAAGAACTATCCTCTCCATGACCTTGAGTTAGCAGCTATTGTTCATGCCTTGAAGATTTGGCAGCACTATTTGTACAGTGACTCTTGTGAGATTTACACATATCACCGGAGTTTGCAACATCTGTTCAAACAGAAGGTTATTAACTTGCATCGGCGGAGGTGGTTGGAGCTGCTTAAGGATTATGATATTACCATTTTGTACCATCCCGAAAAGGCCAATGTGGTGGCGGATGCTTTGAGTTGCCGGACGGAGAATTTGGGGAGCTTAGCATATGTACCAGTAGCAGAGATGCCCATGGCGTTGGTTGTTCAGGCCTTAGCCAGCCAGTTTGTGAGATTGGATATTTCTAAACTGAGTCGAGTATTGGCCTGTGTAGTCTCTCGGTCTTCTCTTTATGATCGTATCACGGAGCGTCAGTATGATGACCCTTATCTGCTTTTCCTTAAGGACACGGTCCAGCACGGTAACGCTAAGGAGGTCACCGTTGGGGATGATGGTGCATTAAGGATGCAGGTAAGGCTATGTGTGCCCAATGTAGATGGTTTGCATGAGTTGATTCTCCAGGAGGCTCACAGTTTGCGGTATTCTATTCATCCGAGTGCTGCGAAGATGTATCATGACTTGAGGCAACATTACCGGTGGATGAGAATGAAGAAAGACATAGTGAAGTATGTAGCTCGATATCTAAATTACCAGCAGGTGAAGTATGAGCATCAGCAGCCAGGTGGGTTGCTTCAGAAGTTAGAGATTCCGGAGTGGAAATGGGAGCAGATTACTATGGATTTCATTGTTGGGCTTCCACGGACTCAGCGGAAGTTTGATGCAGTTTGGATAATTATAGATAGGCTGACCAAGTCAACTCATTTCATTCCTGTGATGATTACCTATTCTTCTGAGCAGCTGGCTCGAGTTTATATCCGTGAGATCGTCAGGCTTCATGGCGTATCGGTATCCATCATCTCTGACCGGGGTACGCAGTTTACATCACGATTCTAGAGGGCCGTACAACATGGGTTGGGTACTCGAGTGGAGCTGAGCACAACATTTCTCCCTCAAACGGACGGGCAGTCCAAGCGCACTATTCAGATGTTAGAGGATATGCTTCGTGCGTGTGTTATGGAGTTTGGAAGTTCATGGGATCAGTTCTTGCCACTTACGGAGTTTGCCTACAACAATAGTTATCAGCCAAGCATCCAGATGGCACCGTATGAGGCTCTGTATGGTAGGCGGTGTCGGTCTCCAGTGGGTTGGTTCGAGCCGGGCGAGGCTAGGTTATTGGGCACAGACTTGGTTCAGGATGCTCTGGAGAAGTTAATGTGATTCAGGATCGACTTCGCACAGCCCAATCCAGACAGAAGAGTTATGCGGATCGGAAGGTTCGCGATATTGCATTCATGGTGGGAGAGCGGGTCTTGCTTCGGGTGTCACCCATGAAGGGTGTTATGAGGTTTGGAAAGAAGGGCAAGCTGAGCCCAAGGTTTATCGGCCCATTCAAGGTGTTGCGGTGTGTTGGGGAGATTGCTTATGAGCTTGCCTTGCCTCCCAGTCTAGGCAGGGGTTCTCCTAGTATTCCATATTTCTATGCTCCAGAAGTATCACAACGATCCGTCCCATATGTTGGATTTCAGCTCAGTCAAGTTGGACAAGGATTTATCTTATGTTGAGGAGCCAGTGGCTATTTTGGACAGGCAGGTTCGAAATCTGAGGTCGAAAAACATTACTTCCGTGAAGGTTCAGTGGAGAGGTCAACCGGTCGAGGAGGCGACTTGGGAGACCAAGCATGATTTGCGCAGCCGCTATCCTCATCTTTTCACCACTTCAGGTATGTCTCTATGCTCGTTCGAGGACGAACGGTTATTTTAAGAGGGGGAGGATGTAACGACCCGATCGGTTATTTTTAGCGTAATAGCCCCGATCCCCTGTTTACTACTTCTCCCGTATCCTTTTATGCTTATGTGACTTGTCGGTAGGTTTTGTTCATGGTTTCAGAGTATTTTGGGACACTTAGTCCCTAAAACGGAAGCTTAAGTCTTAGGATTTTGATCGTAGTTGAATTTGTGAGAAGATGACTCCGGAATGGAGTTTTGTCGGTTCCGTTAGCTCCGTTGGGTGATTTTGGACTTACAACTTTTCTGGAATGTGAATTAGAGGTCTGTAGCTGATTTAGGCTTGAAATGGCGAAAGTCTAATATTTGAGAAGTTTGACCGGCAGTGGACTTTTTGATATCGGGGTCGTATTCTGATTCCGAAAGTTGGAGTAGGTCCGTAATGTCAAATATGACTTGTATGCAAAATTTGAGGTCAATCGGACGTGATTTGATAGGTTTCGGAATCGGTTGTATAAGTTTGATGTTTCAAAGTTTATTAGGTTTGAATTGGAGGGTGATTCATGTTTTTAGTGATGTTTGATGTGATTTGAGGGCTCGACTAAGTTCGTATGGTGTTTTAGGACTTGTTGATATGTTTGGTTGAGGTCCCGGGGCCTCGGGTGTGTTTCGGATGGTTTACGGATTGAAGTTGGACTTATGCAAATTGCTGAAGTTTTCTAGTTTCTAGTGTTTTCTCACCAGCGGTGGGGAGACCGCATGTGCTGACTCATACGTGTGGAAGGAGGAGCGCAGATGCAGATTTGGGCAGCCCAGGCTGGGTTCGCAGGTGAGGATCTATTTGCGCAGAAGTGGCCTCGCTTCTACGGTGGGATGGTGCGCAGGAGTGGTGAGGGTTGGAGGTGCGGTTCCTTGGTTGCAGAAGCGCATCCGCAGGTGCAGCGCTTCTCTTGCAAATGCGGACCTAGGGGACCTAAGTTAAGTCCGCACCTGCGATGGAATTTCTGCAGGTGCGATTATAAGCCCGCAGATGTGAAATCGCTGGGCAGAAAAGGGCCAAGTTCGAGGGTTTTATCCCATTTTCAATTTTGGGATTTTGAGAGCTCGGATTAAGGCGATAATTCAAGGATTTTTCAGAGAGAACTTAGGGGTAATGATTCTTAACTCATTTATGGTTATATTCCACTAATCTATAGTTGATTTTATCACTTAATTAAGGAATTTGGTTGAGAAATTTGGGGAAAATGGGAGAAGTTCTTCAACTAAGTTTTTGAGTTTTGATTGGGATTTTGATATCGGATTTGGATAATTTTGGTACGAGTGAACTCGTGAGTGAATGGGTGTTCATATTTTGTCTTTTACCTGATTTTGAGATGTGGGCCCGAGACGACTTTTTAGGACGATTTTCGAGATTTTTGTTAAAGTCTTGATTTCATTAATTAGATTAGTCTATTATAGTTGTATTTATGATACTTAATTGTTTTTGGCTAGATTTGGTCCATTCAGAGTCGGATAATCGAGGAAAGGGCATTCTTACTGAGTGACTGAGCTTGGTTCGAGGTAAGTGGCTTGCCTAACCTTGTGTGGGAGAAATCCCCTTAGGATTTGGTGCTGTTGTGATATGTGAGCACCATGGACGCGAGGTGACGGGTGCGTACACATGCTATTGTTGAAAACCCCCGATTTGTTTTACTAAGTAGTAACCTGTTTTCATTCTTAATTGAGTTATACCAATATGTGTAGTTATCCTGTTTAGTCTAATATCGCATATATACGTGCTTTAACTGCTTACTTGAACTTTGTGCAGCATGCCTAGTTGATTGCGTATTTTTCCTTGTTCTTTATCAGTCTAAACTGTAGAATTCTCGCTATTAACTGTTGTATTTATCGGTTTGAGCTGTGTGTTTACTTTTAAGACTACAAGGCGGTACCTCGGGAGTTCTCCCTACATATTTACTTTTGAGACTACGAGGCGGTACCTCGGAGTTCTCCCTGTACATTTACTTTTGAGACTACGAGGCGGTATCTCGGGAGTTCTCCCTGCATATTTACTTTTGAGACTACGAGGCGGTACCTCAAGAGTTCTCCCTGCACATTTACTTTTGAGACTACGAGGAGGTACCTCGGGAGTTCTCCCTACATATTTACTTTTGAGACTACGAGGCGGTACCTCGGGAGATCTCTTTGCTTATTTACTTTGGGACTAGGAGACGGTATCTCGGGAGATCCACTGTTGTTTACCACCCGTGTGTTGTACTGCTATTTTTGCTTTGTTTTCCTTTTTGTTAAATTTCAGTCTCTTTATTTATTATATACCAGTGGGCCTGACCTGACCTCGTCACTACTCGACCGAGATTAGGCTTGGCACTTACTGGGTACCGTTGTGGTGTACTCATGCTACTCTTCTGCATATGTGTTTGTGTGCATATCCAGGTACTTCTTATCAGCCCTGTTATTAGCTAAGAGTGCTTGTTGCTATACGGACACTTCAAGGTACATCTGTCGCGTCCGCAGACTTCGTAGTCCCCTTCTATTCTCCCCTATGTTAAATACCTTCTATACTTCTTTTATTAGACTCTGGTGTATAGAGATACTAGTTTCCTTCTGTAGCTTGTGACTTATGATATTCCGGGTTTGGGAATACTATGTATTACTAGAGTGTTGGTTATTGTACTTGTCGAGCGACATTGTTACCAGTTATTTAGTTATCAGTTGCAGTTAGTTGTTAAGTTTTACTTCCATTTTTGTTATTTCCGCATTTGTTAGGCTTACCTAGTCGTAGAGATTAGGTGTCGTTATGACGTCTTACAGAGGGAGTTTTGGGTCGTGACAAGTACACCAATGATTGTTCGATCACTTGAAGTTAATAAGGATCCGTTCCGAACTCCAGAAGAGGATGAGGAACTCACTGGTCCTTAAATACCCTATCTTAGTGCAATTGGTGCACTTATGTATCTTGCTAATACTACAAGACCTGACATAGCATTTTCTATTAATTTACTAGCAAGATATAGCTCTTCTCCTACACGGAGATATTGGAACGAGATTAAGCATATATTACGATATTTAAAAGGAGGATTCATAAAAGGAGAATTCATAAAAGAAGATAGAACGAAACACATTTCACCAAAGTTATTCTTCACACATGATTTCTAGAAGAATATAATATCGATGTGCAGCAAATCCGTTCAAGTGATAATCTGGCATATTTATTCACTAAATCTTTACCAATTTCAACTTTTGAGAAGATGGTATACAAGATTGGAATGCGGAGACTCAAATAATTAAAACAAGATTTTCATCAGCGTGAGTAAAATACACGTTGTACTCTTTTTCCCTTACTAATATTTTTCACACAGAGTTTTTCTTGTAAGGTTTTTAATGAGGCAGCTAGCAATGCGTATTACTAAATATGTGTACTCTTTTTCCTTCACTAAGATTTTTTCCCACGAGCTTTTTTCTAGTAAGGTTTTAATGAGGCACATTATCTTTAATAATGAACATCCAAGGGGGAGTATTATGAAAATAATGTTGTGGATCTCCATTTATTACTCCATTGTAGATAATCTTCCTGAAGAAATTTGTCTATTTAGTACTCCATTGAAGTTTATCTACAAGCAGCTGATGCAGGCAGGTTGCAAGCAACTCAATAAAATGATTTGCAACAGCTTCTTATTAAACATGCAGGTTGCCAGCAGCTCATGCAGATAGCTTAGAAGCATCTCAAGAAAAGCCTTGCAGCTGCTTCCTGAAAATCCTATCAGTTGCTTCCTGAAAAACCTCGCAGCTGCTTCCTTTCTTCTACAAATAGAGGAGATTTCAGTTCATTATGTACATCAGTTTGAAGTTGAATAATATATCAATCTCTCTATATACTTGTCTTCAGTTTATTTACTTTATAGTCTTTATTTTATAACAGAACTTTTCTTTTACTGAACACATATTGTTAAACTTCTCCTTTATTCAAAATTAATCCGAATAATAAAATAAACTAAAAAAATATACTTAAGGACATAAGATAGGTCCCTAATCTAGCAAGTTTTATTGAATTTTGAATTAATTCGGGTTACTATGATCAAAATTTGACGAGCGCAAAACATACACTTAAATTATGCTCGCTAATCAAAGATAGTATAATATAATATCGTATCCATAGGGATTGGATTTAAACAATATTCTCGTAGTTTCAAGCTTGATTGCTATCCAGGTAGATCAACAGTTGAGATTTATTTGATTAATAATTAAAATTAACTAAAAATCTTAAGTTATTGACTAGTGACTATCGAGACAAGTAATAAAGAAATAAGGTTATCAGTGGGAAAAGGTAGGGTTTTGATAGGATAGGTGCAAGATAATTGTTCGAGATCTAACCCTAGATAATTCACTTGTAATGTTCAAGTGAGTCTCTCGAATTCACTCAATTATTGGTTCAAACGTTCAGTAGAAACTCCTCTCTCGATTAAGCCTTAACCTCACGAGATGAATCAAATTAAGCAATGTGAAGATGTGCAAGAATACGTAGTGGATTGGTATTTAGAAAAATATCTTTCGATTATTCTCCTAACTAGGTTTAATCAATGATTCAACTAGCCTCTTTCGATTACTTAGAATAATTTATGAGCTCAACCAACAATATAATACAAAGATATCACAAGTTATGCCTTTCTCGATTACATAAACTAGTAAATATAGATGTAACAATTAAATCTTCCAAAACGATTCAATATATAAAACTAGAATTATAATCCACAAACAATCATCAATACACCAAATCCATCAAACCCTAAAGGGAACTACTCCATAGACATGGAAAAATTCATCACAAATATAATTAAAGTATAGAAAAACATAGATTCGATTCAAACTCGGGTCTTGAGTGAGGAAGGAATGATGAAATCCTTGTGCTCCTCCAACTCCTCCTTAGCTTCCTTAGGTCGTAAGTAAGTCAAAAGTCCTCTAAAAACATGTTTCTAGTGTATTTATACCAAGTAGGAATGAACCCGGATGAAACTACCCTCTTTGAGTCGAAGTGGGAAAACCTACAAACGTTTTACACTTCATGCGTCGCACTATGCTACACAGGGTACGTAGCATTAGTGCAATTTTCTCGGCTGTAAACTCTCTAAACTTTGCTTGTCTAACAAAATTTTGTACTGATGTTACGCACTATGTCACGCAATATGCCTAGCATTAGTGTATTTTTCTGTCAGACCCAAAAACTCCAATTCTCTAAACTTCTCAAACTTCTGAAGAAATTTTGTACTAATACGACGCTTAGTGCCATGCCTTATGCAATGCACTAGTACTTTTTCGCTCTAGCCCTTGCTCTTTTCTTCCAACTTTCGTATGCAATGCCGGTCCATGATCTCCGGTCGCGATCCCGATTTAATTCTTTGGCTTTTCCTCAGGCTTCAAAGATCCAATTATTGATTTAGCTCAGTAACATCTTCTTAACTCGACATCATCTCCTACAAAGCATAAAACACAAAATCAGTGCAAAACACTACCAATTAAAGCTCAAACACAAGTAAAGTGCAGTGAATTAGAGTGCAATAAGCGACTAAAATACGGGATTATAGCCCACCATCAACACCCCACACTTAAACCATTGCTCGTCCTCGAGCAATCAAACTACACTTCACTTAGACTTGACCTTTTTAAACAAATATCCTAACTCATTATACCAAGAACGGTTAAAACAAATTAAGCATAATAGTGTAACATCCTCGCCTTAAGATTTGACTCAAAAGCACCACATATCTTTTACAACCTACTCACTTACTCTAACACAAAGGTAAAAGACTTTACCTTACCTTCGTGAATCAAATGCCCTCACACAACAATAGAGTGTAGTTCCACACACAATAAAATTCAAGAATAATTAGGAACTCAAGATAGAAAGAATCCACTCACTCTCAAAAATAACATTCATATGACATAAGAGACGCACCATAGGCTTGCTCGTAGCATAATACTCAACTAATAGAGCTCATTCAGTCAAGAATCAAGTAGGATTTTATTTGGTTGTGATGTTGGATGCGGGATGGGTAGGATACATTTGGATATAAGAGCGACTACACCTTACTAAGCACTTTAATACATATAATTAACCATTCAAAACCCCACACTTATGTCAAACCATAACTCCACCTTCACATTAATCTACATCAACTCCCAACTTCCTTTAGCACAACTACATCAAGAGTTACCACTATCAAAAAATATTTGCGCCACAACTAAGATACTTACTACTCTCAAGGCACAACAAGGTCAAGAGTAGTTATCACCATTTAACACCAGAACAAAACTTCCTTATTCCTAACAAAAGAAAAACTAACTACATCTGGTTCAAGCAAAACCCTTAAAAAAGAACCGCGAGATAAAGAAAAACCAAGGGGGAATTATTACACTACCTACGAAAAAAATAAAACAAACCAAAATAAAATCTTTTTGTTCTTTTTCCTTCAACTTTAATCCCTCAAGAAACCTGTCGATGATATTTATCGTTGGGAAAAATCGAAAACTTTAATTTTTTTAAAACTTTTCTATCTCTAACTCCTATAACTAACAAAAAAAGAAAACTAAAATACACACATACATACAAATATCCCCCACCCAACACTTTAAGTTGTGACATGTTCCCATGGCACACAATTAAAAAACATAAGGTAAAGGAAACTTCATTGAACATATAGTCGGGGTCTGAGTCAAAGTCGGGCTCCATTCCTCGTGCCCGAACTAATGCACACATCCAATGCAGACAATTTCTTCTCAGACTTTTTTGGATACACTCCACACTTATCTTTCTCGCTCACTGCAGCCTTCTCTTTCGAGCCCTTTAACTTCCACTCAACATTCGCTAAGAATGGTCTTCCTAGGATGAGAGGTACCTAGGAAGCAAATAACTAGTGAGTGACTAGGTAACTAGTGACTATCGAGATAAGGAATAAGCAAATAAGGTTATCAGTGGGAGAAGGTAGGGTGGTTTTGGTAGGATAGGTGCAAGATAATTGTTCGGGATCTAACTCTAGATAATTCACTTTTAATGTTCAAGTGAGTCTCTCAAATTCACTTAATTATTGGTTCAAGCGTTCAACAAAAACTCCTCTCTCGATTAAGCCTTAACCTCACGAGATGAACCAAATTAAGCACTGTGAAGATATGCAAGAATGCGTAGTGGATTGGTCTTTAGAAAAATCTCTTTCGATTATTCTCCTAACTAGGTTTAATCAATGATTCAACTAGCCTCTTTAGATTACTTAGAAAAATTTATGAACTCAACCAACAATATAATTCAAAGATATTACAAGTTATGCCTCTCTCGATTACATGAACTAGTGAATATAGATGCAATAATTAAATCTTCCAAAACGATTCAATACATAAAACTAGAGTTATAATCCACAAACAATCATCAATACACGAAATTCATCAAACCCTAAAGGGAACTACTGCATAGACATGGAGAAATTCATCACAAATATAATTAAAGTATAGAAAAACATAAATTCTATAATGATCCAGCCGGTCGTTTTGAGAGTTGTAGCCCCGTTCCCCTATTTACTGCTCATTTTGTGCTTTATATGTAATGACCCGATCGATCATTTTGAGTATTTATACTCCGCCCAGTAGTTTTAGGGCACGAGTATCTCTGCATAATATATTATGACTTGTGTGAATCGTTGGTTTTGGTTTTCAGGTTATTCGGAATCGATTTGGAAGAATGAACTTCATGATTGAAACTTTAAGTTGGAAGAGTTGACCAAGTTTGACTTTTTAGTATTTGACCTCAGATTGGAGTTTTGATGATTCCGTTAGTCCCGTATGGTGATTTTGGACTCGGGCATATGCCCGGATTTGCATTTGGATATTTCTAGAAGAATTCGGCACTAATTGGCGAAAGTTAGAAATTTGAAGGTTTGGAAAGTTTATAAGTTTGACCGGAAGTTGACTTTGAGGATATATGATTCAGATTGTGGTTACGGGGATTGGAATAACTTAGATATGTCAGTTGGGGCTTGTGTGCAAAATTTGAGTTCATTCCGGGTTGATTTGGTATGTTTCGGTGTGAGTTTTGGAAGTTGAAAGTTCAAAGTTTGTTGATGTTGACTTGAGGTGCGATTCGTATTTTTGATGTTGTTTGGTGTGATTTGAGGCCTC